>NC_140929.1:10156249-10756249 GCF_045865225.1 Trachurus japonicus | reverse complement strand
CCTCGCTACTATGCGGCTGGACTCCTATCGGCACCACCACCGCACACGCACTAAATCTATTTTCAACATTTAGTTTTGGCTTTTTTTTTTTTTTATGTGTGTGTGTGTGTGAGTTTTGGAGCAGCTCACCTCCAGCTCGCCGATCAGCTCTCTGAGCTCCGTTTCTGCAGTAACGTAAGACGTGAGGGGTGAAAACACGACACCGGAGCCGTCGGTTCTGTTCAGAGCTTTCCTCTCCAGGTTCTCCCTCTTCCTCCTCTCCCTCTCCTCGGCGCTCAGTTCGCTGGGGGGAATTCTGGGGGATGTAGCCTGTATCACATCCTCTGATAGGGCGCTGAGGAAGAGCTCCTCTGTTTCTGGATTTGGCTCCGAATGCCTTTCATCTGCAGGGCTGACATCTGATAATACAGTTAACACCTGCTCTTCCTCCTGTGACACAGTTCCTCCCACGGGACATAAAACATCACAGCCTCCATTCAGTCCGCGCTCCTTTTCTGCTACCTCCTCCTGAGGGGAATGCACCGACTCCCCCTGTGTCCTGTGAGCCTTGGTGTGTTTCTGGTACACCCTGGAGAACTTCTTCAGCTTCCTGTTCCTCTCCTGGGCTCCATGGGTGTTGGTGCTGGAGGAGTCGATGCCGTAGACCCGGAGATCATACTGCAGAGACAGGAACGAGCTCAGGTAGCCTTTCCCAGAGCCCACGTCTATCACCTGGGTGGGCGACACAGATGGTAGGAGAAATAAAATTCAGAAATTAGGGTACTGAAACCAAACTCATTGGGTTTATTCATACTGTAGCAACCCCACTCTACCTGTTTGACTCCACAGTGCTGGGCCAAACAGGCCACCACCGCAGACATGCAGTGAACTTCATGAGATTTCTTCAAATTCATGAACTCATCTGGCTCCAGCGCTGCACCTGTATTTGAAAGGAGTATAACATATTTACCTGCACTGTTCCTTTTAATAAATACTCCTGTCACAGCAACCATTATTGGACATTTTTTTTAGCTGGAAAGTCCTTGACTGGTTTCCTATTCTCAGCATGAAGCATTGTGTTTTTTACACTGTTTCCTACCGATGTCTTTTGGTGCAGCTCCAGACTCAGACCCGTTCTTTCTGAGGGCCTGCAGCAGCTCATCCCTGCTCCAGCAGACTCCAAGGCCTGGGAGGGAGTGGGCTTTGGCTGCCAGCAAAAGTTCATGGGTATCAACCAGCCGCTTCGTATCACCGCAAAACCCAAATGTGGTCCTGGGCAGCTCTGTTTGGCGAGAGAGGCATATTAAATATTACATGAACTTGGTGCAAATTAGTAAAGCTTTGCATTTATTTCTGTGTATATGGTAGAGATTAAAACTTATTGCATCCATTCAAATTTTGAAAAACCACTGTAAGGGTTTGCTCAGTATCTAATACAAAGGAGGTGAGTGCAGTTTCGTTTTGTGGTGCTTTCAGCATTGTAAAATGACATTTTAAAGATTTAAAGGCAACAACACTTTCCAGAAACAATGTTCTGGATACAGCTAGATGATCCACAGACCCCACTGTAAATGTGTTTTCATTGGAGCTACTTTCTACCAAAAATGACTGCCCATGAAAACTGCTGATTGTGTGTTCTCAAAAAATATGATCAAATCAAAAAAAAAATATGGCAAATAACGCCAAAAACCATTCAGTTGGCTTTGATACCATGAGAGGTAGAGAATGTTTCTTCCTTGTAAACTGGGTGATCCTTTTTTTGACATTCTCTAAAGCAATCCATTAAAAGTATACTGAAAATTAATTAATTACAGCTTTTGGGTTGCCAGTTGCCAGGTTGTGTAAAATACATTTGGCTGGTCTTTATCACTTCTATTTGGCAACAGTTCATTTATAAATCTTGTTAGACTATTAATTTTTTTAATGAGCAGGAAATAAATTGATTTTGGTCCAGGACCTCTGCAGCCCTTTCATACTGTTTATACTGGCCATATGATCCAGGAAGACACAGCAGGGCTGCAACTAATGATTATTTTCATATTCAAATAACATGCCAGTTATGGTTTTGAGTAATCTATTTATAGTTTTTCCTTAAAAGGAAAAAAGAGAAAATTGAAAGTAGCCAAAGGAGCCAAAGGTGATGTCCAAACCAAAGACATAACATTTATATTCATATGAATGGAACAAATCCTCCCACTGAGGAATCTGGAAATAAAAAGTTCCTGGTAAAGGAGCATTTTCACAACTTGGCAACCAACATTTTTTCTCAATTGCTGTCATATTAGCACATTTAAAATGATTCCCAAACCGTTTGTTGAAATATTTTGATATGGTGGTACCCATAAACACTTCTCAAAGAGCTTTCCTACAGTTTATGTAAGGCCAGGCTGACTGTCTTTCTTTCTTTACCTGTTTCTTTAGACTCTGGCGCCCTCTGCTGCTCGCTACCGGAGCTGACGGCTGACAGGACTTCCTCCGGTTGAACGGCCACAAACCGTTTCCACACGTCGTGGGTGTAAAACTCCACCGTGTGAGCGTTAGCGATACTCAGAGTTATAGACAGAAACCGTCTGACTTCGTCTATCCGCCGCTGAATCTCTGCCAGACTATCAGAAGAGGACGACATGATATGAGACAGACTTGACTGCAGCGTGGAGGAGGACGTCAGCTCAGCTGCGGGTGTACGTCAAGGCATTAGCAATCGATTATGATGTTCGATGATATTCTTCTCAGGCGGGCAGCAGGAGTATCTTTGGGTTTATTATTGATTATCTCACCAAGGACTTTATTTTACTCTGGGAAAATGTTGTCTTTGGTTTCCATAATTATTCTAAGACAGAAGGAAAATGTTACTTTTTGATATTTGTTTTTATATTTGGCAAAATTCTTTATTCATAAAAGTATTTGAATTTTATTAAATTGTAATAAGAAAACCCCCTTGTTTTGTTGTTTTCCAAAAAGAAATGGAGCATTATTTTATACTAATTCAACAAATCAAAAGGCTATTAAAACATTAAATTTCTGTGCCATTTGCAAACTTTTATGTAATGTATTTTACCCCTGGCGCATCTGTTACTTTCAGCTCTTTCTGTATACTGTTCATTGTTTACTGTTTGTAATTGTTAAAGTGTTTAGTTCAGCTTAATTAGAACATTATCATAAACCATAGTTTTTTTGTTTTTTTTTTATAAACTTTATTTACACAAAGTAGTGTACAAGGCAACTGTCAATAAGAACACGGAATGCTCGCGGTAATGCACTTTGGGAAAATAACAAAACAAAGAAAAGAGAAAAAAAAAAAAACATAATAATGACAATAGTGCATGAATCAAATAAAGAGAGCAACAAAGTGAAAATAAATAAATTAAAATAAATCAAATTCATTACATAAGGCTAAAGTTTTTAAAGCTTTGGAGTTTTTGCAAAAATTAAGTGTGTCCAGATATGATTTACAGTAAGAGACGAAGATAAAAAAGTTGGGTTTTTGTTTTGTATATTTGCTGGTATGTATATGGAATTTTGCTAATAGAATAAAAAGGTTGATAATAAATAATTTATTTGTGGGTATTTTCTTATCAAAAAGACCAAATAAAATAAATTCAATTTTGATTTTAAAAGGGGTATCTAATTTTCTATTCAAAAAAAGGTTGAGGTCGCACCAGAAGGTTTGACTGAAGGGACAATCCCAGAAGAGATGACATAGCAATTCATCTGTATGATGACAGAAGGAACAGAGAGGATCAACATGTGCTATATATTTTACAATAGTTGAGTTAACAGGATAACATCTGTGCAATATTTTCAGAGACACTTCTCGCACCTTATTTGAAACAAAAAATTTCCTAGGTAGTAACCATGCTTTTTCCCAGTCAATTTCAAAATACAAATTGTTCCAGACAATTCATCATAAACCATAGTCATAAATTGAATTTGTATCAATCGGTGTAGCTGTTATCGATTTGTCATGGCTGCTTTGTTTTACGTCATCTCCCCGCGTCGCCCGACAACCCACATGTAAACATTTCACGTTTCTTGTTGAAGTTTTTAACACAAATGGCTCCGACAGATCGGAAAATGAAGAGCAACAAGTTTGCAGCCAAAGATGGGAACAGGAATAAATCTAAAAATAACCCACAGGGTGTCAAGAATAAAAGGAAATGGGTCCCGGAACACAAAGTATTTGAAGGCAGTGTTAAAGAAGGTAAGGTTCAGTTTTTTTTTTTTGTAACTTAAACTCACCCAGCGGCTTCTCTATTAAAGTTGTTGGATACTGAAAGGAGGGATGTTTAATCAGTTGCATTTGCAGACAGAAACAGCCAACATAAAGGTGCAGTTCATCTACATCTGTATGTTATGAAGAACTCAAGAAATCTCATAATTTCATTTTTCTCTTTTTGTTTGTTAAAATCTCACGCTACCTAACACGTTTTAAAACACATTTATTTGAACATCGTCGTTTTCTTGTAAATTCGGCATGTAACTTATCCACCAGTGATTGAGATGTTATTGAAAAAATAGCATCCATTTGAATTGTGGTGTGTATTTTTTCCTCTTCAGGTCAGGGGTTTGCTTTCAAGAGGAAGGAGAAAGTCAGACATGAGTACAACAAGCTGCTGCGGAAGGAGAGGAGGAAGAACCCTGAGTCCAAACCGCTGTACAAGGAGGAATATCCAGAACACCTGAAGCACCTGTACCTGGCCGAGGCAGAGAAGCTGAAACAGGAGGCCTGGTCCAACAGACTGAACAGGAGTAAGCTGAGGATGAGAGGGAAGCAGGAGGCAGAGGAGGCAGCAGAAAACGATGCTGCTGAACAACAGACTGAAGCTGCTGCTCCAGATCCAGAAGGTACCGGTGGATCTGAGCTGACGGATTCAGTGACTGAAAATCCTGAACCAACATCAGCCAAAGAAAGGTAAAAAAAATAAACACACACAAAATATATACTATATACTTCAAGCATTTAGTTTCTCCAGAAATTGTTTTAAATGGTTATTCATGTTTTAAAGGGGGAAAAAACACTTTTTTAATACTTAAATTTCAACAAAAGCATTATCACTGATCTGATTTCTTTTGTATTGTTGGTCAAAGCACTTCGTAAACTATTACATTATATACTATATAAGTGCTAAGTGCTGTATGGTTATCAATTGTCATGTTGAGGTGCCAAATGCTCATTACTAAAAAAAAGGGGGAAACAATTAATCTCAAAAATTGAAAGTGTTTCATCATACCCCATAAAACAAAGCCTTTAATCATTTTAGTTTGAGCTCGTCTATTCATATTCAACAAAGAATTCCCTCTGTAATATTTGAAATGAAAATAGCCTAAATTGGAGTTTGGTTTTATTATTCATTTCTTGTCTTCTGCAGCCCCCTTTTTTATTGCATTTTTAACATAATTATGCAAACACAATTACTGAGGAAAATCAGAGTCCTACTATATAACAGAAGAGCCAAATCTTTTCTTCTGCCATTCATTTCTAAACTCATTGGGGAACAGAGTAATATTGCCTTTTTAACGTTCTCTTCCAGTCTTCCAATAAGTAACCGCATGAAGAAAAAAATGCTGAAGAAGACGTCATACCAGAAGACAAAAGAGGAATTCGAGAGTGTCAAAGAAAAACGAAGAAAAAAGAAAGAGGTGAGCTGCTTCCTCTATGATTTATTATTATTATACTATTATATTATCATACTGACAAATTCTTTCAATATTTTTCCTCAGGAGTTCCTGACGAACAAGCAGCAGAAAGAAGAAGCCATTCAGAAGTACAAAAAGAAAAAAATGGAGACGTTCCAGATGCTGAGCAAAAAGACCAAGAGAGGACAACCAAACCTCAACCTGCAGATGGAGTATTTGCTTCAGAAGATCCAAGGAACTGACTAATGACACCACGGGGTCACGGCTGATCCTGCAGAACGAACGGACAAAACAATGGACCTTCCCTGTATTTGACTGTCATTAAAAACCGATGAGGTGCATTGGGATCATGCTTCCACTCAATCTTTTCAGTACTGATTTATGTAAACAATTTGCCTTTACACTCAGAGCGAAAGCTTTTTGTGTTTTTACTTTTATATTGTGATTTTTGCAGCTGCAGCCCATTTTCAGTCTCGGGCCACAAGATGGCATTGTAAGATATGAAGAGGTGGGAAAACGAGCTCATGTAAGAGATGTATCAATGAAATGCTTTAGTTTTCTGTAAATTATTTTGAAATGGGAAATAAAACCCAACTTTGGTGAACTATCACAACAACGTGGTCTTTCAACAGTCAAAAGCTGCCTTTTTCCTTCCAATCCTAAAAACCTTGTTGATAACACAGCAACATCATCATATTTACAATGAAAACATGTTACATACATGTTGCTCACATAAAGAGAGTTCACACTGCAGCCCCCCTCCTCTCTCCCCCTCTCTCCCTCTCTCTCTCTCTCGGTGTGGGAGCGGGCTGAAAAGCCTCAGGCCGCTTCCTCATGACATCACATGATTGCAGAATGACTTGTCTGACATTCATCTGTGAGGCAAGACTTCCTAAACACAGAGCGCGGTCCTCGCTCTGTTGATACTGAGGGCATAAAGGAGGCTTCTCTTTCTGCTGGGTGTCATTCGTAGAAGGTAAGACCTTTCCTCCAGTTTCTGCTTCATTTAAAGAAGCTTTTTTTTTTGTTTGAAAGCTGAATGGAAGTGAATTTGCAATGTGACTCTTATACATGTTGTGAAGCAAGGCCTAAAACTTTTCATATCTATAAGAAGTGTTATTTAGAAGACTGCACGGGCTAAAACACACGTGATACTTCTTGTAAAAGTTTCTTTGTACTCCAAAAGAAGGGAAACCACATGAAGAGACAAAGATGAGTGTTTTAACCATTACCATTTCTAAACTGTTTTGCCTAAATTGTGCCATGTAGCCTCAGACAAACTTTTAAATCTCAAGAATTTAGTCAACTTCAAAAATCAGTCATCAGATTTGAACTGAGAGCAGCGTTCGCTACAGATTTAGAATCACTGACAAGACAAGCTGCACTCCAGCTCTGAGCAGAACAAACAATACGAGCACTTCAAAACCTTGTTTGAGTCATGCAGTTGTGATGGAAACAAATAAACTCTGCAAAGGCACAAAGGCAGATACATTGTACAGTCTGGAATTCAGGCTCTGGCGGTCTTGCAGGCATTATGCCATCATGTGTTCTGTATGGCGGGGTATTAAGATAATCCTTTACACTGTGTTTACATACCTTTGTGAGTTGCTTGTTGCAGGCTTATTAGAATAGGGAAGTACTGTATAGTTGTAACAAGTGTGGCACTGTTGCATTAATGTTGTGATTACTTGGAGAACTCACCAGTTTTCTCTGCAGGAAAAAAAAAGTTTCACCATCTTGGCTGCTTTGTAACGTTTCTCTCTCTCTCTGCCTCACAGGAGCTTGCGAGCACTTTTGAGTAATATCTACGTTATCAGTGATCTCACCATCCGATGTTGCTTCCTGTCTCTGTCGTCATGGCGACCGCGAGAGCCCCAGAGCGCAGGATACGGGGCCAGTGAAGAGGCCTGATGTCTGATTCCACACCTGACTGGCGCTGAAGTACTTTTTTTTTTTTCTTCAAGTGCACTTTTTCAACACCGCGTCCCCTTCAAGTGTCCTTAAAAAAGATCTAGAGACATGGAGAAGGAGAGAAGGGTGAACGGTTTTGGACTGAACCCAGAGAGGAGGGGTTCAGACTGGGGTCACATCACCCTGCTGGACAAGACCAAGGAGTTCTTCCAGACCTGCGACGTGGAGGGCAAAGGCTGCATTACCCGCACCGACATGAGGGTTAGAGAAGGAAGTGTGTGTGTGTGTGTGTGTGTCCTGGGTGTCAGAGGGGATGGAGGGACAAGGGGTCAAGAGGACGTTTGTAAAGGCTGCACGCTGTCTGAGCTCCAGGCAGGGATGGGATCTATTATGTAAATTTCAGACTTGCAGTCATCATCAATCATCAATCACTTGAAGCCATTTATCAAAACATCCTAGTTTTCCATTATGAGCCCCAAAAGGCTCACCTGCACATCTGACCTCTGACCAGTCTGTGGTGCACAATACGTCACAATAGATCTGCCCTCTGATCTGTTGTCAACTGATGGTTTGGTTCAGAAACGAGACAATCGTAAAATAAATGTCCGTCACAAGTTCATGGATCTCAGGGCTGAGTTTTCATAATGCTCATTTTGTCCAAGGCAAAGATATTCACTTCATGAGTTCTCCTTGACAAATTGCTCCAACAATCAACTGTTTATAAAAGGTTGTTGCAGCTGAATCTTCTAATCCGCTAATTGTTTCAGCTACACGTGATTTAAAATTCCCCTTTTTTTTTAAATTTTTTGTTAGGTTTGCTTTTATGAGACCAACTGTTTTTTCTCTCACTCTTTCTCTAAAAATGCATGGATCCTCTGTGGATTCATTAAGCCTCCAGTAAGAACAATAGGTCAGGAGGACATGCTTTTAGCTGTGGGTCTGTAATGATAGTGAACGGCATGTAGGAAACACTTAGAGTCATGGTTGTCTTTCAATTCTCAGATTTCTTTTTTCATGTTATATCACCATTGTAAAAGAACGAAGCACTTCACCCACTCACTAACACTGAAACAGGCAGCACAGTAGCACCATTGATGGAAATGTTTATGAGCATAGGTGCACACACACACACACACACACCATTTCACTGGCTCCTATGAGGAACACAGGCAGGAACAATGCACACAAACCCTCTTCAAAGCGCCGGCAGCGTCCGAGCTGTGTTGTCTGTTAATTAGGACAGGGCTCTTTGGAGCTTTGTGCCTTTTGTTGCAGCTGTTTGTGTTGAGGGCTTCCAAAAAAAGCTCTGTACAGTGACATAAATCAGCCGCTCTGTGTTACTGTTTATTCTATGGACGGTGTGCTTGAGTTATAAACACACACACAGGGCTCTAGATTTATACATCATCATAATATCGTTTAAGAAATCTTTTCTCCCTAAACATGCCAGTCAAATATGTGTCATATTTTGTGTAGTTACGTTTAACGTTTAAATATACCGTGTGTTTATGTTTCCCTGGCAGAGGCTGCACAGAGAGCTGCCTCTGTCGGCAGAGGAGCTGGAGGATGTGTTTGACTCTCTGGATACAGCCCGCACTGGTTACCTCACACTGGAGGCATTCTCCTCTGGATTCAGTAGGTTCATGTTGTCTGTGGCCTTTAGCCTGACCCACACTGTTACTTTAGTTCTTATCTTATGAAGACAGCCTGCTGTCTGTCAAAACTGGAACAAATAACACTCAATTATGGCCTATTAGCCAATTTCAGGGAGGTCACACACATGAAATCCTTAAATCATCAAGATCAAAGTAACTATGACTATGTCATTTTAGCTTTCAAGTGAAAATAACAGGATAGTTTTTATAATGCAAAAGTAACATAAGTAGATAGTAACTGGGTAGTTGGTCCTATTTTAATTTCTATATTAAACAGGAAAGATAACAGAATGATACACTTTGGAAATTAACTTTATAGCTAAAGCTAAAGCCGCTGTTTGGATGCTTTGTCAAAAGAAATTTGCTTTTGCCGCTCAGGTCAGTTCCTGCACGGTCGCAGGATCTCTGTCACAGACGACCAAAATCAGACCCCCAGCCCCGTCTTGAGAACCAAGGAAGCTTTTTATCAGTGTCAATGGGAGGCCAAGCTGTCAGCAGGGGAGGACGAGGAGGAGAGCCACTTCTGTATGCTGCTGGACAGCCTGGGAGCCAGTAATGTGTTTGAGGAGTGAGTGTTACCTCGAGAACCCGTACAGAGTGTGTGTATGTATGTGTGTGTGTGATTTCTTTTACGTACTGTTTGGCTGCTGTTTTCCTCAGTCCAGGCGAGGTGCGCAGCCTCTGGGCTCAGCTCAGGCGAGATGAGCCACACCTCCTGTCTAATTTCGAGGAGTTCCTGGCCAGGGTCACACACCAAATAAAAGATGCCCACCAGGAAAAGAAGGAGATGGAGAGCGCCCTCCAGAGGTATTTAACACTTATTTATACTTACTTATCCATAACCTATGGCGGAGAAGAGGAAGAATGAAATAGAAAAGCATGGATTAAATGAACTAGGTGTTAGTTTACTGTGGAAAGTGACAAAAGGTCACCCACATTAAAGGCATTTAAGTGCTGGACTTCGTGTAATATACTACAATAGTTGTGTGTGTGTGTGTGTGTGTGTGTGTGTGTGTGTGTGTGTGTGTGTGTGTGTGTGTGTGTGTGTGTGTGTGTGTGTGTGTGTGTGTGTGTTTATATTAGTGCCCCATGCTGGGCCTGCAGCCTGAGAGCGTTTGCATGGATTTACCTGTAATTCTCTATAGAACAACCACTTGAGCCGTGTCAAATGACCTCTAATCTGGAGGCACACTCTGAAGTCTGACCACCTTCTGCTTACGTGGAAACACATTAACACGACTAGTGTAGTCTAGGGACATGAAAAGCAGTGTGAGTGATTTACCTTGATCACTGTACTCATAGGTTTATTATATTACGTGCACGGCAACCTACGATTATTGAGATGGTGTCCAATTACACACTGCAAAAACTCAAAATCTTGCCAAGAATATTTGTGTTATTTCTAGTCAAAATGTAATTTCTAGTCAAAACAAATCTAATTATACTTAAAATAAGACTCATCACATAAAAAGTAGCTTGTTTTTAGACACTTTTTACTTATTTCAAGCATATTTTCACTTGAAATAAGTAGAAAAATCTGATAGTGGAGCAAGTTTTTCTTTCTTATTACAAGCACAAAAAACCTGCTTTCACTGGCAGATTTTCCTACTTATTTCAAGTGAAAATTTGTTTGAAACAAGTAAATTTTTTTAGGTGATAAGTCTTATTTTAAGTGGAAAGAGATTAGTTTTGATTAAATTGAGACATTTTGACAGGAAATAAGACAAATATTCTTGAAAAGATTTTGAGTTTTTACAGTGCAGGTATGTGTGTGTGTACAGGATGTGTTGATGTGATGTTAAACATGCATACTGTAAGGTGGTTTTCCCATGGCACTGCATGGTACCGTGTAACAGCTTGTTATTCCTCTACACTAATACTAATTGGCTGATTCGGGTCTTAACAATTGTCAGAGGGAATGTAAATACCACTCAGTATTCTTTTGAAGAATGAAGCTCAGTGTGTGTGTGTGTGTGTGTGTGTGTGTGTGTGTGTGTGTTGTGCATGTGTGCGTTTAAGTATTTACATGTAATTACAATTACAGAAGGAAAAATAGAAAGTTAAGCTCAGCCTAGACAACAATACCAGCCTGTTCCTACATGTTAGGGTGTTATGTCACGCTGTGTGTCTGTCAGCTGTTTACAGTGTTACATCCCTAATGTCTAGAGCTGTGTGTGTTTACAGGAAGGCTGCGACACACGACAGCGAGATCCGTTATTTGTATGAAGAGATGGAGGCACAGATCAAAAATGAGAAAGACAGACTGCTACTTCAGGTGCTCAAAAATGAAACTCCATAATTTCTGGTTGGATGTTGGCACTGTTTGACGAGGTTTTTTACCCTAATTGTTGTGTGTTGCTCTTTATCCTGTGCAGGACTCTGAGCGTCTGCAGCTGCGCAGCCACGACCTGGAGCACCAGCTGTCTTCAAAGGAGAGAGAGCTGGAGAAGCTTTTCCAGAAACAGAAAAGAGTGAGTAGATCCTATATCTAACTGGAGAACGGCTTCAGAGATTATTACTGTAAAGGAAAAAGAAAAAAAAAACCCGTCCACATGATGTTCATAATCATGTGTTGTGGGGAGGGGATTTCTCCTGATGTACTCTGAGCTCACTCACTCAGCATTAGTGCATTTCCACCCGTCTCCAGTTAGAGAACCAGTGCCACGAGCTGAACAGCGAGAAGCAGGAGAGCCACGTGGAGAACGTCAAGCTGAAGATGACCAACGATGAGCTGTCCCGAGCGCTGGAGAGCACCAGCCAGGAGCTGGCGCTGGCCCAGGACCAGCTGGGCATGCTGCAGGAGCAGGCCGCCCGGCTACAGCAGGACAAAGAGATGTGGGTACACACACTCACACACACCGTACCATATCTGGTGTATCTCTTAGCAGCATTTCTGTTTCCTCACCAAATAATATTCCTGGTTTTATCTCAAATATGACTTTTTCGTGACCTTACACCAAAGTCGAACTTTGAATAAACCCCTAAAGCTGTAAAGAATCGAGTGTTTCTGTCTTGTTTCAGGGAGATGTACAGAGTAACTGAGGGACTGCAGAGAGAAAAGCAGAGTCTCATGAAGCAGCTTGATCTCCTCAGGTATGAAGGAGACATCCCATGAGATCTTGTCAAACCTGCATAGTGGCTGCTTTTAATCTTTTGAGTTCCTAATTGGCAAATTTTACAGATCAGACTCCAAAAGTGGAGGCAGGGAAAAAAATTCTTCTATTCCTCTTTCATTTCAGAGAGATGAACAAACATTTAAAGGATGAGCGAGACATATGCTGCGGTGTGGTAAGACGATGCTGTTTTATATAACAGTGGTTATCTATTATGGTATCAGCTGACGGATTTCTTTTAAAAACTGTGTAACACATTCCCTTTTTGTTTAAACTAGCCTCGAACTTCACTCCGAAAGAAGCAGAAGCAGAGAGCGGGCCTCGCCAACATATTCGACGACGCCAGCCAACCGGCGAAAAGGTGATTCATTTATCATCCCTGTGGTCTTTTAACACAAATCACCCACTGTCAGATTGTTTCCTGTGTGTCGGAGAAGAATTTCCTGTGAAAATCATATAACAGAGGAGGAAAAACAGAGGATATCTGATTCTAAACGCTTCCAAAAAAAAAAAAAATCAACTGCATTAACACTGTAGCTTAGATAGACACTAAAACCGGAAACATTTGACCACTTCGGCCTCCGAGATGTCTGTCTCAGTCAAGTGAATTGATCCAGTATATCCTCTGTTTCTCCTCTGTTTCCCTAAGAGCCCCACTGTTGGTGGACGGGTCCTACCAGTCTCTGGAGGCCTTGCCTATAAAGCACCTTCAAATCGTGTTTGTTGCTTCCTCCTCCTGTAGTGAGGATGACACCACCACCAACACCAACACCACTACTTCCTCCTCCACCGGTGTTAGCTCGCCTGCGTGTCCACAGCGCCCTGCAGCAAAGAAGAGCTCCGGGTTAGCCAACGGCTACGCTAACCCGGCTGCTTCACCTAAGGTTCACGATGTGAGGGCAAAGGGCAAAAAGGTGCCAAGCAAGACGCCCACCACCACCAGGAGGTTGTCGAGCAGAAGCAGAGAAAGAGGCAAGAAGGGGGAAGTTGAGAAGAAGACGGGGGTAGAAGAGGAGGTGCTGGACGCCCCTCCGGACGGGTGGCCCCTCCGTCGGGTCATCTCTATCGAGGAGGATCACCTCCCCCACCTGCTGCAGAGAGGGTTAGGGCCCCAGCCTTTACTGCACCAGCTCAGTGAGGAGGAGGACGAGGATGACGACGACGAGGAGGAAGAGGGAGCGCAGAGCGAAGTGGATTCTGCTGTTGCCACGGCAGCGGGCGTCCCCGCCAACCCAACTCCCAGTCACATTCCAGTGTTGGTGGGAGGTCCTCCAGAGAGGAGGTCCCGCTTCACCCGCGCTAAAAAGACACCCACGTCCCCAAGAGGACAGCCGGTTGGGAAAGAGACTCAGCAAGTTCGTCCACAGCTTTGGTGCTTTAAAGGGGAACTATGCAGGATTTTTACCTCAACTATGCTACATTTTTACCTTGATTAAACAGCTTTGGAGTAATTGTGATGGTTAAAAAATGACTTGTAATTTGTGATTGGTGACTCTCTGCCTTCCACTTAGCGTCTCTTGCAAGATCAGTGCATTCGTCCCAGCTCTCATCTCTGCGACACTGCAACACAAACGCGCCCCGTAACCTGTAATCTCTTGTTTATGACAGATGAGACTACACAAATATACACATTGTGATGCGTACATGATAATTAACTTTATCCACCACTCCATGGATTGCTTTCTCACCAGCTTCGTTGAAAACAAAAGCACATGGCCGGGAGGAGGGTTAGCAAAACAGCAAAAAAGCGACCAGACCTGCATAGTTCCCCTTTAAAGTGACACTCAGAAATGTTGAATTTGAGTGTAGAGTCATGAGAAAGTAATTTACAGAGTGTGGTCTGGACAGAAATGTTGATCTCTCTCCTTTGCCTGTGGTTTTTTTTATTATCATCAGAAGGCAAAAGAAGGAGCCCTGTTCGCTCCGGACCGTCTGTTTAAGGTGGTCCTGGTTGGCAACTCCAGCGTAGGGAAGACATCCCTGCTGCGCTCCTTCTGTGAGGGCCGTTTCCACCCTTCCACCACTGCTACTGTGGGTGAGAAGAAAGACACTGTAATTTTGTTTTGTACAGGAAATGTGAATGGTGTGTGCGTGTGTGTGTATGTGTGGATGCTAACACAGAAGAGGGCGACTTAGCATCACATGAAAGGGCTTGTGAAGTCACACTGCCTGTCTAAGAGCCCTGGCACACATTGTACTGCAGCTTATGTCACTTCTGATGAATTTTTTCTTTTTTTTCTCTCGCTTTCATCTCTCCCAATCCTCACTGAGCCAAGTTATCTCCACCTAATTCAGGATCTCTCATCTGAAACCAGGCCCAGTCAGTGTCTCTGCTCCATGAGCCCCCTAGTGGACTTTTTTTTAATCTCTCCATTGCTCCGTAGCAATCAGTTACTGTAATCATATTTAAGTTGAATACAAGAAAGGTAGCAACTACTTTATCATTCCAACAGTGAAACTAAGCAAAACCCCACTTTTTTGTTGATCTCAGGTATTGACTACAGTGTGAAGACATTAACCTTGGACAATATGCAGGTCGCCATGCAGCTCTGGGACACAGCAGGTCAAGAGAGGTGAGGTTTCTTATTATCATTATTCTTTATATACAGAATAACTGTAACTGTAGGATACTTAAACCTAGGAACATGAATAATATAATTAATTAATTAAGTAATAATTGTATAATCATTTATAATGACTGAATGTGCACATTTTTATGGCAGTACCTCAAAAGTAAACCCAACTATAATATGCATTTACTATACTGAAATCTTTCACAGTACTACAGTATGTAAGTGTATAAATCCACCAAAAGTACTTAGGCACAGCATACTAACAGGTCATGTTACTTCACGTGTATGTTAGTTGTCCGTGTGCTGATGTTTGAACCCTGCTGCTGACACAGGTACCGCAGCATAACCAAGCAGTTCTTCCGCAAAGCAGACGGCGTGGTGGTGATGTACGACGTCACTGTGGGCGACAGCTTCAGGGCCGTGCAGCCTTGGCTCACCAATGTCCAGGTCTGACCTTTGACCTGGGAGGTCATTTGCAACTCAATCATGTCACAGCCCTTTTTAATTTGACTTTACATCTATGTCTAATATAGTTTTATACTCTTTTATGTGTTGCCCCTTGTAGTGCTGAACATTATTCTGACAATTTAGTGATCAAAGTATTTAAATCTTAAAGGAGTGTTTGACTTAACAATGCTGTTCAGTGGTATTATGGGAAGTGTAGGATCTAGTGATTCTTTGTCTTTTTTCTGTCTCTTACAAATCCCTCATTCTACTGGAAGCACAATGCTAAATCTTTTTTTTTTTTTTGCTTTTTCAGGAAGCTGCAGGAGAAAACATCCCTGTCCTCCTTCTGGGCAACAAAATGGACATGAATGATGAAAGAGAGGTGTCGTTCAAAGCAGCTGAGCAACTGGCTTATGTGAGTTTAACTGTGCTATGGCACACTGTGCTACCTGTCAGTTGTATTAGAAGATATCTACAACAACACTCACATCACTCATGGTGTCGCTTCAGGAGATCCGTTGCAATTCAGTTGTAATCCTAACACACTGATGTTATTACTGACAGCTCTAACTTTGTCTTCATCTGTATATCCTGTGCAGGAAAACAGGGTGATGTTCTTTGAGGTCAGTGCCTACACAGGAAAGAATGTGATAGAGTCCCTGACGCACTTGGCCAGGTAAGGTCACGATCTGTGAATCTAACAGCGCACCAGTGACAAGATACATAATAAAATCCCTTGTGGGTAAATGTGTGATCTTTTTTTGTCTATGTCTTTGCTCAGAGTGTTAATGGAGCAGGAGGACACGGTGAGAGACACAACAGTCACCCTCAGCGCCCAGCCCATAAGGAAGAAAGCTTGTTGCAAGTGAAGACGTACTGACCAACGAGAAAAAGCTAAAAAAAACAACAACAACATAAAAACAATAACTTTGGAAGAAATCTACTTTCAGTGACTCCTGAACAATGGATTCTCAGAAACAGTCAGTATTGAAATCATGTCTTCACTTTGGCCCAGAGATGCGGTGCACGTAGAAGTGGACGTGAAGGATGGTGCTGCCCATGTGAACAAACTGCTGTCAAGCTTAAATGATGAAGCTCAGAGGATGAGCTTATCTAAAGTGGAAATGAGGTGCTGCACCATTTTCCTGTGAGTAATGCTGTGTTGCCAAATCACAGTGGAGCTGTCATTAAGATTGAAACACTTTCTGTAATATAATTACTTTCAATAACAACCTTCACCCAAGAGAAAAATCATAAATGAACTACAGGCTTTTTCATAACTGAACGTTAGCTTTAAAGTCTTAAATCCTCTGTGTTTCTCTGTATCTGGTGTAGTGTATGTTATGTAGTTATATTTTATTGAACTGTTCTGAAATAAATTATTTGGAATTTATTGAAATAGTAGTTTTAAATGAAAATCATGTGAGAAAAAAATATCTGACTTGATTCTTTGACATTTTATTCATCATCACGTTCTTTTTTCATATTCTTTGTCTGGTCCCGAAAAACAAAGTGGTTCATGACATATTGCATTTGTGTTTGTTACTGTTCTGAGGCATTTTGTTCTGTTTTTATTCTGGCACCAAAGTACAGTTGTTCTGAATTATCCTCAATTAAATAAATAAATGAATCACATTTCATCTTTCTGCAATCAATGAAGCAAAAAACTTTCACATGCAAATAAATAATCAAATTAAACAACAATTGATTACTGTACCTTCAATACAATTATACAGTGCGTAAATTAGATTTCTTAACGAATGACTAAAGGAAAGACAGTTAATGGCTGTGCTGTAACCCTCTCAACATCACACAGATCAATGCTTGTCCAATAGCTGCACTAACAATATAAAGACTGGTAAATGTTCTTCATTTTATACTCAAAATAATTCAAATTCCCAGAAACTAGTGAGAGAGAAAGAAAAATCAAGTTCTGTTAGGAGGTTACATTCAACGATGTGCCCGAGTTGATCAAGTTGGTACACGTGATGGCACTATTGCTGACAGATACTTGCCTACTCTGATGACATCACTCAGGTGCTGGCTTAATGGCATCCGATCAGATGCGTCGGGGTCGCCCTCGCAGGCCAACTGGAATGCTTGTTGGAGAGCCTGTGCCCTGCCCCCTCTCCAGGATGTGTCCGGAGGGGCTGAGGGACGGTCCGCACCGAGGCGCCGTTATTTGTTGTTCCTAACGCATTTTATAGTCGTGGGATATTGCAGCCTCACATAGTTGTCCTTTAAAGTCGAGCTCCAGGGTGAACTCCAGGTCACGCTACCAAAGATAAAACAGCAAACCAAAATAAATGAACGGCTTGAATATTTAATACCTAATAAAACTTTCACTTACAGCAACAGATGCACATTACATATTTAAATCCAGTGGTGGAAAGGCAGCTAAATACATTTACATAATTATTTATAGATTAATATGAGGTACTTATTCTCTGCTACGTTATTTATACTGTGTGCTCCACATATTTTCAGAAGCAATTACTGAACTCCACTGCATTTATTTGAGAGCTGTCGTTACTAGTTACACCTTAGATTTTGATTTCACATATAATAAACTTAGGAATCTTGATGCTTTTTAATTCATGAGCATTTAAAATGGTAAAAGAAATAACCCAATGTAACTCACTGCATTCTGGTTACATAATGTAGGATAGTTTTATACTCCCAGGTGCCGTTTTCTGCATTATGGGTACTTTTATCTCTGATGGAATAACATGAACAGTATGTTTTTGCTAAAACCACTTTCACTGACACTTATTCTCTTAAAGGCAGAGAGTTGGATCAATAATCTTATCTCTGTCTGTAAAATATAAGGCTAGAATCAATTAGCTTAGTGCAAACAGAGAGCAAACAGTTAGCCTACCGTAGTCTTACTCTTTCCAAAGGTAATTTCCATTTTTACACTGAGGTTTTGCTGCTTTTTTAATTACTTATATCTGAATGCTTTCTCCACCACTGTTTAAATATAAACCATGGAGCATTTTGTGTTGCTCTTTGATGCCTCTTACCACATTCTTCTCATTGGGCCTGACAGCAACACTGCCAAAGATCTCCTCTCCTTTCTTGACAGTTAAGTAGTCCTCTAAGTAAAACACAGTCTGCTTCCAGTGTGTGCTGGGAGCATCTGGAGCTGAGGACAGGATGGAGATAGTGGGAGGGAGAGGAAAACAGGCAAAATAGAGGAATATATGTGCAGGAAGAAGAGAGACAGAAAAAGGAGAAAAAAAGATGAGATATTAGAGAGGGGAGGAGGTGAAAGGTGTTTACAGGATGGGGGTAAAGCCGGGAGGAGAGGAAATGAGGGGAAGAGGTAGGAGAGCGGCATTAAGATGGAAAGATTTCCACAACAGTTCCGGTCGGCAGTGAAGTGCTGTGGGCATGTTCAGGTGGAATAAATTTACCAAGAAGCACGGCTGAAATTTACTCAGCCAGTGGGAGAGATACAGAGGCTTACAGGACAGAACTCCTTCAGTGATGCTCAGCCTCAGGCCCAACAGACTCAGCCAAACATAGAACCTCCTCTACACAGTATTATGTAAGCACTGGATGTATGAATGTATTAACATAAGCTTACATAACAGCTTCGCTACCCTCTCTATTATAAGCGTCCTCGACGCCATGTTACCAGAAGTGCTTGGTGATTCCGTCGCTGTAACACAAGCTTGGCTCATGTAACACCAGCAGAGTGTAGCCAAGAGCTAAGATGCTGAAGTGCAGGAGCTTCTCTTTAATAGACACTGATTTACTGCTCAAAATACTTGTACTCAGGAAGGAAATTTGGAAGCTTGCTGGACATCAGTATGGGCCAGATTGTGAAAACTAATTTTACCAGTTGCTCCCTTCGTGTTTATTTATGTACCGTTGCATAAATGCCTGCATTTTCTTGTATCAACGCATGGCATTAAACAAAGTAATAAAGATTTTTATTGTTATTTTTTTCTCACTTTTTTCTTAGTGGTAGCCACTGTTTTATTTGATCAGGTATTGATATTTCTGTCTCCAATTCAAGTTATCTTATTTTGAACGGTACATGTTTCTAGTGATATATGCAGCGGTACATGTTTGATGTTCTATAAAAAGCAGTGTCCTGTGTTTCAACAGTGGATTTAGATTGAAACCGTCTGACTGCGTTGGAGCCTCTGTTCCTGCTTTTCCTCCTCTTTTCACTTTGGACCTTTTCCCAGGGGGGGGCACAACGAGTATTTATATAACCTGACCCTGTGAATTTTGTATTCCTCTACAGCTGCAAGGAGGCTGCGCTGCTGTGACAAAGCGTTGAAAGACAAACCTGGGAGGAGGTGTGACTCTTCTCCATTGTCCAGTACAATGAGAAGTTAGACCTCCACTGTGTGAGGGAGGTGGCAGAGCAATCAGGGACAACAATGTGAGCAATTCTGTGGCTTGATTTGGATGAACTGAACCTTTTAAGAGTGGAGACAGTGGGTACATTATGAAGCCATGACTCTGGTCTAGTCTCACCGGTGGAAAAGCCCGTCTTCTTGTGACACTTGGTGAACTCGATGTTGAAATAGGTGACCAGGGCGTGGACATAATCGTTACGTTGAATCTGAAGACAGAAGGCTGAGGTGAAGGACAGGTCTTCGGGCTTCACAGTGTAGATGTCCACTTCCTGGATGAGAGAAAAACACAATGTTATTTTATTTTATTCCAACAAACTCCAAAAAATCTCTACTCTTCTCAATTCATGAATTTACCCAGTTGGAATAGTGGTATTATGATATAAAACCACGCACACACAAGTTGCCCCTCCCCCCTTGCAATTTCTCACACAAATGCAGTGCACGTATATGTCAATCCTCTTGATTATTCATCATGATTATTCCACAAGTGTGACTGTGTGTGTGTGCGTGCGTGTGTGTGTGAAAGCCCACAGGTTGAATCACGGCTGGCAAATGAAGCCTCCTCACAGTACACATGCTGTGTGGGTGTCCTCCCTCAAGCCTACAAGGGAGGGAGTACTTGTGTGCGTGTAAGTGTGTGTGTGTATGTGTGTGTGTGAGGGAGTGAGGGAGTGAACACAGCATCTGTGTGTCTGCTCGTGTCTACATCATGAATATGGCCACACAATCAAGTATCGCAGTTTGTCACCTGCTAAACATCACACTGGGTACAAAACAGGGAGCGGGGCAGATGTGTGTCTTTTGCTTTGCGTGGAGGTGCTGTTGTATTTAATGCTGATGAGGGGGGGGAGTAGGAGAGGTGGGGGATGAAGGGGTACACGGCAACCTGTTCATCTTGCCTTGCCTATTGCGGTGCGGATCCATTGGCCATGTGGCGTCAGCATGACAGATTGTGATTTAACACCTCTGTCCTTTCCAATGATACCAGGACAGGATCATATGCAGCAAATTGTGGGAGGAGAGGGGAAAAAAAAGAAAAGAAGTCCCCAGGAGTGACTTTGTAATTTCAGTGTGATAGGAATGAGTGGCATTTTGATTGGAGACAGCGTGAAGCTGCTGGCAGTGAGGGGAAAGGGCAAATAAGCCCTGAATACATGTATGTGAAAGGAATGGAGGAAGTGAAAATTAATTTTCAGACAGTATCAGTAACTACTGAGTTACCCGCTCGCCTACCTGACAAATAAGTCATCTCTTCTGAGCACAAAAGGAAAACCCTTCTTTTGTCACCTAAGCTTATCCCAGTGATGGAGAGCCCATTTCATTCTCGCCGGTGACTCAATGCCTGCTCTCATGTGACATTTCACCACGGCGCAGAGGGAGGGACGGGGTGAGACCCGCTCGCTCCGACCGGCGAGATGTGACATTGTTCGAATCGGAGAATGTGACAGAAAATGAAGAGTAAGAATTGAATGAGTGGGAAGGAAAATGTGAGAATTGAGACAACTAAATGACATGAGAAAAGGATAAGAATAAAGAGGAAATTAAGATATCAGATCCTCGAAATAGGACAGGGCGATATAAAGCAGAGAGAAGGAAACAGGGTAAGAGGAAAAGCAATGAAAGGGAGAGGTAGAGAGGCACAAACAAAAAAGCTATCACCTCCCCTGAATGCTCTTATCCTCTGTTCATTTGTGAGATAAAAGGAAAGCCACTGTCGTATCGTCAAGCATGGAAGCAGAGCCAGAGACTATTACAGCTCTCTGGAGACCTCTATTATGTACTGGAAAATAGTCTCAGCAGACGGGGAGTGCTCGGAGGCTTCGGGGATTGATGGCTGTCTCTGTCTTTTTTTGGGATTCACTGGAAGAACACGACAGATGAGAAACTTTGCTTGTTTGGACGTGCGCCTCAAATATGTAGATTTTGCACGGTATAAAAGCCAGATGGCATGAAAGACAAACGCTTGAGGTACTTTCCCAACAAACCCCCCCTCCTCCACCGCCCACACACACACACACACCCTCCATAATGCATGTACACACAGACTAACCTTTAGGAGGCAGGCGTTAGTCACCACCTGCTTGGGATCTACCACATCCACCAGAGGCTCTTTGATGGCCACGTTGCGAATGCAGCTCATATCGAAGCCGTACACGTTTTCCCACCCTGTGCGTACACACAATCATAGACATCTGAGGTACGGCAAACCCATGAGAATACGCACGCAAACAGTTTGTGTGTCATGGGTTCTCTACTTTTTGATTTTTTTTTTTTTTTTTGTTTATTTGCAAAGCTCCGTTCCTGCCAAGCTGTCAGCACAAAAAAGGTAGCAGAGGAAAATAAAACAGAACGCTTAACCCCTGCCAAGAAGAACAGTCCCGCGCTCATGCTGTCTTTCTGTCTATCCAGGCCCCTGTGTGGAAAAAGACAAGCCCTGCTGAAAATAGACTCCGGCCTCCACCACCACCACCTCCACTATGTCTGGCAGGCTTTTTTTTCTTCTTCTTCTTTTTCTCCTTTTTTTTAATCATAATTTGGGTTGAAAAAACACCAAGCAGGCCTTCCCTCCCCCATTCCCTCTGTCCCTTCCCTCCACCTTGCTTTGTCAGGGGGCCAACCGCCAAGTCTGTATGACGAGAAGGTGGAATATGCCACCAACGCTGAGAGATACTAAAAATAAGAGTGCGAGGGTTTGGGTAGTCTGAATACTTCTACGACTCCTGCGAAAGTATACACCCTTGTGTGAGCGTCTTGATTTAGTGGGACAGGGGAAAGCCACCTGTGCAGTGAGAGGAAAACTCAGTGAAAGTTATTGACCCAGTTTCTGTGTCCTTTAATTTTGGTGCTTTGATCTGGATCGGGAGGCTAAGCTCCTGCGCTCCTGCTGTGATGGTTATTTGAACATATGAAGTTTAGGGCAAAGAATGTACTGTGGAATAAAGTCGCCTCACCGGTTTCAACATGTGTGCAGCTTTATAAAGGGCTTTATCCACAGTTTAATTAATCGTAAGTTGGCGGGGAGCGAAAGAGCTACCAGAATATTGGACTTAGATTTATTAGGTTGACAAATAAATGCTAATATTGGACCCTGCTGGCTGTAAATCCACCATATCAATTTTATAGGTGATATCTTCCAATTAAAATATACACTAACCTTAATAAATCTATTAGTTACAGCTTGTGTAACCCTTTGTGAAGTGTGGCTCATTGGAAAGTGAAGCCATTCCTCTCTGTGTGTTGCTTTCACTACATCTGCACAACGATCATTAATTATGCACAGAGCGGGACGGAGACAGAGGATGGCAATGACTTAGCAGAAACGTGAAAGGCAAACAGCAACAAATCTACCATAAAACTACTCACAATGAATCTTGAAGTCCTTGTACTGCCTGTCTTCAATGGCGACCACATAGAGAGCAGCTCTGTCAGGGAACATCAGGCCTCCAGGTTTCTGAACAGGAGAAAAGCCTCAGATGTCAACGCGGCACTATACAATGGCCATCCATCATCTTTACTGTTCGCACACCTGGAGTGTAATAGAAGATCACATGTGCTGAGTTTAAAGCCTGCAGGCGGCTACTGAGCCCAGAAACCTGATCATTCATGTATGACCTCAGCATCTGGCCAGCAGACACATTCATGCAGGCAGTACAGTAAATCCTCTACTTAATCACTGTCTGGTGTGTTTATGTGTCAAAAGCCTTATTTGTCCAGCCAGCTGCACACACACATATACACATTCACACACACTGCGCTCAGCACCCTCCAGCAGGAATACCATACCAGCCATTTGTCCCTGGCAAAAATCACGGTGTTGAGCATGGACTCGTAGAAGAGGCAGTAACCCATCCACTCCGAGATGATAATGTCAACCTTCTCCACGGGAAGCTCCACCTCCTCCACCTTGCCCTTGAAGATGGTAATGACTGCGATGCGGAGAGCCACAAAAAACAGCAGGCGACAAATTACTTCACGGCTTCTTCAACACATTAATGAAAATCGGACAATTATTCTCAGATAACAGTGTTTTTGTGCCTTGGGATTCCTGGAAATTCATATCGCTTAATTACTGCTCTTGTCTTGAGCGTTTTTATTTATGTATGCAATATATTTGTCTTGTTTCCTATTTGCATCTTTGACCCCACGATATGGAGATACAGGGAGGGCTGTCAAAGTAAAACAGATGTAATACGGTAGAGTTCAGCGTTATCATGTCTGGTCATTAATACACAATAATACACTGGAGGTGTAGTTTTCTATGTCTAATTGTGCTGTATACATTAGAAAACCTAGACAAGTACCAGGAAGCATACAAAAAAAGAACCAGCTTCACCATGATGAATGTGCAATATGCTCTACTGGTTTCTTTTTTTCCTCTCTTAGAAATGTATGCATTTTATATCAAGCAAATGTATCTCTGCAGAGGTTTTTCACACAATCACGTTGACACAATTTTTGTGATGTAGCTCATTTTCAATTTTCAACACCTTAAAGATCGCTGTTTTTTTTTACCTCTTCATTGCATATTAAAAATCAGCACTGCATCTAATTTTCTTCAATATTTAGAGGAAGATTACTGTCATCACTGTATAAATAATGACCTGTGCACGACAGAGTTGGGATTTGAGTGTTAATTCTTGTATGTCTCGCTGAGATAATCAGCTCGATGCTTGAATTCAAAACTCAAAAGCTCAAACAAAAACCTGCCTAATGGTGGATTTGCAGGTTATGAAACCAACCATCTGTTGCCAGTCTTCCATCTGTGAATTTCAGGGTGGCATTTTACAATGGTGATCAGCCCCACTGAGGCGATTCTGACTGATGGCAGAGATTATGCTTATTTGACATCAAGCTGCCAGTTAACCATCAGAACTGTGACTAATGTTGTCGGGTGTGACCGTAATGATGGAAAATATGCTGATTTTTCACGCTACCTCTAATCCAGACGCCGTCGCACTGCTCTGCATTCAGAGTCTTCAGACACATGGATATTAGATATATTGTAATGGCGACAAAAACCTCTTCGACTTACCATTGTGTAGGTGGTTGGACTTGATAATCTTCTCTGAATATTCGGATATACTTGAACATTCTATCTGTAGGTGAAAAAAGAAAAGAAAAGAAAGATTTTCTGGTCAACATAGATGACCAGCTGCTATCCACCATATTGCCTCCCCATACAGTATATGGTACAGTCGGTTCACCTTTAGGGTACTGGAGGACAAAATTTAATCAAACCCTGATAATCCATCTAAACATTTATGTCCCTGGTCACCCATCGCAGAACGTGCGCAGTATGGAAACTAATAAATCATGTTGCTCCCCTATCTATAAGTGTAATACAGTATATGAATCATCCATAACTGTGGGAGACACTGCTGGTAATGTATAACCTGTGACTTGCAGCCCTGCTCTAAGGGGAGCCAGATGTCTTTTATTGCCTCTGTGTCTAAGATTGTCTGAGAGAGATTACCTATTTCTGAACTAGACTAGCAACTGCCTCTTAAGAGGAATTTATGAAAAAGGCAGGATATGTGTGTGTGTGTGTGTCTGATGTTGAGAACGAAAGGACACCAATGAGAAATAAGGTGACAGCAGAGCCAGATATTATAATTGGAGACTAAATGGGGGTGTGCGGCTCTCTTTTCACTCTGGTAAAGATTCAAAGTAAAGTAGAGACTGACAGACGATTCCAGTGACATATTTGTTTGTGTGTCCAAAGCGTGCATCTATCCGTCTCACCCCGTACACGTGTTTGGCACCAGCATTGGCCGCAAACATAGAGAGGATCCCCGTTCCACTACCGACATCCAGGACAATTTTATCCTTGAACACGTGCTTGTTGTGGTACATCGCGTTCCGGTAGGTCAGCGTCCGCACCTCGTCTTTTAACATCTCCTGTTGAGGAGCGGAGGCAAAATTCAGATTTCATTGTTGTAAAACATCATGATTTTTTTCAATCTTTAATCACATGCAAACTCCTATAGATTGTATACTGAACTCGTATTGACGAGCAAAAGAAAACAGTCAAAGGAATATAGAATGCATGTTAAATAATGAACATACAAATGTGCATATATGCAAAAAGTGGGCAGTCGCTTAGTTCCCTCAGTGTCTAAACACAAATTTGTCATGTATAATGAGCTAGAAAATGCAGTATTTAGGCCAAAAGCCTATGTGACAGTGACAGAGCTGCTTGAAATAGACAGGAGTGCAACGCAAAGCCTTTGAAGCCTTTGGGGACCGCCTGATATCCATCTCCCTGAGCCCATTCACACATCCCACTTTCACTTCTTTCTTGCTTTGCACTCCTCTAATCAGGGCACTCTCTTTGTCTGCAAGCAGACAAAAACCTGACCCACATGCTAAATATGGACTCCATTTAAAAAGGTCTATATGTCCCCAAACTTTTCCTCCTCCACCACCACCACCCCTCTGTAGATCAAGGTCATTAGTTGGGTTGTAGCTCTTCAAATTTATTTTGCAGCTGACTATAGATGGCTGGAAAAGATTTGTTTCATTTATGGAGCTGCGTGAATACTGTTGCAGTACATCTGACGCCCATAGTGCTGGTTGGTGATGAATAAGCCTGTTCTCCTTTCAGCTGGGACACACCCTCCACCAGTGCAGATAATCCACAAGCTTCATGTTTACCCTTAACGTAATTTTTAGTTGTTCATGGGCAGACAACTGCATCTATGGTTTATGTTTGTGGTTGTTTTTAATTTTGAGTTTGGGTTTCATATGCAAAGAAAAAGAGAGTTTCTATAAACAGCTTTAAACTTAAAACTTCTGGGGAATGTTTGCGTTAATGTGTTTTTTCCTTTGAAGGCATTTCATTTCACGCTTTGTTTAAACTCATGTTTGGACACGAGATTTGAAAACACAGGAGATCTGACAGCTCTTCATTGTTTGTATTTTCTGCTTCTCCCGGATGGTTGTTCTGTTGTCTTGTGCACTTGCTTGGGTTTTTACTTGGCTTGTGTACTCTTTACTTCACAAACTGATTTTCAGATCCAGTGAACTGAGGATTCAGAATCAAATGACTGTGTGCATTAGCTTCTAAGTTATGGGTATAAATATCAACCATGCCAGATAGAAGATTTGGATCACTACCAAAACAAAAACCTGTCTGTTCATGGAAATCTGTCCATGTTAAACCAGCTTAAGTGTTTCACATATCCTGCTGCCAGACCAACCTTGGCAAAGTTTAGGAACATCAGGTTAAACAGAACAGGAAGCATCTGGTGTCATTTTTTTTTTTACTCTAATCATACCAAGCTGCCACTCGTCAGCTTGGTCTGCCTACCTCATGGATGCCAAAGTGAGCATAAGAGTCAAAGTAGTAGTCCCGTGATGTCATTTCCTCCGGGCTGATGAACTTGGCAATCTTGCCTCGACCAGGACAGGTGGACAAGGCTGCTACATGAGGCGTATGGGGGACGCAGGGCACATGGTGGGTAGTAGGCACTGGTTTAGGCAGTGGGGAGGGCTGGGCAGACTGAGAGAGGGGGGACGTGACAGGCTGCTGCCGCTGTTACGGAGGAAGAAGAAAGTAAAGGGAAGAAGGGTAGAGTTTGTATTAAAATATAGAAATTTCAGACTACAATGAAGCCAAATCGACAAAAAAAAATGCAATGAATTAAGAACTGCAAGTGCTATTCAAGTGAGTGAACCTGGTTTACATTAATATGGATTTTGCAGAGGCATAATTAAATGCAAGTGAGAGGAGAACCATGTAATAAGCATAAGCAGTCAATAATCTATAAATGCCTCCAGCCTTTGTAAAGACACAGACGGGAGCCTCGCTATAGTGGTGATACTCCAGGAAGAACCGGCAAAAGGTGCAGGTCCGTTTCAGCACCAGGGACAGCGGACATGGTTACATTTCATACGTCCGTGCATCCGAAACATGCACATCATTCAACGTTATTGCACATCTTCTGCATGCATTATCACTGTTATTGCAGTTAACACGAGTCTCTCTGCTTAGATCCCCCGGAACATCTGCAGGACAGTGGATCCGATGCATCTTTCGCTTTGTGTGCAGACCGCCATCAATACAAATTCTGAACGTGACTGGCGTCGTAATAACGCTGACATGGAAATTATAATTCAATACAAGTTAAATGTGTTGTCATCGTAAAAACAAGCAGACTGACATGGTCCCGGTCCCGCTATTAACGGGCTGCAGGACACCACAAGGTCCCTACCTCCGAGCTGTCCGCCTCCGCCATCTTCCGCCGTAGCAGCAAACAACGCGACGAATGCCTCAGTCCCATGAGAGCCGACGAGATTTAGGCTACAACTCTTGTAAGTGTACGGAGGGTCTGAATTCTTAACAGAAACGTGTCAAAAATAACACTATGCCACCGGATACACGGCTTGAATGAATATAAGACGGAAAGTCATGATAAGAAACGCGAATAGAGGTGTCACAGTTTCAACTGAATTAAAACAATTCTCTCAGAAAAGTTGTGAAATGGATTTGCGCGAGGCGAAACGTCCAATAATCCATAGTGTAAATGTGGTACAGGTTGTTTTAGTGGGAGGACTCATGGATGGCAGAGCAGTCTATTGGCTGGAGAGTCCGTGCTGCGACTGAAAAGGTTGCAGGTTTGATCCCAGCAGGAGTCAGTGTATCCATTAACAGCCGCGCGCCCCATTTAGATGTCCTCGCGCAAGACACTGAACCCCTACCTGCTCGCACATTTTCAAATCTCTGGGGTTTGAGAAAAAAGTAAAAGTGTCACCCACGACGGACGAGAGAGAAGAAAAAAAAGGAAAAGAAGGAAGAAGAGGCACACGGTTGCGGGCAGGAAACAAAACTCCTCAGGAGAAAATGTTTCTTCTGGTCTGCGGCACCGCTCTGAAACACACGGAAAGTCCTTGGCGTTAGTCCGATGGGGTTTCCCGGAGAGAAAGTTAAAGAGGGGTGTACGAAGTGTGAGCGTGCACTGCCGTTACGCACGAGCTCCCCTGGAGTGACATGAAATGAAATGAATTCTGACCCCAAAAAAAGAAAGAAAATACATGAAAAATAGTCACAAAAATAAATATTCTGCTTCCAAAAACACAGACTCTTCTCACTCCAGACAAAAGCAGAAACCCATGCAGGCTCTCCGTTAACAGTGAGCCTCTCTCTCCACCCTTACATAACACAGGTGTTTGTGGTGTGTGGGAACAACAAAGCTACAATACGTACATTTTATCCATCTTGTGATACTTTCTCGAATGTCTATCTATGGCATTTATAGGTTCTAGTAGCCAATTGCTGATAGTTTTCAGGGATGCATTATACTGTTTGAATTACATGTAGGCACAGATAGGTAATTAGTGGTTTAATTTGTCTAATAATTATTAGTAATTTATGTGAGTACATGAGGTACAAAAACACAACCATTATTCCATTCCTTTTTTTTTTTTTTTTAATGCTGGGGGGGAATCTATGATTCATTGACTCCACGGCAACGCTGGATACTGAGTAGTACAGTTCTGATTTAAGTACCTAGATTATATTGAAATACTTTGTATTCTAGCAATATTGCAAAATTCGCTTCACTGCATAATGTCTTTTCAACTCAATGCTCCTAAAATACCATGGGGTAATGAAAGCTCCTCTTCTACCAGCTACAAAATTAAGATATGATTTATATATTAATCAAACAACAACAATACTGACACGATTTAATACATATAAACAACGTCGGACTATTTGTGAGTGTGTGGTCCTTACCACTGCACTGAGAAAAAGTAAATTGAACTACATCTGGATTTCAAACCTAATAAGAGTGCTTCAAGTGTTAATCTAAAATGTTCACAATTGCACAAAACATAAATCATTTGTAAACTGGTTTGAATCTCTGTCATGAAAAAAATACCCCTTGCCCTCTTCCTTCATCCCACTCAGTGAAGTCACAACAGTTGCTTTTCATTGGCTGCTTAAGGCAACACGCTCTCTCTGACTCTGAATCTCTGACTCTGCTCATTTGACATCAACCCCATGGAGAAAGTTATGTCACTAAAAGGTGTGTCTCAAATATTAAGAGGGAATGAATTTTAGATGCATATTATTTCAGTTTAAATTCACAATACATTTGTCTCCATTGCAAATCAAAAATGATCTCCTACATCAGGATGTCTGGTTTCCATTCCACAGTTTACTCGTCATGTCTGCACCTGCATCTCTTTCATTACTGAGTCCATTGCTCATTTCATACAATATTAAATCAATTGGTTTGATCAAATATTATATTAAGATATTTGTCACTAAAGAAAAATCTGGGCTTGTGTCCCATTAATGAAAGACAAAACACAATGAAAAACACCAGGGTTTTAGTCAGTTATGGATGAGCTCCATCAGCGGTGCTTAAGAACATCAGCCCACGCATCACACTCAAGGATGTGTGCATCCACTCATGCACACACACACACACAGACAGAAATCAGTGTGGGGGCAGAAGCACATAGGCAGGACACATGAAAAACAATTCTGTAATTCCGTTGTAAACGTAAATGGTTAAAAACTGCAAGGAGACAGGATTCATGTGGATAGATTTCAAGCAGTGGCCTCATACTGTGGTGAATGGTGTAAAATCACTAAAATATAACTAAGGTGTTGCAGTCTTGTAATTGTAAATGTGTAAGGTGATAATGTGATATTTTTTCGATGGTAGTACTGGACTGGCCTTTACAGCATTGAGTCAAATTAAACAATTGTCCTCCAACTCATACCAATTCATTTTTGTGCATTATATCCAAGAGGCATTCAAATGCTACAAGGTTAATATTGTGATGAGCTTCTAGAAAGGAATTACAAAGCAAAATCAGTATGAAAGGTATGTTTATTCAGCTTCACTTGTCAAATGCACAACTGCTTAACTCAGAGCACAATATTATAACAACTGAAATGCATATAAAAACAACAAATACAAAGAAACTGCAACTTAAAGCTGCATTATGACATTAAGAACCTCATCAATTAGAATTTAACAGAATAATAACCAATTAACATCTGGAGACTGGACAGAATGCCCCAGATGATGTAATGCCATAGTTCTTTTGAATATTCATGCATATATTTGACAGTAGATTACACATGTTTGACAGGCTGATGTCATGTCAAATTTGAGCTGATGTTACTATTTGAAGCAAAGATGTAGAGTATAGTTGAGACCAAATAGTTTCCATATGATCCCTGACAGAAGCCGAACAAGATCAAATCTTAGTCTGAGGTACAGGTGTTATGATGAGAGGGGCAGTGTTTTCTCCACCTTCATCAGACTCAGGGCAGAAGTATGGATACAGTTTCTCTCTGAAATTGCAGCCAGTGAAAGTATATACATGTGATTTGGAATCTGCATCATAGAAAGAAAGCACTCCTTTATCATAGTCCACAAAGATGCCCACCTTATGAAGCTCACCTCTCAGTTTGATTGCTTTTTGTCCAGGTGGAGAATATTTGCCCTCGTCCAACCTAAAGGTCCAAAATCCTTTTTCAGCTGACATTTTTGTGTCATTCTTTCTATCTACAGACTCCCTGACCACTCCAACAGTCCAACCAGTCTTTCCCTTGACTTGGACCTCAAAGTAAAACTTCCCTGTTGTGAATCCTTCCTTTGCCAAAACCTCTGGAAATTTTACAAATCTCTTTGGATTGTCAGGAAGTTCCAGTTTGGTGCCTTCATCTGCGACTTGTTTTCCATCTTCACTTATGACAAGTGAACAATGTGCTGTGTCAGGATCCAGTGTTAAGTCCACTGCATGTTCCCTCATTCTTCTCATTTTGATCTCAGGGAGATTTTCCAGTAGTTGATCAGCTTTCTGTTTTAGCTGAACCACGTCTCCTCTCACTGCCTCAAAAGGCAGGTCACACTGGACAACAATGTTGGTGAGGTCCATGCTTAGAGGTGAGCTCAGGGTTGAGAAGCTCTGGAGAAAATGATGGTGATCCTCAGATTGTGACAGCTGCTCCAGCTGGTTTCTCTTGCTTTCCAGCTCAGTCATTTCCATCCTCAGTTCTCTGACAGAAGCTTCAGCCTTTTCCTTTGTTGCTCTGTGCCTCTCCTCAATCACCTCAACAAGCTCAGCCTGGCTTCTCTGAATGGAGCTGATCAAGTCAGTGAGCACCTGCACACTGGCTTCCTTCTCCTTCTCAGCTTCTTTCTGGAAGACATCAAGTGAGTTTTCAATCTCAGCTATCTTCTCAGACCGTAACTGGATCTGCTTTTGAATAGTTTCTACTGCTTCATCTTTTTTCGCCATCACTGTTTCATATTCTTCCTCGAGTGGCACAAAATTGTGACCCTTGTGATCAGTTTTGAAACACAAGACACATACACAGGCCTGGTCATCCCTACAGAACAGTTCTGTTAGCTTGTTGTGTGTCTTGCACAGCTTGTCATCAAGATGCTTCATGGGGTTTAACAATGTGTGGCTCCTGAGTCCAGCAACTCTGTGATGTGGCTCAAGGTGAGCTTCACAGAAAGAGGTGAGGCACATCAGGCAAGATTTCACCGCCTTCTCCTTTGTCTCTGAGCAGATGTCACAAAAAACATCTGCAGCAAGTTGTGGGTCTGGAGTTGAGGCTTTGACTTGAGCTAACTTAAACTCACCTGCCAATAACTCCGACACCATAGTGTTGATGTGGAGTTCAGGTTTTGTGGAAAAAGTCCTTTTGCACAATGGACACTGGCAGGAGTCACTGGTGTCCCAGTACTTGTAGATACATGCTCTGCAGAAGTTGTGTCCACACGGCGTCGAGACAGGCTCAGTAAACACATCCAGACAGACTGAACACAGGAACCGCTCCTCTGACAACACACCGCTGGCAGCCGCCATTTCTCTACAAGAACCATGTAAAAAATAACAACAATTAATGACTCATAGGCCAAACACAATGAACTGCAAAGTTTGTATTACGCATGACAAGAAACTATGAAATGGAAAGACGAAGGTTTTAACTTACCTGATAAGTTGCACGTTTTAAAAGTTCCTGCATAAAGCAAACAGACAAGTCATAGGCTGATTCCGTGGATGTATTATACCAGGGCGAACCCACGTTAAGTTTCGTTTCAGCACGTTGACGTCGCTAAAGCCCCGCCCCCTACTACTTCCTGATAGAAATGTTAACTCTTTCAACGCTCTTGTGGCAATATTACTTGGATACTAAACAAATAATTTAAAAAATTCAATAAACAGTGGTTTATAAAAAATATTTTTTAAATAATTAAAACTAGGCTAATCTGAGATCAATTTTATTTCCGTATGCTTTTGAAATGTTACATTTTTAGTCAAATAAAAATTAAAACTTTAAACATTAGTGAGGTTGTGATGATTTCTTGGTTGTTTTTCACAAGGACAATATATTCACAAGTTAAATTTAATTATTTCCCAAAGTTCTTTAAAAAAAAAAAAAAAAAGAATCACTTAATTGATGAACATTTTTGGGATCTCATGAGTGTTGGTATAAAATAAAGACACACCCTTCTGTGTTTACCCCACATTCTATTTTAGGTCACAAGTGACACATCATAATCAGTCCTTCACTTTACTTCACTGTAATATATCCAAAAGGACCATAACCCAGCAAGACTACAAATCAAGTCTGAGATGTTAAGATCTGTATGGGTAATGGGTATACAGTTAGTGTCTTTGTGCAAACAATCATGCAGTTCTTGGCTCACTCTCAGAAATGTCAAAAACACAATTTGCCATAAACAGAATTCAATAAAAGGTTTTGCACCCAACATCCACCTGGATTGTGTTGCTGCTGTGTTGTCAATTCTGTTTTACTCCATTGTAAACGTAAATGGTTCAAAACTGCAAGGAGCCAGGATTCATGTGGATAGATTTCTAGCAGTGGCCTCATATGAAGATATAGTTTAATTTACACACACTGGAGCTTTCCCAGCAGTGGTAGCCTCATACTGTGGTGTAACTAAAATCACTAAAATATAACTAAGGTGTTGCAGTCTTGTAATTGTACATGTGTGAGGTAATAATGTGATATTTTTTCGATGGTAGTACTGGACTGGCCTTTACAGCATTGAGTCAAATTAAAAAATTGTCCTGCAACTCATACCAATTCATGTTTGTGCATTATATTCAAGAGGCATTCAAATGCTACAAGGTTAATATTGTGATGAGCTTCTAGAAAGGAATTACAAAGCAAAACCAGTTTAAAAGGTATGTTTATTCAGCTTCACTTGTCAAATGCACAACTGTTCAGCTTGCATAACTCAGATCACAATGTTTCAACAACTGAAATGCATATAAAACAACAAATACAAAGAAACTACAACTTAAAGCTGCATTATGACATTAATAACCTCATCCACAATGCTAATGGGAGTCTTTAATAAACATAAACACAATTAGAATTTAACAAAATAATAACCAATTAACATCTGGAGACTGGACAGAATGCCCCAGATGATGTAATGCCATACTTCTTTTGAATATTCATGCACATATTTGACAGTAGATTACACATGTTTGATAGGCTGATGTCATGTCAAATTTGAGCTGATGTTACTATTTGAAGCAAAGATGTTGAGTGTAGTTGAGACCAAATAGTTTCCATATGATCCCTGACAGAAGCCGAACAAGATCACAGCTTAGTCTGAGGTACAGGTGTTATGATGAGAGGGGCAGTGTTTTCTCCAACTCTACCAGACTCAGGGCAGAAGTATGGATACAGTTTCTCTGTGAAAATGCAGCCAGTGAGAGTACATACATGTGATTTTGAATCTGCATCATAGAAAGAAACCACTCCTTTATCATAGTCCACAAAGATGCCCACCTTCTGAAGCTCACCTCTCAGTGTGACTGTATTTTCTCCAGGTGGTAAATATTTGCCCTTCTCCAAACTAAAGGTCCAAAATCCTGCTTCAGCTGACATATCTGTGTCATTCTTTCTATCTACAGACTCCCTGACCACTCCAACAGTCCAACCAGTCTTTCCCTTGACTTGTACCTCAAAGTAAAACTTCCCTGTTGTGAATCCTTCCTTTGCCAAAACCTCTGGGAATTTTACAAATCTCTTTGGATTGTCAGGAAGTTCCAGTTTGGTGACTCCATGTGCGACTTGTTTTCCATCTTCACTTATGACAAGTGAACAATGCGCTGTGTCTGGATCCAGTGTTAAGTCCACTGCATGTTCTCTCATTCTTCTCATTTTGATCTCTTCCAGTAGTCCATCAGCTTTCTGTTTCAGCTTAATTTAATTATTTCCCAAACTTCTTCATTCTTTCTTTCTTTCTTTCTTTCTTTCTTTTTTGAACATTTTGGGGGTCTCATGAGTGTTGGTAGTAGTAAAAGGGTTAGAGTTAAATACACCTGTTTATATTTTGCAAAAATAGGCTAAATAAATAAATAAAATAACCCCAAATTTCTATTTTAGGTCACAGCTAAAGTGACACATATATCATAATCAGTCTTAATCTTTACTTTACTTCACTGTAATACATCCAAAAGGGCTAACCCAGCACTACAAATCAAGTCTGAGATGTTGCGATCTGTAGTGTCTGGTGCAAACAGTCATTCAGTTCTTACCTCAGAAATGTCAAAAACACAATTTGCCATGAACAGAATTCAATTAAAGGTTTTGCACCCAACATTCACCTGGATTGTGTTGCTGCTGTGTTGTCATCTCGGATTGGCTTGGTTAAACCAGCACTGTGCTGTCTTTAAAGAGGCCATTCTGTCATAAGGCTTCCAGGTGAGTCTGGCCACAAGAGGTCAGGCACAACAAGCAGGAGCTGAGTGGCACTTTGCTCAGTTGCTGTTTTACTGGGAGCTGAACCTGCATGTGGTCTGTACAAAACCACTGACTTTACATTAAAAACAAAACAGTATTTTCCCGCTGAATAATCAGATTCATTATTTGATAACAAAAGACTCTGATCATTTATTTCAACATTCTCTATCCGCCCATTATATCCTCATATTCTTTCTCAACTTCTCCATACATTGATTTACCCATGCAGTAGAAAGTATGCAGTTGATTTTTTGGCACTATTTTTTACACACCAACCTCTTTTCACTTTGTCACTAATACAATCATGCTGGTTATACACTCCTGCACACAATATTTGCTTTCTCCTTAACCAGTTTGTATTTGACATGCATGCTCAGTCATGCCCTATTCCTACCCCCTTGTGAGAAAAAGCATTAGTGGGCTTAGCGGGTTACAAAACATGGGAGGTGCAGTAACAGAGGGAAACTGGCAGGCTAAATGAACTAGCTTCAGGGGAAAGCAAATTTGTGTTTGTTCCACTATGTATCACCTATACAAGTATGAGAAAATGGAAAACAGATACTATTCCAAATTCCTAGCTACGATAATGACTAGGATGATAATTTCCTGTAGTTTGTGTTCGGTGGTTGGATGAAGTTTATGTGAGGAAAACCTGACCTGATGGATGGCATCCTCCAAGTAATGTTGTTTGCGTAGACTGACTGTCGTCAGTGCAGGTGACCACTGTAGAGAGCCCCCCCCCTGCAGCCATCATCTACCCCTAATGGCTTGCAAGCTTATTGAATTACTGCAGTGGAAAAAAGAGGCAAATATATAATGAAGAATCTGTTCTGGTCAAAGAGGGCATTTTGCTGTGATGACAAAAAGTCACATAAAAAAATCACTGGGCACATTGGTTGGACACGGTGGTGAAACATGAGAGTGAGATGACTCAGTACAATATTTGAATGGCTTTTATGTCATAAATATAATTAGGCTATACAAAGATACCACAAGGAATACAGTGTTGTTTTATTATAGAGTCAGATGTTCTTATTTCCCCATGCCTTTATTTAAGTAATCATTTACAAATTTCCTGAATAAAGTTTCTGGGTTTTGTGTATTCTAGCATTTCCTTGATGACTATATCAGTCTTGAAATGAATGAAAAAACAAAAAACAAGTCTAGACAATCAAATCAATGTTCATCAGCTCACTGCTGAAATACCAAATTACCATCTCTCCCTCTGGGGTCACATACACGCTCAGCTCAGTCATTTTGTGTTGTACTTTACATAGCCTAATGAGGAGCAATTTGAAAATTAATTGTTAGTCTTACTGGCTTGACTTGAATTCATAATGAGATGTATCCAAGTAGATAGTAAGGGCACTGCTTTTCTTCATTTCATTTCATTTATATATAACCTGGCCTAAAAAAAAAAAAAAAAAAAGTCCACACTAAGTTTGAGCTTTTGTTCACTACAGTCTGTGCTCCTTTCCCCTTTATCTCTGTTTATTCATGTACACCTCAGCGTGAAATTCTTCAGGGGGTATGTGGTTACATTGTAACCAAGGCTGTACTGTCAATAGCCGGGTGGTATTCAGCCTGTGGTGGCGGTGGAGCAGGGTAGCAGCTCCATTTCCTTCTCTGTCACTCCCTATTGTGACTCTTTCCTCAAGTTCACACTGGTGCTGCCTTCAGGGACCGTCAGAAATGTTTTCAGCATAAAGGTTGGCTCGATGAATGAACTGGAATTTATTGAATTTTGTAGTTATATTGTTACTATTTGTATGAACTGTATTGGTTTTTTTTTGTGTGTGTGTGTTTTATGTAATATTTAACAGTCTTGGGATTGCAGACAAAAATAGGGTGTGAGCATGAGATGTTTAGATTCATTTTGCAGCCTTCTTGCGCCTTGGCAAATAGGCTACATTTGATCTAAAAAAAAGAAAAAAAAAGTATTCAAAGCAGAAAATACCGCGTAACTTCTATGACTTTATTCCTGTCTGTTATGCAGATATTAGACCGTTCAACAACTTCGAAAATACGAGCTGCACCCGAAGGCATCATCCGCAGAAACGTGCTGTCTGTCGGACACCCTGAGAGCAACAAGCTTGACTGGACCAAAACGCTCCTTGCTGCAGTGTCCTGCTCTCTGCACTTTGACGGGATTATCAAATAAAACCAGGCCGTTTATCCCCACGAAACCTTTGGTCAGGTGAGTATTTCTCGGCTTCGTGAAGAAAACGTTAGTCTATCGATACAGCGGTGAGATATTTCGATTAAACTTTGTCCTGCTCATCAGCGTCGCAGGTGGAGTGATGTTTTTTTTTTTTCCAGGATGCTCGAAGGTAGGCTACATCCCGTCCTGAATAACTAAGGGAGCAAGAAAGTTTGTTTTTAACCATAAGGGACGTCTACTCCTTTGATTTATGGTTTTCTCTTGTCAACGGAGGACACCTACATTGGTCAAAGTCCAACATTTTCGAGGCAGGTCATTTAATTCCTAGAAGAAATCACGTCAGCAGCAGGTAACTAATGTTACAAGTGAACGCATCTGGCCTCGTTACGAAAAGTAGCTAAACCACTATCTTAGGCTTTAAAATCAAGTATTAACAACAGTGTGTATTAAAGCGACAACATTAAGTAATGGAACGACTCGATAAAACAAGCATGACTTTTCTTGTTTAGTATGAGAGCTCTTAAAATGTTGTTTGCTGTCCAAGTGACAGTTATTTTAAATGGCGTGGAGTAGACTGTCACAGGTGAGTTAATCAGGTGAGGCCTGGACGGTTAACTTCCCTGTAGTTGTCATATAGTCGCCTCAACACTAGGCTATAGTAGCATGAAGTCCTGTGTCCAAACTACAACAATAACCTCCATATAGCTCTGGTAAGCCATGGATATAGTTATGGGTGCTTACTCTATTGAAAAGTCTTATGTAGGCTAATACACAATAATGGTAAAATTTGAACTACTTTCTCCTGAAGAAATGGTATGCCGTGGATCTTCTGGTACAAGAATGTCCATTGTACCTGCTGAATGCAGATACGGGTATGGCTAAAAAAACATCAGTGCAATATGAAAAGAAGCTACTAGAGATAAGTGTAGCAAGTCTTTTTTGTTTAAGGCATGTTGTGGTTATCCAAAGGTTTTTCTCCTAAGCAAATGATTAATCCAACACAGTAGCCTACTATCCACTCTTATGCGATAGACATGTTTATAGCCGACTCCTTGGCCACAGAAGTTTGACTATTTCCTTTGGTGCTATTCACTGAAGGATAAGCGTAGATCAATGTTATGGATCTAAGTGCCTCTCACCCCATGGCCTTTTATTTACAGCACAGAAACTGCAGGATCAATTCAGGACTTAGAGGTTTATGATCTGTTCAGGGGGATGAATTATTTAAAGATGTGGTTTGTGGATATAACAACAGGAGATAACATTGTGAACTTGGAGGCTGCATCAATAAACTACTAGTAAGGTTAACCCTGATGGAGACCTGGATAACGAAGGTCTAGGGAGATTAAGTCAGAAATGTGACACTAACTTTTAATTGTTGATATATTACAGACTTTCTCAGTTATACCCAAAGGCCCTTTGAGATTGCTACTTGACACTACTGTGTGATCAGATAGGAGTTGTGTGCAGACAGGCGTGTGGATGTGAATGATGCAAACTATAAACGCTCAAAAAATGACTGGATGTTGCTGCTGGGATGTTGCTTTTGTTGTGACATTTGATAGGCAGCTGTATCCCTTTAGTAAATAACAATCTGTCTCATTTACTGTGGCACACATTTTATGCAGACCTGTCAAAGCTTTCACATTAATCTTTTTTATCTTGTGCATTGAGTTTATTTTACCCGACTGGTTCAGTTACCTGCTTTAGGATTATTATCAGACAGATTTGTGGTCAGATAACGGTACAAAGTTGCTGTTTGTTTTCCCACACGCTTTTGTAAATAGCCAGATGGCTTTGTGACCAACCAGTTTATTAATTTTGTATGGGCTCCACAGTGTATTTACTGTTCTGCGCTCCTGCTGTCATGGTGCTTTTTGGTATTGAAGTAAAACTTTAGGTCAGCCAGAGAAGTCTGATGCTTGTCATTCATCTACAGTCTTGCAATATCAAAGTCTGTTCCATCTGAGGGAAAATTTGTAGCGTGTATTTACTGACCAGCATTAAAGTGTTTTAATTTCAACAACCTGTACTTTCAGAAGGTCACTGGAGGAAGGAAGATGTCAGCGGTTCATAAGGATGACCAGGAGGACTGGTTGACAGTGTGTCTCAAGTACCTCCTCTTTGTTTTCAACTTTCTCTTCTGGGTAAGTGGCCGTAAGTAGTGAGTCATCTTTTTCAGCTTCCTGCATTCTCAAAAGCCTACAGGAAAATCTTTCCACTAATTTCATATGCACATGTATGCTGCTGCTCAAACAGCATTAAAGGTCCAGTGTGTAAAATGGGGAGAAAACCATGACATGTATATATAAAAGAATTATACGGCTACAAAAAGCAAAGACATTATACACAAATATATTCATGGGTAGTATATTCAGATTTTGCCAATAAACCTTGCCAATTATTACACACTGGACCTTTAAATAGGTTTCAAATTCAGTCTCTTTTGACAGGCTGTGCAGCGAGATAACACTGACAAGTGTAATTAGTGCATTTATCTCTGTTTGAAATAGAGATAGGTACTGTAGGCATAATTAAGAGTTGATAAGTTTATGTGAAATGATAATTTTGTACTTGAAGAATCGGGGGTAAAGATGTTTAATGCTCCCTAAAACTGCAGGCAGAGAGACATTAGAGAGAAGAAGCCACACGGAAACAGAGAGGGGATGAAGGAGGGTTCTGAGTCTGAAAAGCCAGAGCTACTGTATGGACTTGGCCCAAAGTGAGTCATAGATTATTTAGGGCTTGTCAGTCTACAATAGGGAGCAGTGTATCAAACCTGCTCTCTGGCACTGCACTTTATGATACTGCAGTTTGCTGCTAAAATGGTATGCTTTTACGGTGACTGTGCAGGGTGTTGGGGTCACTTTAACTCTGCCTCGGAATTTGAAAATGTTTCAAAGAGAGGATTGTGAGAAGGGATGGGTCTGTGTGTGTGGGAGAGGTTAAAAAGAAAAAAGGATCAAGCTTTATCTTCAGGCTTGGCGTTAATGCGCTGTCATAAACTTAAACCTCTTCTCTTTAGGAAACATATTGTGTCCCTCTTCTCATCCATAGCTTTCCTCAGTGTTTTCTTTGATTTCTCTTTTTTTGCCCACTACTGCATCATAGCATCATGCATCAGTCTTGGAAGGGGAGCTTATTTTGTCAAAACATTGTGGCTTTGACCGTGGTTAATGTTTTTCTTCTCCTTATTTTTAATTAACAAAGAGCACTGCTAATACAGTAAAAAATAGGAAACTACCAGACCAGTAATCAACTTGCAATTCATAAACACCAGTGGGGATGCAATAAAGTTTTCTTGACTACCAATTCTTCCAACCATTTCAAGCTAACATGTCACTAAAAACTCAGTCTGGAACTGAATGGGTGGGACATTTTATGCCTTTTATTAGAGAGATTACAGAAGGCTTTGCTAGAGGGGGATTGGGAGTGACAAGCAACAAAGGTCCTGAGCCAACTTCTCATCAGTTAATTATAATTCAACTGGACTTACTTATCTCACAAGATAAAAGGAAAGTCCTGAATGTGCTATAGCTTGAGAAGAGTCATGTTCCACCAGAGCCTCCATGCATCCATTGGTTCCTCCCTGGTTGGACATGTCCTGTTGTGAATAAGGAAATCTTGCTTTTGATGGAAAGGGGTGGGAGGATGAAGGGGAGAGAGAGACTCTCTGAGGCATTTCCTATCCGCTTGCTTGTGAACCTGATGAGATGAGAGGAACAGATCTGGACGCCACCCTGGGTTTGTTATCCAGGATTGTTTGTCAGGAAGTGGTCATTATGCCCCGGCTCGACCTCTGAAGTCCCACTGCTCCTGTGACTGTTATTCTTAATGCCTGGCCGCTTCTCTCTGTTTCTCTTTCTATTTCCTCTCTTTTCATTCTACCCTGGCCTCTGCCTCTGTTCACTCTCTCTACTCTCATGTTGTTGCCTTTTCTATCTGTGAGTCACAATGCCATGGAACTCTCTTCCTATTTGTCACTTCCTGGCTCATACAGTTTTATCTACATTTTGGTTTTTGTGTCACTTTTGACCCACACATTTACTGTTTTCACAGTTTTTTCTTTGAGTCATCCATACTATGTCTCTCCCTGTTTTATAATTCACAGCTTTTCATGATGCCCTTATGTTATCTTGTTTTCTCCTCTCAAACCTTTTGCTATACCAATATCAGTTCCACAGTATCTCTTTCTTTTGAAATTCTCATGTATAACCCCACCACCTTCTCAATTTGTCTTCCAGGTGGGTGGAGCTGCTGTTTTGGGTGTTGGAGTCTGGACACTACTGGAGAAGAGTGACTACTTGAGTCTGCTTGCCTCCAGTACCTTTGCTGTCTCGACCTATATCCTCATCCTCGCTGGCAGCCTGGTGGTGGTCACAGGCTTCCTGGGCTGTTGTGCTGTCATCCGGGAACAGAGAAGCTGTCTGTCCACGGTGAGACAGGAGGCCCACAGATATATGATGACGGCTGTAAACTTCAACAGTTACACAAGAACTCTGATTTATTTAAATTCTTCAAGTGTGTTGATGCAAAGCTGAGTTTTCACACCTATTTGATTGTTAAATAGGGTGTACTGTAGTCAGTGAAACTAAATCTAAATCTAGGTTAAAGACTAGGTTATTATATCACATTATCTGGTGATATACTGTATGTGACTTGAAATCCATGGTGTGTGAAATTGTTTGAAGACATTTAACCTGGCAGAGAAGAAAAAATATAAATCAGTTTCGTCTTCAGAAACAAGATGAGCTCCAGTGGACCTCAATCAAACTGCAACTTGCTACCTAAATAATGAAAAATGAAAGAATTTGAATTTTATCTTTAATTTTCTGAAATGACCCTGGAGCCTCTAATTATCTGTCTGTTTTCACCTTATATACTAACAAATGGCTGGCTGCTCAATCTATGTATTGGTGCATAGTAGTGTCCACAAAGAGCACGCCTAAAACTCATGCAGTTTCTGTATGCACCGTGTCAGCCTTTAGTCCACTGAATTTATATAGTAATTTGAATGAGAATGTAGGCAGCAGTGCTGATGGCAACTTGTGAGAGGGTAGATGCTCTCCCTCATGTTTGATTGTGTTCTTTTCACAACTACATGATCGCTTGGAAATCGTCCATGCTCTCCTTGGTCTAAGGTTTTATGCTGGATGCTGACAAATGACTCTGACAGGGTCCGTACTGTCCTCATTATTTTACAGAGACAGGCCCCAATGGGAGAGAAGCAGGCGGGAGGTGAACTTTCACTGCCGCAGGACTATTTATAGGTCTATCTATCTACTGTTGATGGATAGAGCCATAGAAGAGAGAAATGGTCTTGCAGGAGTTAAGAAGTGCATCTGAAGAGAATTTGAAGTCTGGTGCAGTTTGGTTGAATACCAACTATTGATGTGCTATTTATAGTTTAGTTTTGGGAGATTAATGAGTGATGCCAGCCACTGTTTGTGTGTGTGTGTGTGTGTGCGTGCGTTAGCATTTTGTGTGGGCAGCAGCCACACAGAGACTGGAGTGTTTTTTGAGATCTTGTAACCAAGAGATACAGAGCAGGCTGTGTTTCTGCATGACATAACTGTGATAATGGCAACACGGAGGAGAACATTTGCTTAAGTGTTGTCAGTATTAATTCAGTGGAATGATTTGTTCCCTGCAGCTGCTTGTTTGACTAGTAGTGTGCCATCACTTTGTTTCATGCGTTGTACAGGGTATGTAGCAGCATCTGCCTGGCTGTAATGATCTTGATTGAAGAAGCGCTGGTGCTGCTGTCATACTGTTGTGTCCCCATCTGCGACAGGTGGGCCTAATTAGTTTTGTGTGTGTGCTCGCTATGTGGCATGGCCTGCGTATATGTCGGATATATAGAGCACTGTATGAACGATTAAAAGTTTCTGTCCGCTTTACCTTAGTCAGAGTCAAAGCTGGAGTTTTGATCTTGCTCATTCTGCAACAGTCGTCCTCACTCCTAAATGTGTAGGCGATCCGTTCGATACACACTTTACATAACCATGCTCTGCATTTTCCTACGTACAATAGTGAATTAACATTGAAGATGAAGCTTACAGTTAGTACCACCAGTGTTTAGCTGCTGATGTGTTGATTTTTTAGCTTTAGTTGATTGTTCATTGTTTTCATGAAGAATACAAATTAAGATTTGTGCTTTGTTGATGATTTAATATTTGAAGTGGCCTACCTTAATTTAGTTTTCACCAAGATGATGTTTTGAAGTGAATAATGATGCATAATGGAATTGGTCTCAAGCAGCTTGGAGAGCTCCTTAAAAGATGCCAGAGAGAAATCTGATTCTACATTCTGTCAAATTACTTTCTAGTTGTCTCCTTTTGTGCAGCAGTGCCATCTGTGTAAGTAGTGACAGATGCAGCACAATGACAGTTGATATAAGTTTTTATTGAGCCATCACAAGTGTGAGCAACTTCCTCAGATGACTTGGCCCAGGCGGCAACGACTGTATGTCTGATGAATTGAAGTCTCTATTGAATTACTCCTTTCTTTTCTCTCTGTCCCTCTTCTTTACCACAGTATTTCTTCTGCCTGCTGTTCATCTTCTTGATTGAACTGGTGGCTGGAGTACTGGCTTATGTATACTACCAAAGGGTAAGTGATTGCTCCTTATCACTAACTTGTAGTTGACATGATGCTCTCCAATGAAAGAGCAGCACGTTCTGCAAAACAGCTAAAATTGTGCAGTAAAGAACATTTTGAACAAAATTAATTGTTAAGATTGAGTATACAAGTATGAACAATTGTTTGACACTTCAGCCACCTCTTGGATTATATCAAACCTCTTGGGGAAACAAGTGACATGTTGATAAAGGAGACCCTACTCAACACCACTGACTTTAAGCATTGACTTTAGATTTTTTCCATGAGCTTTCACCACCAGAGATTCTGCCTCTCCGTTTGAGGGAATGAAATTAAAACAGCATTGCTCTACAGAAATTTAAAAATCCCCTTTTATTCTGTTCCAATGTCTTCATGTTTTTCTCTGAGTTTGGAAACAAAACACTTGTGTTATACTGTATGGGGACGTAACACTTGTAATGCACGAAAGATAGCCTTCAGGGCGGCCATCAGAACATACAGTATGATAATATTGATATTAGTTTTGTTAATCCTGTAATCCCATTTGCCTTTAAATTGTTGTTTATGAACACCGTTTCTTGTCTTAGTTTGCATCACACCCTTTGAGATTTAAGTGCATGTCTGGCCTTATCTCTCCTTTTTTGTCCTTTGTGAGAAGATCTCCCAGAGATCCTTGTTCTGTCCCATAGGACATGGGAGATGATGAGTCATGGAGAGTCTACCATAAATCTCAAAGCTTTGCTTCTTTTGCTATCATTTTTATGTGTCTCTGGTTTGTCTGTGCCACCTGATCAGAGTATTATCCTTGATGTCTGGAGTTTATCTAACACAGGTCTCAGGATGTTGTTATCTTATGAACATCTGCCTGTCAGTCAGCTAGGACCGCAGAGAGCACCACACTGTCTGCAGGCAAGCTCTGAGATTTATTGTAATGGAAAAAGGTTCAGCACAGGGTAGAAACCCTTTTAAAGATAAGGGCTCTCATCCTCTCTCTGTACCTTGTTGGCTCTCTGAGTAGATGCATATCAACATATACACACATCAAAGACTACATTTTAAGTCTATTTTTTGTAATGTGTTGTTCCACTCGTTGCAGTCACAATACTTGCAGAGGCCTGGGAGTTGCTACCTGTCTATCTCGCCCTAATCCTCCCACTACCTAACTTCTTTTAAGCTTATTACCCCAGCACTCTCATACATTAGTCACCCCCCCCCCCATCTATGTCTCAAGCATCTGCAAGTATATGAGAGTCCGCCAAGGTCTGCATGATGTAAATTTTCATCAGAGGATATGTGCAAGGCTTTGTGTGGATGTCCATCCACCTAATTTGTTGTAACTGCACTTCAAGGGCACCAGTTATTTATGTGCTCCTCCCGATGGACTAGAAAGAAATATTCTCACACCTGCACATAGAATCTGCAGCTGTCAGTGTGTGTGAGGCCTCAGTTACAGTCCCTTGTAGATGTGCAGTTGTTTCTCACTGTGAGTCTGTGCACTCTCTCTCTCTATTTTCTAATTTTCAGCTGAGTGAGGAGCTGAAGCTGCATCTCAACCACACTATGACAGAGAACTATGCCCAGCCAGGGAAGGATGACATCACATTAGCTGTGAACCGACTACAGCAGGATGTATGCGCTGTGTTTACAAATGCTTCTGATGTTTTGCTTAGTTTTTGTAATGTTGCACTTTGCTTCAGCAGGCATTGTCAAAAGTCGTCAGGCTTTGTTATAACATATGTGTAGTAGTTTTAAAGTATGTTTATACTCAGTAAAAGGAATTGCTCATAGCACTGTGTTAGCCACAGCATATTGTTCCAGAAATGCCGAGTGTAATGGCCAGCACCAATTTTGTCCAAGTCCCTGTGAATAAGATCCTTTTCTTTAATTGTAAGAATATTTAAAGAATACTGATTTGAAGGAGTTCATTCCAAATAGAATAATCAGAGTTAAAAGCCCAGTCTTGATGAGGAGAAGAAGAAGAAGAGGAGAGGGATTTACACTCCTCTTGCACTGTGTGACATAATTAAACAAAACACTTCACTCTCTCCTTTTGACTCTTCAGTTCAAGTGCTGTGGCAGCAACAACTCCAATGATTGGAGGACCAGTGTGTACATTACGTCAAAGCAGGCACAAGGCAGATTTGTGCCTGATAGCTGCTGTAAGACCATCACCCCTCACTGTGGCAAGAGAGACCACCCCTCCAACATCTACAAAGTGGAGGTCAGTGGACTTGATGCTTGAGTGCTCATTTATACTACAAAAAGGACGTTTTCCCACCTTTTTCTGTCAACATCTTCAGTTCTCCCTGTTACTGTTACGATTTACAGTACACTAGTTTCATCATGTGCAAAGATGTCATGTGGATAATGACAATAACCCATAGACTGTAAAAAGAAGCAATAACCATGTACAGTAGTATAGGAATCACAGGGATTGGGATTTCAAAATGTCTACTTTTTTGTCACCTAATAACTATTTCACATTTCTCTGTCTTATTTACTATGTTTATACACCTGCCCTTAATAGCAAAATAAGACTCAAAATGAATAAGTGGTCTATACGTAAATGTACTTTGGATAATAGGCTTCTTTAGTTAAGCCGTATGTCCACTGTAGGATTTGTTCTTGATTGCTTAGAAGTGTGTTGTTGATGTCATTTTTAACTTTCATCCCTTGACTCTGCAGGGAGGATGCATCACCAAGCTGGAGCAGTTTTTGGCAGACCACCTGTTAGTCATTGGTGCTGTGGGAATAGGAGTAGCCTGTCTGCAGGTAAGTAAGATATGATGTGTATTTCAGACAGCGTTTGAAGGAACAGAATACAGTTCTGCATTTTTCATAAAAGCCCAAATATTATTCTGTCAAAAAAGAGATGGTGGCGCTACCGTTAAAAACAAAATACTGTCCTTTTGTTGAACACAACCCAGATGAGTTTTTTGTCTGTTGTTCCTGAAAATGTACCATCGCAGGTCAACATCAGCTAAATGGACACTTCTTTTCATCTCAACCTAGTCTCTCAGTCCCCATTATCTAATTTCATTCATTTCTGTCATCTGATTTGTACCAGACTGATATGGACGGGCTTTTAAGCCTTATAATGCCTAAGGACGCAAATGCTTTTTTACAATTTTGTGCTGCCTGACAGCACTCTTACAGCTGTGCCACCTCTTTTAAATTAACTTGAGGGAAACCTGAGACCAAACAATTCTTTCCAGTGGTATTTGTAAGACAGATATTCCCTTTATGTTGGCCATTTTGTATGCAGACACGAGGGAATTGAGAATAATGGCAGATGTTCTGCTGACATAAGGACAGAATTTCTCTGTTGTAAGAATCAAGGCTTGCAGCAAGAAAAGAGATCACTTGTCTTGTGATCCACGGTGCTTTAGATTATTGACAGTGTAGTTTAGGAATACAGCTTTCAATAAACTTTTTCTATACTGCGACTATATTGTTTTCGCATCCATGAATTGCCTGAAGGAAGGGTGCACATTATCGAGGAGTATATAGAGAAATGCATCTGCAATACAGAATGTTACTTAAGTTTAAATCTGATTGAACATTTTTTGAAGCATATGTTTGTTTTAATTTTGTATGGTAGGCTTTCTGTATGTCTTGTCTTTGTCAACTGAACCAGTCTGTTTCCTGTCTTCAGTAACTGTGTGACTTGATTTCTTGAGGTTCATGTTAAATCATACTAGCTGTAGTTTAAATCTCTTTCAAATTAATGTTTTTTGTGCCACATTAACATTTCATTGGTGCGTTGCACTGTATGTTTTTGTCCGTGTGTGTGTGTGTGTGTGTGTGTGTGTGTGTGTGTGTGTGCGCATGCTGTCACTGTAGCTGGCTGGGGCAGCCTTGACAGCCTGCTTTATCTATCTGCTCTATAAAGAAGAGGAGGACTTCGGTACATTGTGATTTAGCTCTAGAGCGTCTTTTGTGGTTTAATCAACTGGAGAGACAAGGTTGGAGGGCATTGTGGAAATTTGACATCTCTCTGCATGTTTGTCCTTGTCTGACTGTACGTTACATGTGAAATCTCTTGGCTACGTACATGTATACCAAATGAACCATTTTATTTTCTTTCATGATCTTTGCTGAGTGTGAAGCATGCAGCTGCCTGGCTTTGGCTGTATATTGCAGATTGTTGCTCTGCATGTCGTGTTAATGGGTTGTGAAGGCTGACAAGTACATAATAACTTTGGAAAAGTCAAACATCAACAGCAAACAGAATGAGATTCTCTTGATTAATCAAAACTTGACTTGCATCCGTTAAATGATTTGGTTTGCAAAAATAATATATGTATCCCTATTCAATTGTGCCTCATCAAGTACCTGTGCCAACAAGAGAAGGTGGTGTTTGGGTATCTCCCTATTATCATGCACATAAAGCACTGGTGTTATTTGGAAACTAAAAATAAACAAGATACAAATTTTACTGATTCCTGCTAATCCGGCCAGAAAGATGTTTCTCTTTCGGCTGTGTTATGAAACATTTCTGCACATTATCCCATTATTGTTCTTTGCTCAAATTACCGCAGTCTTCTTAACAAAGGCTGCAAACATAGAAAGCCGAGAGGCATTTTTTTCCCCTCACTTTTCACTCTCATGTCAGCATCCTAGAAGCCAAAATGTCAGTCTTCCTCTATGCCTCTACGTATCCATCACTGGAGGAGAAGGGAGAAAAAAAACACAAACTTGCCTGAAGAGAGATTGTGATGAGTCAATATACAATGCCGACTCGCTCGATAAGGTTTTCTCAGAGGCTCAAAAACTGAATCTGGGCACTTGACTGTTTATCCTTGGAGCCCAGCGGACCCAGTGACTTGGGTCAATATTTGTTCCTGCTGTTCTTCCTTCGTTTTTGGATTTTTTTTCTACAGCAGCCGTGGATAGTTTAGTGCTTCCGTATAATGCTCTGAAATTCTGTAGCTTTACATGCATCCATGTTACTTATCTTGGAGCCTTTTAGTTTTCTTTATTGGGACTTTTGACTGAAGACAGAATACTAAGATGAGTGTTTATACATGTATCTGCTTCTCGACCCCACCCAAAGTGCTTTTGAATTTGCTTGGACAAGCTTGTGCACACATGTGCTGCTGCAATAATGGCTGCTGACTCCCTGACATCTCCATAGTAACCACCTCCATACTCTCCAGCTGCCTCTAACCCCGTCACCTTTAACCCCTCTCTATCAACTCAAGCTTCCTGCAGTCCTCCATGGTGACTGAGCAGCACTCCTGACTTAACACTTCCTGTTTTCAGATCTGTGGGATGGTGTTCACCTGCTGTTTATACAGACGGATCAAGATGGATACTACATACTGAGCCGACCAGGCCTCCAACACACCACCTACAACAGGCTGTTGGCGCAATGACCAACTTCAACCTCTGACTTTTGAACTCTGACTGGGTGATCGAAGCCAAATGCTCACATGTGTTTCAGGTCACCTACATTGCAGCCAGAAACAAATTGTGCTGTTTAACAACCAGACTGATTTTTGGTTCCTTTTGTACAATACTGTACTTCAGTTACAATATATGTCCATCCAGGCATAAACATTCCTGATACCTGACTGTGATCTAGGCTTCCTGGAGCACCATGTCTGGTTGCATTATTGCCTTGGCTGAGATGCATGCTTTCATTTGAGCAGGACTGAAGAAAGGGTAATCTTTACTCACGTTGCAGTCTATTCAGATAATGATACACATTGATTTAGTATGTTTTCACTGTGCAGAATTATTTAATAAGATTTTATGGCATTCCAGTGCAGTAAGCTGAGCGAGTACACCATACACACTGACTGGGGTCACTATTGAATGGTGGTGGGTAACTTGCGTTTGTCTATTTTGTAAACACATTGTGCCTCTTTCACATTTTTGCTGATTGAAAAAATAAATAAAAAAATAAATATTTAAAGGGAGCAGGTAATGCACTGTGATGAGCGGAAGCAGATGAAATAAGTTAACTATCTTTATTTTTGTAGTTCCGTCTATATTAGAGATAAATAACACTAAATTCTGGACTGCAATGCTTGTGTGTGGCCACAGACATTTCAGGAGGCTTCCAGTCATGTTGGTTTGTAGATTACTGAATTTTTAACTCCACCTAGTGGTCATCAGTGGGTATATGTTCTACTAAGTGCTGTATTATTACAAAGTGCTGCAAATAAATCTCATGCCATACTATGACATTTGGAATTGGACATATTAGTTTTGATGCTAACGTTTTCATTGCGGATATTAATTTTGAAAAAACTAATTTCATCGTCTGTGAGCTTTTGGTTTATTTCCATACCTTTCTCAAAACACTGAACTTTTATTCCCTGCAGGGTAGAAGCTGACCTTTCTGCGAGCCAAAGAAAGCAATGACTATGTTGTTTTCACTGCCTGATCTATCACTTCATTCCTTTGGCCATAGCTATCACATATGGAACAATGAGAACCCTTGTTGCCTCTATACTGAGGAGGTGAAAGGTCGTAAATTGGCTGTTGTGTAAGATCAAGTAGTTTCTCAATATAGATGTTTCTGTTTCATAGTTAAAAGTGAAAATGTTTTGACACCTTTTTCATTTTTAAGGTTATGTTGCAGTTGCCATGACTCAGTTTTTTGTGAAGGACCGTGTAGGATTTTTTTTTTTCTTCATTGACATCTAAATGAAGGTTGTTCATGTACGGATGGTTGATGATGACATAATGATATAACACTGGCATGTGCTCCAACTACTGATTGTGCTATTCACAATATTGACGTGAACCTCATGAATAAATGTTTGAATATCGTTGCATTAAGAAATTGCATTGTGTAAATGAAGGAGGGCGGCCATGATTCCTTGATTGCTGTTGGCCTGCACTCTATAGTTGATGATATTATGATAATGAGGGTATGACTGTATGTCAACTTGAGTTTGTTTTACATATTCATTCATGTAGGACACAGTGACAACCTTGTCCTTAGAGGGCTATACAGTATATGATGCCCTTTATAAATTGATTGTGTAAGGGGCGGGCATTGTTGAGTAATCGACCACTAGAGGGAGACAAAGGATTTCTTTTGAGTCCTCTTAGTTGTGGAATAGTCCTAACAACTGGGCCAGTTGAGTCACACCCACTGCTTTGTAGTATTCCCATATAATAGAGGATGCACTGTTTTGAATTGTCATAGTTTTTGCTCCACTCATGTTTGAAACAATCAGCATGTTGTTAGTGTTAGTCATGATTGAATTCATAAGATGGACCTAAATCTTAACCGACTGCTTGCTTGCTTACTGTAATGAACAAGCCGGAGCGGCCTAGTTCCTAAAGACCATTGAACTGATTCATATTGTCTGATTCACTCGTCTATTTTTCACAATCCGTGCCTGTTTATCTAAACACACTTCATGTCTAGTTTGCTCCTCAGAATGATGCAAACTATTCTCTTCCTCAGTCTCACAAAGAGCTTTGCAAATCTGTCTCGTTGCATTTCCTCTGTGTACGCTCGAAAGCAGCTTGTATAAATCTTTCCAGATAATGCGAGCCGGAGTGAGAGCTCAGGTCGTGGTTGTTCACTTTATCATGTAATGTGTGGGCTTTGGTTAAAGAACACTGGGAAAACAATTGTTAACGTGTGGGGTCTCCCCACAATTCAGCATCGGAAAATCTTGTCGGCTTCCCAGCTCAAACCACACTGATTCAAGGCTCATTGTTAGTGCAGTTCTGTGTGGTTTTAGGGTTTTGTTGAGGTAAAGTCTCTATATATTAAACACTGCCATGCACATGGATTGTTTGCGCGTTACTGTTTGTGCTATATTGTTGCCATATGACCTAACTATTTGTCTTTGAAGCATGACTTTTCCCTTTCTCTTTGTTTTCTCTCGGCCCCAGATTACTTACAAGATACTGTGTCGGTTCAGAGCGATCTATCATTGTCACCCATTTAGGAAAAAGGGCACAAAGTTTTAAGAGGTTGGACGTTCTCCAGCATTTTGGCTTCATTTGGCCCACGGAGTCTGTCAGTCCCTTTGTCTTCATCAGCTATAGGAGGATGGCTCTCATTTCCTGCAGATGTCACTCGCACACATTGATGCAGAGCGAGGGCACACTGATGCTGACAAGATAAAAAACACACACACACACACACACATGCGGTCTACACCCTTTGCCAAAAGAGACCCATGAGGGAGAATTGGGAGCAGCTGGAGATTCACCACTCTCCCACGTGTTGAGGCCTCTTTGCATCACAAGCGCACACACACACTCACACACTGCTTACACCTTCAATCCTCATCCCATTGTAGCCGTGGGGACGATATTTCAATTGGACACCTCAGGAAGTTACCTAAGAACATATGTTGTGTTGTGTGTGAGTGTGTGTTTGCTTGTACATAGGTGACACACATAAATACCTGCAGACTTACATTAAGGAGAGAAAAACATTAGAGCAGTGAGCGAAAAACCAAATGTACTGATGTCATTTCTACATTATAAGTGAATGCGTTTAATTTTATGAAGCTCTACATACGTCTCCGTGCATGTCAGCACACAATCCCATGCTTGAGTTATGGTTTTGTGTGTCTATAAGGCGTTTGTTGATCCCATAAAACATATTCTGGCACAACATAGCTATTGTCTCACTAAATGCACCTGTGTTCAATATGTGCAGTAAAACTTAAGGGCTCAGTCGTGGTGATCAAATGCTGCTGTGCCTTTTAGAATAATAGATGTGTGGGAAAAGTCTTCAGTAACACATTGTGTTGAACGTAACACGCCTGAGGGGGAATTTTGGTTAAGGGTTCATTGTGTTAGTGTGGTTCCCGAGATCGCCTCTTGTCTGCGTTAAAATTGAGAGGACAATGCTCGTCTTGTCTGTAAAATTAAGATTACATCATTATCCAAGCGCCGGGTCTTTGTTTGGCTTTTTTGTAGCTCAGCAGAACTGCTCGGAGCCATGTCAACATACAGACAAAACAATGTAAACAGCTCACTGGAAAAAAAGACTTTGAAGTTAAGTCCATCACAGTTACTGACAAGACTACAAAGGTGGGTCAGATTAGGCTGAATGTCAAGTTAACGTTTGTCAGATATTAAAGGGGGGAGCGCAAATGGACTTCAAAGCAATGTGACAATCAACCATGGGCCAACGAGATTAAAACATTTGTGAACGAACTGCAGGTGCATGCACCAAAATTATGAATTTACTCGATGTAAACACTACGGAGCACACCTGTCCAACATCACTTACAGTATAGTCATCTCCTACTTACATTTGTGATTAATTCTTAGTTTTATAATTTGAACAGTACTGACCAGGTTTGGTCCAGAGCAGAACCAGCTTTGCTTTCTGAATCACACTGACCCTCACACACCTCAGAAGGAGTTTGTGTTGGCCTGCAACACATTAGCTATGACTGTAAATGTGTTTGACAGATTTCTGAGGGGATCAAAGCCGTAGAGGAGGAGATGGCGTGTTTAGATAACCTCAACACTGGACGTCAAGGCTTAGAAACCTTAAGACCAGCACGGCAACATAAATCAAAATCTTAACATTTGTTCAAACTAAAATACTTTTATTTGGCATTTTAAGTGAGCGTAGGTGCCAACATAGATGCGTTACTGTATACAGTACCTAACTTTTAGGAATGTATGTGCCATATTTGTAGAGGTGCTTTAAGCTTCATTTCATCAAAAGGCCTCAGGATGTAAGATCCAGAAATGCTCATAATACGCTACATCAATAGGAAATCCCTCAACTTCTCCCTGGAAATAAGAAGTCAGCACTACTCTGCCACAACACGTTAAGGTCTCAGCGGTTGATTTCTCACACAAGCCAAAAAGGTTGGGAACCACTGTCTCGGGACAGACCATGTTTTGGCTTGTGTTCGCTCCGAAAGGCAGCCATGCTTTTTACACTCGGTTATGATGACGGCAGTTTGTTCAAGTCATGTCAGCTCTGCCTTTCATGCCCAGACTTGGGTTTTGTAGCATTTAGTAAAGATGGAGTCGAGTGTAAGGCAAACTTCATAATATTTACATTTTGAAGGTGTGAAAAAGAAAAATGATCTCTTTCAATTTCAGGCGGTACACTTATAATTCATCACTAATTCATTAATCTCCATTTTCACTTTTCATTCAAAACCCTTTGACCTGATTGGGTGATTAAAAGAGACTGATCCCCTAACAATGTGGCTGTATTTACACACAATGATGACACATTATTTGAAATGGGGGCTTTGAGTTCATACCCCAGACCCCTAAATGTCTCTCACTTTCTTCCCAGTACCCCCACAGTTGAGAAAGCTGTGGTTTCTGAGGTATGTATGTGTGTGTATATGTATGTGTGTGTCTTTCAGTGTGTGTGTGGGAGGGTTTTTGTCCATGGGAGAATGAGTTTAGATGGAAACAAACTTCAGAAAGTGTTTCAAGACGCTGTTTCAAAAGCGTGCTGTCTGATAATGATGATGAGGGTCATGTTGATGGGGGCGTTGATTGATACCAAACAGATTGCGGTGTGGCTGCAGGGTCACAGAACCACACTGGGATGGATCGGGCTTCCAGCGCAGGTACAGTACCACACCACAGTGGCACCTGATGGAACGGTCAATGAACCTCTGTAGAAATGGAAGTAGCAATGTCATATCGCAGACCTGACCAGCATCGAACATTTTGATAAATACTGGCAGTTAATTTAGCGTTGCTTACATGATGTAGGTTTGTGTATCAGTGTGTTTGTGTAACACCCATTCTTTGTATTGAACACATTGTTGTGATTTGTGGTATGCGATCAGATTTGCTTACATTACGCCCCGTACTTTACAGACTAGTTTCCCAGCGTGAGTCAAGGAAGAAGTGTCTCTTGGGTCAAAAGAATTTGTTTCAAAGTGATGGATGTTGTGTCGCTTATATGTGGTAAAGCGGCCCAACAAGATGGAATTTCATGCTTCAAGTATGTCAGGGGTGCTGCACTTCAACATGCCTCCATGGCATTTACTGATGGTGTCCATACACTGTAATTTATATGGGCTGAGTGGTGTTTCTCTTTAAAGTGAGGGTTGGAGTCTGTAAACTTTTACAAGCTGGCTGGAGTGTGTCTACACCCTATGGATTTTTCTGCCACTTGATCAGCAAGCACAAACAAATGCTACATATTCAGCTGTGTATGTTCTATGATGCGGAATGAACTGCAATCACATTTTTTGTTGCATTAGTGGCCTTAGTGTGCTATATTTGTTATCAAACTATAGCGATAGCTCTGTCGGACGCTTTGTTTTCAGGGTGTCTGTCTGTCTGTCCTTACGTCTGTACTCTATATCTCAGGAAGGGAGGGAATTTCTTCAAATCTGGCACCACACGAACATTCACATGGACTGAAGGATGAGCTGATTAGCTATTGGTGGACAAAGGTCAAGGTCACCATGACCTCACAAAAGACAAATATGTGGCTGTAACTCAAGAATTTCTATAATTATTCATGATGAAAGAGACTAAGGGAAGACTTTGAAGAAAGCTGAATAAAAAGGCACCATGTACAGAGGGGAATTTGATCCCCTGCTGATTTTTTAAGTTTGGTCCAAAGAAATGGACAGTCTATAGTTTTTATGGTAAGTTTATTTCAACAGAGAGAGACAGAATATCAACAAAACATCCAGGAATAATATCATTATATATAAGTTATAAATTAATTTACATTTGATGAAGTGAAATAAGGGGAAAAATCAGCAGGGCGTCAAATACTTATATTTTCCCCACTTTACATTACATGAATCTGGACAGACTACACAAACCTCAACTTGAACAGTTGGCTGAGTCATCCAGCTGCATGGTGGTAATTCTAGTTTGCCGTCATCTCTGTGCACAAGTGACGTATTTGTGTGGTTTTGTAAGATTTCCAGGTGATATCAATAATGTTTACCCTTCTAGTCTGTGAAAAACATGACTGACAGTTTTTCAGGAATAAAGAGTAACCCTGTTGATTTAAACACGGCGCAGTGAGCTGGAAAGGATACGATTTTTGTATAAAAACAGATTAGTCTGTCAACCTGTGTTTGTTTATGCTCCAAAGATGAATGGACGAGGAAGAAGCGGATATGATATTTGGAGGGAGAGTGAATTTATCATCTGCAAAAAAAAAAGGAGGTGGGGTGGGGGTGGGGGCACAGACACAAAATAGCGTGAGAGGAAGTTCTGCTCTTCCCACTGAGATTGATGGCATGGAGGAGAGCATGGGAGCGACCTTGACTTTGTCTGGAGAGTGGCGTGAGCTCGGAGAAAGAAACGGAGAGGGAGATTTTGTAATCAGTAAACAGGCTCTTGAGTGCCCTTTAGGAAGTAAACACTTGAATAGGAGGCATTGTGCCATTGCAGCGCATAGCCTTGAGCGTCAAGATAGAGAGCGCAATAAAGACAGATGGAAAATTGGTTGAAAAGGGAGGAGAAAGATGTTTGGACTTTGAAAATGTGCAAAATGTGAAAGGTAATTTGGACTAAACGAGTGCAGACATCACAGCGCGATGCACATTCTTTTGTCTCGGAAAGCAGACTCATTTGCATTTAATGGGAGTTTTGCATATCAGTAGGCGACTTGTGAAACAATCAGCCAACGATTTCCTGCTTCTTTTATTGGCTTCATTGCACAATATACAGCACTTGAAAACTTTTTTATTGAGGCAGGACTTTTGGGGGGGGGACTAGTCAATGTCAAAACAGGGTCCATCTATCCATCCATCCGTCCATCTGCATCTTCCTTTCATGTATAAACTATGGCCCCATTATGAACCCCCATTTCAGACCTACAGTACATTACAGTAATCAAGAGTGTTATTACTTCCCTCCCAACAAATGAATTTGTCTATTCCAACATCTGCTATCACTCATATCAATTTTTACTGCCTGAAATATGCTACGTGCTTGCTTTTTTTTATTTTTTTTTTTACAGCTCTTAGATTCCTCTGATGCAGTCAACAGCTAGCATATGGATTTCCTTGTGCCGTGCCTCACCAGGAAATGATGTGTTTACAAAAACTAATATTCTAATTGGCAGTTTCATGGCAGCACTGTGCTGGAGGTATTTATCTCAATTGTAGCCTTTATGCGAATATACTTTTGACATTCATGAAGCCATAATGCAGTTTTGGAAACATAAACAGTGTATGGCATTTCACGGGAGTGCAATACTGTCGATGCATGCAGCTCCTGAAGCGTCAGTGTTAATTTTCTTCCTCTTGAACAGAAAGGTGCACGTCAGGGCTTAAGACGTGCAGCTGCGGGAGCTTTACGGTCTCTATCTGGATATCTGTTTCAACACTGCCTCAGACGGAGCACGCCTCAATAAATCAGGATTTATCAAGTGAACATGATTTTGATTGTTGTAGTTGTTGCTTCCTTCCATCTGTGAAACATATCTGCAAATCCATTGAGTAGGAGCTGCTGTGATTTATAAACAAAGATGGATTCGGGGGTTTTTCATGTAACAGAGCTCTCCTATTGGACCAAACCCTCCCAGTATACCAGTATGTAGAAACACAGTACAAAGCACTGTTTACCCCTGACACACTTCTGCAGACCAGTCATAAGCTTCGAGTTTAGTCACCTGGAAGTTTGGCCAGAAAAAATAAGAGAGCTTACCTTAAATTGCATGCCCTATTAAACCTTGCAAATGTGAGTGAAATCTGCACTCACTCCACCAGTGATCCTAAAACAACATTATTTGTCCTGGAAGTGATTTCACTGTGGGATTAAATATAGAGTGCTGTTTCTTTGTTGAAAAATTGCCCCGAAAATGGTGTAGTCTTTCGAAATTGCCTCAGTGTGGAACATTTAAATCCTTCTTCTCGACAAACTTTTCGATGGCCCTTTTGAACAAATGTACATTGAATAAACAATATAAATATAAAACAGACGCAGAGAGAAGGCGTAGTTACCTGCACTGTGTTTGTAAGTAGTAGTAGTATAGGATCCTGTTATAGGAGACTATAGACTGCTAGAGGGGCTTGCAGCTCTTTGTGTCAAATGTAGAGTCGCTAACCACGAATGAAAAGCTCCCAAAGGTTTTATATACTGTCACTCCCCAGACTCTGCAAGACGCAAGTGTTTGTGGGGAGCAACAAGCTCAGTGCCTTTAGTCAATGAAAATCAACTCTGTACTTTCTGTCCCAAGAGTCTACATTTCTTCAAGAAAAATAGTGAACAGCGGCATACAGTATTTCTGCTTTTTATTACAGTCAGTAAAGAAGCTCACTGTAGTTTTACTTACATTTTGTGTGAACATTATTGGATGAAGATATAGTCCAAGTCTTCATTTAAACAGCTCAGCCTTGACACTTCGAGAGCGGCGACATTTGGAGTTAAAGTGAACTTTTCAATTAGGTTTCCTCTCTCAGGTGATTTGAATCTTAGACCATTGTGGGGCATAAGATTTATTGGTGACAGTTTGAACTCTGAGTGTGGTTTGGTGTTCAGACAGTTCAGCAGACATTGGTAAGCTGTTTCTTCTGTGTGGCAGGGAAAGTTTCACCAATACTGTGACCGCAAGAGTGTGTGTGTCTGCATGTGTGTCTCTGTGTGTAAGGGAAACTCTGGATGACTCTAGCATACCATCGCACAGACACTCAAACTCATACACACACACACACACTCACTTCTTTTCCTCTTGCCAGAATAGGATCCTTGTTACACATAACATCGACCGTCTCTGACACACATGCCTCGCATTACTCCTGGCGTCTTCTTCGCTTCTCGTAGCGAGTTGTATACGTTTATGTATGTGTGTATCCGGGCTTATCTACATGTACAGACATGTTTGCGTGAGAGATGCAACCCCATGAGAATTTGCTGCAGTAGCACAAATGCTAAAGTTCTGGTCAGAGTCAGCATTATAGATGAAAACATCAGGATTATGATGAAGTAAAACACCACAGGAGATCCAGATATAACTGACATGTGATTCTCCATCTTTCCACCAGATGGACTCGGTGCTCTAAATGGCATTTTGGCACACATCATCCAGGCATCCCCTCCTTGTTAGAGGTGTAAACCTTCAACTTGGATTGTGTGCTGACGGTCGTGCTGTTGGTGTGCATCAACAGCAAACAATGTGAATCATGCCTCAGTAAAACAAGAACAGGCTTTAGCAAAACATTGTGTGCCTCCTGAAGAAATGAGGAACTCTTTGTTCCCCTGTGCTTATTTCTTAATGTTGTAATGTATTCTTGCCAGAGTATTTATAGTTCTCATTTATGGTGCTTGGAGAATGCTGTGTAAAAAAAAAAAAAATAGTCATGTGGTTATGAATAAGTAATTATGGTATTTTACACAAGGAAGAAACGCAGAAACAGATGCAGGGGGGCAAGTTCACACGGCCACTAAAATAATCACCATGGAGACCAGGATTTAAGTGTGTACGCACATACGTACGCAGGGGCTCGTGTGTGATGTTGCACAAAAGCCGCCCCCCCCGATGTCTATTAAAGAAGCGTCTCTCTCTATCTCTGTGTACGGACGAACATGCCTCCATTTGGCGATGCTAAATCGGCCATGTCCATCTCTGGCCAACTGGTGTTGTGTGATGATCGAAGAACACTGGTGTGGAGAAAAACAGGGGAGGTGTTAGTGATCATCACACGAGCATGGAGCAGGGATCTGAAGGCAGAATTGTCTTTATGAATAGAAACAGCATTAGCGAATGCACACTTGAATGAATTCCTTAATCTTGCTGTTTGACTGGCATTTTAGCAACGTTTGAGGGGTTTGATTCTACAAAGTGATGAGACTGTAGCAAACACGCCCAAGATACGATCAGGAAATCCTCTTTCAAGAGAAATGATGGCTTCTCCCAGACACTTATTGACATGCTTCCAACCACAGTGCGCCTCTCAAGACAAAGAGTGTCACCGCCTGCTGCAGATTTCTGCCAGTCCTCATTATGCAATCTTAAGCTTTGATAATTCCTCCAGTGCACCGTTCAATTAGAAACACATGGCCCCGAGATCGCAGAGGAGCGCAGAGCTTCTAATGTCTATACAGCCTGCGCCATGAGTAATTGTTTCTCCCTCGCTAGCACCAAGCCATTTTTTAACCTGCTGACAGCCAGCAAGCAGGAGGAGGAAAGGAGGAGGAAGGAGAAGGATAAAGGAGAGGAAAGAGGAGACATATTAGATAAGAATGAATCCATAGCTGAGTTTTTTAATTTTTTTTATTTTATTGTCATTGTTTGTTTAGTTTTTTGGCTGGAGAGGGGAGTTGGGAAGAGATGTGAGAAACAAAGGCTGTAGATGAGGAGGCCGGTTACATTGCCCCTTATTTTTTTTTGTTCTTTCCTCTCAGCCAGGAGTTGTTAAGAGTGAGGGAGGTCCCAGGTGAGCTAGAGACCAATGGAGGCTGACATCATGACAGGACACTTCATCAAAGCCTGCAGAGGCTGTTTGGATACCTGCCCAGGCTTAGGAAGAACTGTTATAGCTTCTCCTATATACTGCTAGGTAGTGCAGGAACTCTCTCTGCTTCACCGGATATCAAGTTTGTGATAGGTCATGTAATACGTGTGTGTGCGTGAAAGAAAGACAAAGTGCAGCCATTTATAAAAAAATAAAAAAACTCTGACCAATTGAGGATATCTTGGAGACATTTCATCTTTTTCATTACTTCTCGCCTTTTTTGCTCTTTGTCTCTGGTAATTGATTTGTTACCTTGGACATAATGTTACTTTTTTTTTGTTCCGTCTTCTGTTTTTATACGTCTGCGAGAAGCTGTAGCCCAAGGCTATGTGCTCTTGGGTCACCCAGCCGTCCGTCTGCCACATTCCTGTGAATGTGATATCTCAGTAACACCTTGAGGGAATTTCTTCATATTTGGCAGAAATGTATGCTTGGACTCAAAGATGAATTGATTAGATTTTTGGTGGTCAAAGGTCACTGTGATTTCACAAAAACCACTTGCCATAACACAAGATTTCATGCGCTTATTCTAACAAACTATAGCACAACTGTCAGATAGGATAAACTGATTAATCATGATCATTTTTTCCTGGCCATTATTCACCACCAAAACTCAGAAGAAACAGAAGGGAAGATTGTGACCTTATTTGGTCGGATACTGAATCGGTGACACTGTTCTTTGATGCCCCTCTTGAACTGTGGTGATTGTGTAGATCTGAGTTGGACAAATATGGGTGTGAACTGCAACTTGACTGTTTGGTGAAGAAAAGATACAAATGGGAGATGCTAATCCCAGTTTTCAAAGCCTTCTGAGGAAATGCACACGCATATTGTTATAGGTGGGGAAGAGAAAGAGCATAAATAACATTTCGATGCTATAGCCTTTACGTTTTTAAATGTTCTGTTGTGCTTTATTAAGTAGTACGTTTAGCTGTTAATGCCAGTGATAGCTACAGTTTCTACTATATGTAGAAAAAGCAAAAAGCTACAGTGCTTTGAAATGCTTCATATGATTGTTGAAATCTGGATATGTACAAGATCTTTTTTTTTTTTTTACAATTTTGACATTTATGAACAAAACGACTGATCAAATGATCAAAAGCAAAAGAAAACAATCAGTTGATAATGAAAGCAATTGTCAGATGTAATTATTGAACAGAATGAACGGAGCACAGTTCAGCTCTGGAACAGAGTTTCACACATTTCTTTGAGGTGTCAATAGATAACACTGAGGTCGCCAGTTTCTATTCTTAGTGAGCGGATTTCTTCTCGTCATTCATCCTCGTTTTGAACTTTGCCACACTGTCTTCCACGCCTACAGTATCCCCTTCTTTGTCAGATGTCAGTCATTCCTGGCCGGCGTGTAGCTGCTGGACCCTGCTGGGTGGTGTGTATGTGTGTGTGAGCCCAACTCAAATACCCACAGCTGTTCACAGCCATTTAAGATGGAAAGTACAAGGGGCGAGTGGAGAGGAAAGACAGAGGGGAGCGGAATCTGAGAGTCGTGAAGTCGATGAGCTTCTCAAAAGCTCCAGTGCACGCTCTCTCCCCGTCGTCGTGTTCCTCTGTGGCCCGTCCAGAATAACCATTTAGCTGCTGTGGTTGGAATCCCAGCTCACATGACTCAAATCCTCCTCTGTGGGAGCTAACTTTGCTTGGCATCTTCTTCCTCCTCGCTGGGTCTTGGTGATGTCACCGATCCGGGGCCCCCTCGTTGTCATCAGGAGCCGGTCTCGGCGGCTGATGTCACAAAAGCTGGCTGTTGTCGTGAGCTCGAGCCGCTGACGGACAGCTTGGTGTGTTTGTATGGCACAGATGGTTGGGGAAGGGAGAGGGAGGGGAGGGAGGGAGGGAGGGGCGGGGACTCGGGTGCCAGCACGGAAGGTGGCAAAGACGCGTCTTATCAAGTGGTGCCACATGCGGGCTCTGATGTGCCATTGTGACAGGACGTTTTTCTCCCTTTCATCTAATTTTGTCTCCTATTGTCTATTTTTTCCCTTTTGTTCCTCTTCGCCTCTTTCTCTTCAGAGTCATTAATTAATTTCTCGTTGGTCTGTGCCTTTTTATTTTTTTGCTCACTCCTGCTTATTCTTTGTCTTCCTCTCTTTGTCTTTCTCTCTCCAGCCTTCTATCTTTTCTCCATCTCTTTCAATTTGCAAGTGTGTTTGTGGTGGTTTATCTACATCTCTCATCAGTGCTCTCTTTAGCTCCCTCCTGCACCGTCCCCTCTATTTCTAATTGGACTGCTTTTTAATCCCTCTCTTTGTCTGTCTCGTACTTCCTTGTGTGTTGTTTCCCTCTCTCCCTCTGCTCCTCTCTCCTTCACTCCATCCCTCACGTTATTCTTTGTCTAGTATTGTGTCTTTTTCTCCTTTGTGCGCTCTGACAGGCCTCTTCCTCTCATTGAAAGTGATGGCAGGCTCAACTCCACTCCATAATGCTGCTGATATTTTTCCCACTGGAGACCCCACTGTTGCTGCTGTTGCTGCTCTCCCTCCCTCCAATCCATACTCCTCTGTTTCCTCTAGCTCTGCCAAGCTTCTACTCTACAGCAGGGGAGCAGTTCAACAAGACTGGTTTGTTTTGGAGGGTCACTGGGCCCCAGCCTCACAGAGATTAATGCTTAGACAGACTGGGATGACATTTATGAGGCATGGGCCAGAGTATAGGACAGAAGAGGGGGGGAAATAGTACAAGGTAATGGTGCTGGATCAGATGTGACCCATTGCTGACGCACACGACCACTTCAGAGGGAAACCCTTTGAGAGACACAGGACTGAAGTGTGGTTGTGGGACAGTAAAAGAGAGAGAGAGGCCACATCTATGTGTCCAATAAAGTTCTTTCATTCGCTGCCTCAGCATCATTCAGTGACATGCTAGTGGTCACTGACTGATAGCGACCGATTCAGCGCCAGCCAAGTGTTAAAGTAACTCAATCAAATAATTCATTTCTCAGCCTTTTGCCCAGAGTAAACATTAATACATGTATCGACGTAGCCATCAGTGCAAAGTGATCACTGGTATCGAACAGACACACACACACACTACAGTCATGAATTCATCCATAAATGTCTCCGATTCTGTCGGCCGTTGGCAGAATGGTGAATATTGCTCATTGGCTATAAAAGCCTGTTTACTCCTTTCTGCCCTCTAACGCGCGCTACACTTTGCTACAAAAGGTTCGAGGGGAGAAGTTATCAATATGGAGCCAAATTAGAATGGATCTGAGAAGAATTAGAACATGCACACTGCTCCCTCCCTGGGAAAAGCGCCATCACTCTTCACAGCCATGTGATCAATGGGGCTGAGACGGTGTAGCCAAGCTGCTATCCATTCTCATTACTGACAGCGCTGTCTGCTGCTTTCTCCTCGCCGTCCGCCAGAGGCTCAGAGACCGGTCTGCGTCGGATGACTGTCAGAGTGGATTTGCAGGGGTGTTGAGGGCAGGTTGCGAGTTGCTGTGTTTCTCCCAGTGGAATTTGTGTGTTCAACGTGCAGCCTTTGGATGAACTTCGATGAGTGTTGATGAACCTGCGCAGCTATATCTGCAGGAGCCTCACTTTAGATAAACACTTCGTCTCGGTTATCTTCCTTTTTGCTGCACCTAGAAGTGAGACACACTTGTTATCTGTCTACTTTAAACCATGCAATTTGCACAAAGTTAGAATCCTTATAGGTTCTTGTATATTTTATAGTCTCAGTCACTAAGAAAGTCTTTTTTTTTCTTTTTTTTTTATTGTTGCACAGTCTGCAGCTTTGTTTACATGCAAAGGAGTGCTGGAAAACTAGAGCAAGCATGAAGGACAGGGCATGCAATTCCATCCAAAACATGCAAGGAGCATGAGTGGCATGACTTCAGTGGCCTTTTGTGCTTCCCCAGCGAAGTCCTGTGGAGTTCAGATTATCATCAGCCGCTCTATAACAAACATTCCTTATTCTTCTTTGAAGCCGTCTGAAGTAAGCAGAGTCCCACTGATTAAATTCAGTTTCCCTTCATTTCACCAAGTCATCTGTGTCACATAGTGAGTAATTGGTTATGATGCACACATGCACACTCGCATACACGCATTCTTTTGTGCATATCCACAAACAGCCCCACAGAACAATAATGAAAGGATATACAGAACAGCACACTATAGCACATATAGCGAGTGATGCGCACACTTAAGCCTGCAGATGTTCAGATGCAGACAAGACACTAGTGTTTGCACGTGCACTTACACCATCATACCCTGCTCTGTTGATTCTGGATAACTGGAGCTTCTGTGAGCGAACATGCCAGAGCACAAGATACATCTCGTCATGTCTTAATTCAATTATCGTAGAATTCTAAATATCCATGCTTGTTTGTCTTGGTTGAGTTACATATTCATCTCAATTATGTCAACGAAAATCCCCACTCAGCTTTCTACAAACAGCTCCATTGTGAGTTGGAAGCCTTTGGGGGCTGGAGGGATCAGGGTAATTAGATTGAAAGGGTAAATTATTTTTCTACAAACACATCTGAGTGCTGTTGTCATGTATGAAGCTAATTGTTCTGGGGGCAAGAGACTTGCTACTTGGGTACAAGAAGCCTTTTGTTTTACAGTGTTGTCTTGTGTAGTTCAACCCGGAGCTGTTTAAACAGCCAGAGACATTTGATTTGAGTTTAAGAGCACTAGAATGACATATGGCGTGGTCCTTAGGGCTTTGTGGGTAACTCAGATATGCCAGAGGCTATGGGAATCGCCAATTTGGAATGTTCACCATTGACACATCTTTTCTCTGTTGAATCTTTTTTTTTTCTTTTTTCACTTTTGTGCAGCAGACATATATGTAAGAGAGTGACCTTTTGAAGCACCACTTGTGTGGTGATTCATATCTCGTCCGCACTGCACCTGTGAATAAGGCCAGTATCATTACTCACCCGAGGGGAAAAAAGGAAGTAATGAAATCTTGCATCTGGACCCAGCAAAACAAAGCACCGACCCTGCAGCACATACATAATATCATACTGTGTTGTCATGTAAATATCCTCAAGTAATTCCACAGTATCCCTCTTTTATTTATCCCGAGGGAGTTATGACTGAGTTACGAATGAGAACAAGCCACAGAGGCAACAATGAACGTGAAAGGTGATATCGATTTTGATGAATGCCAAATGCACGCTGCTGGAAACGCGAGCAATTTCACAAGGGCTGAGGGCTGCATTAAAGCACAGTGTGTCTCTGGTTTCACCCGCCGTTCATTTGGGAAGTGTTGCATTCAATTCATTTGTCCCTGCGTGTCGTTTCATAGACAGGGCAGGTTACTGATGGTGGCGGCGGCGGAGCAGTCCTCCATCATGGCTGACGGTTGTGACAGTAATGCAGACTGTAGCTGCTAATGGGACCGCCGGGACTCTGTGCCGTGCGCGACATCAATCAGGGTCCTCAGCACACTCACTCAAATGGCCCTCCTCACTCACTCAACACATAGCAGATGTCCCACTCAGATCCTCCAGCACACATATAAATAATGCCAAATGCATGCTAATGACGTTGTTCTGTTGCTTTGGCAAAACAAATCCCCATCATGGCTACAAATGGCTGCAAGGTGCTGGGCGTGTTCTCGCATCCTGTTCGAGGCTGTTTAACGACACTTCGGCGTTTCCTCTACAGCTTTTAATACTCGTCTTGTTGAAATAAATCTCTCTGCTAGACGGAAGTTGACGGTTATTTATGGTCTTAACAACCCATATTGGCCTTGTCATGTTGTCACCAGGTCAAATGGTTTATTATAGTAATCAGAGGTTCAGAGCGCTGGTGTGTGTTTTTTTTTACAGTGAAATCATGACGAGATGATGAGCGTTTACTATTTATTTACTTTGGAATGAAATATGTATGGTAGGGCCACCTACCTGTACCATGAGGAACCAGGGTCAGAGTCTGTGGTATGAGGCCGCTGTGAATGTGTTTTCACAGAAGGGTGATAAATGGTTACTATGGTATGTTAAAGGTTTGTCTAAACCTGGAGTGTCCTGGCAAACATGGAAACTCATTTTTGCAGTTTACAGGGACCTTATACTGTATGTGCAGGTCATCAGCCATTTTTCTCCCATGATCTCTTCACTTCAAGTTTTCCCTAAACTCCACAAAACGACCGACACTCTTTGTTTTACCATGGGTCTCGTACAGTATTTGAATCCCACATGCCAAGCTACAATTGCTGAAAAATCTCTGTTGGTGGTCTGATTGTGAGAGACAAGAGCATGGAGGGAACGGGTTGTGTTTACATCCATCTTTGCTAGCTTGCAGTCTTCTTCTTTCCTGGCTTTCTTTTTGGCACGTTGCTTTGTTTCTTGGCACAGCACCACCACCTGTAGATCACACGAAAAGTGCGAAACCATTGGCAGGAATGTGCCAGTGTAATACAAACAAAAATGGACTTATCAAAACACTGCTTCAGTGCTATTACCGGTCAGAATCTCCACAGGGTACCTTGGAAGGTGCTGCAGTCTTTATGATGTGCAGTAGCTGACGATAATTAACGGGCAAGTGGTCAAAATTAGCATAAAGACACTATTGCCAGTTGTTTCAGGTAGCTATGGTAAAGAAGAGACAAAACCATCTTAAATGGCAAAGTGATGGATGCTTTTATCTGTGTGGTGCAACATGTATTCTGCTGTGGCTATACAGCATTATTCCCCCAAAGGAGGGGGGACAATCTGTGTTGCTCCCAAGGCGCCCTCTCAGCAATTAAAGGTCTCACCTTCACAAAGGATGCTACAAGTTCTTCAGAGTGCGGGAGGAACGTCACTTTATTCTTTCACTCTTAGCTCGTCCCTTTGGCCAGGTGCTGAATCGACACACCAGTGGCTGTTGAAGCGGAGCATCGATCCCTCCCCCAGTCAGCACATCCTCAGGGGGGAGAAGGAGAGAGGGAACAGAGCGATATGCTTAGAGCAGCATAGCCCCTCTTGTACTAAAAATGCTGAGACAGAGAGGAGATGCGCTGATCTGTGTAAGATACACTCTTGAACACTGCATGATGGACGCGATAGGCTGTAACCTTTTGGCAAACTTTCAAGGTGTTTGGAATACATCGGTGCGAACATCTTTCCATCTTGTTGTAGTTGTGGTAGTCGATGTAGTATTTGTATGGAGGGCACAAAGCCTTTATTCTGACAGTTCAAACAGCTACATCCCGCTGCCCTTTTCACTCGCTGAAGGATTCTGTGGCTTATTTTAACACTACCTGTTCTCCGCGGTGAATCACGGCTTCTTTTCCTGGACACACTGTACTGTCACCTCAGCCCTCCAAGAACAAGATAGCCCCTTTTGTCTCAGTGTACCTGCTCATTTCCTCCATTTCCACAGTGACACCGGATTAAAGCCCCACGATTTCTCCCACTTCCATTATTGCCCCCCTCCCTCCTCAGCCAGGCAGGGAGGTCTTTTTGCAGTCGGCCCCCTCCCCCCCCGTACCGTAGGCTGTAATCACTCAGAGAATGGGGTAATTAGGGCCACTGTAGGGTAATTACCAAAGCTTGAGTTGTTTAATTACGGCCTTCTCTGGAGCTGTCTGATGCCAGTGACAGTGGAGGCGCCACTCACTGATGGAGTGATTTCATCCTCTTGACTGCAGCAGCCTGCGAGGGACTGGGAGAGAGGTGAGAGAACGAGTGAGTGTGAGTGGGAGGGATCGTAGGAGTTAAACTGACTGAGAGGTATCGGCGAAAAAAGCAAAAGATCCTGTGTGTTGATAAATGCACATTTCTACAATAGCGAGGAGAGGCAACAGATCGCAAAGACAAGCAGAGTTAATTTCTGCACACAGGTCAGCCATTGTGGATAGATATTTCTAGAGATGTTTCTTCCATACGTTTCTTCTTCTACACAGGGTTGCATAACAGCTAATTTACCAATCAGGAAAGGAATTGACAGGTCAATCAATTATGAAAATAAACATCTGTTGTGATCCTATGTCCTTTTGATTTGATTAAAAAAAAGACATAACAGATGGTGAATGTGATTTGACACTTTGACGTTGATCCAATTATAAATATCTTGACTTTGGAGTTAGTTTATGCAAGGGTTTATGCTAGGTTTTGGAGAGATTTGCTACAGTATTTGCACATCTGTGTTGTGAAATTTGAAACATACTATAAAATCCACTGTAATTCATAGTGGTGGAGATTTTCAAACGGCAGCAGCAGGGAACAACATGACAAACAGGCACATCCCATTGGCAGTGTAACAGGTTCTTGTTGAAATAAGTATACATGTATGAACGTGACTGAGAGAACAAGGGCCTCCCTTTGGTCTCCTCAAACAGGCCGTGACGCCTGAGCACGGACGTCTTGGACACCAACAGTAAAAAGACGTGTGGACCTGAAGATTTGTGGCAAAGGCCAGGGGGGGTCAAACCCCAAACTAGGGGGAAGGAATTCACCCAGGCGGCCTGACATTCCCTCAACTGGAAAGATGACTCTGTCTGTGCAGTGTCTCAGACCAAGCCCAAAATAGTTCATGGTGAGAAGTTTCCCGCCACCCACGGACCATAGTTCTACAATCCTAACGAGACTTATATTAATGTACGTGATTAAAACCATGACCAAAGACCAAAGAAGACTTATCGGTTTTTAATTTAGCTTGACTGGAAGGTTGGAATTCACTTCAGACCATAAGGTTCAGACTAAATCAACAATTCAGTCCGGTATGGTCAGAAATTGAAACGGTCTGTTGGACAGATTTTTATGGATGTTTACTAAACATCAACTTCTCGAATTTTTTTGATCTGTTCAAGTGGTGATTGAGAGGCTCTTTGATGGTGCGATGACCTGTTAAATCTTTGTTTGGATTTCAATGAGTTGCATGTGAGCCGTATTTGTGTATCCACTGTACCAGAAATCCCTGTAACTCGAAACAGCAGATGAAGATGTAAAGACAGAAAATATTTCCTGACAGATGTGTCGATTGACAGTGGTCTTTTGGCCCTTTGAACCTTGACCTCCTTCTCCCATATGACAGTTTAGTAGCATTGCCCCCCCCCCCCCCCCCCCTCCCCTCCTTTTTTTTTTAAAGTCACATTGGTGTTTTTGTGTTGGTTGCAGGAAGTGTTCATTGAAAAGCTCATTTTATCCCCAGCTCTTCAACAGCAGATTGTAACTCTGCTTGTTTCTGAGGGTTGAATGACAGACATGTGTTTCATATCCTCATCTTCAAACGGCTGAGTTATAGTTATTGTGAACGCTGCAGATGTGACATACTATCATTTTTTAAGATATCTGGCACGGTGCTCGACAGATGTTACAGCATCACAGTGGAAGGACGATGATGGATGAACCGGCTGCATTCCCCCGCTGACGAACCACAGCGACGCTGAAGGGAATCACCTCCGCTTACAAGACAAGGATGGCCGACAGTGGCACTTTGATAAAAACCACAAGTACCGCGGCGTATATCTCTCTGAGCTTTTATTTGTTTTCAGAGGGTGTATATTAACACACTGTGAATGTCAGTCAGGTGGAACCGTCGGTCATATGAGTGTAAAACGAGGCGACACCAAAGGCTTGTTGGGAAATGCTATTTCCAGACCGCCGCACCTTCCCTGGCAGTTACGACGCAGGGTCGGATGGACAGCCCTCAAACATCTCTGACACTCTGCACTCACTATCTCTGTCACCAAGTCCGCTAACATTTCTGAAAGGATGTAAAGACGTTACAGTTTTGTCGAGTTGCAGTCTCAGGAGTTGTTGGTACACAAAGTGTTTGGGTTTATTTCAGAGGGAGGGGGACGGAGCTTTGTAGATTCTTGGGGTTCAACAAGCACTTTCTGGCGCTGGCCATCCATATGTTTTGGATTGTCCCTGATGTGTTTTCCATGTGTGGTATCCTCTCATAAATTAATGAAGGTGCAGGCTTTGGATTGTTTGGATTTTATTTACTCTATTTGCTCTGTAGAAGCAAAAAAAGGAAAGCTGTTTGTGTGCTGTTACTTTGCTTTGATTGGCTGAAGATTGATTGCACAACATGCAATTAGTTGTTGCATAATTACTCGTCCAATGTCAATATTGAAGTTCGCATACAGAAATAACTGCACCGCATTTAGAACACATCTCTTTTGCCAACATATGTCCTGCTTATGTATGGTCACCTGGCTGATTCCTTCTAGTTCAATAATGCCTCACTGTCTCGTGGGATTTCTCTTTAAACAAAGCAAAGCTTTTGAAACTATTTCAAAGCATTTGAAAGAAAACAAGGAACTTCGTATCAGTGACCTTCCTGAGTTCCAGCTATCTCCTGCATCTGTCTGTGAGTCTTCTCTCCAATTAGTGAGAGAAAAACAACCTAACTCCGAGAACTGAGACAAATTCAATCACAGAGTGAAAAAAGGCAGCCTCAGTGTTTGATCTCGGTAGGCAACAGGATACAGAAACCTTCGCTGAAATGTGTTATCTTCAGAATAGACTGCAGCCTCACCTCCTCCACCTCAGTGACCTTGTCATTAGGCTCTCCATCTTATCAGAGGAGAGAATGATGTCAGCGCTCATCCCTTTTCACCATAACAAGGGGGTGAAACCAGACTCTCCTGCAGCCAGTCAGTTAGAAATAATTAAAGCGGAGGCTCGGAGATTTAACAGGAGACCACAAATCGATAATAGCCTGTAGTGTGAAGACTAAAAATGCTGGGTAGGGTTTTGCTGCAAATAAAAATAAAATGGAAAAAAAAAGCCCTCTCCATGGATTCTGATGTATTTCCAGCGTCACATCAGGGTCAGTGTAATGCAGTTGGCTGCCAAAGTCTGGTTTTTAATTGGCTCCCTTGTGTTGATCATTGGACTGTTCTCTCCTGGACTCCTGAAGCAGCAGTACAGTGCTACTGCCTCGCTGCCTATTAGAACTGACAGTTTAGCATCCATCACTTAATGTGTCCAATTTCTCAACCTCCTGTCTCAGGGAGAACTCGGAGCCTAAAAGTCCAGCTACTCTTACTTTTCTCTTGTTATTTCTGCTTTGTTGTCCTTTTGTTTAAGTTGTATGGATGTATGCAGAATAGCATTAACCCCGTCCTCCAGCGTCTGTCAATCAACACAGCGCCCGTCCTTTGTGCATCACGTCACTTTTGCCGAGCGCCTTCAGCGGAGATGAAAAAGCCACCTGACCCCTTTTAAAGCGGAACTCCGCTTGCAGTCCTGTGATCGCTCTACCATTTGTGCCCTTCCCCATGGTTTAGGTTTGCCCCCACATTTCATGGCTTCAGACACTCTCACTGAGATCAAACTCCCAAAGTCCCGACCCCCTACTGGGACTCCCTCTGAAAGTGCTAATGACCCTGTTTGTCTGGGGGGAGAAACCTGCTCCCCTTCTCTTCTGTCTGCCTCCCCCAATGTCCTGACTCCATCTTCACTTTATAGTGATTGCTTTGCCACTTGTGCTCCACTTGCGTGACCCTAACTGCCGTAAGGGCAGAGGATGGTTGAACTTTCGCTGTAGGTCAGTGTCTTTGGTGGGAGAATAGTGCTGGTCTAGTTTAGTACGGAACAGACGGGGAAAACACCTGCTGACTTGCCAGTGACACAGGTGTTGACATATCTGCGAACATGTCGCAGAGTGTAGATTTCTATATTAATACTTGCCTACAGCCTTGGATTTAGATTTGGTCCTGAGAGTTTTTTGCCGTGTCAGTTTGACGGGCCTTCAAGGATAAGACTCCGTCAGTAGGAGGACCATTAAATATTAATGTCAATACTTGCTGGATGTTCACAGCCTGAAAATAAATCAGAATTTCTGTGTAAATCCATCCTAAATGACAATATATGACAAAGGACCAGCTGTATCGCTTCCATCTGGCTGTGTTTCAATAACACAAACTATGTGAGGAATCTGATATGAGAGCCGTGGCTGTGTATCCGGTGTTTTGCAGTGATGCGTCTTTCCTCTATGTCAGCGGTTAGGATCGCAGAGAGATCATCTGAACTGTGATGATGCGTTCCTGGGCGCGGACCAACTCGACATTATCCGTGAGACTTGAATTTGCCGCTCCCCGCCCCCGCTGCTCGAGGCCTCACATTACCATGAGCCCACAAAGTAATTTGTAGACAGATAATTTCAATGACCTCTGACAGCAACTACACATTGTTCACTGTAGTGCTTGTTTGGCAGTGCCGCTCTCAGGGTTTCAGCTCGTTGCTCGTTTTGGAGGAGCTGGCAAGAGTGTCTGTGGTTGCCCAATTAGTGGTTTTGGCTGACGGGCCAGGGGATCAGTGTTAGTTAGGGGAGCACAATAATCTGCTTCACGTCTCACATCTATACAGATACAAGGTAACCAATGAGAGACGACAGTGCATTTTAAAATGTAATCGGTGCTTTTTTTCACTGTACTTAATGAAGAGACACAGCATGTCCAGCAGGATTCATCCAGGCTGTGCGCCATGAAAATCTCCCCTGCTCAAATAGCAGAAACAGAGAAGCTGAAGTCAACTGAGAACCCAGCCCGAGTTCACGCATCAATCACTTGTGCAGATGCTGCTTAGTTTCTCAGTCGTAATCTTTGATGGAGGGTTTGGTCTGCGGACTTCTCACCCTTTTGGGAACCCCTTAAACTGTGCCTTATCAACTGCAACTCAAAATGTAAACGATGAAGGGCAGCAGGCACTTAGGTTGACATTGAAATGTGGAAAACAATCTCCCCAAAGACCCTTCAAGAAGCAGTAATTGATATGGTTGTGTGGCCATACACTGGTCCCTTGTAGACAGCAATATTCGTTACTATGCATTATTGGAGTGGAGCAGAGTAATGCTATTATTATTCCCAATACTTTATTCAAGAGAGTAGACAGTCCATCCCTTAAGGTTGCTTTTTAGTAATGTGAGCAGGTTTTGCAATGGATCTCTTTCCTTTTGGGACAATGGTTATTAAGCAAGAATGCTCATTTGGATCTTAGATGTCAAGAGCACAGAGAATTATTGTGTCTCGACTCCAAACATTTCAGTTCTAAGAAGACCAGGAGAAAAAAAAATGGTAAGAGGAGAAACATGATCTACTTATTATTGCAAACTAGGATATTGTTCAAGAAGAAAAAGAGATGCATCATTATAAGAGAATCAAGACTGGGTGGGATTTTGAAGCAGAAATGTAAAAGAGTATAAGGTTTCTTTTGTGCAAAATTATTGATTAATATAAAAATACAAATTTTCTAAAATGTTTCAACGTTTATCCAAAATGTATTTGCTCTATTGCTGTTATGTCTGTGTTTACAGGATGGTGTCGAGTATTCAAACTAAAGGTTTTCATAAATAATCGGTCAGCATGATGCTTCTTTTTTTCTGGCCTAAGTTAACATGTCTTCCATAAAACACATAAACCAAACCAAACAGTCTTTGTTTTCCTGCAGGGTGGATCAAATTCACTTAGTTTGCTGTCAGAAGGTTATCTCCGTGTGTGGGTTTTAGCCATCTGAAGCAGGACGGATGATAATATGCACTTATATATATAGTCTGACAGTTTTTTGTAGGCTATTGTGATATCTGTCTCCCCCCAATAGCCTTATAACATTTTTGTGGATGTTTTTATGTACGACCAGAGCTGCTCTTGAAAAGTCAGCCAGTTCTTTTTTTATCACTCTCTCAACATAGTTCAGCAGCAGTCGCATAGTGGTCAGTATAAAAAGTTGCAGTGCATCCACAATGAGCATAAAGGCTTCATTTCAGCATAGGATGGTATGGGAAAAATCAGAAAGCCAGTGACTGGAATACTTCTTGGCAGATGCCCTGATTTTGTAGCAAAGGGCCACTTGTGAATGAGTCAAACCCAGTTTGAGGGGGAAGTTCACTGATGCTCCGGTACCTGTGAGAAAACCACTCACTCTGCTCCCAAGTCTTGGGGCTGATTAGTCAAGGGGTTTGGTTTAAGTGCTCCGGATGCTTGTGGTTTTCAATTTAAAGCCTTGACACGAATCCAAATAATCTTGTGGCAACCCCAGAATAACTTCTCCGCCTGGTGAGATCTGGTATGTAGAAGCAGAGACGTCCAATGGTTGATTTCATGCCCCTCGCGTGATTACCCAATCACAGTCAGTGATGAGCCATGGGAAAAGTAAACACTTTTCTTCTATACAACAGTGTAACTTCTAAACCTTTAGATGGTTTCCCTCTGTCAGGTTGTTCCTGATTCAATTCCAAGCTCAATTATTCTGACATTATGATTAATTTATGCTCGATGAAAAATTAGATGAAAAGTTAAACTTTAACGTGTTCATGTTGTTGCTATATTTAAACTGGGAGAATGTGAAGAGAGCTTTTATTATTACCAAGAAATGATTGCTTGTATGAACCAGCGTAGAAAATGAAAGTGTTCAGTGGAGCGCCGTCAGTGTCTATTTCAGATTTAAGACATCACATTTTAGCCGAATCTATTATGTTTAATGGTTTATCATCATGATTCTGTTAATCAAATATAAAAACATGTTTTCTTCACTGTTGCTTTGAGCAGCAGCGAGCCCCCCATCACAGCTGGAATCGATAGTTTTTTTTTCCGAGGAATGTGATGCATGAATAGATAATTACAGTCACTACGGCACAGGGAGAACGCCAATGAGTTGCAAGCGTGCGGTAATTACTCTCCAGCATGTGAAAATAAGTGCCTGCAGTACTGATTCTAGTGCTGCGAGTGTTGGTGTTAAAAGGAGCTGATAATGCCTGCAGAGTCACCGCCAGCTCCGACACAAAAGTAGGTTACAGACTGAAAATGTGAGGAGGAGCTGCTGAGGTGACGGTACTGTATTTTACCACATTATGGAGCGAAAGCAACACTTAGACAGTGTTGTAATTTTACTAATTAATTTAGCTGTGCTGCTGCCGTTCCAGTCGCTTTTATTTTGAGAGCTTGTTTTTGTTTTACTCTTTAAGTGCTGGGGTTAAAATGCATGAGAACTGTTTGTTTTATGCACTTTTGGCCCAGGTTAGTGAAAGCTTTTCTCCGTTTCCTCTTCGCTTGAATAGAACATTGGTCCGTCCTCCACAGAGGGTGAGTCGAGGGTGAGGGATGAACATACTGCCGTAAGTCATCAAAAAATCCCCCATGTGTGACTAACTAAGCGTGGGTGGTATTTCAGAATGCAGTTATTGGTGATTTTGTGATTAGGCTGTCGGAGATCAATGCCATGTATCTGTTTTGCTTTACACTTGACGGAACAAGAGGACGTCAGCTAACCCAAAGTCTGATTCCTCCAAGTGTTTTCATGATGCAACCCAACTAACTTGAGCATGACGGCCAAGTGCAGCCACAGGAATCCATTACAGGGGAACAGAGGCCGGTTTTAGACATGGCTCTACGATGCATAGATGAAAAATAACCTTTTAGAAGCCATGCATGTTATCCTCTGGGACCTGCTCCGTGCCTCCATTGTGCGTGTGCTGGATATTGTTAAGAAAAAGGAATCAAAACCCAATTTAGTGCTTGAATTGTTTTCCTTCAGTGGAGCCAGAGCCTCTCCTGTAGGTATATGGGTTCACTCTCTTCAGTAATAGAGGCCCTTGTTGTCCTGTAGTGGCTGTACAGCAATATAACACATCTCCTATGGGACACTGATTGAGTTTGAAATAGGGCAAGTCAGCCCCGAGGTATCTGAACAGGTCTAATGGACCCGCAGGAGCCCCCCTGAGGGCTTGGCCGACCGGTCAGGGTCACAGCGGGGTCATGTTTACTCAGTGCATCTTGGAGTGTGCCGGAAACCACGTGGTTTCTCCTTGCCCCCCCCCCCTTTACCACATTCACCTATTCTGCATCTCCACCCCCGACTGACCGTTTGCCGGGCTCAGACCACATCTGGATGTAATTCCACTTTAAGCTGACACAGAAAAATCCTACTGAAATTCCTCAGGCCCGAAGAAGCCGGAGAGATTTTAATATAACCAAAATGGAAGGAAGATGAAATTGTAAAATGGGACCGCTGTTTTATATGCTTTATTTATTTTTTTTTTTCCCCAGTGCACCACGGTGTCTGTCAGACCTAAATGATTGCTTGTACTGTAGCCTGTCAAATCTGTGGATTTAGACAAATGTGACACATTTATATGGATATTCGTAGCCTTGTGGGATTAGGCGGAGGGAGCACAGTTTCATATTTGAGGCCTGTTTAAAATGGGCAGTCACATTTGATTAAATCCAACCAGATTTCGGAGTACCTGCCAATAGTTAACTACACTCTTCGCGAGTGATGCAATGGGGAAGCGGAGCGTGCACAGGACGAGGAAAATGTGGCACCAAATGAATGACAGAAAAAGAACAAGGCGAGAAGGTCGCCTCGCTTCTCTATGCAGGACTGTGGTTCAGCTACAATAAAAGCAGTGTATGATCCTCGGTGAAGGCTTGGCACTCGGCTGCAACGCAGGGCCAGCCGCGACCTATTAGGCTGTTAGCTTCACATTTTATCAATAGTTGGAACAGGACTGGGCTGAGAAATGAGAATGTGTTCACCATTAAAAATCTGAAACACTCCATCCACTATGAAGTTAGTGGTTACTTGTAGTCTGGTTTACAGTCTCTCGTGAAGTTTTATATTTTGCACGGGGTTTGTGTCAGTAACAAAATATTATTCACTGAGCTTACGAAGTACAAATGCAAACACAGAAGTTGACTGATTTCAAGTGAACTTTAACAAAATGGGAAAATATATTCCGACTATAATTTTACGTGTATAATAAAGGACAAGAGAAACATGGATTCGATTCAAATTTCAGCATTGCACTCAGAGCCTTGGTAAAAGTTAACATATGTCTGAAAAGGGAGGGGAGTGCACACTGAAGTCTGACTCATTTCAACAGGATTTAAAGGATAATCTTACTGTTCTCTCACTAAATCAACTTTGTTTTACAAACACAGTATATCTTCATTGCTCCATTTCCCATCTGCAGTTTCCTGTTGCGGCCTGCGTCACTGTAAATCAGAAGGAGGTATGTTCTTACGCAAGGCTCGATCCCCAGTCAGACTTATTTGGAGTTATCTCATTAACTGGTTATTCCGCGCTCCCTATAGGTCAACCTGGACTCGGTGCCAAGTTGCTTCGACTCCAGTCCTCACAGAAGCCGACGGCTGCTCAGCTGGCGTCACACATAGGCAGAGTTAAATTGCTTGTGAAAGCTGTTCATTTGCATTGATGGGCTGTGAACTTCCTCTCACCCTTTGGGCCAGAGCAGCCAAAGAATGCAACTCCCATCGACTTCAAATAGAGATATTGACTTAAGGTGAAAATAATATACTCCCATATGGCGAAAAAAAAAAACACACGCTGACACCTGTCATGTCCTGTAACACTGAGTACTGAGCAGCCAAAGAATACGAAATGTATATATTCGCAGATGCTGTCTCTCAGAAATAATGTGGTGTGATCGCTCTGGGGGCGTTTTTACCTGCGTGTGTGTCAGTATACATGCGTACCATCAGTTCCACTTTGCTATTGACCATGAATATGTGTCTCTCTTTTGTGTGCGTTGCGGCGCACTCATGAATGTGTATAATTCAGAGACAGCAGTGGTCAAACCCCAGTGGTCTGCTGGGATTTGCAAGGTATCATGTTCAGGTTTTCTGATCCGGTGTAAGACGCTGACTGACCTGCTAAGACAGCAGAAAAATCAAAACCAGCTGGGAGACATCATTCACTGTTTACTGATATTTATCTGTGACTCACACTGATTACATGAAGTCTATCAAGGAAACGGTGAACTAGTGGTGGAGGACGCGTCAGTGACAGAAGAGTATCTGACAGGAAAGATGTGGTGAAATAAACAGAGAGAGAAAGAAGTAGGGGGCCAAGGAAGGTGGGAGAGGAAGAACGAAAGATGAGAGAGGTGACGGATATTGAAGTGTCAGTTCACTCAGATTATCTAAAAAGTGTTTATTTTATCTGCTGATATTTTCAGATATCCATCATTGAGATTTCTGCCACAGCACAAATACAGAGGAGGTTAATGGACTGTAGATTCTCCATCATAACTAGAATGAATGACACAAAACTTTCCTTTTTAGCTCTTTTCAAAATGCTTTTTAAATGTGAAATTAAATACATAAAATGAAAACATCCAATAAAACTGAGAAGAAATGAAAACCAGAAACGGAAAACAAAATGAAACAGTTTGCATATAACGTATATAGACCTTCAAATCTTCTCCTTGGATTAGTTATGACCGGGCGTAGTAATCGGTGTGTGATCAGACATTCAACTGATAATCACCACATAAAGCAATCAATACCAGTACTGTAGCTGCAAATGTCATCATAAACAATAAATGAAAAATACTGCACTGCAACGCACACTGAGAAAAAATATGATATAAATGAAATTAATCAAATCAAAAAGAAAGAAAATACTGATAACAATCAAATACAGATTATATTAAATCAAATATTCAACAAAATTATAATACTTATTTTTTTGCTGTGTGGGTGATTTGACTCTTTAGTGTTTGAGCCATGTATGCTTGCATTAACTTAAAGCTCCGGGACATGGCAGCAAACCTTTGATGGGAAGCAACATGGAGCTGAGGTTGCATGCTGTGCTGCCTCATTCACACACCCCCACCCCCATCAGCTTCACTTTCTCATCAGATCATGGGTACGAGACCCAGACCCCCCTCCACCCCCAGGACCCCCAAATTCCGTCCAGACCTCAGCATTATCAGCCCTGTCAGCCACGCAGACAGCAGAGGTCTGCGACCGTCTTCCTGACCTGCCCATCAGCTCCCGGAGGAATTCCACTAATGAGCCGCTATAGGGAACAGATGCTGAGAGGGCAACCTGGGCAAAAACAACCTGCCACAGTCACTTAATGATCACACACACACACACACTTATGTCACATAGGCTTTCAGGACAGTTTGTTTGTTTACATGCGGACGTGTTGTGATCTGTTTCTATTTTGGGGACTTTTCCATGCGTGTTACTAAATCTACAAGCTGTATTCCCTCCACTGTGTGTCGTCTTCCTCTCTGATGACGCATTTGATGAATTTGTTACTTCTCCTCTTTCATGCGTCACAACTGAAGAGTTCATCCTCTCTGGGTCCATCTAGATGTGAGAACATTTTGAGGGAGTGTATCGACAGGAGAGGAGAGGAGAGGGGCGGGGTGGGGTTACTGAAAGCATTTGCAGCCACACGCGGTAGTTTCATTACTCTTTTATTCCTGCAAATATCAGGCAGGAGAGATGCCCTCAGCTCAGCATCTGGTATGTAATTTCAGGAAGGGCAGTGCCGTCCAGAACACTCTATCCATCCTTTCCGAAGAGATGAAGCGGTTTATTATTACAGTGCGGAAGTAATATCAGATGCGATGTGTCCTCACGCCAAGAATAATGCCCAGAACATGCCTCGAATCACACATGGTCACTGTTCAGCCTCGTGCACATTGCACTCAGCCTGCCCTTGGGAAACGGGCTCATTCCCACTCTCCCAAGGTTTCAGTCCTCGACTTCAATCATTGCTGTAAATGTTAGGACATGTTTGTGTTTGTGCAATTGCCTGGTGTATACTCCAATGCCCTGTGTTGTTTGCATCAATTGTGGTTGGATAGGATTAAAGGGCCAGTTCATAAAAACAAGCGGAGGCTGCCAAGTGCAAACAAGGGAATGAAAGGAGCGGAATCTGTGCCAAGTGCTCACAGACTGTGAGGAGTCGTTTGAGGAGCGCAACTCTGATGTAATTAACATATTTTAGCTTTATTTCTGTCTCCTCGGTCAGTCGTCGTCTTGATCAGCATTTATTGTAATGGAGAATGACTGCGCTGATATCGAATGTGTTTTCTTGTTTTAATAGGATCACTGTGCATCAAGGGAATGCGGAGGAGGGGAGGAGTTGGTTTCACAGTGGGGAGGAGGCAGCATATCTCGTCCAGATGTGTGTTGACACACTGTCAAGTTGTTTGATCAGGTACCGTGAGGCCCAACCTCTCTGCTTGCCCTCTCAACTCCCCCTTTTTTTTTTGTTTCTCACACTTTCACTTCTCTCCTGTCCCGCTACACTTTCCTGTTTTACCTTCTCTACCGCTTTTCCATCTTCTTTACATGTCCACCTTATAAGCCCTCTTTTTCTGCCTGTCCAGAAGAGAAAGATGATCCAGACAATGGAAATGAGCACATACCAGCTGTTGGTAGCGATCAGCTCACGCTTACCTCAGTCCCAGATCGGCCAGCAGATTAAATAAAAAACAGAAACCCCATGCTAACTGCATCTGGATGCTGAGTCCTTTTCATGAGATTCCGAATCGCTTTTGGCTCGGCATCAGCAGAGGCCCCTCTTTCATGTGCATATTGAGATTTATGAAGTTCCAGCACATGATAAAAGTTGATTTATGGACTTTGACAGGTACAGATTGTGAAATGCAGATTCTGGGTTGATTTCAGAAAATATCATGATGAATTATTTGGCCTTTTAATTGTCTCCCCTGACCATCAAACCTATTTTTAACCCAGACAGTGTCGCAACATTACAACACCCAGAAAACAAATCTCGTCTGCTATTGATTTGGCTTTGAATAAAACATTAGCTTTTTATTTTAACAAATATATATATATAAGGTTTAAATTCACATTGACTATTTCCACAACTTATCAGTTTCACCCTTAACAACACAGTTTATGTGTCTAGACACATTTATAATTGTTTGCAGTACCTTCCGTTTACAACTTGCATTAGGGTTTTCCTGGCAGGAAACGGGAGTTGAAATGCCAACTCAACAGTGTGGCACAATGAAATCAGCCCAGAACAACTGGGCCCACCCAAATTTAAACTGTTTAACAATGTGACAGAAGGTGCTCCATGAGACCTGGCGTTGCTTAGCGCTAAAGGTCTTTAAATGTCTCAGAGGAAAACACGAGCAGAGAGTCAAGCTTGGCTGAGAACGGGCTCAATAAGACAAATTTTTTGGGCTGTGGTTTAACTAAAACTAACATGAAAAGTTCCCCCTGATTAGCCCTCCACGAGACTTCAATGACTGACAACCTATAGACAGCCTCTGAATCTGCCCAGTCAGCACAATTGAACCGGGACTTGGCGAGTCTTGACAGATTTTTAACAGCCCTGTAATCATATCGATTGGCCCCGAGGTCTCTGGGCCTTCATTGATTAAGTCATAAATAAGGAGCACGTCTTAGTAAGAGGGATTATACAACAAACAGGTTCTGAATTTGAGCGTTTGTAGAGGCCGGGGGTGAAATCACCACAAGCTCAAGTTGACTGACTTTAAAACTATAACCTCCGTACCAAGGTGCTGTCGGGGTCGACTCCTTGATTGAATAATCGAAGAGGCACCGAGAGGAAATGAGGGAATCAGTTTCGAGGGATTGGGTTATCTAAGTAGAAAATTACACTATTGATTTTCATTAAAGCGCCTGGCCGTGTGTAAGAGTGAATTCATTAGGAGGAATTCTTTGGGTCAGTCTGTCACGTTCTCTGTTGTTTTCTCTCTGCATTTTTTGCCATTTCTTTTTCTCATGGTTTAAAGTCTAGCAGTGGATGCAAATAAAAGGATCTGAATCTTTGAAGCAACTAATATAAAACCTACTGTTGAAATTGAAACATCTTACTCTGAAAGCCGTTCTTTTTATATTTGTCCTGCCAGTTATGCTACAATTTGAAATTTCAGATTGATGATTTTAATTCACTGGAAACTAAACTTTCACTTGGCTCATGAACTCTAATTATTCAGACTTTCTTATTCCATAGTCGGTGCCCATCAAGCTCTACAATTATCAAAACCATGAGAGAAAGAAAAACTGCACCAAGCGTTTTAGAGCCTCTCTTTGTAAAACTCTCCTGTCAGAAGACGTTATCAGACGGCCTGCTTAAGTTTCTAATCTTCAAAGGCTTGACTTGCATTCCTTTGTGTTTTTGGGGAATATTTTGTGTCTGCGAACCTTCCCACCTCTACGTCCGGTTTCACGTTACCATCCATTATGAAACCTCCATCGTACTAGCCGAGCATGAATGACGGGACAGTGCTAATGCAGAAGTTATAGTGAAACTCCGGTGGAGAAGCCAGATCAAATCTCAGCTTGTCCTAGACAGCACACATTACAGTCTTGAAATGTCTTCATTTTACAATTGCACAGATTATTATCAAAGATCAAAAGAAATCATAAGATCGAGCGCTATTATAAACACAATGCGCCCTCTGTGTTTTTGACAGCATGGCAAACTCCTATTTAAAGCCAATATTATTTTCACAGCAGGCTCTCTGCGTGTTATTTTGATCCAGCACTACAGCGGCAGTTGAGTGTTTTTGGTACATCTGATATCTCAGGAACTAAGTTTTCATCCGGGATAGGATGTTTTGAACTAATTGATGAAGCTTTTTCCACACTTTGCCGCCAACCCCCATAACCTTTTGCAAAGTGTTTCCTCACAGGACTTCAAATAGCAATAATTGAACTTAAGTCAAAGTGATAGACCTCTTAAGCGGAATGATGAAACAGCACCTCCTGACCTTTGGGATTGTTCAAGCCGTTCTCTGTTTTACCAGTGCAGCAGGGTGTAAGTCATGATGTCAGGTTTCCTAAGCCGGGGGTCCATGCATCTTCCTCCACACATGAACCGTCCCCTCTCAAACCCGTTGACCTCAGCTCTAATACAGGTAACACCGTGGTAATACCGGTATTGAGGCAGCTTTGGTTGTAGGTATTGAGAGGGAGAGCAAGGCAAACAGAAAAGTGCTTGGCTGGGAGCATGGGAATCAATGGCTAGGTGGACAGAAGGCCAATGCAATCAGGGAGCTGAATGAAGCGGGCTCCAAGCCTGCTGAGCCAGCACCAATGCACAGGGAGAGAGTCATTTGGATGTGGGTGCCTTCTACTTGTCCTCTGGGCAACAAACACAACAAAGCTACAAGCATTACAAGCAGTATTACAAGCATTACATTCCTCCAGCGGTTGATCTCCGTCACCTACATACACACTAATGCAAGCGTACGCTGTACTCTCTTCACATGCCTCGGCTGTATTTATTAATAAGAGCCACCGAGACAGAGATGAATGAGCTCCATTTTGATTTCAGTGCAGTTTATTTGAAGAGAAAAATTGCTTCAGCAGGAAGAAAAATATGTTTTTTTTTCATCAATATATTTGTGCAGTGTTCATAAAATTGCTGGTAAAGGAGTAAAAAACATGGAGGTATTTGCAGGTTGAGGCCACTTGAACTATTGTGCAACATGGTAATTTCTGTCCAAAGTGCGTGCGGCATGTGGGAGCAGTTGCCGCGTCGGAAGTGTGTTTGTTTGTGTGCTGCTTCGACGGGCGCTTGTGTGTGTTTGTGTTTTGCATGTGCGGTGCATTCCTCCGAGGCTTGTTAAAAGCGGTGTCAGGGCTCTGTTGGATTTCCAGGTTCACATATAAACATCAGCACATGGATGTTCTGCAGCTGCACTCGGACTGGGAGGGGAAATGTGACATAGGCGCCTGACGGGGGGATTCGTTTCATATAAGGGCCCCAAACTGCGACACTTTGATTTTTTTTTTTCTTTTTTTCTGGGAGCTTTCGCTTTAGGGTGGTCCAGTCGAAAGATGTGAGGTCACTACTTTCATTCACTTCCAATGAAAGCATGGGGGCTGCGGCTGTTGTAGACCACAGACAGTAGTAGTTACTGTAAAACCAGTCAAAGGCTAAACAGGTCTCGGTGCAGAACAGACAAAATGGCCAATGTGGGCTCCTCTGGTTGGAATAATAAGAGTTGTTTTCTTTCTGAGATGGCTACTGGCCGGCCCACGTGCTGCCATGCTGCTTTCCTGTTAAAGCTCAGCTGAGGTCTCTGTCCTCTGGCTCCTTTGTGTACTCAGCCTCATCTGTGGGCACAGTGGGTGTTTTTCATGAGCTGTGTGTGCGCTGCAGAGATTTTGTGTGTGTGTGTGTGTGTGTGTGTGTGTGTGTGTGTGTGTGCATGCTCAAGTGCCTGACCTTAAAAATTTGCATGCACAAGGAGAATTACATATTTGTGTTGTGTTGTAGGCCACAGCCTGACCCCTGTGCAGGAAGAGCCATTGTTGTTTTGACATTTTCTGCGGAAATTGGAATTTATGAGAAGAAGTTTGAAGTGAGATAACCGACCAGGAGTCTGACTCTAATTTTAACCTGAACAACATTTTCCTCCCACTCTTCGCTGACCTAAAGAAATCTAAGGTTACCAGCAGATTCTATTGACTTCTATTTTAACTGTTTAGACAGATTTTATTCTTGAAATATGATTCAATCTCCTTGCAGGATATTGCACAAATGCAGAGAAAAGTTGGAGGAAATTATAAAATTATGTTGATGGATGATGCAGTGTGTGGATCTTCAACATATCACCAGATGAAATAATAGAGAATAAAAAGGGGAAATTGAATCATTTAAATTTTAAAACATAATTTTGTCTATGAAAATAGTGCTGTGTTGAGAAGTTACCATGGAAAATATTTTAAGTTTCAGTTCTAATTGAGAATCCAGTGCTTTTTTATTAGTTATGTCAGGTTTAAATAACACATCTACGTCCATCATTTAAATTACATTATCTGATGCTTGCGTGTACATTGTTTTGTCCCGTGTGACTATTTGAAAAATGTTGTGACCCTGGTGAAGGCCACAAGCTGCAACGCGTCGGTCTGACAACAAACGGGTTCTGTGTTCTGTAGGTGTTGCTGGAGGCCTGACCCCTTTAGTATTTTTTTCCCTTCTCGATGCAGGCGAAGGCAAAAAAGTAGGTGATGTTGTGCCAGAAACTACTTCTTCTCCTCCTCTTCCACACCATTTGAAAATGTGCCACATCCTTGAAAATGAACATGTGCCCATGTACTTGTAAAACCCTTGTTCACGCATGATGTCATCAAAACCATCCGCTGTATGTATGTTGATGTCACACACGCTGGAAGCCTGGCTTTCCTCTATGTGTTTTAGCGGGACATTTAGTCATAAAGTGTGACCAAACTGTTTATACGACTTATCAGAACAGTTTAATGCGGCATAATGAAAAAGGGAAGGAAAGCATGCCGGCTGGTTACATTAGCCACAAGTGTGTGTGTGTGTGGGGAGACAGTGTGTGTGTACATGCAGGGTTAGATGACCGACTGGGCAGCATGGCGGCACATTGTGGTAACTCCACTCAGGTCAAACTCTCTCCCGGGACTGGAAGTGGAAAGTGAATGCTGCCAGTTTGGACATCGGGGCTGTGACAACTGCTCTCAGCAGCATCTCATCTGACAGACCTATTAGTACCGACGCCAACACTCAGCATAAACAGACAGCACACAGACAACAGTATAAACACAGAGTACAGTAGGTGGTGAAGGCAAAAAAAAAAAAAAGCCTCCTCATAACGCTCATGTATGCAAAGTTGGCCCAGCGCACACATCACCAATGGGCAGTGAAGGGCACATTTCATACGGTGCCTCCTTAAACCCATCACAAACCCTCGGCCAACAGACTCTGAGACATTTGTGTTTCATTTCCGTTCACATACTATTTGCCAACGGCTGCCACAGAAAGAGGAAATTGAAACATCAAACCCCTGCGATTATCCAAAATATAATTATTTTCACTTGATGTTCACCATGGAGAATGGTCATTCTTGGTTGAGGTGCAATTGGGTTTCATGAAGAGTTTAAATGAAGAAATATCTGGTTACACCATCCAAAAAAGAGTTCACAGCTCAGGGCAGTTAGAAACTAAAATTGCCCCAAGCCACTTATCTTGGTTTTACCCAACTCGCTTCTTTTCACATTGAGGGAGAAGTGTTTTGGCAGCACACGACGAGAACTAGACAAGTTCCAGCTCTTGAGCGTTTCCTCTGCCCTTATTTGAGTGTTTTAAACAATGACTAGTAAATGACTTTAACCAAATATTGTGCCGCCAAAGCACAGTAAGAAGCCAGCGCCCCATTTTAAACATGTGTGGCACAATCAAGAAACAGAAAGTGGGAAGACTCTGTCACTTGGAACCTCACACATAGATTAAATGATGCAAGCGTTTCTTTTCAAAGTGTCTTGATTTTGTTTGTGTCCCAGTGTGCGTACAGTCCCATTTGTTAATGTGAAGTTCTTTGTGGGTTAAAAGTTGGATCTTTGAACTATTTATGCAGACTTGAGATTGTTTATTGAATGTTTACTACTGAGTATTTGATTAATGCGTTCAGTCCTCTGTTCACTCCTCATATTTTGTTTGTGTTGTGTCTTTGTTGGGGCGTTTCAGGTTTCATACCAGTCTCGCCGGGTCAGCCAGTCGACCAACGTTTTCTTAGCACGTGACTGCGTGATCAGAGGTTTTTGATTTGTGCCGCCTCGCCCTCAATCATCTATTCTGGCTTTGATTCGTCTGGCTGATGTTGTTTCTCAGACACCCAGGTGTTTCTCATCAGTTCCGTAAAAGGGAGTTTACTGCTCACCTAAGCCTTTCCATACGTAGAGGTGCCCTTTTTCCTCTGCTCAGGTTTCAGCTTACTGGCACTGATGAAACTCAAACAGAAAGCTCCGCTCCTTTAGACCTGGAGATTGTTAAGGCCTTTGTAAAAAAAAAAAAATCTAAGATAGAAGTAGGAGCTGTTGAGAGTTGTTGCGATCTGTTAGTTGGTAATGAATCCTGGCCTGCTTCACTCACTGACTTCTCTGTTGTCGCGGACACCGGGGTCTCCTTTATGGTTCACATGCCACTGCAAAACCATAGAGCTTTGAAGTCTGAACTTTCTAGTCACTACATTAGAGAGTTACTATATTTGTAAAATAAAACTGGCTCTGAACTGTATCAACATCTTTTTTCGCTCATTTCAATTCAGGGTTTTGCCAACGAGATGGCAAATAACAAAAACTTCTTTTCAAAGGTGATGTATAGGAATTAAAATCCGGTCAGATATCACATCATTAAAAGTGTTTTTACGTCACAATGGTATCTTTATAAAAACCCACCATCGGCTCGGTGTCCCTGTTTCGGGCAGATGTTATGAGGCTGTATTAATCTGCCATGTGTTATAATGGTTAGCAGGCACCTGTCAGTAAAACACCACTCAGTATTGTGAGAGGGGGGCACTCAGCCTCCCCGGGGCCACTGGCCACTACTTCAGTCCTGCCATTACAAAGCCCGGCTGAATTCACCGCTCCGTGCTTTAACAGCCCTTGGCCCTGCTTTTAGGAGAGCGGGCACGTCCTTTTCATTGGCGCACCTGGAACAATTTTTATTTGCAGCGCCTGGAAATATTCAAGGTATAAGCAAAAGGGGACATTTGTGGAGCAACGGCGGAGTGAGTCTCTTGGCTTATGTTGTCCTGAGCTATGCCAGAGCACTTCTTTTCATTACTTCCCCCCACAAAACAGAAATTATTTTCTGCCGCTCGGTTTGGTCGCCGCAGCGACTCTGAACATTGTTTAGTCGCTGTGGGAGAGTTTGCTTTTTTTCGGGACAGCAGTTTATGTAAGATGACAGTTTCATGCAGGTCATCCCTGGGTGAAATTATGCGCCCGTCCTTTATTACAATGATGTGTATCCAGGATGTCAGCGTTTGACATCGTCTCTTCCTCTAATGTGGCACCGTTTTGCTGAGTCAGGAGAGCATTTCTGGATATATTCTGTCCCCGTTATCCTCGTCCCTTCACTGTTCCCAAAACCCTCCAGCACTTTTTTGTACGGGCTCTTTACCCCACCGTGTTACTCATTTTATTCTCTCCTTTAATTGTACCAGTTATACTTCTTTGCACACCACAACCTCTTTAAAAAAAAAAAAAAAAACAACTCACTGGCCAAGCAATGGCATGGCCGGCACACTTGAAACAAGCACTGCACTCGCACTCGCACACGCACGTACACACACACAAGAACGGACTCACGCACACATCTGGTTTCAGTTTCAAATGCCTTTCCTTATATACTCTCCCCGTTCATCCTCACACACACAATAGTCTTTTTATCCCTTCTAAATCGGGCCACGCTCGACCACAGTCACCGCGTCCAAATGGGCCAATGAATCGCAACATGTCATCAGCATAATTAAGCCATTTAGTGCAGAGAACTGACTGTGTCATGCATTTCATAGGATGCCTACCAGTTCCTCGTATAGATCAGGTGAAGTATTTTAGTTGCTCTTTATGAAAGGCAGGGAGGAAAATAAAGAGTCTTCTGGTGGCTCTGGCATTTTCACAAAAGGCAATTACCATCAATCATGTCGAATTCTGTGTCAAGGTGGCCTGGAGTTGATTCCTGTACCGCGGGGAGAGCGTTTTGACAATGACATAGGATCCTCCACTGGTTACAAGCAGGAAGGTAAAAGATGAAAGATCCTATTGGACCTAATGGGGGCCACGGTCTGAAATGTAATGCATGGCCATTGACTATCATTACGTCCTTGAAAAGCCAATAAACTGCTGTAGGACACAGACCATTATATGTCATTAGAACTCAGCTCATACCCTCCATCTAAACACATTAAATCATGCTACACCGCTTTTAGCAACTAGCACTGTGAACAAAATTGTGCTTTTTTCCCCGTAAAATAGGGTGAAAGTTAACAGATGACATCACATCACATTCAGGTAGGTAGCGAGACAAACACATAACTTTTACCTTTGCCGGCGGCCAACAATAACCACAGCAAGCTCTTCTTCTAAAAACCCTCTCCATTTTCTCATCCATCATTTTACGCTTGACATATTGTACACAGTAGGAGCGACTGTACACACGGAGTAATCACCTGTTTCCAAGTATCTTCCTGTGAGTGTTTACAGTCCCAGTGAAGGGAACTGACGGATCCCACTTCAGCTTTTCCCGCCCTCGGCACGGAGCATTCCAACGCTCCGCAGAGGTGTCGGCTAATTAGTCACCTGACCTCTAAGGCCAAAGGCCACCGGTGCACCCAGCCTCAGGGGAACCCGGTGATATTTTAAGGAGTTTTGATTGTGGATACTTAAAACAGAAGAAATACCCTCAAGGCTCCGCAGGCCACCTTAAGTGCATTACCTGGGTCACATACTGACAGGTGATGTGTATCAAGACGGAGCGGGTGCGTTTTCTTGAACCCTGATCCCTTTCCCTCTCCCAAAGCTCTCAGGTAAGAGAAAGAGGCCTCGCATGTGATGATGCAAGGGTAAAGGGGCCGTCCTCCACAAGATGACCTGAAATAGTTGCTGCGGGCTGGGGTTGGAATTGCAGCATGTTCCCTGCCCGCTCTGGAGAGCGAGGCCCAGGGGACAAAGGAGATAATGGCTTACCCCTGCAGCTTCAGTCTCAGGACAGCCTCTCCTCTTCTTTTCATGGACTTAGAGATAGTTTACAGTTTCAACATATAAAATTGATGCCACCTAAAATTCACGTCAAGTTAATTTTATATGCATATTGCATTACGTCCTTCTGTTAGCCGGACGTCATCCTTCAAACTCTACATGCATGGCATTTCTCTTACTTCAGACTCTAGCGCGCCGTTACAGCATATGGAAAAACGCAAAGGCCAACTGGCTCCTGCGCCCACTTACCAGGCGTGACAGTGCGGCTGGTATTGCTTTCACCTTTTGAGACTGTGTGTGTCATCGTGGCAAAATGTGGTCCCGGAGACATCTATTGTTGTGTGGGAACCACCACAGGGGTAGTTCTGAGTACTTTGGCAGGTGTTTATATGTCTGTCTGTCTGTGTCTGGATGATGGCGTCACAGCTGTGCAAAATGCAGTCACAGGCGTTTGAGTTTAAAAATAGTAGGCCTACAGTTAGAATAAGTGAGCAGAATTAAGTGTAATCATTCAAAGAGTATCAAAAGTATAAATACATTTTATATATAAGACATTTTGCTGGTGAACTTTGAGTTGAAGCCCCGAAATTAAATAAGTATGTATTTCAAGCTTGTTTTGTAGCGGAAGCTTCTCGAAGCCCCTCTTCAAGACCCTGGTTCGTCCAAACGTTCCAAACGAACCGGGAAGAGGAGCTTCCGCTACAAACAAGCTTGAAAAATAGTTTTTTTTTAGACAATTTTGCATTTCGTGGCTTCAATACAAGACGGACATTACATACAAGCAGCATGGAGGTATTTGGATGTTACGAAGACAGTTGGTATCCATTTGCAACCGTTATATGTGCACATGCACTGCTACACCGAGACCCCCTGTAACTCAGAGAAGCCACGGATAACTCTGAAACTTCTCCCAGCTCTTAGTCGACATGAGGGTGAGTAGATAATGAGTGAAATTTCAATTTTGGGTGAACTATCCCTTTAAGACCTGAGCAGAGACATTGATAGAAGAAGAGAAAAAACAGGTGTGACAAAGAAGGGGGGCGGGAAAGGAGCCATAACCCACAAACATGGAAACCTCATTTACAAGTCCTGGCCTCTTCATTATGGATCTCAGCCTGTATATCTTCCACCACTTTCTGACAGGTGATAGCTGACACGCATGAATTCAGAACATTCCTTCCCACTGTATCTTTACTACTCGCCACCCAGGTGGATGATAAAGCTGTACGTGCTGGAGGGGCTTTGAACGAACGCTCTCACTCTCCTTTGCCCTGAGGGTGTTTGAACATAGTGCAGATGACCTGCCACGCCGTAAAACTCGCCAAGCTTTCAAACACCACGTTCAGGTGCGTCATTTGAAAGTGCACGCCGTGATTTACCGCAGCCTGCCCTGATGCTTATAGATTTTGGGGGGTGTCATCTGTGTCATTCAAATGATTCAGTTATTTGCCAAGACTTAACCTGTGGGTCAGGTGTGAAGTATTTGAAATATAGTCACAGTCTGAAGTAGGGAAACTCTGGTTTTATGAAGAATACATCCTTTGCTGTACTGTAGCGTGGATGGAACAATTCATGGTGTGCTGCTGCGACCACAGTTTTTGGTGCTGGTAGTGGAGGTGAAGGTGGAAGTGGCGGCCTGTGGGTGTTTGTGGGAGGAATAAAAAAAAGAAAAAAAAGTCGCACTCGCCCTTGCAGTGCTGCTTCATCCTTGTTAAGTGCCCTTGCATTGTTGTTGCTGTCTTTCTGTGGCGACCGCAGTGCAGCACATTGTTTTGTTTTCCTTCGGATGCAGAACGTGTGAGGCCATTGTCCTTGCACTCAATTAATCCTCTGACATGAAAACAAAACGAGAGCAAAGTGAAAAACTGCTCGTGTTTAGAGGCTCTTCATTATTATTTACATTATTAATGACTCATAAATAATTAAATGTGACACTGAGACACTTTTCTTGATGTTGTTTGTTGTCGGGCGCTAAATTAAATTTGTCACCACTGACAAATCGTTGATAAACCACAACTGTACTTTTCCCCACTGTGCCATAACCCTGGGGTTTACCTCCCGCTGTTCCTAAATCCATGTTTTAAGCAGTGGTATTATTGCACAGTGAGCTGGCGGTTTACAGAGTGTGTAAAGCATTAGGAGGCCACATAGACAGTAATAAGTCTGCTCCATCCTGACTGATGGGTCCACTTTATTAGAACAGCCAGAGTGCTGGAGTCGCCTCGAGGGACACATACCTATCTGCATGATGGATAGAGATTTTTCAGTCACCGCTGAACTCCTTGTTCCTTTATGGGGGGGGGGGGGGGGGGGGAGTTTTTCACTTTTACTGAACGGTGCTATTTGGACAGTATGTGAACAATTAAAGTGCAGGTGTAAAGTCGGGAGTTGGAGCTGATAAGAGATCGTGGATTCGGAGGGGAAGACAGGTTGCGCTGAGTTATTTGTTTCCTCTCCGTCCGCCGAGGATTCGAGTGAATGAGCTCCACTGTGCGCCGAGGCCGAGCAGTCAGGGAAGTTTGGAAAGTGTGAAAGTAAGTTGAGGGTGTTAAGTTGTCAACCAGCCATCAGGCAGCAGGGTGGATGTAATGAGTTCTGTGTGTGCATGCGTGCGTGCGCAAGTGTGCGTGTGTTTTTGAGAGATCGAGAAAGAAAGGAGTATTTTTGATTGGATGTGTGGTCATTTCTTTTCCTTTTCCCCTTCCCCTCCTTTTTTCCTCTTTCCTCCTCCGTCCTTCACACACACATTAACACAAACACACAGGGACACACTTCACCCCGACACCCATTTTAATGAAAAGAGAAGAAAATAGCTTAACAAACAGTGCAGATTTATCAGTACTGACTTACTTCACTGGGCCTTTGTTAGCTCACTAATCCCTGCAAATACAGGATCAATGAACACTATTACAAGACACGCTGAAGTGAATTTCCTGCTTGTTTACAGTGGCCCACTGCGAAGTACATCAATAACAGAAAGGCCATCTTTCCGTAGAGGTGCCTCTTTGTTGTGATTGTTTTTGAGGTCACTGCTGGTGCCAGAGAATCTGCTTTGCATATTGACACCAGAGAATGTTTGAAAACATGATATATTGATTCATATTCGGTCATTAGGTTTATAAAAGTCCAGCGCTGATGGATGGCGCCGGCGCTCGGCTCAGAAAACACGTCAGGCCGCCTGATGGATGTTTGGCCTGGGTAACATGTCAGTATTGATAGGCAGCGTTGGAGGGATTCTGAGCTAAAACATGCGTGCGTATTGATTGGTTGATGCAGATGAACCCTTTTGCGAGGGTCAGAGCCCCCGGGGGCAGGGGATGTTGTTGGTGTGAATGTCAACCAAGGTTGGACGCGTGTTTAGGGTTGGCCGGAGTCTGTGCGAGAGTTCAGTGGGTCTTTGCATCGATCCTCGTTCTGTCAGTGTTGCTGCTGTGCACAAAATTGGCCAATTTCCTGAAACATTTCTTCTGCGTCGACTTCTACGGTCTGTGTCAAAATTGTGCAGCAAACATATGCAAGAAATGTAATTGCACGGCTCTCAGGGCCGTGGCGCAAAGCCACACCAAGACAGATTTGCGGAGAGATTTTCTTAGAAGGAAATTCACTGCATTTCAAATCTGATCAAAATTCAACCGCTGAAAATGGATGTAAAGTTACATTATTCTCATAGTTTATAAATTGTCAGGAAAGTGGTTAGGCCTCACAATTCTCAAAGCAGCGTTTATGACTTTGCTTATGTTGGCGAAACACTGGAAAACAGTAGAGCTGGTAATGATGGGCGCTGTTGGAGAAACTGAATAAAAAGAAGGGAGAAAACAAGACCAGAGGGGAATTTTCCATTAAGTGCTGTTGAGAGCGGAGATATTTTCTCCTTCACCTCTGCAGACACCTTGGATTGTTCCCTGATTCATGACTACTTGAAGCTGAAATGGGCATGCCTTCCATCAGGAGGGTTGACACTTCTCATTTGGTTAAATAAATAGTAACATGTTTAGCTCAGTGACTCATCTTGTTGCTACAGGAAAAATATCTGTCAAACTAAACTCATATAGCAATTTGATACTGGCAGACATTTTAATATCAGAATAATTAACTGTATTTTTAAAAGAAATGTGCAATGATTTGTGAGAACTTGCATATTATCCAAACATCAAATATGGCCTATTAAACATGCATTTGTCCCCAGCACTAGGATTGATTTCTCTGTGCTGCTTAATTGTCTGTATTTTAGCCTAGTTGGAAGTGTTTGCATGTGGTGCTGTAACCCTCTTAACACCTGCCTCCACCGTTTGTCACTATCAGGGTTTGACAATCTCGAGTGTGGTGTAGATTTCCCCTGATATTTGTTCAGTAATTGCTAACAGAGTAATCTCTGTCATTAGTGTTGTGGTTATTGTGTTAGTTTTGTCACTATATGGCCGTTAATCTTATCTAGACGATCCTCCAGACGACGCAGCTCTGTTGGCCTTCGTCATTTGATCCTGGTGATCTCACAGCCCGGGCTGTCAACGCCTGATAGCCGAAGGTTAATTCTCTTTCCAGTGAGTACAGATCCTGTTTGGATAGTGTGCACGACGTGAACCGGCGTGATGGATAATATTGTGACAGTCTGTATTTGTTAAAATATCTGATCCTACTCGGCTTCATTTTTCTCCTCCAGCTCCTTTTTTTTGTCTTAGAAAACTTGAAATTCTTTCGAGTCACGTCCCCACTGTGTGTGTGTGTTTGACCTACAAACCTGGGCCGTGTCATATTTAATGCACCTGGGTGCCACGCAGCGTTAACCTTTTAACTCGGCTCCAGTCTCCCAGCTTTTGCATACTATTTCATTTTCCAAAGAGACAGAGAGAGAGGGAGAAATAGAAAGGGTGGTGTACCTCTCTCATCCTCACACCTGCACTCGCCATGGAGAAAAACGGGAGGGAGGGAGAGAGGGAAGCAGCGGTGGATCACATGTCTTCATGGCTGTCCAACAGTAAATTAAAACGAGGAGCAATTTCCTGAGGCCCAATTAGCAGAAAATTGGTCCTGTCTGTTGGAGTGACTCCCCCGGGAGGAGGGAGGGAGGGAGGAGGCGGCGGTGGCTGTTGCTGAGAGAAGCAGAGAAGGTAAACTCTGCACAGATTGTCATGTTACAGTGTGTGAGCTAGAAATAGTGTGAACGGTGAACCGTGCCGCTTTGACAGGAGAAATATTGGCAATGATGATGATAAAATAAGCAAAAAGGTCAAACGGATAAAGAGAGAAAACGCGTGAGGCTCCACCACCAACATGTGATTTATATGGAAGATTGACTTTCCACAGTTTTCCACAGTTTTCCACCTCCTCATGGAACTGTCTCCACAAGAAGAAAGCAACCTAAGCTTTTCTTGTTTCTTGCTAATTTTCAGCTGGAAAATAAAAGTTCATTATACTAAATCTCCCAATTTAACTGAGCTGAGGAATTAAACCTGATAAATGACAGCTGTTAAATAAGGTGAATTGTTCCACTGCTCTTAGTGACGTCAATGAATCCATCAATTATCACTGGATGACAAAATAAACGTATACATGTAGCTACCCACACCTGAACTATACTGACATTTTAAAACAAGTGAAGATTGAAATGGTTGTGGTTCTACTGCCACACAGCACCAAACACTGATCTGTTTTATCATCTGTTATATCATATCTACCGGTAATCACCCAGTCAATGAAAAGACAAAAGACAAAGCTCCATGTTTTGGGTGCAACTGGATTAGTGAGTTAATCCTGATATAATACAAATGTAGAATATATTATTATTTTTTTATACTGTCATAGTAATAATGATAAATTGCAACATCACTACTGGAATGTTTGATCCTGCTGTTGAGTGACAGGAGCTTTATTAACATGTTTTATAGCTATGTTGAGGCAGGCAGAGATAGATTATCATTTCTGTCATCCATTAATAAAGTAGTTTTATACCTTTAAATATTTAGCTGTTGCAGTTGGAGACTCTTTGCGCAAACTGATAATGTAGGAATGCACGAAATAAATATTGAAATATATCTAACACACCAGTTGGATTGGATTAGTTCATTCACAAAATGTACTTGAAGTGTTGAAAAAAAAAATCTGGTTGTTTTACGTTAACATTTCTAAATGACACGGTTTGCGAGGCCCTGAAGCAAATAGTTTAATTTCTGAGTTTCTGTTCTCACTCAGACTTTTCTCCGTCCAATCAGAGCCACTGACCCGCTTTACTTTTCCTTCAATCCGTTCACACTTTTACGCAACATAAAAGTTAAAAATGTTCTTTGCTCGAATCACAGCAAACCACGTAACTAATGAGGCGAAATGTTTTGAGTGCAAATCTGCTGAGCTTTAATTTTAACCATAATGGAGAATTGATAGCAGAGGCAGCACAGTGATGGATGTGGGTTTTTGGCCGAGCTCCAGTGCCTCCACATGTAATACTCTGCATGTGCTCCCCGAAATCAATTCACACACATTCGACCCCCGCAAAGGGCTGTGGCGATTGATGGACAGTCATGATGGACTTGGGCAGACACAGGACTTCACGCTGGGAGGGAACTGGGTCAATGTCAGCCCCCGGTTCGGGATCGAGATCGACCCACGCCGGACGCCAGCCACTCGCTGATAATGAAAGTCCCCCGATCGATCCTGGCACACAATCCTGTCACCACAACAGAACTCATCAACCCCGCTTCAGTCACAGAGCAACAACAGCCGTCGATGGAGTTATTGTTGTTGCTTTGGTGATTAAGTAAACATTTGTCTGAGCTTTTCTTTCCACTCGAGTTTCATCCAAGGATGAATAATCAAACCTTGATTTTCGGCAGAAACGTTCTGCTCTCCAGCTTTTTTTCCGTGCTATAAACACATTTTGGTGGTTTTGTTTTTCAGCGTGGAGGTTGAAAAACATTTTTAAGAGTCTAACATAATTGTGGATGACTTAATCAAGACAAAGATAAATAACGAAAACTCACGACAGAACAACAATAAAGCATTTATTGTAGTTACTATAGTTACTCGTTAGAATCAGGCCTATATATAGCTACGCAGCATTAGCATTCATACAGTATAGCATATTTATACAGCAATAGCCTCTTTCATCACTGATGTATGACTCATTTATAAATTTTAAATCACTTGTTTTGGCTTCACCACTCTTGAGATTAAAGTTAAATTATTATACATTTAATCTACAGAGACAAATGTTTATGCCTTAATAAGAGCGCTTCACTTCTGGACTGCTGTTTCTTAAAACGAACACTTATACATTTTTACAGAACTAAGAATAGCTTCTTCTCAGAGGACCCGAATCACCCTCTTGCTTCATTCATCCTCGTCCTTTAAATTAAATAAATGATGGACTGTCCCCGTTAATGAATTTCATCTTATCAAAAAATCATCCAGATCCTCTCCGGACCCTCTGGATTATCGCGCTCCTGTAGAATCAGAGCCAGTACTGATGGCCCACAAGCAGCAGAGAGAGAGAAAAATCCCATATACAGTATTCAGTCACACAAAATGAAAAGTCATCAAACTTAAATCCTTTAACAAAACAACCCCAAACTCATTTTTGCTGCCTTTTCACGCACCAGATTTACTCCAATGTGAATGTAGGACAAAACTTTTAATGAGCACGTGCCTCTGTGGATCCAACAAAGAGACTAGGACATCCTGCATTGTCTGCCTCCCTGTTGTTCCTCACTGATAAGATTCAGCTCTGTGTCTTCTCATCCATCTAATTATCTGTCTACCTGCCTGCCTCTGTCCATCGCCACCCGGCTCTATTGTTATTCACTCCAGGCAGGACAAACATGACACGCTGACCTCTGGCCATTAGAGACCTTTCAAGCAAAAAAAAAAAGAAAGCACTGACCCCTTTTTACCTGTGGCGCCCGGGGGTCATCGAACGCCACTGTTTCAATGCAACAAGCCATTATTAGGTTTGAAAGGAAGACAATGGCAGTTTGCTGTTGCCAAGTTTCATAGCCTCAACCCAACTTGACAATGCTGAACTGAAACCAAATGAAAACTCACCCTCCGTTTAAACGTCTTCCAACATAAGGACAGAGCTTCTCCTGCACTTGGGGGTTAATATATAATCACTCACTCAAGAGTTTCTTCCAAGATCTCAAAGAAACAGAGGGGCCTTGACCTGGATTTTTTTTAAAGCTCTAACTCTGGGCGACAGTAGTACTATTCAGAGATATCACGTCTTATCATCATCTTTTTTTTTTCCCTAAGTAGGATCGCTTACTTTCGTAAAAGCTCTGGCTTGTAACAATAGGCCTTATTCTCTTGGTGATTGAGGTGCGGCTTTATGCTATAGCCCTTGATGCATAGGAAGGTAATTTCATGGCTCCTTCCTGCAGACACGAATCAGACACAGCGCCCTATTATCAAGCCTTGGGTATTAGGCTCCTAGGTAAGGGATGGAGGCAGAGCAGGGGTATTAAGCCTCAACGTTTGTGTATGTGTGTGTGTGCGAGAGAGAGAGTTGGAGACAGTGAAAGAGAACATGAGTATATGCGGTCTTGATGAAGCAAGAGGGGATTGTGTGTGTTTTGTGGGGTGGGGGATTCAAGAGCGATCCTGTGCATGATGTATCACATCGCCGACTGTGTGGCCGCTGCCATCACATCAAAGAACAAAGGGTTGTTTATGTCAGGGCTGACTGATTTGGTTTTTATTAATGTCTTACCTCCCCTACTCCCCCACTACTATCCACATCTACACATCAACTCCCCTTCCCCCCATTATACTCCAGTCGGTGCTTTGGAAACCACACTGATTTCCTTTGCATTTGTCTCCCACCCTTCAGCACACACACACACACACACACACACACTAGGTTCTTACCCGACTCCTGTCTCAGCCGGGGCCTCCCTGAAACGTGCCATGTATTCTCCCAGAGTGGATGGAGCGCACAGGCACACATTCATTCGCACTCGAGTTCCTCTCTCTCCGCCCCCCCGAGCCATTTACACAGTGGAAAAGGTTAATTGCTTGAAACACCGGCGGTGTTATTTCAGCTGATTCCAGAAGCGCCGCATTTGATATTAAACAGACAAGAGATTACCATGATGATAACAAACTGTGTGCCAACGGATTATTTGCACATGCGAATGGGATATGTTCTAATTCTTGGGATACGTTATGATGGTAACTCGGAGAATAAAAAACAAAAATAGAAAAGTTAACCTCTAGCTTTGTTCCTTTTGTTTCTGATTCTGCTAGCTACAGTGCAGTAAAAACCTCACACACCCAGTGAGAGAGAGAATTCAAAGCAGCTCTGAAGTTGTTAAATCATTTTCAGTTGAATCTGCCGTTACTCTCAGCTGTCCTCACCCATGAGTGATGGGTCCATGTGCAGAGGGCCGACCTAATCCCTTATGACCACACTGTGCACCGTATCGTCACCCCATGGAGACCATTAGCATCATAGCTGTGGATGATTGGTTTCTACAGTTCTGGGTCAGCGCTGAGTTTACTTTGAGGTAGCAGGAGCCCGGAAGAAAGAAAAGATGTGGATCAAAGTGTGGGTTTTAGAGGAGAAGAAAGAAGACAGACAGAGACGGAGGGGGATTAACCAAAAGAAACATGTGACTCGACAAAGCGGAAAAATGTTGTGACAGAAAGACCCAACCTGCTGAACGCTGACAGGTGATGTCACTAATTCACCAATTAGTCTCTGCTCTCTGATTTAAGATGCGCTAATCACTGAAATCTCCCATCCTGCAATTCATCACTACTGAAAGATAAAAAGAGTGCACAGGTTTAGCACTGCTAAAAGCTACACTCCCTTGCAAGATGCTCACTATATTTACAGTACTTAGCATGCTAACATTTTCTCTCTTTTTTGGTATTTTTTGGGGGGCTTTTATGCATGGGACATTAAGAGCCATCGGAGGAAATGGGCCGCAGCATTGAGGCCTATAGCCATGCTAACATTTTCTAATTAGCATAAAAAATAAAATGCATCTGAAACCTCTATGAGAACCCCATGGTGTCACAAGTGGAAAAAGTCAGGGGATCACTGAAGTTAGAGCTTTATCATTTGTAAACCATCAACTTAGATTTATTTGTAAAGCACATTTACATTAATGTACACATTAACAACTGGCCAACATCTGGAAAACACAAACAACACTGAGATACAGACATCAGACAGTTTACATTTAAAAACAAAAAAAGTGAAGGTTTGTACAAAACTGTGTAGCAATCCATTCAGTAGAGACATTTCTGTTACATACATTAAAAAACAACCCAAAATTCACATCGGCGTTGAGTGCCATTTAAATGTAAATCATCTATATTTAACGTCAATATAGCTTGAGTATTTACATCCTGTGGTAATGTTTACGATGCTAATTGCAGGCAGTATTGGCTGCTGCCTCAGCCCAGGGATCAGTTGTGTTCTCTGCATTCAGTTAAACCAGTTCAATGCTGAAAGTAAGAATTGTGTGTGTGTGTGTGTGTGTGTGTGTGTGTGTGTGTGTGTGTGATTCTGTGAATGCTCAAACGCATTAGGTGTAAGTGGCGTCGGAGAGGCTAGCATCGTCAAACAAATTACACAAAGAAAGAGGCAGTCTGTGCTCTCAGACACGTTACAGTGATTGAGCCTGAGAGGTAGAGTGTGGCATTCTTTAAACACACTGTGTTTAGGGAGAGGTGGCGTATCTAAACACATTATGGATAAGAGAGATGGGGTTCGTGTAGCAAAATGCATTACTGAGTCGGAGAGGTTGAGGGAGTGCAACATTTCTAAACACATTATGCTGGAGCGGCGATGGCATGCTTAAACAGAGTGTTGATGGAGAGTGGAGAGAGAGAGGGGGTCAAGAGAGTTTCTGTTTTATTTCGGCGTGGTGTGTGCGCTTTGTCTTCCCGCTGAGTGCTGACTGAGTTCTGACATCAGCTCAGCCCGAGTACACAAACTTATCAGAGTGATTTGTCTCACCTAAAGCACACTTGAGGGCTTATTGGCACTCCGGTACACTCAGATATGCACATAGACTTGGATACAAATGTGAATAAAGTCACAAATTGACAAGCACTCACAGTCTTTATTGGCTTGTTTTTGTTTGTTTTTTTTTCAACCTGGCGTCTAATAAAACCAGCTTGTAGAATCACTCCCAGACCTACTCCCCTGACCCCAGCGATAAAGCCCGTCATGAAAGATTAACATCAGATTCAGCAAAACACTTCAAGACATGTTCCCCCATACTTTATCTTGGCACTGCGTCCAGGCCAATTAACCTTACAAGCAGGCCCTTTTTCTGCATGCCAACTCTGAAGCAGCAGGGGCACCTCATCCCTGGCATTTCTCTTCACTTGGCAACAGAACACCTTGAACAATGCAGGAAAAAACGCAAAAAATTCTCTCTTCCACTCTTCTGCTCCTGTGCCTGCACTCATGTCGAATCTTTTCAATTAGCCAGGTTGACTTTGCATGGCTAATTAAGTCCTCATCCTTGACGAGCTGTCTGACTTCTCCTCCAAGCCTCTTACCGGGGGTTTACAGCCCCGCAGGGGCCACCGGCCAGACGGATTGTTGTCCAGCTGGAATGGGATTAGCAGCGCACCAGGGGCCCGAGGCCCACAGTCCCTGAGCCTTTGTTTGAATCTGAAGTGTCGAGTTGGAAGGGGTGAAGCAGGCAGAGGGGATTGAGGTAATCCCCTCCTCTTCAGGACTGCTCCTCAGTGGGGCAAATCCCCAGTAAACCACTGAACACTGTAGACCACCAACCGCCATCAGAGCCACTGTTTACCCATCACACCCCGGCAGGTAGAAGGCCAAAGAAAAAGACTCCCGCGCACTGACATGAATCAATGCATGTTCTGAGGAGTCGGGTTCAGCGCTTGTAATCAAAACGCGCTGTTCCCTGGTGAAGCGTAAAGTATAGGAGTTGTCTGGCAGGATTAGACGCGTCATGCTGTGAAGCAGCAGGTTATGAAACCCACCTAGTCTACCAGGATTTTGTTTGTTGCACCCAGCACTGATTAGATTTATGTAATCAACCACCTGCCAATCTGAGTAATTTTAACAGAGAAACACTGATCAGTGGCAAGGATTATTTTGAGAATACGCTGAGAATAACATGGAGCGCTAAAAAGTGGTCTATGAGCGCAGAGCCAAGCAGGTCAGCCTGTATGGCAGTTTAAGTTACAGTGGCAAGAAAAAGTATGTGAACCCTTTGGGATTTCTTAGTTTTCTGCATTAATTGGCCATTTAATGTGATCCAATCTACATCTAAGTTGCAAGTAAACAAACACAATGTGCTTAACCTAATACCACACCACTAATAATTAACACATTTCATGTCTTAATTGAACATAACCATTAAGCATTCACGGTGCTGGTGGAAAAAGTAAGTGAACCCTTGGATTTAAGCTCCTTTGGCAGCAATAAACTACACCAAACATTTCCTATAGTTGCAAATCAGAGCTGCACAACACTCAGGATGAATTTTGGACCATTCGTCCTTACAGTACTGCTTCAGCTCAGCCATGTTATTATGGGATGTCTGATGTAAATGGCTCTCTTGAGGTCATAGCATCCCTATTGGATTCAGGTCTGGGCTCTGACTGGGCCACTACAAAAGTCTTTTTTTGAAGCTACTCTAGATAGTAGATTTACAGTGTTCTGCTACATTACAATAGAATAAATAAAATACAAAAATGTCAGATCTGCAATGGAAAGCAAAGCAATAAATGCAGGAAACTAGGACATTTCAAAGGGTTCACATACTTTTTCTTGCAACTGTTGTTAGTGATGATGACTCCCAGAAGCACTCCCACACACCTGTGCCATGCAGGTAGAAGTAGACATGTCTTTGCTGCTGGGTGTATACAGTGTGATACAATGCTGGTGCAGATAATAATAGATGATTCAAAACCTCGGTATTCTGCTAAAGGACATGTTTTGTTTTGCGATATATGTTTTGCCTACATATTTCCCCTGACAACTGTTGCTTTAAGGTAATCCTGTATATAGAAGATGAAGACATGTTAATCACAAATAGCTTAGCTTCACAGGCTAAACTTGTCAAGTCTGCAAAACCCTGCCACAAAGAACACAGTGAGTGGTTTGTTTTACAAACCTCCGCCCTTTTTAAAGGATTAGGTGAAGGGGGAAAAAGCTGAATTCTGTAAATTGCCAGGTTACTCACCTCAAAATCAGGTTATACAAGTTGCAACTAGTGTGCTAAACCGCTCCAGAGTGAATGAGCTTCCTCAGTAGAAATCCCAATTAGTCAACTAATTTGCTTTGTTTGTTTTTGTGAATGCTCCTTGGATGAAAACTGCATTGCTTTGTTGTTTGCATTCCCACTGAATTCTTTCAAAGGTGCGAACGCAGTCGAACTCAGCCTGGAGTGTGACCTCTCCTCCCTCGTGGTGCACCTGTGCGTCAGCCTCAGCGTCGAGCCAATACCAACAGGCTGTCTTTCATCGCAGTGTGTGACAGAAGCACATGAGATTAGAGCAGAATCCACCCAAAACAACCACACTGAGCTGAGGGATAATGCGCAGCCCAAACATCAGAGGGAAACAGGAGGACGCTGCTTCATCTATCATCCAACAAGAATCCACCCCGAAGAAAAACACGGGGACGAGATGCGCTGCTATTGTCCAACCTCGCTGGCACAGGAAAAACAGGATGTGATGAGTTTCTATGCCTGAGGTGACTGGTGAACCGCTTGTGCCACCAGCCTGGAAACTTTTTTTAAAATTTTATTCAAGCAAACAGTTGCTCCACTTATTCATGCTCACATTCTTTTTTTTGTCTTTGGCTCCATTTGGAAGCAGGCAAGTGTGTAGATTATTTGGCTTGAGAGCTTCATCAGCTTCATCAATGATGGGCATTGATATTATGAAGCTCTGAATAGACTTAAGGCTTCGGGGCTTTTTTGACTCTTTGACTGTAGTTGATGGAAATCCAGTGCTAATTTGAACAGGGCACCATTATGCACCATTCACTGCGCAGGTGACTGATGTGGTTTCTTCCACTGTCAGTACTTATTTTACAGTCGTCACAAAGGATTCAGTTCAAAGGGAGGAATTCAGTGCCAGAACATATGCAATGTAGCTGTTTGAGACACTTAATACATTGGTATCATCTTTATCTTTTCTTTCTGCCACACACAGGCCCCCCACAGTCGTACAGTATCTTGTTGGCGCTCTCTATTGAAATGCAAGATGGCTGGAGTACAGTGAGCCTGTATGTCATTGCATGATGTGATTGTGTGTTTGAGAATGTGTTCAGCGAGCTTTGCCCAGTTCTCACCAGCAGGACCAGAGCCTTGTCTTTTTTTTTCATTTTTTTTTTCAAAAGCTGGATTTCTTGCGTCAGTTCTCTGAGACATCAGGACTGACGGGTCAGAGAAAAGGAGCCTCCGACCGAAGAGGAATGAGTCTGATCCTTTGCCAGACAGCCTCAGCTGGAGGAGGGAGGGGGGGCGCCATCCACTCGATGTTTCCAACAAGTCCCCGCCCCCCTCCCCACAAAACCCCCTCCACAAGCCCTCCACCCACTGTCCACCCTCCCAAAATTCATTTCTGGACACGCAGCGATAACAGAATTTCCGGGGAACTGTCCAAACAGACTGCCCTGTGTTGCAATGGGCACTGTGTGTACAGTTCTGGGTATGGCGCAAAATTGGGATTATTCCATTAATAGATGGGTATCGGTTGTCTTTTCATTGTCAGCACTTTAGCACAGAAATTAAGCCCCATTTGTGATGCTGAGTCGTGGAACAAACCACAGCTCCATCTTTGTCCTGAAAATTGATTGTGTTTCTATCGCGTGCCCTAATTCGCCACATGCTCGGCTGCTGAAGCTGGATCTTTAAGCTTGAGCTCGTGATATTTGCTGTCAGGCCCCAGATGGACTGTGTTGTGCCGGTCGAAAAGACCCTACAAATGACACACTGACTTATTTATTTTAACTAGGCCTGTTGTACAGCCACAAACTGCTGACATTTATGTTCTATTAAATCCCCTCTTCCCTTTCCACTCCATTGTCCTCTCTGTCTCATAGTTTCTCATGGTCAAAAGATGAGGCTTCAAAAGTCAGCGTCACAGTCACATTGTCCTGATCTCTTGATGATCTCTCTTTTTTTTTTGAACTCATGGAGACATTCTTTAAAGACATTTATTATAATGCAGTAAAGAGTAATGGAGTGTTTCATTCGCCATAATGAAACCTAATCACCCTGTGGACAGTGCTTTGAATCCATCTGTCCGGTGGTTTAATAGTCCTGGTTGAGCCGTGGAACAGAGCAGCTCTCGGTCAGCAGCCTGTCAGGGAGAGCAGTTGAAGGTGGGGATTCCTTTCAAGTGTGGTGGATGATGATGAGATGAGTAGCTGGAAGTCCAACTTTCTCCCCCACTTCTTGGGAAATGATGAATTCTAACAGATGCTGGTGAATCCTGTAAGAGTCTATAGATTTAAAGCCTGGTCACATCAGAATTTAAAAGTGACACATTTTGCTACCCGATCCAGTGGAGCCACCACAATCAGCTCTATTCAAATTTGGTGAACTTTGACCCACAAATTTGCACCACTGACCACAAGAGCCGTGTTGTCAGGGCTCCAATTTAAGAGGAGCTGGACGAGGCCATCATAGCAGTCGCACCTTTTGCTTTTATTTAACTCTTGTCTGTTGAGTGTAACCTGCTTCATAAAGGTTGGATGGTTTGTTGGAGAGAGGGGATGATGGTTCAAATATGCCTTTTCAATAAACTCACCCACTGGCCCATTAGCAAATGAGCTAACAGGTTTGTTAATGAAGAGTTCCACACTTAGCTAGCTCGCTAACTTGGAGAGCTTCATTTCCCACTTCAGTTCTCAAATCAAATGATGTAAAGTGGTGTCAGCAAAATTCCCAGGTGGACAAAACGACCCAGACGAGAGAATAGGCTGAAAAGCTACAGTAGCTCTCGCAAATGTGTCAGCTTGTTTACTACATCAGTATAGAAACTAGCATTGCAGCTAGTCGCTACATCATCAAGTTTTTCTGTGCACTCTCTTCTGTGAGAAAACTTTAATGAATTGAATTTTCACTTCATGGATGAAGGTGAAGGATGAACAAAGACTTCTCAAAGAGACTGTTATATAAGTATAGAGTGGTGTTGGCTTCATCCCAAAAACATTAAATTTATAGCTGTTTATTATCTTCTCTTCCTTGAACAAAACTTTTATATCCACATTTAAAACTTGCCTGTCAGTATTATAGTGTACAGCTAAGAGTTTTCTGTTTACCGCCGGCCTCGTCTGTGTTATTTGCCAAGCAAGTGTGAAAGATAATTGGTCACCTAGGAGGTTTTAATGGAGCTGCTTTGATGGAGTCATTTAGTTGCACCGCTTTGCATTTCATCACTTCTGTCTGTCAATTATACTTGATTTACAAGGTGTCTAAGGGACAGCGAATGTGAAGCATCAATTTGTGAGTGGGTGATTGCACTAGAGAGAGAGAGAGGAGATGGCAGGATATATCATTCATTACCATGGCAGGATGTCCTTCAATTATCCCTTGTCGAATTGGAGTGAGTCATTTCAGCCATTACTCTTATGAGGGAACAATCTCTCTCAGGTATATACGCTGGGAGTCTGGATGAGTGTGCAGGAGCGTGTGCGAATTGTAAAGGAAGGTATATAACCACATCAGAACCCCAGCAGACTTTTTTGTGGAGGCATTGTGCTTTTGTACAGGTGGGATTCATCGCTCACCGTACAGGCCCGTCAGAAGTCTCTGTTTACACAGATGGTTTGTATTCACCCGAGGCCCTATATGAATGCTGTAAAGCTGAATATGTGGACTTTGTCTGCATAGAGTAATGAATAGAGAGTACATGACAGTTTTGTTCTCAGCGTTACATGACACGGGGTCTCGTAAAAAAAAAAAGTTAAAGGCTACAGACATGAACCTTTTCGCCCCCCTCTAGACGGACTGGAGCTCAAAGGTTGTGAAGTTCCCCAAAGGTGCATTATGAGCCCTGATAAATTTGAACTGATAATATTGTGCTAATGGCCCTTAAAGAGGCTTAGGGCAATAAATAAGAGATAATTATGTCGTTAAAAATGAGGGTTTAGGGGTCGGGGGGCTTTTATCTGCAGGAAAAACAGGCTTCAGTAATGAAATGTGATGAAGCCCGGTGCCAGTCGAACAGGACAGTCGTGTATATCTGCGATGAGTTTCCCTCTCCTGATAAAACACAGAAATGTTTTCCCTTGGCGTGGAAGTGTTTGCCTGTTCACACAGCTGGGGCAAATCACCGTGGAGAAATATGTGACGGCTGAGTCACCAACATGCCACAACGCATCTATTATATTACAAGGAGACATTCAGCAACCGAGCTAAAATACATAATTTCACTTTCAGATATTTTTCTCTGAAATCATATGGTAGTGATCAACCCTGGGCTCGCTTCTCCAAAAGAATAAATTGTTCTCATCCCTTATTTTGGAAGGAATATTATCACTCTACACATTACTCCCAGTGATTTAATGGGCTTTTTACATAACTTTATTTATACACGCCAAATTTGCAAGTGATCCTTCCTCTTCTCTTTACCTCTGTATCAGCTGATAATCATTTGGAGGATATGGTGACACATTTTTTGTGCATAATTCACATGCCTCCATTTATCTTATCAAGTGTTACTAACCTACTGTAACTAAATGGAGCTTGGTAATATTATTGCTGAAATAGTCATTTTTCATCCTGCTCATCATCACCCAGTGAGAGGTAATTAGATTATTGAGAAAGACCTTATCTCCAAACACTGGCACACGACTCCACTGATGTTGAAATCCACTGAGTCACAGTTACTGCGTTTTGAGTTGTGGTTCTGTTTAAGAATAATAATAAAAAGTACTCATGTAGCAGAAACACTGTGACAGTCAGAGTCCCTCAGTTAGGTTTTCTGCATATAATCTGTTAAATACAACTGGTTTGAGACGCTTTAGAGAAGGATGGAAGTGCGGCTTCCTCTTGTGGGATTTTAAGCTTTGGTTTGATTCATGAAATAACAAAAAGAAATCGAGCTCCCAATTGACCATTATACACTTATTCAGCAGTATGAATGCAGCGGGTGTCTCTATCTGTCTTATCTGTCTCGTTCTCTCCAGCCCTCCTTATTTAACACACATATTCTTGGAAGCGAATGTGAGCCATATTAAATCTGACTCCTCTGCTGAGCGGTAATGCGAGTGCCGGCGGTTAGTTTTATATGTTTCACAAGCGTGTAAATATTTAATAGAAGAGCGGGCTGGAGTGCTGTGTCACTGTTCCTGCCCTGTCAGCCATACCGACGTACAGGGAGAAATACTAAGAGAATTTCTTCCTGACAGGAGAAATTTATGGAGCAGCCAGAAGATTCATACACAAGCCTAATTCTTAGCCGTCACAGCCGCATTCTTGGATCCTGTGACATAGACATGGATATACAAGCTGTTTATGGTTGCAGAATATGTAAGTTGGTATAGATGTTGATACCCGACTTGATATGTATGAAATATGATGGCGACTAACAGCATTCCCAGCTTGGGGATGTGTGTGTTTGTTATTTTGTTGCTGCATACGTACATATGCTCACAGGCTGCTGGGAAGTCAGATACATTTTCTGGTCTCGCAAAATTTTCCATTCATATTTCTGAAACCCACACGTCTCGCACATATTTCACTTCCTTATTTATATGATCAGCCTGAGGTCCCAATCAGCTGACAGAACTGAGTATTTTTGCAGGACTAAAACAAATAATCAAAGCTGGATTTATAAACACTGATGTCAAACTATGCTGTAGGACTTGTGGTGAGAGGGTCATTATTAATTTGGTTGGTCAAAACATTGCATGTCAGGCTGCATGTTGCTCCCAGCCTCGCAGCCAGAGAGCTCAGGGACAGGAATCCAATCTCACGAGACGGACCTGCTCTTCTTTTTGCAATAATTAGAATCAATAATGGAAAACAATGCAAATTGTCTATTTGCCTTGTGTTTGCTGTTGATTGATATTTGTGAGAGGCAGCTGCACCTGTTGCATCATGGTCCTCCTTGCCATCCAATGCACACAATGCTTTTTCAGTTTAGGCAATAAAATAAGAAAAAAAACATTGAAGAAAAACCAATGAATCATTACATTACATTTTTATGTTAAATGTTTGCGCAAATGATGCTTTCAATACCTTATCAATATATTTACGACTGACAAATATCACGTGACATTTGTGTCAGTGACAAAATATAAAAAATAGTTGGAAAAAAAAGACTTTTATTTTGCCTATACTGGAGAAAAATGTCTATATCCAGTTCAGAGCTTCAGATCAATAGACCTATTGATTACAACTGGATAATGCAAAAATATTTTCGGAAACCATCTCGAGAGCTTGTGCAGCTTGCAGTAATAAAAGAGAGGAAATTAGAAAGGAAATTGTGGGTAACCAGTGGAGTGGAGGATAACGCAATAATAACACTAATAATGGTAATGATAATAATGTTGATAATAATAATTATAGCCAAATAAAGCCCTATCATAGACTGGCAACCTGCCCAGGGTGAACCCTACCCTCACCCAGTGTCAGCTGGGATTGGCTCCAGCTCCCCTGCGACCCTTAAAGGATAATCTCTATGGCTAATGAATGAATGGATGAATGAACTGTAGCCAAATATACCTCAGCCATCTGGAGGTGCAGTTGCTGCAGCTATGGATTAGACTTGAAACAATAAAAATAATTGTTAGTTGAAAATTAATCAGCAATTTTGATAAGGGCACCCCGGTGACCAGATGGATAACTGTCTGCATCATTGAGGGCTCAATAATTTGAGAATTAGCTAATTATGCTTTTATATTCTTATAAGATACACTGTAAAATAAATCTACTGCTTCCAGCTTCTTCTATCTAAATTAAAATTTGTTCATTTTACTATTTTGTTTGTTAGAAAAAATTAAAAAAAGGAAATCAATGGACTGATGAATATTGTCATTTGCAGCCCTAGAGTGGGTACATATTAAAATGCCACTTTTGTGAGCAGTTTTATTTTATTTTGTGAAATCATGACAACATTAATACCTGCATTTTAGAATAAGATAAGAAGTTGCAATGGGAGTTTTAGACAGGACTGGACCTTATTCTGTCAACAAGGTGGGATACTTCAGTGTTGGTTTCCAGGCTTGTTCCATCCATCCACACCCATGGACCGATGGCAGCAGTAACTACCAGATTTCACTCATTATGAGCTGCCACCGAAGTGAACCAAAAAATGCTCCTGTGAACAAACTTTAGGAAAACATTCTGAAAAAGTGAAACTACATTTTCAGACTTAATCTGGATTAGACTGGACAGGGTGAAAAAAGGTCCCATAATGCTTTTAGTCTCATCATTACACCCCCACCTTAACTGATCCTACCAAACCTTAGCCCTCAATGAGGTTTTACCTTAATTTCGGCGACCTAGCACAGAAGCTAATGCTCTTTGCGAGATCCCTCACAGCCTCTATTCACACAGACTGTGGATCTGTGGGTGTGGATGGGAGGCAGGGCTAAAGGAGAGCAGATTTCTCAGAGGCCTGTAAGCTCCCCGATTCGACCATATAGAAAGAATAATGAGCTTCTCCGCCGTTGTCTCGACCCAACCCCGGGCTTAAGTTCTCCCCCAACAAACCTCCATTCACAAATGGTTTGTTTTGCATTTACATATACATACGATTTAAAGAAATCCTCCAGGTCTCGGATTAGTCCCCCCCCCAACTCCCTGACTTCAAGATTTCTCTTTCCGCATCAGTGACGCTTCATGATGGGCTTTCTTTGACCCAAATGACTCAGGAGTCTTTCATCTGCGAGCTGGAAGTCACTCAGTCATTCATTTGTAACATGGCACTTGTTCAGCTGCTCTGATTTAAACAACCCCCGTTGGTTCACGTGTAGCGTATATTATGGTGATTTACTTCAGAAGAAGAGATTACACCTCTGCTCTGGACATGGTTATGTTGTTGCTCAACAAGTGCACGCCAGCTGATGTGAGAAAAAAAACAACTCCCCCGTCCTCCTCCTCTCCCCCCCACGCAAGCGTCAGCAGCAAGTGTCGGCAGGAAATGATCCGCTTTTTGTGACTCAGTGTTACGTTTCAGTCGAACTTCCTCGCTTCCTGTAAACGGTTCCTGATCCTCCTTGTACCACCGTCATCATCGGAGCAGAGCGGACACATCTGCGCGAGGCAGGGCTCCACAGGAGACTTCAGTCACCAGAAAGATGGATGGAAATGTATCAGCGATGAATAAATACACCCAACAACTTCCCTCCATCCCCTCCCTCATTGCAACAGATGTTACAGCTCGGTAGTGTTTTCCCCTCCCATGGTGCAATGTGGTTCCACTTTTGTTTATTTATGCACTCATTCCCGTACTTGTCTTGAGTGGATGCGGAAGCTGGATGTGCACGCATGAGAGTGCGTACATGCATGTGTAGGTGGCTCGTCCGGGGCTAAAAGAGATTACCCGAGTTCCGTCATGCACACGATGGGGTTGCGTGACCCCATTGTAAACCTGGAGCCCGACCTTTGACCTTTTTGAGAAGCGATGAAATGGAGGGAAACCTCCCATTTCCCTCTGCCGGGGTTTGGAGACTCTTCTGGTGTAGAGGAAGCTTTGTTAATGAGCTCTAGAATGGATTTTTAATGAAAGCGCCACTTTGTCTGCGGAGCGAGAAAAAAGGCAAAAAGAAACAGGTGTCGGCACTTCACTGGACAGGCGACAGCGCAGGCGGATGATTTTAGATTTTTAATGATTATAAAGACCCAGAGAGTCAAAGTGTGTGTGTTTAATCACATAACTTCCAGACTCTCCCTCTCTCTCTGTCAAACTCCAGATGTCTTCTCTGTTAAAATGATCTCTTCATATGGATTTAGAAATATTAGAAACCTTGAGCTGACACTTCCACATGCGAGCGGAGACGCACTTTCAGGCTTCATATACTGTGATGTATGGCTGCTTGTACAGCTCTGAGACAGAGACAGACGGGTTTACAGAGTTACAATAATGATCCCCTACACATCTGTTTTTTTCTTTTTTTGTTCTTTTTCTCTTTGCTCCTCTTCCATGCCTACACATTCAGGTAAATGTTTAATCGAGACATACTTCTAGAGCAACTGGCTGATATATTAGGTGATCTTCCCGTTTTACAGCCCGGCGTGTGCGATGAAAAAGTCCAGAGTTGCACAGATATCGCCTTAACTTAATGCACTTCTTATCCTCCCTCTTGCAATAAACCTTGTCAGTATAACTCACCCATGTGCTGATGCTTTACAGTTTCACTTTCCACACTTGTCATTTGTTACTGCGTATTTTACGATGTCATATGATCATGGGTACACCCCCCACCACCACCCACCACCCCCGACCTTCTCCTCCTATGTGCATATCCGTGCACAGACTCGCCCTCAGTCTCTTTGCCGCAATGTGTCAGATAAGCAGCTTCATGGCCTCAGCGAGCAGCCTCACCACCACACTAATGGAAACGCAGCTTTGCCACAACACCCACCAGTTGCTACTGTTCTTCCTCTGTCCTTCCTCCAGTCCTTCCTGACTGTCTCCCGCCTTTTCCTCCTGGACCTGTCATCTGCTGAGTAAGGGGAGGCTGCGTGACCCCCTGGTATCATTCCATGGAAGGCGGTGTTGGTGAAAAGGAAGTGAATAGAAGGAGGAAAGCCTGTCGCAGAAAGGAAGCGATGGCCGTTCCTACCTTGAACTTCACGTTGTCAGTTATCGAAACGGCAATTAATTATTCTGGCGAAGTGGCAATGGCCTCCGGAACACGGGGTCAGGTAGGATATGAGCCGGGCGGACCGTAGGCGTGCGCTAAAGAGGGGAAGGAGGTCAAAGGGCGACGTGTGCAACATACAGGGCGGGACATTTCCGATGTTCTCTGTAAAAAAAGACATCTGAGGTCGTGTTACCATAATCGTTTTCTCTAACACACACACAGTACATTAACAGCGCTTCCCATAACCACCAGATGAAGACACACCATCATATCAGTAACAGCGCATTGACACTTGCCACACACACACACACACACACACACACATGGACCATCCTGACGCCGAAGCTCCTATCCACTGTGTCCTCATACACAGGGCGTCTCATGTCCTCTTCTATTTTTACCGGCAGGCGCTGAAAGCCTCTGGAAGCTCCTTGTCAATGGGCATCTCATTCCACCGCCAACGGCGTGTCACCATTTATTAAGTCGTCATTACTCAGGCTGCGGTGGTGCCGGGGGGGGTGTCTGAAATAGATCGGCGAGGATAGGTCCCGACTGTTGCTGCGCTCCCTAAAGGGCAAGCCATAAAGGCGTGTTCCAGCACATCTCACTCCACCGGCGGAGATCGATGCAGGTAGCCGCGCCGCTATTAGTTTGGCTAAACTAGATGAATGGGGAGGAAGGTGGCTGATGAGGGCAGAGGAGAGAGACAGAGGTCGATGGAGCGAGGCCGAGTGAGAGAAGAGGGCACTGTCATGTGTCTGTCTGCACCTCGCTTTGTTTTGGGTAAACAGCTAAAAAGGCTGTTTAAACTAAAGGGGCGTTGAGGTGAGAGGATGGTGGCGGCCATGGCTGTGGAAGTGGAGACACAGAAGAGGGCAGGAAGATCCACTCAGACCAACTTAAATAGATAGATACATCATTATGTTTCATTCCACAGCAGAGAGTCATAGTTGTATTATATATTACTATAATACTGCACTGACTAAGTTAATTTCTGGTTTGATGAGGCAGGAAATGTGAGCAGTTGGACGATCGAACCGGTTGTGAACAAGTCAACCATTAAATCAGATTATCTAAGACATTTTACTTGGAGATCAAACTGAAAGCAAACACACCTGAAGTGTTGGCAGTGGTCCCAGATTATACAGGAAACTTGGTCCCTCTCAGCCACAGCAGGTCAAAGCTGAAACCAGAAAACAGTTTGGACAGTTTGGTTTATACTGTTAATGTTTGCCTTCAGTGCTGCCTTCCTGATAACTTTGGCTAAACCAGGGTTTCAGCGGGGGTTTCTTACCCTGTCTGACTTTTAATAGCAATGACGTTGTGTTTCCAGAACTCAGCAGTTAACTTGGAGAATAAAAGTGTTGTTTTTACCAAGAGGAACGATGACTGAAACTACAAAACCAAGATCCAAGCTGTAATAAACTGTAATTAGGCTTTAAGGACGAGGTTTCTTTAAGGTGACAGATGTCCCACATGCTTTACTTTTCTTGTTCTTCATCCAGAAATTATTTTGGATCCCAAAAATGCTGCCGAAAAGAAAAGAAAAAGTTATGTGCCAACTTTAAATAAAACACAAACATGCACAAAATGCCAGATCAGATATGCTCTTCCATGCAGCAGTAGCTTCAAAACAAAACAGCAATGAGACTGCTGTAATATGAGGGTGCCCTTATATGTATGTGTGTGTATATATGTATGTATATAGATGTATGTGTATATATATAAAAGCCCACATTCACCACGCTCACTGTACCAGCTCATTTCTCACAGTGTTTTCTTTTGGTGTCTTAAGGTGTGTGAGTTGACACATCAGCACCCCTGTTTATCAAAGCTTTTATCACCTCACCCCCTGAGAGGAAGCAGGAGGTGCCCACTCTCACACACACACTCACACACACACACATGCACACACACACAAACACCTGCAGGGGCTAGCAGCAGGGTTTGTGTGGGTGGGGGGTGGCAGTAGGAGGGGGGTGGGGGGGTTGTTGTTGACCTGTCTCGCTGATGTGAATGACTTTACCAGAGACAGGATCCGTCTCAGACTATACAGGTTAACTACCAGCATGTGTTCCCCCCCCCGAACCACAGGGTTCATCTGGATATGGCCAAAATATCAAGTCTCCGTGGGAACACTGCGACTGTGACCGCCCCTAATGTCAAAACATGTAAATAAATATTTTGAGCCCAAAAAAGAACAACAAACAATATAAAATTAATCTGAAAGCCAGTTTCCCTCATAATCTACTCTACTCAGGGGGCGGGGCTTAAAGTGTATGTGATATGGCCATTATAGAAAGTAGACACTGTTGTTCTGTGTTGTCTGGACCTGATTTATTTCCTTTAACTTTTCCCAGGACTGTTTTTCTTCCTCCATGACATCCAGTCTGCTTTTTACCAACTGACTTGAATCCCAGGTTTGAGCCAGAGAAAGCCGTACATGTGACCCACGATGCATTTAGGGTTTTAAAGAGATAATGTGGACAGTCTGTCTCATCTGTAGTGATCCAACTCTTAATTTTGAAAGCAGTATATTTCCCTGAAATGTTGTCACACATCTTGACCCCGCGCTGAAACAGCTGCTGCGTATAAAGTGACTGTTGCATGATGGAAAAAGCCATAACACAATGTAAAAAAAACAAAAAAAACATAAAACTACTCCTCTGTTCTGTCTTTTCAACAAAATCTAACAATTCAACTTTTACCTCAAGGTAATGTAGAGTTTGTACGGCACACAAAACCCTTAATGGGCGAAATGGGGGAAAAAATAGAAGCAGCCTCAGGAAGAGCAACAAAGGAGGGACAGGGAGACAAATCAACTAACAGGGGCATTAAAACCCAGAGGACGCTTTGTTTGGGGCTTTTTAAAGCTACACACCACAGCGTATCACCATTATCAGTCCTGTGTGTCGGCTGATTGGAAAGCTCTTCCATGAGATTTATTTCATTTCTGCAGACTGCACAAGATTTACTTCCCTCACCACACACTAGTTTTTTTCCATCTACTGGTGGAAAAGGTGATGGAAGCACTGACCAGAGGAAGAGAGAAGAGAGAGACAGGAAGATAAAAAGAAGTGACAAAGGGAGAGCAAAGTGAGAAATATATTAAAATGAAGGAAATGGAGAATTGATGACTAATAAAAAAAAAGGAAGCAGGGAGGGAAGAGAGGAGACTATAAAAACCTAACCATCCACTATACTTCCTATCCACTGTACTGGTTTCATCGTCGCTTCCCCCACCTCTCTCTCTCTCTAGCACTCCCCTTCTCTCTCTCTCAGCTGCTCTCCCTCCCCTCCCCTCTCTTCCCGTGGATGGTGAAGCTCTCTTTCTCTCTCTCTCCCTCTCTCTCTCTCTCTCTCTCTCGCAGTCTGGTGGAGCCGCACACAAGGATTAGAGGGTTGCTGTGAGTGTCTGCTCAAAGAGAAGAAGCCAGAAGACAGGAAAAAAAGAGAGAAAAAACATCCTGTAGAAAAGGATAGCCTGACTATTGTGGATAAGTGATCTGGTTTTACCTTTTACTCTATCTATCATCTCAGTCAAGCCCAGCTGAAGCCTTAGCTGAGCCCTTCACCTGGAGGAGGACAGAGAAGCCAAGGGACTGGACTGTATATCCTGGACCTCCACACGGGGAGCCATGTGAGCCACTTCACACTACAGAAGTCCCCCCAACAGTCTGCACTCTGAGCTGGGGGAGCACAGCCAGGATCTTTTTTTTTTCTTTCTCCTCCTTCCACACACACACATACACCCCTGCCCCCTTTCCTCCTCCTGTCCCCTGGACCCTCCACTTTCAGGGCTCGCGTGGAGGGACTCTCCAGGCTCGGCGTATACCCCAGCGGGAGACACTTCATCTCGTGGGGGGGAAGTGGTCGGGGTGTGAGTGCCCCCTGGTCTGGAGGCCAGCCAGCAGCGCTCCAGCACCATGGATTACCTGTTTGGGATTGTAGTGCTGCTGTGCGGGGCGGTGCAGCCGGGGAGAGGAGTTGAGCCCAAGCACAACGTACCCAGGCTAAAGCTGTCATACAAGGGTAAGCCCATTCTCCGTCCTCCCCTGACTCCAGGATATACGCTGGTTTTGCTGGTGCTTTTAACGTTAGACCGGCTCTGTCTGTTTTATTCCTCTTGCCCATGGGTGCTCTCTCTCATGCTTTTCTTTTCATCCATTCTCTTTATGTTGAGTATCCCTTTCTTTCTCCTCTATTTCTGTGAATCTATTTCTGCCTCTGTGTTTGTCTCATTCACTCTTTCTCCCTCTCGGTCAGCAGCATCTAACTCTCTGCTCAAGCTTCTGTATTCCTGCCTCCCATTAACTCACTCCTGCCTTCTCACTTGCTCTCTGCTCGTCTCTTCAGAATCCACTGTTCTCCTTACAAATGGTCAGATTGGTTCCATATGCTGAGGAAGGGCTCCCGCCTGAACTTAAATGTATATATTGGCCCCTGTACCAGTTTCCCCCCTTGTGCTGTCCCCTTCTGCTAGTACTGTACAGCCCTGTTAAGTGCCCTGAGAGGCAGGAGAGCCGCTGTTTAAATGGCTTCTGTCCCAAAAAACATGTCATGACGCTACGGTCATGACATGGAGCGTTTCTTGAAGGGGCCACGCAGGTTTTTCTGACTTCTCATTAAAAGGATCCAAGAGTTGTAGACTCTTGTTTAATCGGGGAACTACTTATACGTGTTGATTTTAATGCTCATGCATTAAGTCAACTATCTGCAGCAGAAGGTCTCTGTAGAGAATGAGAGGGCGTTTTGTGTTTCTTTTTATATCGTGCACGTGTAAGTTTTTTGACGTATACAGCAAACATGTTATTCTCTCTCCTTCTGTGTTATTTTGAGGGGAGACTGCGGAGCGCCGGCTCTTCCTCTCCTCCTCCCTCTTTCTCTCTCTCTCTCTCCCTCTCTCTCTCTCTGTCTGGTCTCCTCTCCTCTCTCACACCCTACACTAAATCAGGCTCTTTGTAATAGCAGACTTTTCATCTCAGCTAGAAATAACTGTCAACATTTTTGGCATATTTTTGGAAGTTTTTTTTTTTTTTTCTTCGTCCTCTTCTTCTTTTTAATGTCAGTGCGGGAGGCTATTGTGGTCTTTGTCCTAAAACATGACCGAAAGTATAGAGCCGGGAGTGTGGTCTCTCGATTCTTTATTTTCGTCCCGTTACCCTCATAAAGCGTGCCCTCTGAAAATTTATGAACGAGTCTGATTTGCTGTCATTTTGCAGCAGAAAACATGAGTGTGGTTAAAACTCGTCTTGTGTGTTTGACTGTCACCCAAAGCTTTGGCTCTTCAGATAATTTCAGTCCATGTTGAGGGAAAATCGAATTTCGGTCTTGCGGAGGGTGAATATGATGTTTGTCACTTTAATTCATTTTCTATCTTTAGCCAAGACGTTTGGTATAACTTATGTTTAGAGGCCTGCTATATGACATGCTTTATTCTCTAGATGGGCTGCACGTTATAATTTGGGGGTAGTATATTTTCCTTTATCACCCTCTCAGTTTCCAAGTGTGTATGGTTATTGTCAAGTGAACTCAAAATGCATGTGGCTGTTTTCACTTTAACGTTTAATGCACTTTTCCAGTGTCTCCCGTCCCGATGGCATCGCTTTTGCACGGTTTGCCCATCACCATAAAGGATTTTTTAAAGGGCGATGACATGCATTTACCATGTGGACCAAATCAATCTGGAAAGAATCACCGTTAAAAGTTACCTGGCTCGGGCCGCGCATCCCCTGGGCGCCATCATGTCAGTTCACACAAAGCCGAGCCTGATGGGAAAATGTCATCCCTTCCTTCCACAGCCATCTGTAAAAAGAGAAAAGAATGTGAATACAGTTCCCTCCTGCCCCTGTCTGTGATCTTCTCCACTGTTCAGTCTGACAAGTGAACACGCTGCTGACAACAATACTAGACAAGAGATATGTCATCAAGCATCATGGTCTGCATTGACTGACTGTGCGAGTGATGGATGTGTATCTGCAGACGGAGAGAGCAGGTCTGCAGGAAGCGAGGAGGCTGTCATGATAGATGCACTTTGAGGATGTGCAATGATTTTTACTAAAAGTACATAAAAGCCTCATTGTTTATGTATGTGTGTGTGTGTGTTTGTGTGTGTCTGTGCGTGTGTGAATGTTCTTGCCACGTCTTGGTGTGAGGACTCAACACCCTCTCTTGTGATTTCCTCCTCTTAGACTGTAAGTGGTGTGTCGATGTGTGAGTTTGTGTATGTGTGTGTGTGTGTGTGTGTGTGTTTTAGCAAGACAAAAAAAGTGTCAGGTCTGGCGTGCACTCATATAATTAGACACCTGGTTTTGTGCTTGTGCCCGTGCACGTCTGCATGAGCTCACAAATTGTGTTTTTTTTTCCTTTTTATTGTGCTGTTGAATCGATGTTTCTGTAATTGCGCGTGATTGCAAACTGCTGCTGGCTTGCACCACCGTGTGTGGGTGTGTGTGTGTATGTGTGTGTGTAAATGCATGTCACAATGTGGTGTGTAAAGGCACGGGAGCGTATCATGTGCCGTCGTCTTTGTGTGTCCCCCGCTCGCCAGTGTCTCGGGGCCCACAGGTGTTTGATGGCTCTCTTGATGCCTGTCAGGGGGGACGCTTCTCAGTTCACACCCACACCGCGGTGGGAGGAGGGGGGAGGACGCGGTGGGAGGAGGGGGGAGGAGGAGGGAGGAGGAGATCTGCTTTTAATGAAGGAAAAAAGCTGGCAGACATACAGTAGACGACGCATAAGGAAGGGAGGCTGGTTGTTAAGTGAAGTGTCACTCATCCCCCAGCTCCCCCCCTCTATGAAGCATAGTAATTAAGTCAAATAAACGACAAGGAGGAATCCTCCTGGGAAGGACAGTCGAGGAAGAACAGAGCTCAGAGAGTTGTCCAACGGGACGATCACACCGGCACAGAGCGAAGGAGAGACCGAGGCCCAGGAGGAGTGGGAACGGTGGCAGCAACCAGCCGAGGCCTGTGATTTGAGGCGTTGAAATAAACACCAAGCATGTGAAAGCAAGGTCCCATGAAATCGTTCTCAAATGAGTGCTGATGACGCGCCCCCGGGGACAGATAGCCAGAGAGAAGTGAGTGATTTTCTTCCCCCCCGGAGAGGACAGGAGCCAACGACTGCAGAGTGAGCAGTTTGAGGGTTGCAGAACGTCTGCGCAGTGGAGGCAGATAGGTAGATAAAATGACCTCTCGTGGGACAGCTGGCGCAGCAAGTGCAGAGTAAATGATTTCCCGGTGGGGTCAGTTTAGACGTTCAGCAAAGAGGATCTGGCTTCACGGGGACAGAACGATGATCACAAGAGTTAATGATTTTCTCCTCGCCGCGATACTAAAATAGCTCTTACTTTCCTCGCCTTCACTAGTAACATAAGGAGACGGAGACATGGGGTGAAACTCAAGTCCAAGTTAAAATAATCTCACTCAGCTGAGATATTGCACATGTTGATACGGCCGCAATGTTGTGTAGTAAGTGGAAGGGGAAGGAATAAAATGGCAACTGGATGAGCCAACAGCAGTGAGAGAGTGTCCAGCAGAGCTTTATTAGAAAGACTATCAGTGCTGCTGTGTGTGGCACCACTGCAACACAGCATCCATATAAAGCACATGTAACTATGATACACTTGCATGGATCAATGCATACCTGCACACTGCACACAATTGCATTCCCAAGCACAATCCCATGTCGTAGCAGCCATCAGGAGGAACACTGACCCCTAAAGGTCAATCAATGCGCATACAGCGTGGAGGAGATTCAGGAGGGGGGTAAATTGGTGGAACTGCCAAAAAGAATTGACCCTGTTGTGATCTCTAAAAAGGAGCCCGGCGAGCGTCACTTTAAAAACCAAAAAGGTCTCGTTAAACAACCTGATAATTACCCCCAGCTCTGGGGCTAATTATGGAGCCTACTGTATGACCTCTTAATGCCACGGCGGCCGCCCCACGCCGGCTGGAGAGGGCGGAACCGAGGAGGAAAGATGGAGCAAAGGGAGACTGAGAAAGAGACGAGGGAATCTGGAATTGGCTCGCAACGCTTCAAAATAGACACTTGGTGTGGAACCGCACTCAACGCAGTCTGGACGCAGGCCCCATAATAAGCCTCTCTAAGTCTGTGCGTCTGAGCGTGCCCATGTGTGTGTACAGTATGCGTGTGTGGGCGTGCCTGCCCTGTGAAAATATGTATCATGTGCATGTATGTGTTTGTGGGTGTTTTGCATGCGCGCTGGGTTTTTTTCTATCAGAGTGTTGTGTCTGTTCAGTCTGTTACATGTGAACGAGCATCTGACTGAGCCGAGCCGCGCTCCCTCTCTCTGGTGTATCTGTCCACCCTGTGGGCTGGGGCTGACAGAGCGGATGTAGATAATTATAAGGTGTTCTCCCAACGCGCCAACTTTGGAGATGTCTGCCTCCCTCGCCCTCTTTCTCTTTCTTTTTCTCTCATCGTTCTTTTCTTGCTACCCCCTCCTCCCTCCTCTGTGGCTCAGTCCCTTCTCAAAGAACCACAACACCGCAGACCCTAAGTACAGTCTTCAAGTAGAGAGAGTGTGTGTGTGTGTGTGTGTGTGTGTGTGTGTGTAATATTTTTTCTACTTGTTTCCCTTTCCTGTCTCTTTGATTGCAGCTCAGTTGATACATATCTTTTGGCTATCCCTCTTTTCAACTCACACACCGACCGACCGTCCCTCATCTCTGGCTCCCACACAGCCACATTCCAATAGTATAAACCAATGTTTTGAAGTGGCTTGCCTTTCAACTATGCCCCCATGTTACATCCGTATACGCTCCGTTCCCCTGGCGATGACTCACTCACCTGACCGCAGTGTTTAATGTGCTCCCACCACCCTCGTCTGCAGGGTGAAAGATGGCATAATGAAGTGTGTAAGTGTGTGTGACACTCATTGCCCCACACATAATTGTGCAATGACACAAGCACGGTTGCAAAACAAAAAAGCCATTCATCAATTCTGTCACTTGTTTTTCTTGCAGTTTAACACTTGCATCCGAAAAACAGGGAGGATGGTTTTAATCAGTTCCTTATCACGTGTTGCTTCATATTATGTGTAATTTAAGTGAATATGGGAATGTTGGAGGAGTGAAGTGTATATTATCATTACCTCACGCTGACAAACAGGCAGGTATAATTTGAAAGTTTTACAACCTTTCACTCACATGTGTCTTTGGTTTTCTTCTTGAGTAGGTTTGTGTTTTGGAATGTAATGCATTTCCCCAGTCTTCATAAAACGCTCTGTTGCAAATAGCTGTTTTATTACAGGACTATTTACTTTAGAAAATTCTATTTAAGGGAAAACGATGACTGAAAACGGTCTGGATGCGTACCACAGCGGGAGTTAGTGTGTCAGCGCTGGGTGTTATTTGCTTAAAGATTATTCCGTGTATAGCTCACAGCGATTGTACATGTCCGTTGTACATTTTTGTCTCGGTGTGTGTGTACATAAGCGGTGTATGGACATGGCACACAGGAAAAATATCCAGTGTCTTTGCATCTGTGTTTGGGATGTGGGCTTGGGTTACAGCGCAGTGCAGATTGCTGAAGCGAGGGTATGAATGGGTCCCGCCACCTGCTAAGTCTTGTCAGTCAGATGGGGAGAGGGCACACCATTCAATCTGAACAGAGTCGAGTTACAAATGAGGGGGACATCTCCGCGGAAAGACGGACTGAAGGGGCTGCTAGACGGCAGACAGACCCAGAAAGACGTGGTTGAGAGTGTGAAACAGTTTTTTTGATGTTACTTAAGGATGCTGAGTGATTTATTATAATTACAGACACTGCTAGTGGTTTTAGTCCAAATGTAACACGCTGTCTTTTTTAATGTCATGTCTCAAGGTCAATTTAAGAAAAAAACAGTCGCTTAAAATCTCCGTAATTTGAGACTCTCTTCACTTTCGACTTGTGTTTTTCTTCTCCTCTCCTGTCATAAATAACACGAGCAGCGTGAGATATAACGAGGAAGGCTTTCAAAACACTTTACATCACCGAACTGGGCAATAAAAATCCCCACGTTGCAGCAGGAAATTATCGTTTTCCAGTGCGAAAGCGTTTCATGAAAAGCATTTATTACATGAAACCTCATTTTGTTCCTTAAATAAGACTGCGCGCAGGGCTGAAAAACGTGTGGATCTTTTTCGTTCCAGTGTCTCTGTCGCATCAATGTGTTTACTGTCACAAGTTTGCCCGGGACACATTCAGATCTGTAGCCTCGCCTCATTAATTTCTAATAAAATGGCAGAGCTGACATTCAGCTCCACCGTGCAGCTTGACAGGCTGCACTAACAGGCAGTGGCTCCAGACATGACCACACTAACCACAGCCTGGTTCCTCTCAACGTCCATCCGTCACACTGCCTGGCGGTAGATAGCACTATCTCCCTCCCTCACACTGATTTGTCAGTGTGTGTGTTTGTGTGTGTTCTTCTCACAAACAACTTTTGCATTCATGGCTGTTTTTATTTGCATGCAAAAAGTGAGTGTGTGTATTCACAAGTGCGTCTGTGTCTCCGTTTTGTTTGCCTTAAGAATTAATAAGAAGCAGAGCCACTGAGCAGCCTGGTTATACCATGAGCAGTTAGTGGTGTGTGAGTGGGCTTTCTGTGGCGGGCATGGCCAGGCCTCTTGCCGTCTGTGGTTGCAGTGCTGGTGGAAAAACCGCTCTCTGTGGTCCAGCCATGCAATGACAGGAGGAGACACACACTAATGAAATGGTTCCATATTCGACCACTTTTGTTGTATGCATGCTTTTTTTCCCCCCCCTTTAAATTTGTGCTCATGTTTCTGCCTTAGTTTACTGCTGTTTTTTTTGTCTATCATTCAGTTTGTTGCTTTCTCTGCTTTTCTTCTCCTGTCAACTCCTCTAGTATTCTCCGCTCGTCTAATTCCGCATCGCTCCTCACTTCTCTGTCTTTCTCTTTCTCTCAAGGGAGAACAGGAATGTTGTGTGGTGACGAGGAAGTCTAGCATTTGGGTTGAGAGAGATGAATGGTGCTGCCTGGTGAAATTCAACACATACTTAGACTACCCATATAGATTCCGCGTGGTTTGGGATGTGGTCACGTTTTCCTTGTTAGTCCCTCTGATACATATCCTATGGTTGAAAATACCCTGAGTCATATTCACAGAGCAGAATATGGTATTAAATCATCCCATAGGATCAGTACTTGACTATGAATGACTATGAATTATGGCTATGAGTCATTTTGGTTGAAAAACTGAAAATTAAGTTGAACTATTTTGACTGATTCTGTGTTTTTCACAGAGGTGGAATCAAAGCGAACTCCCTGTCTGCAGTCGGAAACTTGTCAGATATTTGGCTGCTGTGATTAATCAGTCAGCACACACACACTTTGTTCACGCATGCACACACACTCCCTGTTCCCTCGTCTTAATCGCGGAGTTCACGGCACCGTGTGTAAGGCAGCACATTTCCTGTCAGTGCACTCACTCACTCAGCTGCACCTGAATGAGAAAATCCAATGGCCCAGGTTGTATTATACAGATGGTCACCATGGAAACCAACCCACACCTGCTACTGTGCTTAGAAAGAGAGAGAAAAAGGGAGGGAGAGAGACAGAGAGAGAGAGGGGAGGTGAACTTTTGAGGCATGTGTGGATATCCTTGAGCTCAGGATAATATTTGAACACTTTGTTAAGCAAAGCTCTCAGCAAATTTCCATGGGGCGGCCGTCTCTGCTTTTTTCTTTTCTTTCCTTTTCTTTTTTCTTTTTTTTACTAACACCTGTGTTTTGTGGCTGAGGCCATCACAGAACAGCGAAACACACACCGCGCCACACACGGAGAAAAAAGAAAGCATTCAGAGGTAGAGACTGACATGCCAAACCAAACCGCTGGCGATATTACAGTACTGTGTGTCTTTGCTTGAAGCTAGTCTTGTATTTGAAAGATAAACATGTGTAATTCTCTGCTCTGGTTCCTTTTTGAGCTGCCATTTTATTTTCAGACCGGTCGTGTGTTTTCTTTTTCTTTCTTTCTTTTTTAAATTCCTGCCTGTCAATGGAGTAGCTCCTTCGTAGTAGCTACACACGCACTCTTTAAAACCACTAAAACACACAACTGGGGTCTAAGACACACACACACATACACACACATTCTGCCGACTGCAGAAGAGAAAGAACAATGTGAATGAGCAGCAAATGAACAAGTGAAACATGTCACTGGAGAAGCTCTTTACATACTGAAAACTCCTCTCCCCTTGTTCAGCATGAACTGTATATATGAACAAGAGAAGCACTTGAAAAGTGTTATGCATTATTTTAATGGAATATTACCCATCTGTTGAATCTCAGTCAAGTGTTTTCCTCTGTCAGGCTTTTATGTTTCATGTCACTCAAACACACACACACAGCTGCGCATACACACATTCAGATAAACATAATTTAATGCCCTGTCGCCTTTTCTTTCATACCGTTTTCATTATTCCGCTATTGCGTGGCATGTAGGCGTCTAAAATGCCTGCCTGTTTGGAGAATGGGGGAGTGAAGAGTACTCCACACACAATTGCACTTGAATTTTGAATGTAGCTCTTTTTTTTCTTTTCTTTTTTTCCTCTGGCTTTTTAAGACAAGAGCCAGGTTATTTTCCATAATGGAGTATGACAGAGGGACAAATGATAATTTATTTGAATGAATTGCTTGTATTTGCCCATTTCAAGGGGGCGTCCTTGAATATATATAGTGTGTGTGCATGGAATGAATGTGAAAAAGAAAACACAGGGCTTGAGTCTGAGTATAGATATATACAGTAGTAGATACACAGATTTATAGATATGTTACATATTCTGAAACGGGACACTTTTATCATTCAGTCATGTTTTAACAAGACACCAGAAATCGGGCCAAGACACTGATTGTGCAAAACCTTTGAGTGTTCACAGGTGTGTCTACATATTTGCATGTGTGTGCACGAGTGTGTTTGCATCTATGTCTGTGGCTGTTTGCATAGGCCACTGTGTCTACATGTTCTCATGTGTGAAAGACAGAATGTGCGACTGAAAGAGAGCAGACAGAGGATGTGTGTAATAGGAGAAAGTGGGATGGAGGTGGGCAGCAGAGACCGAACCGAATGTGTGTGTGTGTGTGTGTGTGTGTGAAGTGACTGGAATGCATATGCGCACACGAGTATATGTGTTTAAATGTCTCTACGTCCCAGTGGCTAGTGTAAGCAGACGGTGTGTGGTGTGGAGGGGGCCGAGGGGGCACGTGGCGTGTGTGTGTATGGGCACACATACATTAGAGGCTGTGTGTTTGAGTGTGTCTGTGTATGCATTTGTATTGGGTTTGGTGTGTGTGTGTATGTGTGTGTGTGTGTGTGTGTGGGGGTCCTGGGCCAGGGAGTGTGTTAGAGGTGGAAGCTGCTGAGTGCGCTCGCTGTTCCACAAGTTCATGCTGCATAAGCAGAAATACTTATTGGATTACAACTTAGTCTGGGAAGAAGTGTATGTGTGTGTGTGTTCATATGTGTGTGCGCGTGAGTTTGCTGTGGAATTAATGCAGTGTAAACATTCAGGTCAATATTAATATATGCATGTCAGTTAAAGGGCGTGGTAGGTGTTCACATTTTAAAAGCAGAGCACCGTGACTTCATGTTGAACCTGTTTTGCATATGTGTGTGTGTGTGTGTGTGTGTGTGTATGTGTTATTCTACATATATATTCCCTGTATGTGTGTATGTGTGTATGCTTGTGCTGTGGCTAGGTACTATATTTTGTATGAGCTGCGCTGTGCACTCTCCCAGCTCCAAACGAGCGTGTCTGTGTTTAGGTTGGAGGTCCTTAGGTGCTCACGCCCCAGTTCCTCCAATTCTCCAAACCACAGTAGATCCCAGCTCAGATAAAGCCTCTTTGTGTGTTTTTTTGTGCGCGCAGGCACTACCTTGTCTTTGTCGGAGATCGCCACGTGTTGAAATATGCGTGTGTGTGTGTGTGTGTTTTTTTACTTTGGCCCATCTGGGGGGGAAACCTTTACGTGACGGCCCCTCGGACGCTGCCATTTTGGAGCGCGGTCCTGGCAGAGTCTCTCCTTCAGCTGATACGGGTCGTCTCATGTCGAGCCAAGATGGCAGCGAAGAGGAGTCGAGCAAAAATCTTCCCCTTAAGTGGAAACAGGGAGAAGATAGAGGATATTATTACAGTTGTCCTCTGGTTTGTTCATCTGCTATTGACAGTTTATCCTTGTGTCTCAATATCTGTCATTCTCCTCTTCCCTTTTTTTATTTTCTCTGGTTTTTCAAAAGCCTAAAACTATTTATTTTTCCACCTCATTCCCGTTTTTATGCCTCCCTTGGCCTTTTGCCACTTCCCTCTCTTTTTTCCATGACTTCATGGTTGAAACATAAGAGGACCTCCTCTGGAAATCGCATTTCCTCTATATCATTTTCTGACCCTGCGATGTCATGTCTGATTGGTAAACCGAGGAAAATCGGCTATCTGATTGGCCACCGCATGATCACAGCATTGCTTTGAAGACACCTCTTGACATTAGTATTTCATTTCTTGTTGTCGTAATCTGAGCGCTGCGGTGCTGTTTTCTCTTTTTGTGTGTGTGTAAATGTGAATGCCAGGATGCTGGTTCACATGGAAATGGCCAGTGCAAAAAAAATAAAAAATACCTACACACACTGAAACCCACACACATACGCTCAACCCATCTGTGGTACAGTACAAATTCTCACACACACACATACACACACGTCCACAGACCTCCATTCATGCCCACACCCACCCACTCCATTTCCCCAGCCTCAAACCTCGCCACCAAATTCCAAGTAACGCAGATGAGCTGCAACCGTCTTTATTAGGTGACGACCACTCCCCCTCGCGCGGCCCTCACCCACCCACCCACCCCACCGGTACTCCATACACAGAGATGGCTGACACACCACTTCCTCCACCCCCCCTCTTCCATCAGATCCTTCTTTTATGTAGACACAGATGTCCAAGATCTTACACACTGTGAGTGGGCGCAGATGGCTCCTATAGCAGCCCGTCAATCAGAGCTTTGTGTGGAGAGCAGGGAGATCACAATCCACTGGACTGCACGCTCATATGTGCGTGTGTTATGTGTATACATATGTATATAGTGTATCCATGTTTGTGCACATATGTGCTCTGGTTTCTATATTGCGTGCCTGCGTGTGTCCATGCTATGTGGTGACACTGATGATGATGGATGACAGACTGAGGCTGAGGCATCACTAGACTGTACCTGTGGTGCAGATATATAGAGCACATGTTCTCTGTCCAGTAGACCGACCACGAGCAGATGCTTAATAGATTAATCCAATTTCATGTGATTTAATTGCAAATCAGATGTTAGTGCTATTATTGCAATTATGACAAGAGCAGCCAACACTGTTTGAGCCAAAAGGGGCTGCTGCTGATCGACATGCTGCACATTTGTGTTGCGGAGGATGTTATTTAATTTGCCGACATTGTTTTATTCCTAATTATAATTAAAGATGGATATATATTCTGCATTTCCTTTGTTTGAGCCACAATATACAAATCAAGTAATGATTGATGTTAAGGAAAGGAAAAATGTCTTTACTTTGAGTGTGTTGGTTTTCATACACTTTTAATTAGGACTACGCCATACCATCATTATTATTATAGTTAAACTTGTCATCTATTCCCTTGTCTTTTATACAATGTAAAATAGTGCAATGACTTCAGAGATTATTAAGTTAAACACTAAGGCTTCACTGGCTGCACTATGGTTGTTTAAATGTGGTTGTAAAGCACATAAAAACAAATATTTAATTTTACTGTTGCAGATGGGCTTTTATGACCAAAGCTGTTCATATTAGCATTTACGAGACATATAATCTTGGGTTAAGTTGCTCAGAGGAAGGGAGAGTTGTTCTCTGTTAATATGATACTATTGCTCCGCGTAGCTAACTCGACGGAGCTCCTCCTCGGCGATTAAAGGTTAACTGACTCTCTGCAGTCTGACTAGACTTTAGTCCATGTGTAAAGTCTTGTGGTTTTCATTTAGCATGACCGCATACACACCTGAGTGGAACACAGTGCACAAATACATGTGCAGTCAGGGACTCTTCAATTTTAATTTACATAATAACCCGTTTACAGATACATGCCACACACACACACACACACATACTTACTGTACACACAGTGTCTCCCCTGGCCCTGACTCCATATGAATTATTCAACCAATCACACAGCTGAACAGTCTGAACCGTGTCCCTGATTGGGACATGCTGTGTTCACTTTAAATGTCTCACGCTATACCTGACTGACATGTGTCCGGATGTCTGTGTGTGCAAATGTGTGTGTGTGTGTGTGGAAAAGCAATAAAGGAAGTATGGAAAAAAGGAGCTCAGTAACTCATTTCATACAGCTGGGAATCTTGACTGAAGACGAACTGTAGTTTTTCTTTGAGTCAAAGACAAACACAACTTTTCTGCACTCATATCACTTATTATTAATTATTTTTTTAATGCAAATAGATTCTCGCAGGTTAGCTGACTTAACACCATTTCTTACTTCTCACTGTCTTTCAGAGATGTTAGAGTCCAGTAACCTCGTCACCTTCAATGGCCTAGCCAACAGCTCCAGCTACGACGCTTTCCTATTGGACGAGGAGCGAGGGAGACTATTGGTCGGAGCCGAAGACCACATCTTCTCCTTTGACCTCGTCAACATAAACAGAGACAACAAACAGGTGAGGTTCAAATATAACTCAACTTTATTCTGCCCACAGTTTGAGTTTTTTTTTATGGATTTCTTTGAAAGTTGAATGCAGATTGTAAGGTTTTAGTCTCTCCTCTCCTCTCCTCTCCTCTCCTCTCCTCTCCTCTCCTCTCCTCTCCTCTCCTCTCCTCTCCTCTCCTCTCCTCTCCTCTCCTCTCCTCTCCTCGCCTCTCCCCTCCCCTCTTTCTCCTTTCCTCTTCTCACTTCCCTCTGAAGTCCATTACTCTCTTGTCTTTCTCCACTCCCCTCTGCCTCGGTCCAGACAGGGCTGTCCATAATTTCATTACTCCACCTGGACTAGGTTAACAGTCTTTTTATCTGATTGGGGCAGCTATCATAGACGCTCAAGACTGACACAGACTTGCCTGCAGGCTGCACCGAGCCGAGCAGGGGAATTAAAGTGCTGAAAAATACATAGTCAATGCAAAGAGGGAGAATGTGTCTCTGAAATCTTTTCGCCCTTGGCTCGGATGTGTATTTTTTCTTTTCCTTTTCGCTCTTTTGTTCTGATCTTTGCATCATTAGAAGATAAAGGCCAAAAAGCAGTGATTAAGCAAATCTAATGTAATTACCCTGAAATGTGCAACGCAGCTTCCCAAGAGAGGAAACCTCAGCTGATCCAGAGAAGAGATTAACTAGAAGAACAGAATGAGGAATGTGTGTGTGTGTGTGTGTCTGTGTGTGTGTGTGTTTGTTGTATAGACATAATAATGCATACACATGCATGGGGACATGCATTTTTCCGCAGCTGTGTGGCCACCACCGGGAAAAAAAAGAACTCAAATCACACCCAATTTTTGAGTATTTAATCATTCCTTTACTCATTCCTGCTCACACATGCACACTCATGCTCCATGTGTGTTTATAATTCATATGACACGAGGGGCCACAGATGGATTTGCCGTAAGGACGGAACAAAGCCATTATTTATTTGACAATGAGTCCTATCTCTTCCAAAACAAAGTATCAAAAGCCGACTCTCTCTTCATATTTGAAGTGAAAACTACGACCATATGCTCAGGATTTGAACTGTTGAAAGAAATTTAACTTTTTAAATCCCATAATTTGGACCAGAACCCATGTTTAGACAATATGAATTTCTATACTGGCACAACAAGTGGGATATAGAGGGTAAATAAATATCCCTGAGTATTTATGTTTCACATAAACATATTACATTTTATTTAACTGTTTTCTCTATTCTGTTTCATTTGCCTGTCATCAAGTCTTTATCTTCCTTGTAGCGGTCCAGGCCATCATGCATTTATTATATGTACATGCAGTTGTAAAATACAGAAATGAGTAAACCGGGCCTCATCAGTATGAAACGTGACGAATCAGAAGTCATCCTCCTGGAATTACACAAATTCTGTTTTCTTCTGATTCACTGCATTGACTCACAGCCTCCTTGTTTCATGAAACAACATGTGAATCTCTCCTCTCCACCTCCAGCACAGTGTGACTTTGTCTTTTTTCTCATTTTTGCACAGATTGCGTGGCCTGCCACCCCCTCCAAGAGGGATGAATGCAAGTGGGCAGGGAAAGACCTTGGGGTAAGTCCACACTCATGATAGCATCATGGTTTGAACTCTCTCCCTACAGTTCCTGCGTCTGTTGTTGCCCAGATTTGTGTGGCTTCGTTCTGCGTGCCTCCGTGTAATTCCTCACATTTCTCTGGGATTTGTGTTTTTTGGTCGTCTGACCACATTAAATATACAAACAACAATGCAGAATAGAAGTGACTGTCTGGATCCAGCACCCAAGAGCGCTGTGGAGCGGTAGGACATTAACTGGGATAAAAGTGATTTGTCCTGTCTCACCTCTGGCGCACTGTACTCTCTACAGACCATCCCCCCACAGGCACACACAACTGAACACATAGACCCACTGTACAACAGATGTTCGGTCACAGTCAAGTGTACACAATGTCTCAGTGGCACGGTGATGCATTACCTCAAAGGTTATTTGCTCCTGCGATGTACAGTTTAATGTCGGGAGTATGTTTATGTAGGTGGCCGAGAGTGTGCGCATGTGTGCATATTTATGTGGGAGTGTATTGTTTGAGTTCCCGTTATCTGGCATGTTGTGTTAGCTCACATGTGCAGCGCTGCACAAGTTTGCCGAACACATACTATGCGACGGCAGCGCTGTTTGTGTGCACGCCGGTGTTAGTGCGCGTTATCTTTGTGTTGCTGTTTGGTTAGGCCCTCACTGTGTAGTATCTGATCTTAATTTCATGGCTGGATGGGTCTCGAGAGCAGTGGCTGCAGGGCTTTAGGATTATCCAGAATTACATAGTCCTTTTAAATCACAGAGGTTCCACCGGGGTTCTAACTCGCCACCGGTTTTCTAAGGCTTCACACACAGACACAAAGTCGCAGCCGCACACAAAGCAACCCCGCACCTTTGCTCCCCGACACAGTGGAAAAACGAGTGTGTGCTCTGGCAGCACAAAATCACACAAAACACAATGATGAGGTATTTGCGTGCTGTGAAAATGTTTACCCTTGAAAATGAGGCGGTGAGAGCGGAGACGGAGTGCAGCGCGGGGAGGCCTTGATTAGGACATTACTGAAGCATTCAGCGCTCCCAAAGTGATGCATTTCTCCAAACCACAATTTACAGCCGCAGAACAAATGTAACAGCTGCCCCCCTCCAAAAATGCCTGATGGCTGTATCATTCTCCTTGGCAGGATGAGTGTGTAACATGGCCCAGGTTTTGTTGCATTTGATTCAGCGAACAAAGGGCTGAGATGCTGGAGTGCAGCCTCACAATTTCATACAACTGCCTGATGTCATTTCTGATTAATCCCACAGATTTCACAGATATTAAAGAAAAAAAAAATCATAATACCAAAGTTATCATACATTTCCGATGCGTGTTCAATTAGAGGCCTCGGCATAATCTGAAAAATTCACTCAATTCGTCCAAGTATATACAAACCCACATACAAATCTGTCCACCCATTCCTCTCATGGAAAGTCATCATCAATGCCCAGTGCAGTGAGAGTCGTTAATTTGATCCAATAATGACTCATTTATCCTCTGCGGGTGTTGTGGTTTTCACATAATGACACGGTTTGTGATCGGGAAAACCATTTTTCACCTGCGGGCAAGACAGAGCCGCATGTTTGAGTGACTTGCATAACTAACGTCTGTCAGTGTTTAGGTACAACTTACCTCCCACATAGCTAATGAGTCTAAGTTGAAGACAGCCATGTAAAATCCTAAACAGAACTGACATCGAGGAGAGGGGCAGAGGGGGGGCTGCAGGAGCTTGTGAAATGCACGTAATAAGGGCGTGAGAATGATGTGGTGGGGGACATGCACTCCTGCTGTTGAACGGTAGGAAACACAGGGGGTAAAGTCATTAAGTTACACAGGCACATGGACACAAAGAGGTGACGGGCTGAGGTCAGCCACCAGACATCGTACAGGTTCAGTCCTCTGTGAATACAGCAATACCACCGTGCAAACTGTGCCGGGACTGTGGGCTAATGATAACATAAACAGATGACAGGTGTTACATTCTTCAATGAGTTCAGATTTGGACAGAAAGGAAAAGTCTATTATTCATTTTCCTCATTAGAGTTAGAGGAGAATATTGACCCTAATCTTGTGTCTGCACAGTAAATATAAAGCTATACCTCCATCAGTCAGTTAACACAATCTGTCAGCTAGCTCTTCTACAGCTTGGTTACCATGTTGTATCTTATTTCTTTAACCAAACCAAACAGATCCATTTGTGGTTTTTTCAGCGTGTGGGAAAATGTAGTTACCCAACAAGGAAACCACAAACTGCCATTTTTACACTTTGTTTTTTTGTAAGGATTAAACAACTATCTAGATAGTTAGCTCACTGGCTAAAATTGCTCTAGCCTCATGTTAAGCTTAGTGGTGATAAGCATAAGTGGTATCCATTTACTCGTCTTTCAAGTCAACAAAATCTGTCTGCCAGACAGTTCTTATACAGCTTCCTAATTCATATGTATCTTATTTCTTTAATCTTACCGAACCAAACGGGTAATTTGTGGTTTTACATGTGTGGGAAAAATGTCTTTGCCCAACATGGAAACCACAAATTGGCATTTTTACACTTCTACATTGTTTTTAGTGTGGATTAAACCCTCAGCTAACTAGTTAACTCACTAAAATGGCAGCTTTACCGTCACTGTTCAGAGGGTGGTTTCCATTTTCACATCTTATTCTCAGCAAAAGAGCAAATAAGTGTATTTCCCAAAATGCCAAACTCAGTCTAAGAGCAGATGACTGTGGAGGAGAAACAGTCAGTGCTGAAACAAGAGTTTTACCTTTTTTTGAGTAATAGCAGGAAATTCTGTTTTTCTGGAAAAGGTTTTGATCCCAGAGGTAATTTGGTACTGCACTGTAAAATGTCATCACTCCAACCTGAAGGCTTGTATCCATTTATGTCTCATTTGAGGGACATCATCAAACTATCAAACTGAAGTGTCCATGAGGCTTAGATGCCTGAAGAGATACATGTGTTCTGGGGAGGAAGAAAGAAGGATTATTTGGCTGCCTGCATGTGACGTGATGTGATGTGCGTGCTGCGTTTTCAAATCCCGGAGCAAATGTGTAGTTATTTGTTAGGTAGATATTCAGCATGTATTTATAATTAGGCAAACCCCAGCCTAATCTCTTAAACACATGTGCCCAAATCAACTCCTCCAGGCTGCTAACAACCCTCCCACATTAACCAATCCCCTTGATTAGCGCTCTAATAAACAGTCTCACACCACAGGGACTATCAACACGAGCTGGAGAGCCAACCCAAATAACCTCGGTAAATTCAAACATATGGATCATTAAATATCCGAGGTTGATTTGCCTGATTTGACTTACAGGTGGGATTTCCTTGAAGGAGACTCGGTTTTCATACGGTCATTTCCAAAACCGGCTGGAAAGTCCCGGCTTTAAACGGAATTTGAACAAAGCTTTTCTCTATTCACTGTCAATCTCTGCTTTCTATTAGTCTCCACTTTCAGCTGAATCACAACAGAGCTTTTCTCTATTACAAGTGTCCGTTTTATTTTAATAAAGGATAAAACTTAATTTAAACTTTATGATATGAAGGAGGGAATTGGCACCGTGAAGACTGCTGCTAACATACACATTCTTTCATATGCTTTGCAAGGCTATTTAATATACTGTGACAGGTAGGTACAGTATTGCACGCACAAAATGTATTTAAATGTCTTTACCAGCTGCATGTCACTGTGTTGAATTATTCATAGGTTATAGGCATAGGTTTTTCTTTTTCTTTTTCTTTTTTTTTAATGGTCCTCGTCTCATTTCTTTTTCAGAAAGAGTGTTCTAACTTCATCCGGGTCCTCCAACCATACAACCAGACCCACCTGTACATCTGTGGCACAGGAGCCTTCCACCCCATCTGTTCTTATCTGGAAATGGGCAAGAGGGCAGAGGTAATATTATACATTTGGTGAATTACAGTTAGTTAAGCAAATGTTTTTGTGGGGTTTTAATCAGTTATATATATGCAAAAGGTAATTTAGATTTCAATGGCGAATTCATTAAGAAATCATGAAATGTGCCACTAGTGCTAGTGTAAACTAATGAGAGACTAAATCTAATAGTGTTTCCCTTTAAAAAAATGTGTGCTCTACAACGGCACTAGCTGCACTAGATCTCTCTCTCTCACACACATACACACACACATTTTTCTGTCGAGTGTAGCAGGATTCATCCCCGTCATTGACCACGTTCTCATCAATGTTTTCCTTTGTGCAAGAAGGTGGTCACTACATGGTTGGACTTCAGTCAGCGGAAATTAAACAACAGCTCTTCCCCCTACATAAAAGTTTAATCAGTCATCTTGATAAAGGTCTACAGGTTAATCAATGCACCAGCATGGGCTGTGCAGCCAGACAATGGGAAGGGGATTGAGTGCTTGCACCATGCAGCTTTTTACTACAGAACGCCCTGCGTGTGTTCTCTGTAGTTTAACCTAATGTTGTCAGTAATTGATCCAAAGCAAAGTGAGTTAAGCCTCTTTGTTGTAACTTTTCTTTTTAATGTATTTTAAGACTGAGGTTGATTTGAGCTTTTCCTGCTCGATGCTGCTTCTTCCAGTTTGTTTATTTGTTGTTCTGTAATCAAAAACTTATTGGTCGTATCTAGCTTAAGTTGTGGTGCATCCCGGTCTAAAAGTAGCGCGCTATAATCAGAATATGTTGTAATTTGAAACACAGGCTATAAACGTACCTTTAGCCAGGCTTAATGTGGCTTTCGCTGGCCTCGTCCTGAACTCTGACCCATTCCACCACAGGACAACATCTTTCGACTGGCCTCACATTTCGAGAACGGCCGCGGGAAAAGCCCCTATGACCCCAAAATGCTCTCGGCCTCACTCCTGATCGGTAAGTTTGATCTCCGCCTCGATTGGTTCCAGGAAATGTGCATTCACTTCAGAACTGGTCATTTGTACTTAACTGTACTTTCTCACTGGCAGATGGAGAACTGTACTCTGGCACATCTGCTGATTTCATGGGAAGGGACTTTGCTATTTTCCGTACCCTGGGAGATCATCATCCAATCAGAACAGAACAGCATGATTCAAGATGGCTGAATGGTAAAGGATTTTTCTCTGGAAGAATTCAATTTTCCTGTCTTTCCGACGATCTAGTTTCATGTTTCATTTGGTATTAATATATGGGTGGGTGTTGTCGCTGGAGTCTACTCAAATATGTAGTCGTTAAAGTGTTTTTAATGTCCGTTTGCATCTCCAAGCTATCACTGGAAGCTATTAGTGTTCAGACTGCACCAAGTAGATAACACACATTTCCAAACTTTACAAAAAACTTAATCATTAAACTAAAATTAGACACTTGTGGCCTCCTTTCAGTTTACCTCAGCTATTCAGCGCAAGGTGGGAGTAAACCTTTGTCACTGGCCAGTTGCGGAGACAGAATGCCAGTGAGCTTTTCAACAGATTTCGAAGCATTAAATTCCCACAAGCCTCAAGTCTCCAATCATTTCCATTCATGTGCAGACATCAGATATCAGAGCCCATTCACAAAAGTCACTGGATTTGCCTGTGCTAGTAAGATTAGCGCAGCAGTGCGGGTTATTGACTGCTCAGTCTGTCTGGCTATCTTTCGGCACCACCGAGGACTTAGGGAGCCACAAAAGGTCAGTTTGAACCTTTCCCTCAAGCTGTGCCATCCCTTTTTCCCCCTCTTTCCCACAGAACTAATCCGCTCTCAGCTGTTTTCCTGTAGCGGAGTCAAATTCCTCTTGGTTCCCTTCAACCAACCCCCACCTCTCTCTCCTCCTCCCCCTGCACCATCAAAAATCACAAACATTGGTCTCTGTAGTGCTGATTACTGTGACATATTAATAAAGAGCGGTTTAAAAGGGAGAAGTCATTGTTACCGCGTTAATCCCCATCGATCTTTCACCTTGTTCAAACAAATACGCTTGGGATTGGAGCCATTCTGCAGAATCCAACTCCTTCTCCACAAAGGGGGGATTGTAATTGCATGGATTACTGGGATGGGGATATTCTGTTGAGCCTTTATCAACAAGGTTACATGGTGCTCAAATGTAACAAGAAGGAAACTTGGGAATGAATACCTAATAGCAGCTGATTCTAAAGGGATTTAGGGTTAAATGGCTTAACAAGGCAGAATCCATGCATTTTATTTACACATCTCTTCACCTCTTAATGCCCCCTCACTTTCATGGAGGTTGGATTAAACCTCCTCTGAATAAAGTGGCCTTTTGTTGGGAATTATATATAATGAATTGTGTGACCTCAGCGGTCGGTGGTACTGGCAGCCGTCCGTTCTCGTGTGTGTGAGTTCACGCACAGTTGGATTTATTAACGTGTAGGTTTAATGGAGCATATTCACAATGAAGGTATGAAGCGCGTGTGGGGTACGCATGATTCATGCCAGAGGTCTCGCACCCGCACAGCGCTTATAAATCTGCTTCCCACTTTGGCCACACACTCCCTTTTCACAGCTACTCTATATCCTAAACGGCCACGGAGGCGTAACATGGCACTGCTTGTTTCTCTCCAGCTAACCCCGGAGCTTTCAGACACAGGCTCGTTTTACGCATGACGACGCCTCAGTGACTGCGGCCACTTTTTTTTTCCAGAGTGCCCCCTTTCTCTATGCCCCTTCCAGTTCAAGACGTATATCAGCACCTAAGGCCTCGGGCCCGAACGTTTAGCTTTGATTTCCTCTCGCGCTTAAAGTCGAGATAAATTTATTCATGTGTTACCGGTGGGACAATCAGAGCCATGTGTGTTTGCGAGGATGTGGTCTAGAGACGGGGGTTATGTGGGATTTGGACTTGGAGCGCTCGCTTGGGGTAAAGTCAGATATTATAACACCAGGGTGTAAAGTGAATGGCTGTTATTACTGAGCCGTGACTGGAGAATATCATGGGGGATTGGTTTCAGAGGTGTAAAATAGGGGTGAAAGGCTTGTCAATGGGACAGAGGTTAGGTCGTAAAAGTGGTGATTGTGTTAAAAGCGCTCACAAGATCATTTGTGTTCTTCTCTTCACCTCTAGACCCCAGGTTCGTCGGCGTAAACCTGATCCCAGAGAGCGACAACCCCGAGGACGACAAGATCTTCCTGTTTTTCAAAGAGAACGCCATGGACGGAGAGCACACCGGGAAGGCTACCATCGCCAGGATTGGACAACTGTGTAAGGTAACAACACACACACACACAACAAAAATCCTTGGCTTGTATCTGCACACTTTTCTCCCACAGAGATAAATTGGTGCGAAAGCTTACACAAAGGTGTTGATGTTTTTTCGCAGAACGATATGGGAGGTCACAGGAGTCTGGTGAACAAGTGGACCACTTTCCTCAAGGCCAGGCTAATGTGTTCAGTCCCGGGCGTCAACGGCATTGATACACACTTTGATGAGCTACGTAAGTGTGTGTTCTTTTGTTTGTGCTACAGAGAAAAGATGACCTCACAGACTCGGCTCCTCTTCTTCAAAACGCAGTTAAATAGCTTCACCTTCACCTGCTCCTGCTTTGTGTTTTCAGAGGACGTGTTTCTCATGAGCTCCAAGGACCCAAAGAATCCAGTTATCTACGCTGTATTCACCACATCCAGGTACAGTCCCACCCAGATCTCTTCACAATGACCTCCAAAAATGTGTGCACAAGGGGCTCATATCCTCAAGTAGCTTGACAGACACTGGTAGTATCATATTTGTTTTGTTGATTTGTTGCTAGGAGACTAGAAGGAGCTGATATATTCGACGGGCAACCGCCCTGGACAAGTTATTTCCTCTGTATTTGAAAAACACACACGCTTCATATTTCCTTTCAAGGATTCCTCCCTTTCACATCTTTCGTTCCATCCCTTTATCTGTAATTTCCTCACCATTCAAAATGACATGGCAAAATGCGAGCGACCAAGCGTGGCCCCGTCCAAATTCCCAGACAGACCCATAATCCACTTACAGGTGTCTTATGGTTGCTTTTTTCCTTCATATGGCTCCCCTCGTCTCCATTCAGGTCTGAGATTGCTTTTAGCTGATTCCCCCCGTTCCCCCCGCTGCTACCTGTCCCCCTTTTTTTTCCGTTTTCATTGAAACCTTGGCAGAGGCTTGTAGGGAAATCAGATTATGGAGCAGGAGGGAGCGAGAGAAACACGATATTCACTCAGCAGGAACGCACATCTCTCCCCTGGCCGCCGCCCCGGCACTGAATGGGGTTTTCAGAGGCCGGGTGTGGCGCTATTGAAGCATGAGGAGAGGTGAAGGCGCGGGCCAAGGCAGATAAGTGAGTTGAAATGGCACAGATGGTGGCACTTATCGTGATGATGATGAATTTGCATTTGGGAAGGGAGGGGGGGGGGGGTATTTTGTGTCCAGTAGTGTCTCTAAACCGCTTTTGAAAGGAGGACAAGCACCATCAATCACTGCTAATGATAAGACAGGCTGAATAGAATGGCGGCGTAAGCTAACGCATACAGACGGGCGGCTTGCATCATCAGGACCGTGCAGCCTTTTTTTTTTTTTTTTTTTTTAGCTCTCTGAAATGTATTCAAAGCAAGAGGTCGGTGCACAGGGGCGGGAGTACACCTACATACCCATATGTGTGCCTGCCCGCCCCGCACTCACACACACACACACACATACATGCATGCTTTAAAATTCAATTACAGGGTATTGAGGAATTAGAGTGGTTTAATTGGTTTTCTAAGTGGTCGGTTTTCAGAGATGAATAGAGGCGAGATTCAGAGGGACCGACTTTTAATATCACTGCTTAATGAGGCACAAAGAAGCTGCCACTGACAGATCAATGTTTGATTGTGCCCCTATCTGTGTGTGTGTGTGTATGCATGTGCACTTTAGTGGGGTTGACTGCATTTGTATGCCTCCCTCTCAAACTGTGTGTATCTGCACAAACACATGTTCACCCTTCTTCATAAACACAGATATAGGAGTGTCTCTCTCTCTCTATTTTTTTTTTTTTTTTTGCCCCCGGAGTTAATTGAATTTCTCTGTAATTAACATTTTCAAATGCTAATCCATTCATCTTCCATGCTTTGGTGAGTACTGCCGGCTGTGTGTATGCCAGCCACATCCCTAATTAGTCTGATACAACTTCCCATCGCAGTCAGCAAGACAAAGGACGTCCCGAATCTTACTGAAGCATTCGGTTCCTGCAAATGCAAGAGATTTGCTGTCCAAAGGAAAGTCTGCCATCTGTAAAAAGTAACACTTGAAAAGTCAGGGGCTGAAGTTGAGATCAGTTTCGAACATCTATAATCTAATGTGTAGAATCCCTTCAGACATGGTGAAGGGTTAACGTACTTGGTTTTCCTCAGAGCGAACAGTCCGTTAACTTTGTCCTAATCTCCACATGAATATTTCAGTAACTCTTGTGGAATATATTTCTTGGATTATTTACGTGGAACACCCAGATTCTCCACTCAAATGAGTCATAGCTCAAATTGCTGTGTTTTTGGACGGCCCGGGACGGAGCATGAATTGAAATAAAATCCACATCATTTCCCTTATTTTTTGCATGATTGATTGACCTTGCCCTGCGTTGGACCTTGTCTGGCTAGTGGGAAAGCAAAAAAAAAAAAAAAAAAAAAAAAGACAAAAAACCCACCCATCTGGCTCCAGCAAGCGCTCGCAAAAATATATTGGAGGGGATTTCAAATATTCTCTGAACCAGGTCTACTGTTTTGTTGGTGCTGTGCCCAAATTCCTGTCTGTTCTCAAGAGGCTGGAAGCAATCAGACAGGACTTCCAATCTGTCATTCCTGTACTTAGGTAATGACAACCTTGCTCCCCTCTGTCTTTGTGCGATGAAGGGTCATTTTGTTGTCTTTCTTCAGTATTTCACAAGCTCCTAATCCCTGTCTTGTGACCGATCATTTGTAAATCCCCTTTGTTTGTCTCAGTCATCTCTCTTTACTTCACCGCCCCCTCCCTTCCTTCCTCCCTCTCTTCTACTTCAACTCTTTTTCTTTTTGTATCTCACCCCTTCTCCATTTCTCTCTCTTCTCCTCCACAGTAACATCTTCAAAGGCTCAGCTGTGTGTATGTACAACATGGCCGACATCAGAAGAGTTTTCCTGGGTCCCTACGCCCACAGAGACGGACCCAACTACCAGTGGGTGCCCTTCCAAGGGAGGGTGCCGTACCCTCGCCCTGGCACTGTGAGTTTACACACACACACACACACACACACAACAGAGCAGTGGAAGTTTCCATGACACCAACTAGACATACAGTAACAGTGCTTCACATCAGTGCTAAAACCTACCTGTCCGTCTTGGTGCCTCTCTCAGTGTCCCAGTAAGACGTTCGGAGGTTTCGACTCCACCAAGGACCTTCCCGATGATGTCATCACCTTCGCCAGGGGCCACCCAGCTATGTACAACCCAGTGCACCCGATAGGCGGCCGTCCCATCATGGTGAGGACAGACGTGGACTACCAGTTCTCCCAGCTGGTGGTGGACAGAGTGGAGGCTGAGGACGGACAGTATGACGTCATGTTCATCGGCACAGGTACGCAACATGTTTGTTGTTTGCTTTGCACTTCATTTTTTTATTTTTTATTTCAGGTCTTAGAAAATCTTTTCTCTTCTAGAAGAACATGTCTATGTACAGTAGAAGTTCTTCCTGCTGCCACCAATCACAGTGAATGAGGTTCTCCTGATAAGAGAGCAGTTCAGAAATATGAAGAAGAAAATTTTTATAAATCACCAGAAACTCTTATTATGTTTCCTTTTTCCAAATAAACACACATACATAGGAATTTCCTTTATTAATTATTTTCTATTCCAGTTACAAACAAAGCTTTTACTGAACAAACAAATCTGTCCGTGTGGTATAAAAATAGGCTCGTACTGTATATTCACTTCCTGTGCGTCTGTGGTCTCTCAGATATGGGAACAGTGCTGAAGGTGGTGACGATCCCCAGAGAGAGCTGGCACGACCTGGAGGAGGTGGTGCTGGAGGAGATGACCGTCTTCAGGGTACGACTGATGACAATTTATGACGCTGACGTCATCGCTACATTATGAAAAACATCATGTTGTCTATGGATGTGGTTGGTAAACAGGCTGTGTTTGCTTTGTGCAGGAGCCCACTCCCATTACTGCTATGGAGCTGTCCACCAAGCAGGTAAGAACCCGTTCGCACGCACAGCAATTCATCATCAAGCTGTTGACAAGGTTACCAAGTACAAGGGAGAGAAAAAAAACAACAACTTGTGGGCACTGATAGCCGTAAAAACAAAGATATCTAACGTTGCCGCTGAGAACCAAACCCACAATCACCATCTTTCCTCACCCTCTCTAACTAAACCACGCAGGACCTGTCAGTTTTTAAGTCCTCGCTGTTTCTTTGGCTCCCACAGCAACAGCTGTACCTTGGCTCGTCGCTGGGTGTATCGCAGATGTCTCTGCACCGGTGTGAGGTGTATGGGAAAGCTTGCGCTGAGTGCTGCCTGGCCAGAGACCCGTACTGCGCCTGGGACGGCACCGAATGCTCCAGATACTTTCCTACGGCCAAGAGGTAGGAGCCGACACGCATTAAACACCGTTCTGTTCTGTAACCTGTTTCTCTGGGTTTATCCAGAGGTTGGCCAAGCCGCTGTGCCTCTTTTTTTTTTTTGGCAACATCCTGTCTTTGTGTTCATGCCGTCACCAGTCAGTCGCACCTGGGAGTTATCAGTACACCTGCACTCTTGCTGTTGCAACCGGCTTTAAAGACTTTTCCTTAAGGGCTTTTCGTCATGCAACCTTGTTAATCCAGCCTCAGACCTCCACTGGCCTATTAGCAAGTGCAGCCAGTCCAGAAAAAAATGTACACGAATCCACGGCACATGCCAAAACATCTAAACATGGAAGTAATCGGGAGTAGGGAATATTACACAGGCACAAAATAGAGTCATTAAGTAAACGCAGGCTAAGTATGCAGGAGGCTCCAAGAGGTTCAGTCCAACAAGCTGGGTTACAACTCCTGCCAGTAACAGTTGTTCTGAGTTACGATCCCGTCACCCTATAGCAAAGACACACACAGAGAGACACACATGAACACACACCTACACAAGCACACACACACACACACTAAATTATAGCCAACAGGAGCTGTCTGACCGCTTCACCCTGCAGCCAGGAGGTATGAACATACACACCCTCAAATTACCCTCTGCTGTATCCAGCGGGATTAGGCTGACCACTACAGCCCTCACACACACTTTTACACACACAAAGCACTACACCCCTGCATCTCATTCATCCAGAACTTCTCACACCAGCAGAAGTAGGCCAGTGGGTATACTCCAGCTTGGCAGGGTTGCAGACGAGGTGGCACACCCCGTGGTTAAGGCCCAGACCGGCTCCTCTCCTCTCCGCTCCACTCTCCTCTACACTGCAAATATTTTCCTTCCCCAAGAAAGGGAACCAGACACCCGACCTCGCACGTGCTCAGACAACCAAAAAGACCAGAATATAGAGGGGGCATGTGTGAGAAAGAGACAGAGATCAGTGTCTAAATATGAGCAGCATATAGAAGTGAAGGAGGGAGGACGGAGGTGGCCATATTTGGCGAGCAGAACTTCACCTCATCTGTTTCTATTTTACCTATAATGGTTCCACTCTCTCCCTCTTACCTACTTTATGTCCCTCTTTCCAGCCCTTATCTCACCTTTGGCTTACCCCACCTCCTCCTCCTCCTGCTAGATTTTTTTTTACAGCGTCCGTCCGAGATTTTTAAACCATGACAACTAGGAACAAGGGAGACACATTCGCAGTTATCCAGTGAAGCCAGGTTATGGAAACTCCTCACATCCGCAGTAAAAAAAAAGAGAAAAAAAAGCTGGATGACATAGTGGACTCTCACATCGAGGGGACAAAGAGCGGCCTGGTTGTTGCGAGGCTTTTCAAGGGCGAAATAATGTTGTATGTGTTTCATAAAAACGGCTCATCAGAAGGCAATGAGCCTCGCTGTTTCATTGCCCGGCAGGTTTATGTTTCTTACATTCTGCCAGGCCTCCATTTTTCAACACATGTGATTTAACAGTAGAGTGAAGGTTGAATAAATACACATTTTCTATTCCTTAAATGCAAGTGAAGCTAAATGTGGACTACTGTTGGGTAACATTGCCCCCTAGTGGTTGAGGTTAAACAGTACAGGGGAACCAGCATGTGATCAGTGCACTTGTGGTCCATTTAATAGAACATGTGTTACTTAAATTGCCACTGAACTCAAGTGTAATTTCTTCCCAGGCGAACCAGACGACAGGACATCAGAAACGGAGACCCTCTGTCCCAGTGCTCAGACCTTCAGCATCACGGTAGCGTAAAAACTTCACAGAGACACACACATAACACCGAGCCTCCCTCTTCTTCCACACACGTATCAATCTAACTTCTGTGTGTTCGGTCTGTGCAGAGGACGCGGACGGCATGAGCGGCACCGTTGAGGACAGGAATGTGTTCGGGGTGGAGAACAGCAGCATGTTTCTGGAGTGCAGCCCCAAGTCTCAGCGGGCGCTCATCTACTGGCAGCTGCAGAAGCCCAACGACGATCGAAAGCTCGAGGTGAATGCAGCATGCTGGGAGTGTGTAAAAACCGCCGAGTGATGTAACACTCACACGGCCCTGTTTGGATTGATGGTATCTGTTTTTAACACTAATTAGATTTCTGTAGACAAAACATCATCACTCCTGCCCCGGGGCTACACCTTTCCTGCTCTGTTATCATGTTATAACCTACGACCCTATTGACCTTTGACCATTATGACCTAGACAGGGTGGAAACCTTTGGTTGGCGCACTTTGATTGGCTTTTGACCTCATGATGTAAGAAAGTATTTTACCAAACTTTCGACTGTGATTAGTATTTGTCTAGTATTTTGGGCGTTCAGAGGGTGTGGGGGGTGGAGAGATGAAGATACCGATACAGTCCAGGTAAAACAATAGATGCATTGAATTCACTTCAGTGTAATTTATCAGGCAGCAAAAGTAGAGACGGGTTCTTTTCAACTGGATGACCTCCATATCTTCAAAGACAGTGGCTCCATTCAAATAAGTGACGTAGCTGCAGTTTGTCATGTCATGTCAGGAACGGCCTCAGGTTGAGCTGCACCCGAGACCTCTGACCCCTAACCCCTCAGATCAGAGGACTGGGTCTATCGAAACCTCACGTTGCCTTTGTAGTGTTTTCAAACGAAAAAGAGTTGCGTTTATTTTTACTGTTTCTCGCCATCACACCTGAAGAAACATGTTCAATGTGTTTCTTCTCTCATGAAACAGCTGCAGAGGTGTTTTTATAATTGTTCAGCGTTAACATCCCGTTTTCCAGTGTTGTAGTCTTCTTCTTCACTTCCTTTGTTGGCTCATTGATTTACTTTTTTGCTTGCGTGTGTTTGCTTGTAGCACCTTAGCATGACAAGTGGTCAGGGGTATTTTTCAGTGATGTGTTGTAGCACTGGACAGAGTCACAAGTCACAAAACTTCTCAGTTTATCCATTAGGACTTCCTGTCTGCTGCCATTTCTCTCATCTTGGGAACACTTAATAAACACAATAAATACACACTATTTAAGCAGTTAACTCTTCATTTATAACGCATGAATGATGAGTAAAATATTTTGAACTGTGTTTATAAACTACATACTAATGAGTATTCATATGTTATAGATGATGAATTCAGTATTTAATGCTTAACTAATGCATAATAGTGTGTACTTATTATAAAGTGTTACCCTAATCTTTCACCCATTATTTACATTGTTTTGTTTCTTTCTGTGTCTTTTCCAGATCAAGCTGGATGACAGAGTGCTCCGTACGGACCAGGGCCTGCTCATACGCAGCCTATCACAGTCTGACACAGGCATCTACCACTGTCAGGCTGTGGAACACGGCTTCATCCAGCCCCTCCTGCGCCTCAACCTCCAGGTCATCCCCACCCAGAGACTGGGCGACATCCTCCCAGGGATTCCCGGTACCGGAGGCGGCGTAGGTCACTCCCCTAAACACCGGGTGTGGTACAGAGATTTCCTCTCTCTGTTGGACCACCCGGACCTCAACAGCGTGGAGGAGTTCTGCGATCGAGTTTGGAAGAAAGAGCGCAAACAGAAAAGGGTGAAGACGCCCAACGCCAAACCTGACGGCGCCGGTGGTGGATCCAACTCTCAGTTAAGGCCTAAAGCTCTGGCTCCCAATGCTCAGAGGCAGCAAGGTAGTCCACCACAGAGCAGGGCCTGGCTTCAGGCCGGAGCTCCGACAGGGGAAGGGGCGGCCCGGGGCCAGAACACCCAGAAAGGTCAGTCCAATCTGGGTATGCTGAGCGGCCAGGCACCTAACAACAACCCGAAGGCACAAAACAGCCAGAAGGGGCAGGGCGGCCTGGCCGGCTCTCAGGCGGCAGCGGGGGGAACTCGGGCGAGCGGCCAGCACACGGCCAAGTGGAGACGGATTCAGGAAAATAAGAAGGGACGCAACAGGAGGACCCATGAGCTCCAGAGACCTCCACGCAGTGTTTGAAAAGAAGCACAGAGGTGCAACACATGCAACCAGATCTACACACACGAGCACAAACCAATGCATCCACACATACTGTATACACACAAACACACTCTATAGATTGTGTATCCAATGTATGATTCAGTGACCTCTCTGTAACAACAGCCAGAACAAAAAAAAGCTTAAAAAACCCATTAAACACACTTTAAGGTAGACGTACATGAACTGCTCACATGTAACAACAATAAAGCTCTCATTCAAAGACTCATACACAAATGCACACAACCTGTGAAGATGAACAGAGGACGGACTAACTGGAAAGCATACTGTAAATGTGTGAGGATATGGCTGGTTGCCTGGGATACTGCCTGGCAGACACTTCAACCTCCTGTACATAAGCTACTAAAATAAGACTGGGATGAAAACGTTGCGCGAGGTGTTCGTTGGCGAGCAGATGAACTTAATATGCTGACAGGACAGTCGCAGAGACATTAATAGATACACGGACATTTAAGGAAGCAGAAGCGATGCATTCGTTTGCAACCTGCTGCCCCCGTTTGACCTGAGCATGTGAACTGCAAGATAGTGTACATGGAAATAGATTTAAAACAAAACCAACAAACTTCTTATTTTGAAGAACTCTCTGAGGATTAAAGAAAAACCTTCCATCTAGTCTTTCGAGTCGATAACAGACAACAGCGCCTGAGAACGGAGGAACAGGAAGGGTTGCAACTCACCTCCAGGTGTGCGCAGCTTGCGCCGGTGGCCCACTCGTTGTTTCAGAACAAACCGAAGCGTTACTACATGCAAAAAAAAAAAAAAAAACTGCAAACAAAACTCATGCTGAGAAAGTGCTTCATCACAACCCTCTCCACCTGTGGCTGGGAAAGCATTGTGCATGTTGTTGTCAATCAATGTTTTAATAAGCTATAGTTATTTTATGGAATTCTAGAGGCTTTTCTTTTTCTTTTTTCTTTTCTTTCTTTTTCTTTTATTTTTTTTTTACACCCTACCTAAAAAAAATTGTTACATGTTTCTTTTTTTTATATTTTCTTTCCTTTCCAAACCGGTGGTTCTATTTTTGGGGGCGGGCAAAAATTACAAGCGACATTGTAGTCCGATTGTGCATTATCCCTTCTGCTCCCGACGATTCTGTGTAAGTTATTATGTCGTTGCTTTTTTTTCTGGGATTTATAGAATCTGGGCTCGAATTCCAGTTGTAGACTAATACTAAAAACCCAGTCTGAAATAGACTGCCACTTGTTTTGTGTACATATATACAACAAACTTAACTCTCTGTGTATATACAGTACATATACAGTACAAGAACACCACTTATTATTTATTGCTCATTGTTTTGTGAAAGGGTTGCATTTATTTTTGATATTATGGTATTTTTGGCTCATCAATATATTGGAGAAACAATGGCAACAGCAACGAAGAAAACTTTGATGGACCAACTGACTGAAATTGTATCACGGAGTCCCTTTTTGGGGATGTTAAGGTTTGAAAGTGATTTAGTCCAGGGATTTGTGTCGTGAAACCGAGATCCCACCAACGATAAGCACAATTTTGTCTCTTTTTGCCTTTCATGACGGTTCATTTTAATTTTCCTTTCTCCCAGATCCATCCGACATGTCTTTTTATTCATCGAGTAGCCATTATGTGTAAGATAATTCCCCAAACTGAAAAAACCTTAGCTGTGAATCTCTGTAAGAAATAGTGGAGAAAAATGTTAATTCTAGTCTGAGGAGAAGACATGTTATAACTGCATGTGAATGCTACCTACAGTAAGTGCATCTTTTTTAATTGTCTCTTTATGTGTTTTGTGTGAGAGGTAAAGTTCCCTTAAAAACCAAGGTGTGAATTACTTTTTGTCCTTTTTTGCCAAAACAGTAATATTAACAACTCATGATACTCTGGCCAAAGCTGTTTGAGATCCAAGCTCCAACAGTGGTTACCCCCCCACCTCTCCCTCCTGTCTTCCCTGTCCCCCTTTAATACATGACAACATAATGTGTCAATGCAATAAATTAGAGCAGATAGTGTCCTGTACCAACACTTCAAAAAGTTTGGTGTGTCCCTAATTTGGGTCTCTCCCTCAGAGTTAGAAAAGCGAGAGAGCTGAAAGTTACCCCTGTTGTAACACAGTTCTTTCTGGCATGCATTCAGTTGTCTAAATAAACATCTCCGTTACAAAAAAAAAAGTTTCTTTGTTCTCATTTCACTCATAAACTGTCTGCACATGGTGTTCTCATTCTGCCTCATTCTGTTCAATAGCAAAACACACAGCCACACGGAGCAGACAATCTGCAAGGAAAGCAAAACACTTGAATGAGAAACGAATGTTCCAGTCAGGGTCCTGGTATTTATTCACTCATGTGTGTCCATGTGTGGCTGAGACATCGTTTAAAAAACGAGTTTCATCTGTTCATCCTTTGCTGCTGTAACGAGGCAGTTGTGAACAAGGTGTGTTGTGGAAATGAGGCAGAAATCGCACAGACGGTTATTTCAAATTCAAGGTAAGTGAGATTTTTGAAAACTTAAAAATTCACCTAAGAATAAACAAAGTAAAAACAGATCTAATGTATTTTATTTTAAAGGTCCAGTGTGTAAAATGAGGGGAAAACAGTGACATCTAGCATTCCGATTCTATTATTTATCTATTAAATAATTCTATTGTTCATATATGAATGTGAAACTCTTGTTTGAAACTCTGATTGGCTGGATTTTCCATTCCGTACAAACATGGCGGCACAAGATGGATACACTCTCTAAGCAAGACCCTTGCTATATGTATATATAAAAGAAGAATTATAACCAAACGGATATCATTTTATAGCAATTATACACTTATATACAAATATATTCATTGGTCGTATGTTCAGATTTTTCCAATAAACCTTGACAAATATTACACACTGTCCCTTTAAGTTGATTTGTTTTGCTTTTATTTAAATAAGTGCAATGCAAGACAAGGAAAGTGCAGGATGTAGGAAGAGGGTGACAAAGGGCCAAAGGTTGGATTCAAACCCTTGTCTGCTGCAGTTAGGGCTCAGCCCACATGGTACCTACATGCTCCACCAGGTGAACCACCAGGAGGACCCCAGATACTTCAGGTAATTTACATCAGGTTACAAAAAGAAATTCAGCCATTGTGCATTTTGTTATCTAAATAGTCTTCTCCTGCTGTCACATATCAGGATATCTCTAGTCTAAATAAAAGTCTGATAAAAATCAAATAGAAAGTGGGATTGTGGCTTCCAGAGGATGTGGTGATTCCCGTGAAGAACCACCAGAGGGCGCTGTTGCGTCGTTTCCCGCTTTTCCAAGCTCAGTCTGAGGCCTTGAAGTGAGTCCAAGTGGGTGCTGCTGTAGCACTGAGACATGTTGCAATATTTTCACAGAGATTTCACACTCAGACACAATTACTTCTTAAAGCAACATGTCCTTGCTTCCTGGCTGATGCTGTTACCATGGCAACTGTCCTTGAATGTCCTGTGTGTGTGTGTGTATAACTGTCTGAGTCTTAAAAGTACATACCCTCAGCTGTAGAAAGCAGATGTCTTGACCATTATGTTGGAGGGTTTTATTACTGTGTGTTTAGCTTGAGGCGTCTCCACTGTCTGAAGTGCTCTGCTCTCCGCAGCTCCTCTCAGCTGCAGCACATGTCTGTTTGGAGCAACACTGGCAGACTCATCTACAGGATATAAGAAACCCTCATTAGAGCTCTATTGATCACAGTGTTTATATTGGATTTTTTTCCCCCCACTTATTTTCAAATACTTTTTCTACTCTCAAATCAAATTAATTTATTCTCACATCCCACATTTCTTTAGTCAAACAGTGTGTGTTATGGTGACTGCACAATCTTTTAGTGCAGTATAAATATGTACATGATTTAGAACAAAATTAATAGTTTCCCAAATCGAATTTTTAGGTTGGAAAAACCACAAAGACTTCTGAAAAAAAAGAAAAGAAAACTCCACTGATATATCATATTCAGTTGTCATTATAAAGGCCTGTTACAATTTCAATGAAGCTGATGTGAAAATGACTTTGCATTTTCTGTTACAAGAATAGAATAAACTTGAAATGTTAAATACTGTACATACAGACCCTTTGCATTCAAATGAAATCAGTACATTAGTGCATATCAAATGGAGAAGCAGGTTCACATTTCACATCTGATCAGACGACATCAGTTCAACATTTAAATCTCCCTCCATCACAGTGTGTTTTTGTGAATGTGCTTTAGGACGGACAAGAGAGTGGAAAGAGGAGCGGCATTGATATTTAATATTATCATGTCGCCTGAAGCTAAACACATTTGAAAATGTGTGAGTGTATGTGCATGTGTGTGTGTGTGTCTGTGTGTGAGTGTGTGTGTGTGTGTCCGAAGCTTCTCACGACTCTCGAAAGTAGTCTCTTCAAAATTCAAAAGCTCTGACTCATTCCTTCTTGCCCAGGAGCAAACCCATGGGATTGTGGGAAACGAAGTCTGTGGGCAAGGACAGATTTAGGTCAATGGCAGGACAGCCCACCAACAGTCTTCTCTTGTTTCTTCTTTCTCCCGCTCTCTGGCTGATGTTGAAACATCTGTAAAGCTCTGAACTCACCTGCAGCTCAGTAATGAACCACTGTGAAAAGCAGTGACACGTACTGTATACGACACATGTACAGTTACCGGCTTTATGTTAATGTGCTACAATGAACTGCAGTGAACTGTGATGTGCATTGCACTAATCTTCAAGTGATCCCATAATTAGGAACCCTGCAGGTGAGTGGCAGCTGCTGCAGAAACCATGGCAACCACAGGGGGGGGATCTGATACAGAGCAGCTCTCGTGGATGATAGATGACATTTTCCATCAAGACTGAATCCCAGTGTGGTCTCCAGGTGCAGCTTCTCTTTCTGCCTCCTCACTGACGCCAATTAGTGGACACAGAAACGTACTTTAAACGAAGGCATCAAATTATATAGTCCTCACATTTTTATTCTTGCAGAAGTTTAGTATGTAGTAGTGATTTCGTGTGGCATCTATACAAGGCTGGAAGGTTTACAGTCCAAGAAATCTTGGCTTTTTGCTCCAATGGCTCCAAACACTGGATTAGAGCCTACGTTTCCCATAATGACTTCCTTTTGACTGGTAATTGCCAATTCTTTCAAACTGCACAGTCAGCGTTCATTAGACACATTATTTATTTTGAACATTATGTTTTATTGTCTCCCACGCAATATTAAATTGGCTACATGAGAACTAATAAAACACAAACAAGAAAAGCATACAGTTCAAGATAAAGAGTGTAGAAAAAAAGGAAAGTCCGCACAGCAGCCACAGCTCCAAGCCGATAATTTATGATCACCCAGTAGGTGAGTAATGTTTCTGGTAAAGATCCTGTGAAAGTACACACCTCTAATTATACCCAAGTCATGGGTCACCTGACTAGTCATGTGACACAATTAACATGAAAACAATAGGCTACTACCCCAGGGTTCATAGAATATTCAGAAAGATACAAAGATATATAAACAATAAATATTTCCACACACACACATATTATACAAAAAAAGAATAATGTGCACTAGCATGCTATGCTGCCACAATCACATGACAAACCTCAGGTAAAAAAAACTCTGTCATACAGTCATGCAAAAAATCTCACAGCAATGGCAAATGAAAATTCAGACCATTAACCAGGAGAGTAATGTTACTATATACTACTACTAACTCATCCATATACATCACATTTCCAATCGCAATATACTCAACCAGACACATATGTGGCTGTACAACCACGCAAAAGCTCAACACTTACAGCTGGATAGGCTAAAAAGTAATGCTTTTATCTTTGGAGGTGGATGCTGGGCGGGTTTGAATCCCAGTCATGGCTAGTATCTTGTCGGGGTCAACAAGATCTGCAGTGGAAGACCTTGCTTTGTTATAATGCTGTAAACAATAGCAGACCATTTCACTGATATGACTGATCTTGTTCTATCTCACAAGTTTGAGGCAAGACAAAGGGACACATGGGGTCAAGGAGTCAAGTTTGATTCCCATGTTGACAGGGACCACACCCCAGCAGCATCCCCAGCGCCACTTTTAAAATGTCTTTTTCTTCTCTCAGGGCATATAGTATGGTAAACTATTATACCACTACTGTTAAACAGTATTTCACTGCAATATTGATGATAAGAGCAAAGAAAGAAATGATTGATGGTGATAAATGATTGGTTGACGATTGACAGAAAAATAAATGACAACTATTTCAATGATTGGTTCATCTATATTCCCTCCTCGTCCCATTCAATATGTTTGAATATCATGCTGACATCACATCAAGCTGATTTGAGCATTTTTGACCGTTTTACATTTTTGGACCAAAATTGATAAATTGATTAATCAAGGAAATGATTGACATTTCCATTCCATCTCACTGGAAAGCTGCTCAGCTGTGTTTACCACCCGTCTCTCCACTCATATATTCCTCTGGGTTGGACAGTATAGGTGTGGGAGTGCTTGTTTCCACGACTGCTGTTAAGAAGCCGTGATTTATGGCCGTGATCCCGCCTCCTCAACAGTGAGCTACAAGGTTGGGGAGTCATAAACAGAGACGCCTCACAACAGCTGCACAGCCACGGCGTGTGTGCAGGGACAGATATGAACTGACTCTCACACACACCAGTTTGACCTCATCCACGCTCCATTCACTGATTGCTGGGGATTGATGAGGTGATCAATGACCTATTCCTGTCCGTCTCCAGAGGGAGTGGTGATTCACAGTGGGCCGCAGGGTTACGTTCAAGGACTCGGTAAATCAACAAAGACTGCTGAAGCCACTTGGTCCAAACATCACATCAACCACATTATGGACAAAGAAAAGAAATGCAAATTTCTCCTGTAGACATATCTGGCTTTAGACTCTCTAACCACTCCAGAAAATGTTGCTTGTGTGTTTGTATGTAGATGCACATTTGAATTTTCCTTCAGTGTGACTCATCTATGCTCAGTCAAGCTAAACACAAGGGACTTACCCCCTTGTTGCAAAGTGATAACGTCACCAGCTGTGACGCACTACCTTGGCAACAGGTGTGTGTGTGTGAGGTTGTGTTAATGATTCATGAACTGTGGGGGTGTGCATGACTTGATTGACACTGAAATCCACATTACTTTGACATCATTTCTCATCCCTTTCTTTCTTAAATAAGCAGGTTTTTTTCCTCCTCTTCCTCTTCCTCCTCCTTCTTCTACTTCCCCTCCTCCTCCATCCTCAGGACTCACTCCCAGTCCTCTTCCATTACTGATGAATCAGCCCATTAGATCCTGGGGCAACATCAGTTAAGATGTCAGCTGCTGTCAATTCACAAAGAAAAATGAAAGTGGAGTGCGGAGTGAGAGTGGGGGATGAAGAGGACGAAAAACAAATCCATTATACTGGTTAGGCATGCTTGTGAGGCCAACATGCAACATTAATTTCTGTTCAACAAGAATATTTCCTAATTAAAGAGAGATTTTACATTGATTTAACACTAAAGAAGCAGTTTGACATTCTGGGGATTATGTTCATTTTCTCTCTTGGCACTCAATTGATGAGAAGCTCAGTTAGCTTTAGCCCAAAGAGGCTAGTCTGGCTAAGAGATCCAACCATGGATCCATGTGTCCAACCAATTCAATTAACAAAGTTCTTCTGCAATTGGGTGTTAAAGCCCAACCAGAAGTGACGCTTAGGTTACCCAGAAACATAGGGTGAATAAAACTCACTATATGTTGTTTGTTTAATCCATAAAAAGCTCTATATAGCGATGTCTCGGAGCTGTGAGTTCTTAGAGTCGCTAGAAGACACTTATACTTGAGCTTTGTAAAAATAAGCTGCAGCAACAGTAAAAGCAGTGTAATGGCTTTTATAGAGGTTATGATCAGGAGGTTATTGTGTCTTTGTGAGAAATGCCGATGCAACGAAATAAACAATGTTTTTAGTTCTTATATTTTAGAAGTGCTGGAGGGCAGATTTTATTACCCTGGGACACAGCCAAGCCAGCTGTTGCCCCCTATTTCAACTCTATTATTTAGCATACAGACATGGGAGCGCTATCTTGGCCAGAAAGTCAGTGTGTGTATTTCCAAGTCGATTTCTGCTGCTATTTAAGGGTTATACTCAGGTCAGGTCACAACATTGTTGGTTTTCTGTCGTTTTTTTAAAACCACAGCCTTGGGGTCTCCAGTGGTTTTTTGACAGACAGATGTGCTGTCAGCAGTTTGTTGGGAACGCACCACAAAAAGAACTTTATTCAATTAGCCTGAGCAGCCATTGGACAGACAAAGAAAACCAAGTCTTGTTCTCACAGGGATTCAAACTTCCAAGAAAAAAGACATCAGAGAGCTGTCACATAGCTCTCAGAGTTTTTTTATATACCATTGCTGAGGTTATATCCTCAGCTTTGCCCTTGCACCTTTCACTGGCAAGGAGGTCATATTGTTGTTACAGCCGTCAGCCACTGGTGTGGCTTTGGAGATTGGCCTCCAGACAGTGATCAGTAAATCCTATTAACAGTCCTGTTACCACTTGAAGTTTCCTTCCCATGTCCTTCACCCAAACACCATAATGACCTCCTGGAAATAAACCTCTCCAGACACTGATTTGAGATCTGTTTCACCGTCCAGACATATGATCTCAATCAGTAAAATGTGAGGACGCCCCGGCCTGGCGGTGATCTGGACTGACAGGAGAAATGAAGGTGAACACAGGGATCCCCAAGTGATTCCATGCACCTTTTAAATCCACTTTAGTCATGATGAGGAGCTGGAGATGAGAACAGGTGACTGGGAAACCTCGAGACAACTGAGGCATATAATACAGTTTTCATTCACTGGTTAAATTTTACACATAAAATCCCAAAGACGTATCAATTCAGGCATTTCAGCAGTCCAACACACACACATAGACATACACACTTGTCTTCTAGACTCTTTATACTTACTTTTGCCTTTGTATTTGTGCTGCTGCGTATTTGTATGAAACAAAGGGACTTATGTAACGTCGTCACTGCGTTGAGTCTCTGAATCAGATGCCTTTGTGTGTCTTCAGGGAGCAAGGAACATTATTCACAGAGAATTTGGCTAAGAGGAAAAGGCCCATGCCTGCTGCAGGAGGGAAATATGGCCTATTTCTCAGATAACGCAGAGCAATCATATATGTTTTCTGTTCGTGTTGAATCCACTTGCCTTCTTTGTGTTTACTGGGCTCAACAGATGGTCGTATCATGGTTCCTCATGCAGCTTTAGAGGCATTGGTGTCTGCTGTGAGGGAAAGAAAAGGAGTTCGAGGGTGAAATGTAGTTTGGCATGGGTTGAATAATTGATCCAGGAGGCTTTTTTCTGCTTGTTTGTTTTGTTGTTTCAGTTGATTGCCAGTGAGTTTGCTTGACCCTCAGCTGCAGTGGAGAGTTACAGCAGGACTTCATGCCCTGTGTGTGTACAAGAAAACAGCTTACAGCACCGAGTGGAGTGTGATTGGCCTATCTCTCAGAAGAAAAGAGGATTAGAGGGACCTCTTACGTCTGTGCATGAGCATGTCTTTGCCTGTGTTGCTGCTTGTGTGTGTGTTGGCAGCAGGTGCACAACAACACGCAAGCGTGCTCGCGTGTGCACGTGTGATTACCTGATAGTAAGATTGAGAGTGGAGAGAGGAAGGGAGCCGCTGTGACTTTAAAGGTATTTTTAGTCGACAGTAACTCGCTGGTCAGAAGAAACATGGCATTGAGGGTGGAATTAGGCGCGTGCCAGGTCGCTAATAGGGATGAGAAAGGCTCAATCCTGTCCTAATGTACCAGAAATTAAACATCACTGGTAAGAAGAACACTGTCACTTGGGAGACGACGCACCTCATCACACACGTTTGAGGATATCACCTGATACACACTACTCCACACATACAACCCACTGAAGTCAAGGTATGTAACTCTTGCTTGCTCGTTGTGCTTCATATGGAAAGAGGAGGAGATTATGGAGTCCAAGCTCTCAGGGAAGGTTCTAGTAGTTTGTTTACATGCCTGAAAAAGAGACGTGTTGATACATACAGTCTCAAAGGTGTCTTATATCTAAAGGTGTGTCTTTGGTGAATAGTTTAATGATGTAAACCTAACTTGTTGTGTTGGGAAGCTCAAGCTATTGCTTCGAACATGAGTTTGTGCCACCATAGGTTGAAAAGAAATGCCCTTTGTTCTGCACTCATATCCCAACTGAGTATTCAAATTTAATGAACTCAGCACTGTGTGTGTTATCTGGTTACCTGACTCAAGTTACATTGGCGAGGCTGTACAGAGCAAACACACACTGTAATCGTCCAGGAGAGGAGCTGATCAAAAATATGAATTCAGTGGTGGAAAATAAGTTAAATTGCTGTAATTAAATTTAATGTTAAGGTACTTCTGCTTTCTTCCACCTCTAACCCCAATTAACTTCTTATTTAGCAGATTTACCCTCTGAAGATTTCATTTAAATACCTAATTTGAATCTTATTAAAGGCCCAAAGAGTTTAAACTCTTTAATGTTTTCACAGAAAAAATAAAGGTTCAGAGCAAAGTTCAAAAAATGAATAAACATTTCTTAAGCAGGACTTCATATTTCCTCACAGTATTATCATGTGGCCCCTTGGAGTGGGCCTGACCTCCAGCTGGGAAACAACAAGTAGGCTACATTTTGCAGATATACCTTAATATTTCTAGTAAAATTGGATTTTTTTTTTTTACTGTGAGTCTTTTGCCTGTAGTATAATATTTGTTGGTACATTTAACTTATTAAACAGAGGATCTGAATTCTTCTTTCACGACTGGATACATTTCAATAGCTAATATTATATGTTTGTTTTTGTAAGAGAGTGTGTGTGTGCGTGCATGTGTGTGTGTGTGTGTGTGTAATTTGCTGGGTTTGCACGTGCTCGTCCTCAGGCCTGTGTTTGATGTTGTGTATTTACACCTGTGTGTGTTTGTGGGATTGTCCGTCTGAGTGAATATGTTTGCTTTGCATGACTGAATGCTTTAGTCATTGTGTTTATGTGAGTATGTGGGTGAGACACAGAGAAAGAGAGAGGGGGGAGAGAGAGAGAGAGGGAGTGAGAGCGCATGCATGTATGGACCGCTTCCGCTTCACGGCGTAGAGACAATCAGACCATGCCTCAGCGATCAGTGAAGAAGGGGAGGAGCAGAGCGAACGCTACACTGCCATCATTTATCACTTAAGACAGGAACCAAAACTTATCTTGGCCTATAGGCTATACATACATTAAGGTGAGGAAGAGGGGGAGATGCAGGAAGACATTTTTATACATGAGAGAGCCAAGATGACATACATACGTAGAGTGTATGATAATAAATATGCAGAAAAACTTGGTTGGCAAATGGGCATGAAAGGAAACAATCAAGGTTACACCACAGGCCAGATATGAGCCCTGTGGCTGCAGACTCACCAAGGTCAGCAGCATCTTCACCATATAAACCAACTCCCCCTCATCTACTGTATCAAAGGAACAATTTGACATTTTGGAAAATACCCGTGTTCACTTTCCTGCCAAGTGTTAGATGAGAAGGATTCACACCACTCTCATGAAGCTGTAGGGAATAGGGAAAAGCACAAGGCTCTACCAAAATCTATTCACAGCTACTGGCACCTCTAAAGCTCAATATTGGTTTTAAATTGTTTGTTTGCCCACAATGTTGTGTTGGTTATGTGTCTGTCTGACTGTTCTCCAGCCAGACACATATAGTTTTGGCACCTTGGCTAGCTTTAGTTTAGCTAGTTTCTTTCTGTGCCTATAGTTTTTAAGCTAAGCTAAGTTTACAGTGGCAGCACTGGGCCTTTGTTGCAATGGTTACAACAATGAATGAACATGCAATTAAGGTTTATGAAACAGTCATGGAGTGATTAGCTGAAGGCACAGAAAAGACTGGGGAGGATATCTTGTTGCAGGTTTTGTGACATTCTGTTTCTTTGTAAGGTGCCAAAACCACACTTCCATGTTACTTGAAGTTTATGAACTTTTCGCAAAAAAAAGAAGAAAAAAAGCGAGACATAATGTAGCCCATAACCCTCCATAGCTTATAGCTAAATGGAAAGACTGAAAACAAACCCAGCTTTGGCTAAAGCTGAAATCCGGCTTTGATTGGAGACTTTCCCTGACCCTTTATTGACTGACCACCAGGTTCTGCACAAACACAGGCCTACAGTAGTGGAGGGATGAGTATCATCATCATGGCTGCTTACCCACCATACTCCACTGACTAAAGCTCCGTGGTGCCTGGTATTGTTACGTCTAGGTGGGATGCTGACTTGGAGGCGTTCAGTCATAATCCCAGAGATGGTGGCTTCACATTATCGCCTCCTCAGCCAAGGACATCTGAATCTGCTCTTCCTCTCATACTCAGCAGCAGCATTTGTAAAGCTGTCGAATTAACATATTAAATCTTGTTTACTTAATGTAGGCTCTAAAAACTCAAGAAGCTTTTTATTGGTTATATGCCAGGCTATAGGCCTATTTTTTTGGAAGAGACTTTCCTGAAGTCTCTGCTAGGTTGCCAAGAAAAAAAAGTAGCCTATGATATGCCCTGTTTTTCTATGGATTAAACAAACAAAAATGCTAATTAGAGAGCTTTAGATTCATGTAGATTGATTTTGTTAGCTTTAAACAGAGCCAGGCTAGCTGAAGCCAGTCTTTATGCTAAGCTAAGCTAAGAAGCCCTTGGCTCCAATTTTATATTTCCACAAACAGAGATGACAGCGATATTGATTCACTCATCTAGCTTTTGGCAAAACAATAAGTGCATTTACTAAAAATGCTGACAGCTATTCCTTTCACAAACTAAAGCAGCATTTAGGCTTACCTTTTGTGCATTAGCTACCCTCATGATTTCTACTTAATCACTATCATTTTTTTTTTTTTAGCTAAAATCATAAAATGAAACTTTGCTGCGTAGGTGTATGAGTCCTTTCAAAACACCCCACAGCAAAGATGTGCAGAGGATGGTATCTAACATCCCACTTACAGGAGCTGTCATCACATCTAAAATGTGGTTTCAATGATGATCTGTAGTGTCACATGGTCCAGAAGCTTTTCCATGTAACAAGAGCAAACACAGTTGATCTTGGTCATTGGTCTTGTTTCCCCTGGTATTGGATCTAGTCACCCAGTCTTCCCCTACACCCCTGCCCAGGTACCGGGGGCTTTGAACTGTGGGTGCAACCAGGACACATGTGCCCCAGAGCTCCACAGACAACACACCAAATGAGCACTCGCTGTCATACCGCTGCACATCTGCTTGACGTACAGTAGAGCCGACGTGTTTTAATAACCTACTCACTGGATGTGGTGGCTGGTCGTGCATATTCTCTGTGCAGTGGAGTGAAATATTGTAGGTTTGTTTTATGGGCTGATGTAATGTAACTGTATTATTATTTATACTGGATGTGTGATGTTACTATGTGTCAGACACACAGTGAGCCGTTCTCTTCTTTCATTTTATTATAATTTTTTTTATTACACCCTTTTGATCACTGGCAGTGTTCCTCAAGATAACACCAGCAATCAATTCTTCACAGTATGAGCAGAGATAAAGAATTCATAGTGATTTATCTGGCTACAGAAAACCTGATTTTCCCTCAGCCTTCAGCTATACATTGTAAATATGAAGAATTACATATGAAATGACACATCGTCCAGCTGCCAGCTGGAAAAAAACAACAAAGCATATGCAGTATTACTCATGTTGTGAGACATCTGAAGCCCTTAATAGTCGTCTTATTTATGTTTTTGAATATTTTATGGTAACAACGTCCCCTAAAAGTGGAAATATGACATTTTGGATTTACACTATTGTTATTCTGTACTTTGAATGCAGTGCCAAGGGATATAAAATGTTATTTATTATAGACTAAACTTAAAGTCACTGCACTGACATTCTTTGAGATGGTGTGTGTGTTCATAGTATTCAGCCTATATGGCCCCTGATACTTGACCCATTAAACGTTGTTTACAGCAGTTTCCTTTTGTTTTACCTGATTCAAACTCAGAACTAGAATAAAGGAATCAAAGAAAAGCATGAAGGAGCTCGCCTGTCCTCTGTGCTCCACTGATCCTCGACTCTTCAAACAATCACACCAGACATATTTAGTGGAGTTAGTCCCCTTTAAAAACACATTTTCCTCCGCTGATGTCTTCTGATCACCTGTCAGAGGCGGAACATGCGCGGTGAGCAGGAAGACACAGAGAGGCTTGCTGGAGAATCTACGTTAAGATAACCAGGGTTAGATAGAAAAGAGCGGAAGTGTTACAATATGGGCTTCAATATAAAAGCCAAGAAACTTGGGGTTAAAGTGAATGAACTCCAAGGGTGGTGAAGAAATCGTGTCAGACTTTGAAGCCAAATAGATTTATTCTAACATATTTACCACACGACCAAAAGCCGCTGACTGTTCTTTGTGGGGTTTATTGTGTCCGATTTTTAATTAGCCTTATTTATTTTGTGGTTCCGCAATGTTGTGTAGGATGCTCAGAAGCTGATGCCCACACCAATGCCAGCTAATTAGGATTTTATTTTGTAAGACCTCCCGGAAACCACCCTCAGTGGTTGTGAACGGTAGTCAAACTGGAGGAGACCCCCCTCACGGTAAACTGTGGTGACTGTGATGTGCAGCTGCAGAAATGCGAGACACGGAAAAAAAACAAGGAGAAACGAGAGGAAATGTGAAGGCAGGACAGAGGGAGGAAGTGACCAGTGAGACAATCATCTGAGATGCTCCGACACACCGAGGATCACCGTGTCCGCTGCGCACTTTGGAGATAAAAAAAAAAATAACGCGGATCGCGCATTGATCCGAATCCGGGGGAACGGGAGGGGTCGATCATGGGGAACGAAGCGAGCCTGGAAGGAGGCGAAGGGCCGCTGTCTGGGCTACCGGAGGGGCTGGCACCTGACGGGAAGGGCGGCTTTGTCCGGGTCTCCGACGGGACTCCGGTCAACCTGAGTGAACTCAGCGAGGAGCAGAGGAGGCAGCTCGCCGCCGCGGTGTCAAGGGCGCAAGGCAGGCAGCCCGGAGGCGCAGCAGCTGCACGAAGGCAGGGCTTCTTTTTTAACCAGCTTATTTTATTCGATGCATTAAGAAAAAGAAAGAAAAAAAAAACACAATATGAGACGTAAGAGCGGAAGGAGTGTGGATGTGTTGTGGTTTGTGTGCATCATCATTTGGAGAGAAGGAGGCAAAGGGAGCATGTTCACGCCCATTTGAAATCCTCCTAGCCGCACCAAGAAACGATCCCGTTCTCAGAGCCCCGTGTAATGGATCATCATCCACATCTGGCGTGACTGAGAAACACCGCTGTCATCCCCATCAAATGCATGCTGCCTCTGATATCAGCTGGGGCGCGTTTTATCGATAGGCTACATCATTGTGTGTGTGTGTGTGTGTGTGTGTGTGTGTTGTTTTCCCACTGATACGAAAGCTTCATTTTGAATAACTCATCTACAAAACGATGATTGTGTCAGATTTCATATTAAAAAAAAATATGCCAGTTGTTTGTGTCAGTGTCCGCGGTTACTCACTGAGTAAGAGACACACCTCCAGTATTTGTGCGAAATTTTCGAAATGCCTGCTGGGTAAGAAAAATCAGTCGTGCCCAGTGTGTTTTTTCCCCTCCTCCTTCCACCATCACAACGACGCCTTAACACCCTGTAAAAAAACACACACACATCCACCACCTTTATATTCCCTGCATCCGCTTTCTAATAATATCAATCACAGAATTCCTCTAAATTGATTTTGAATCGGTTATAATGTGAGGGATGTGCTTCATAGCGGAGGAGGTAGTAGGAAGCTGCTAGTGAAAACAATCTGCTACAAGCCCCCATTATTATATTTAATAACTATAATTTCATTATGATGGTGAAGGATTCCTGGATTTCAAATAGAATAGGATGATGTGCAGAGCTGCTAATTGGCTCCAACTGTGGGTGGGGAGGTGGTGGTGGTGGTGGGGAGACAATTGTTATTTATATCCGAGCTAGAGATGGGGGGAGGAGGAGGGGTGGGGGGGGTGCATCAATATTAATATGACTATAAATAGCAACAGCAGCGTTAATGTCATCACTCGTAGACATCCCCTCCTGCTGCTTTCTGATTGTTTTCTTTTAAAAAGTCGGTTTCATGTTGTGCTGATGGAGGCTGCCAGTCTGGTCGCTGTCCGTGGTGCTGAAATCCACTCTGCAGAGGAGCATTGCAACACCACTACTTCCACTGTTAGCTGGGTTCTTACCCTGTAAACTCATGTATTACTCGTTGCCCATTGTAAAGCATCAGTATTCATTACAGCATTAAGCTTTACTGCCTTGGAAGGTTATTTATCTCAGGCGTAATGACAGAGGCATCAGGGACAGCAAGAAAGCAATACCACGCTGTATGTTGCGAACAGTATACACGCATCAACGGCAAAGACAATATCCAATCAGTCCATTGATGCATTTCTCTAAGGGTCCCGTTGTCTCTCTGTGTGGGTTGTGTATGTTGTCTCTCAGCCTGAGCTAACAAAGACGTGTCATCTTACCCCCATGGAGCCGCACACTTCCCTCTCTATCTCAATGATCTACACTCCATGTCATTCAGTGTTGTTCACTATCCTGTCAGCTTCACCCCGGGGCTGCTAGCTACACATTTTGTGTTCAGTGATGTGTTGAAAGGGCCTGAGAGCTAGCGCCATGATCTTAACTTTTATTATTAGCACAGTGATGCTACTGTGTGGAGGCAGCAGAGATGGCTAATATCATGAGCAGTGTTGTTTGGGATGGAAAATTGCAAATGGGTTGAAAGCGTATGTAACTCTATTTTAAAGTTGCTGATAGTTGTCTAAATTGCCATTTTTGATAATGCTGCAATATAAAAAGAGAAATTGCTTTTTGCTTTTACCATTAGTTTGTAGTCTATGTGGTCGTTTCTTGTAACATCCTTTTGTGGGTAGTCGTGAAAGACACATTTGTTGTTTGTATTTTGTATCAGCCTTTTAGCTAGTAGTGTTATTTCTGGGAAAACATGACTGGATGTTTTTGATCTGAGTCTCTAAATTCAGGTTGAAAGTGAATAATTCAAACAGTAGGTTCTTGTTGTCTTCATCTAAATGTCACCAAAGAAATTTTCATCACAAGTTAAGACATAAGGAGCTGAAGAATATTTCAGAAATATCCCGATTTTTAAGTTCACAGTTTGGTCTTTCTATATTTTTAATCTCTGTTTTCTTTTTTTGTTTCCAGACCCTCAGAATCTGATGCCCAGCGAAGCCAGCAGGTAGGGGCCTCCAGGGCCCCAACAGGCCTCAGTAAGAGCCGAACTGTAGACGCCTTCAACCAGGGTCCACCTGGTAAGCCCACACCGGGCCGCAGCCCTTCGTCCCTCAGCCTTTTTGAATCCAGATTCCGGCAGGAGCCAAAAGACCCCGAGACCAAGTCATCCGGCATGTTTGGCTCCAGCTTCCTGAGCGGGGCCAACCCGCTCAGTGCTGTGTCGTCCATGACCTCCTCCGTCTCCTCCTCCATAACCTCCATGGGCGACCAGGTCAACATCCCCAAGTTTGGACTGTTTGGGGATGAAGAGGAGGGAGACGCACCAGAGGCCAAGCAGGGAGGAAAGCCACCGGGGAAGGGCCCTCAGCAGGGCCCGGGTCCGAGGGGACCACAACAGGGTGGACCGCAGAGACAGGGTCAGGGCCCACCTGGACAGGGGCCAAAGCCAGGGCAGGGACCCCCTGGGCAGGGCCCCAGGCAAGGTCAAGGGCCACCAGGGCAGGGCCCCAAACCAGGCCAGGGTCCTCCTGGCCAAGGCCCCCCTGGGCAGGGCCCAAGGCAAGGCCAGGGCCCACCAGGGCAGGGCCCCAAACCGGGCCAGGGACCACCAGGCCAAGGACCCCCTGGACAACAGGGTCCTAAACCAGGTCAGGGTCCTCCTGGCCAAGGTCCCCCTGGGCAGGGCCCAAGGCAAGGTCAGGGACCACCAGGCCAAGGACCCCCTGGACAACAGGGTCCTAAACCAGGTCAGGGTCCCCCAGGTCCGGGTGTCAAACAGGGAGGCCCTCCCCCACAACAAGGACCTGGAAAGCCTGGGCCCAAACAGCAAGGTCCACCTGGCCCCGGGGCTCAACCTGGGGGGCCAGCTAAGAGTGGGGGGCCTCCTGGTCAGCAGGGGCCTGGAAAGACTGGAGGTGGACTCTGCCCACTGTGTAAGACCACCCAGCTGAACACTGGGTCCAAGGAGCCGCCTAATTACAATAACTGCACGGAGTGTAAGAACCAGGTCTGCAGCCTCTGTGGGTTCAGCCCCCCAGACTCAGCGGTAAGAGAGTGTTTATCTCCTTTTTTTCTTTTGTCGTTCTTGTTCATTTAAACTGTGACTTCAGAAAAGTGTTATACTGAGGTTATATCGATCTAAATGAGACACATACGTCCAAAGAACAGTCCATGTTATTGAGGGCAGAGGGTGAGAAAGGTCATATTAAGGTCAATATAAAATTGTGCCAAATGATCACTGCCTCTCATTATGCTGCCAAAATATTGATTTACACTATTATTCAGGCATAAAATGTCATTTTTTAGTTTAATCAATATCATTAAATGACTCTGTGATACATGTACAGAGGAATTTCTCCAAATGGTCAAAATGAATTGGCAACACAATAATATACAAGGTTGCAACGTGTCTAATCACACCTTACCATGTGTTAAGGTGCACAGTTTTCCAAATCTTGCAGCATATTTCATTTCTCTGAGCCTGGCAGAGCGAATGCTTCTCATAAGAGTGGCACACGATTTGAGAAACAGAGAGACCATATGGACCCAGGGAATGTTGATCAAGGTGACTCATGTCATGGCCACAGGAAGATACTGTGCCAGCCAGTGAGGACGGCTCAGTCACACATGGGCTGTAAACGCTGGTGGGCCATGATCACAGCAAACCAAAATGACTGCTTCATTCTGCTCAAGCTTCTTCCTTGGGATTTGTTTCTATGCGGTCAAGGCCAATTCTTCAACACAAGAGTCAATGCAGGAAGTGGATTCCCTTTGATTTTGAATAAGGTCTCTATACAAGTTTAATGCTGTTTGCAGTAACAGTATACTGTACTGTAGTGTGGTGTATGTTTTAAGTTGATTGAATTTACATCACAGTTATTACATTCAACAAGGACCATCACACACAAAAATACACACAATGAAATTCAACTGTTGATCATGGCCTGAACCTTTTGATTCCTCAGACAGAGGGATGAATAAAAGGCCTCGATACATGAATAGTAGTTATCTTTGTGTCAAATGTTTCCTGGTTGACAGGCTTTGTTATAGCTTCACTGAAACAGACGTGTAGAAATGGCTTGTTTTTTTCTTCTAATTTAATTAGAAACAAATAGTTGTTGTGTAAAATTCACAAAATGTTGGTATTGTCTGAATTTATGTATCCACCGACTGATGAGTATTATTGTGGCTGCTGCCAGATTTGAATTCCATCATGCTATAAAGAAGCAATTTGGGAAAAGAGGATTCGGCATCATTTGAAACACCAATTAATGGACATGACTCTATATTTGTCTTCATGTTACGCAAAATGAAAAGAATATGGTTCTTTCAAGGGTTTAATTGGTTCTGCCTGCCTGTGTATATTTTCTAATCACACATGCCACTGGTGTCTGTGCTCACAACAGTGGGGAAATCTGTCCCTGTTAAATCTTACCCATCTTTTGTTCCGCATACAGGGTAAAGAGTGGCTGTGTCTGAACTGCCAGATGCAGCGGGCGATGGGAGGTATGGATCCCCCTGGCATGACGAGGCCCAAACAAGGCTCGGCTCCACCCTCGCCCCAGAGACAAGGACCCGGCAAGCCTGGCAAGCTGCTGATAAAGCAGCAGAGCACCACCGACCCCGGGCTAACACCGCCCACCACGCCGAGGCAGAAGTCGCCGGGAGCTACCTCTCCAGGTCCGCTGTCGCCGGCCTCCTCGGTAGGATCCCCCAAAATTGACCCCAAGACCGGTCGCCCTGTTCAGCAGAAGTCCACCCCCCAACAGTCTCCTGCTAAGGGCAAACAGGAGTCCAGCTTCTTCGGGGGGTTAGGAGGCATCAGTCTGGGGGGCCTGACGGATGCGGCTAAACCTCCTGCGGCTGCTTCGCAAGCGGCCGAGTCCGTTACAGGGAAACTGTTTAGCGGTTTTGGTGGTTTGATGGAAACGTCGAAGCCTCAGGCACAGGCTCAGCAGAAACAGGAGGAGTCAGTAACTGGGAAGTTGTTTGGAGGTTTTGGAGGGTTGACAGAAGCCACAAAGCCTCCCGCTGCCGCTTCTCAGATGTTCAGTTTCGGATCGTCCCTGTTGAGCTCAGCCACTAATCTGGTCACCGGAGAGGAGGATAAGGCCGCGGATTCTCCCCCTGGGTCACCGCCAGACTCCGAACCGGACTCCCCCTTCTCTCCGCCTGGATCGCCACCCGATTCGGACTCTGCTCCTGACACCCCACCCGCCAGATTCAGGAAGCCCCCCAGAACCATTTCTGTGGAGCAGAAAGAGGAGGCTCCGGCGGTCAAACCTGCCCCTGCCCCTGCCCCTGCCCCTGCCCCTGCCCCAGCATCGGCGACCAAGGAAAGCTGCCCTCTCTGTAAAGTGGAGCTGAACATCGGATCATCAGACACACCCAACTTCAGCCTCTGCACCGAGTGCAAGAAGACGGTGTGCAACCTGTGTGGATTCAATCCCACTCCCCACTTAGGAGAGGTAAGAAACCTTGCTATTGTGGCAGTTTTCTTAAGCCCCACAGCTCCTTGTGCTTTCAACACTCTGCACCTACCAGTAATTTATGCGTTCTGTCATATATAAATAGAACGCAAACATCTTCTCGGTGTTTCATTGAAATAGGTCACAGTAGAGATACCATCAGGAGCGGCAGAGTTTTCAGCTGTGCGTTTTTCCCACAAGCATCGAGCAAAGTACTGTGAAATGAGGATAGCATGTTGTTAGTTGGTCTGAGCACATTAGTTCACCCCAGATAGACACTGTAATGACATTTGCACATGTTTGACCACTGAATGAATGGATGTGGTCAATTATGATGCATTTTAAAATGCCAGCCTCATTACTATCAAGCTTTCTATAGAGAGGGCTGCCAGAGATGTGAAGATGAATTAAGTTGTTTAAATGGACAACTCATCATCATCAGAGCACTTCAGACAATTGACACTTGACTCTGAAACTCAATATCGTGTGCATCTGCGTGTGCTGTATATATGTGCGTGTGTGTGCTTGTTGTGTGTTTGCTTTTCATACAGAATACACAACTTTCATGCTATGGGCTATTTTATTTTCATTTTGAGATCAGACACATGCCAGGAAAATATGTAAATAGACATGAAAATGTTTGTGTGCGTCTGTGTGTGCGTGCCCATTCATTGTCTTAGTTTGCCTAACGATGACGTGGAAACCAAACACTTTTGGCCTGCTTATCTCCTGAGGTGTGGGGACTGGTTTGGCGGTGTACTGCTGTGTGTTGTCACCATCACACGACTGTGTGTTGAGAACAGATGGTGCTCTATGGTGTAGGATCAGTATATTACAGGAACAGAGGCCAAAAAGTGCTTTCGGTTGAGTGGTTAATCAGCATGTAGGCAAAGCACATTACTACATACATACTATATATACAATATATTACACCCACGACGTATTATTCTATGTGAATTATCCTTGTAGTCATCATTATAATGATACTGCATCACTCATTCAGTCAGTGATTTTTCATTCACTGAAATTTAGACTGATCTTAAACGAAACAAAACTATAGGTCAGTTAAAGTAGGACGTTTGGTTTTGTCCTCTTGACATGGTCATATGATTCAGGCCACGATCACGTGTTTTTTCAACCAGCAGCTCTATCGTGGCTTCACGTGCTTTGTTAGCCTTTGGTTTAAATGTGTCTTTAGTAATCTGCTGTTTATTTCTGGCTCTCCGAAGAGCCCTCAGTAACTGAGAGCTCATCTGAGCTGGGAGTGAAATCCACCGCCACTTTACTGCTAAATTCTCATAGGAAACCAAATTTTATTTTGTAGAAATATAGGTTGTATCTTTTATATCTTACAAAAAAAACCATTGATTTCTTGTCTGTGAACTTTTGAAGGAGTAGTTTGACATTTAGGGTTATTTGTTTTCTTGGTTACATTAGATGATTGATACCACTCATATATATGAATCAAACATAAAGCCACATCTAGCAGCTTAGATTAGCCTAAAGACTTGAGACAGGAGGAAACCGCAGCTTGGAGCAGTGACTTATTGGAGTCTGGCAGATACCACCTTTAAAACAGTGACTTCATTCAGAGATTTTTGTAGTACGGATTAACCTGTGAACATTCAGACTCATTTAGTTGTCTTTGGACTAAGCCAGACTCCATTAGACTGGTACCAAAAGTCTCATCTAACATCTGCCAGAAAATGAACAGTTGAAGCTCCAAAAAAGTCAAATTATTTCTGCAACAACTTTTTGAAATGCCAAAATGCATCCTAGACTGGAAAAAGCTAGAATTTATAGTTTCATATTGCATCTCCCATGCACTTGTGTTGGTGTGACACTGCAGATTGTGGAGTATTTACTGTACTTGTTGTTATGCAACACAATAATGGCATGTTCGATTATGATTAATTCAATTGCTCCCTGCCCACGGTTAGCACTCTAAAACAAGATGGCTGCCATTTGTTTACAGTGATGACAGGGCTATTAAAGTCTCTAGTTCTTTAAGTTTGGGGATTTTTGTTCTTTTCTGCAGCCCCTTAATTGTACATGCTCGCCGGGATAACGAGGAGCTGAACTGCACAATCACTTAATTGAGGCCAAGCATGAGGAAAAAAATGTAATTATGCTTGAGAGATGGGCATCCAAGCCACTGATGCTGTAATTGGATATAGATGAGTCCTTGTTAACAGCATCTCCTCTGAATGCCAGAATGTGGAGCTCTGTTATGTGTTTTTAAGAATGATGGAGCTCGACACCGCTACAGAAATAATGAATCATTTGTGACTCATACAGGATAAAATTAAGTTTAATAATTCAGTGAGCATAGTAGGATTTGATTGAAGAAGTTCCTTATGGAATATTCTGTGGAAGACGCACAGACACACACATACACAACACCTTGGTTGAGTCATCTACCCCCTACGTACCGAGCTTCGCTTCTGTGTCATTGGCTGTCATAATGTTGGCTGTCAGCAAGGGTCCGTTTGCTGACGCATGTGAGTGGGTCAGAGTGTGTGTGTGTGTGAGTGTGCGTGTGTGTGAGTGTACCAAGGAGTATGTTTTGCAAGATTGTTGAGTACTGAGGTGTAGACAGGGGAGGCTGTGGTGAGTTTGCATAGTGTAGGTGTGTTGCTTGTTTAAATGACTTTTCATCACGACAATATGCCAGTGAGGTGTGAGGATTTGGGCCATTTAACTCAATTTCTGTATGTTTTCCTATTAAAAAAACTGTAGGATGAGCGTGCATCCATACTAAGTGTCAACACGTGTGCATGTGTAGGCGTAATCTCAGTTTCCTAAAAGGATTTAAAGGGCAACAGGAAGCCTGTCATTTCTATCGTGGCTTGATCCTACACTCAGGTGTCTGTGCTTAATCCCCATCAATATGAGTTTAGAAAATAGGCACCCCAGAAGGAGGAGCACTCACCTTAATGGTTTCTTTCTTCCCTGCTTTCCATCACAGCCCTCCATCTTTCTCTGTTGTTTTTGCCACCTTTTCTCAGAATATCTATATCATTTCCCTTCTGTAGCATGTCTTCTTTGTCTCTATCCTTTAATCTCCTCCTAACTTTATAAGACATAGAGGCAACTCACTTAATGCCTGTGCTGTTTTTATGCGCTTATCCTCCTTTTAAACACAGTATATTCTCCTCGTCAGGTTCTCACTTAGTCGTGCTACCCCTCTGTTTTTTTCCCCACTGTCACTCCCTTTGATGTGGGGAAATCTGTAAATGTGCATCTGGGTCTAGTGCTGCTCAGCAATGTTACCATTGCTCAGGCTCCATGTCATGTTGCCCTTATCAGTAATGAGTGTGCCCGTCAGAGAAGTCTTACGTAAAATGGGTGAGGCACCACTTTGCTAACAGGCACAAATCAAAGGATCCTGTGAGCTACAGCCTGTATCACCTAGACCGAGGTGGATAACCAACAAGATCTTACCTTTCTTACCAAACCCTAAAGATACTAAGCCACTGATTAACAATCTGTGGTTCATTGGTGGAGCACGAGAACACTAACAATTTTGAATAAAACCATTGAATCTTTTGTTGTTTTTGTTCATAGGGGCAAACTTATTTCTAGTAACTCTTGATTGGAGGTATGCAGTACACTCATATTTTTATTTACCACTACATCATCTAAAGCAGACGAGGTATTTTACCCACCAGAAGATGTGCTTTGCTCTAATATATCAAACAGTCTCCGAGGCTTTAATTATTCAACGCTGTGAGGCTGTGGGAGAGGAAGATTCGTAGAAACTGAAATGCTTTGTTCCAGATGCCTTTGTTTGGTTTGGTTGGATGAATTTACATTGTGACGGCTTGAGTGTCAAATGGATAAACGAAGTCATACAGTGACTGGTGATCTTTGTATTTTACCAGCTGTAAAGTACAGTAATGCTTTCAGTATTTTCGGTAAATGGGTCATCGTCCTCTATGTCAAACCCACATTCAAGTTAGAGGAAGACTGGCATGGCTTTCATCTCAAGGAATTGTTTTGTGTCAGACTGGAAACAGGGGAAAATACTGTAGTTAGACCAAAGGAAATGTCACATTTTTGTTTGTAGGGGAAAGATCATGATGTGAGTTACAGTTGTTAAGACTTGAGGACCATTTTTGACATGGATAAAATAGTAAATACAGAGTTAATTTATGGAGATTAGGTTTCAAAGGAAATAAACAGTGGTTGTCTGTGTGATTATGCCAAACTGAGCTCTGGGGCCTTTGTTGCTTCTCTTTCCTCCTTGTCATTATCACTTCGACCACTACAGGTCACTTGACAAAACATATCTGAATTAAATGTGAACCAAAGCTTCTTTTGAGGCTTGATTCCACGTGTGAAACCAGTCCCTGCAGCTCGTTATCTTAGACTGGAAACAGGTAAAACGGCGTCGGCTAGCAAGGCTGGCAATGGGCTCTATGCACAGCTTCACTACTTCCTGAATTTAAGGCAGGTCTTTTATTTCCTGTCTTACATTATTGGACCAACTGATTAATCCAGGTGTGTCTGACCATTGTGACTACTCAGACACACCTGGATTAATCGGTTTGTCCAATAATGTAAGACAGGAAATAAAAGACCTGCCTTAAATTCAGGAAGTAGTGGAGCTGTGCATAGAGCCCATTGCACCCTGATGGCAATTCTGCAGGTCACCATATTTTCTATACAGATGATGTGATGTATCTTTAAAATAACTATTTAGTTTTGCCATAGCTACATAGCCCCAAAAATGGCTAATTACTTACCAGTACAAGACAAACATTGGGAGTTCAGCATCAAACTACATTCCTTTACTCACTATGATCTGTCTCCAGTGGTGGAAAGCATAACCAATGCTAACTCACATCTCTGTCACATTGTTTTTTTCTTCTGACATCAGCATGCTAACCAACTAGCTTCATCCTTCTCCAAAAGCAGCTCCCTGTAGCCTAATCTTCCCTAAAGGGTTAGGGTTAGGGTTAGGGTTAACCCTAATGCATGAGAATTAATAAATTGTTTTTAAATGTGTAAATGATGGAGCTGGGCTAGTGTTTTCTCTTGCTAGGCTGAACACGTCTTTGACCTATCTGAGACAGCAAGCAATTTGTTCACACAGTTGCATTGTGGGAATTTACCTCCTATCCGAGTATAAAAGGTGGCCCCCACAAAAACTGTTTAAATGCTAAGAGTTTGGTTTAGTCATATTCATGTTATTGCTCAGGTTACATAAAACCAGTGAGTGAATTCAAGCTAATTCAAATTCTTGCTACTGTCAAAACCAAGTGTTACTGCATATGAGTGTTACTGTGAGTCTGTATGCCTCGGAGGCCTGATGCTTATACACACTCACTGCGTGGTGTTTCCTGTGTCCTCCCTCCTCATTGTTATTCTGTGGTCGTGCCCATGCCTCCTCCCACACTCTGAACCCTCCTGAGTCTGCACTGGCAGATAAAGGCTCAGTGGTCATGCATACAGTACACACATATAACATATACAGCATGCTTACATCCTTCAGTATTATCCAGCTGCCTGTCACACACACATACACGCATACAGTCGAGATTCAGTCTCAGCTTCAGCTTGGTGTAATTTATTTTTTCTTCTCTATATAACATCTTGTTGTTATAGGAATTTGTTGTTTACTGTAGTTTAATTCCTGTTTGTGTGCTAGTCTTTATCTGCTCCATACAGTCCAGTTGCCTCTCAGCTCTCCCATCACTTGCCCAGGGGGCTGAGGCGTACAAAAATAGTCACCGCCACAAAGAGGAGCCACAAAGAGGAGAACACAAGCGACTGCAGGGCAGCTCTCTCTCCCTCTCTCCTTCTCCCGTCTCTTTTATAACTCTTTTGTGTTCCCTCTTTCATATTTCCTCCTTTAAAAGGGTCTTTCTGCTGCACCAGGCAACCCACTGAGTTCCCCACATGGCCAACTTGGAAGGCTTGAAATGGACAGTATTTTTAGACATTCAGGTGTGTGTGTGAGTGTGCGTGTGTGTAGTGCTTTGGAAACGACTGCCTGTCTGTTGGAGGAGCAATTTAGCTCATTTGGCATTTGGAACGCTGGTCCATGAATAGGAAAATAGTGTAGATATTATTTATTCTTAAGCATTTGTCCATCACATTTTCCTTTTCAAGCTCTGATAAATGGTTTACTGTTGTTCTAGAGATTGCTATGATGGAAATGAACTGTCTTCAGGCAGCAAACTGCACACTGACTTTTCTTTCCCTTTTTTATTCAGCTCCCACTCCAGCTCCACTACAGAGTGATTTCCAATTATCCCCCTTCTAATTTACTTGTGGTTGCATCCTTAGCAAGGGCCACATTTTACATGTTAGCCACTGAGCCTTTGGTGCCAAGAAATGGGGGGGTTGAGACAAGATGTGGTGTTTGCCAGCACTGAGGTTAGACAGGGAGGCAAGGACATGCAGGCGGAGACACAGAGACACTTGGCACAGGCCTCATCTAGTTAGCACAGGGAGCTGTATTTACATCCTGACTGCTGCTCCTCTCTCCCTCACACCTTTACCACAGTGACTGAGGAGGCTCCGATTTGGATGGAAAAAGCAACATGGGCTTTGTTGGACGCATGGGTTGTCTGACTCTGACTTCCTCCCTAAAAATTGATATTCAATAGATGAGGCCAGCGGCAGAGTCGGGATTAGGAAATGGCTTCACCTCCAAAAATCATTTTCGTGCATTAGAAAACCTGAGAGGCAAGTGGATTAGCGTTTTTTTACTCACACATTTAAAGTAGTGCCTTTCATCTTTATTGGAGAATACAACAAAATGGTAAAGAGAAGTGCTGCTGGAGGGTGGTGGTTGGATTGACAGGTTGTGAATAGCAAGCTCTCAAACTGCCTATTTTTTTTTACATTCATTTACAATTAAATAGTGAGATGTGACATCAGCAGAAACACGCATACATCATCTAAGTAGAAAAACAACCGGTGCACATCTCACAATGATGTGAGAAAAAAAAGATTTAAAAGCTGTGAAGTGAGTAACAAACACACAGACAGATATTGTGGATGTGGATGTGGACTAGAGGAGCGGAGGCCCACAACAGAGGAGAGTTAGAGACAAGAGAGACGACTGTGACAGGAGGAGGAGTCGAGACGAGGGGGTGGCAATGTCACAAAGAATATGGGTGTCGACCTCTGCTGCCCTAAGCAGCGGAGCCCATGACAACCTGACTGTTGTGGTTTGTTTTTAGTGATTGTGAGCGGTGCCTGTGAGTCACATTAAAAGCACCTATAGGCAGAATTTACTGTCAAAGCAGGAACAACTGATGAAGCAGGAAGCGCCATGTCATGCAGGATTTTGTGGGAGTATAGGAAGGAGTCAACACTTAAGATCACTTGAACTCATTCTGACCGTGGTTCAGCGCGGCATGCTGCTGTGTTGATTTGATTAGACTCTGGGAGGCTGAACTGCCTCACTGTGATCAGTTGTGCTTGTTAGAGTAGAAATTTTCTCTGTTGCTGCTGGAGTCAACCAATCGGAAGAAAATATCTAATTTTTATATGTTTAAACCATGACCACTTTGTTTTCCTTGATGAAATAGTGCAGTTGTTTATTGTTGAGGAATATCCATTGTCTTTTCCTCTTCATGAGTTGAAAAAAAAGACCTTCTAAGTAAACTTCTCTTATTCTTCTTAGGAAAAATACTGTAATCATTCATCAAATTAGTGGTAAATGTAACATTTCTCAGTGGCATCCAAATATGGTCATGGCATTTAAAGTGAAAACATACAATTTGTAGCATATAGGCCTATGCAGAATTGTTTGTATTTGCCATAATCCTTCTACATTATGTTTCTTTCCAAGTCTGCATTAAATTAAATGTCAAACACAAAACATACATGAAATACTAAGTATGCATGACTTTGTGCTGGTGTACATGGTTGTAAGGCGTATATATAAATAATTTTTATTTCACAGGTTAATTTAACACAGCTGCATGGATTCGCAGCAAACGATAATTAACATTCTTTGTTGTGCAACACGCGAGCATGTAATTTCCTCGACAGTTTAATGAAAACACAGCCCCTTTTCTCCCCGATTGTGTGTGTGCGTGTGTGTATGTGTGCCAGTGCCTTTTACATCATATCTTCTTTTTAAACAGCAAAGCTTTGAATGTATTTTTTGTTAAACTGAAGCCCACAGCTCATTAGGTCTAACCTTTACACAGCATGTAGACGTGGGTGAGACCCCCCACTCACTCCATCCTGCTTCTTTTTTCATCTCCACTGTCCTCTCTTGTCTGGCATCTTCCCCCTGTCCACCTGCACTGATAAGCTTATTAGTGGCAAAAATGGATCAGGCGATGACGCTGCACACACCTACAGCTTGATATAAATGGGTAACATGAGGCTACATGCATAAAACTGGCGATTATGGTGCTGATTTTCTGTGGTTTCATCACTCCCTCAGTGTCACATTGATAAAGATTCAGTTAATATAAAGAAAATATTGATAAGTAAAGCTTTAAATAGGTAGGATTACAGACATCTATTTTTGCTGCATGGCTCTTTTGAGTGAAAGTGCACACTGTGTAACATATGATAGATGACTAAGGAGTAAAGTGGGTGTGTGTTTTTTTTTAGCCAAATAAGCCACTTAATAGTCACTGACGGAGGAGAGAATACCAGGTTAAATCCCTGGGTGTCTTATACAAAATTCAACTTCTTCACTTTCGGATGGGAAGAAGACACATGCAGGCAGATTATGGAGTGGGCTGTGGATAAACAAACACAGATGCAGACACAAAATGGCCTGAAACTAATGTGTCTCTTTCTCCTTAATCCCTGGGCTCATAGGCCCAGACTTACACCTCTTCCTTTGTGGCACATCCACTCTTAAAAACATAGACTTGTACACATGAACATGCCACTTGTTGTCTCCTCTGGCACTTATTCATTCACCTGGCAGGGGAATATCAATCCACAATGGAGCAACGCAGCCTGACATTCTTGTCATGAGAGAACAGAAACGTTCGGCCTCGTGTTTGTCATCTGTCAGGTGAAAGATTTGTACACAGAAGTGGATAATTAACTTTTGCTCAACCCTCATTTATCCTGGGAGTGTTTCCTCAGATGGCTTACTCTGGTTTCCTGCAGCACTCTGCTCCACTCATTCGGCTACACATATATCCATGTGGGATCTTCCTAGTACAACCACCGTCCCCTAATGCTGGTTTCCAAGCAGCTGGGTTAAGCTTTTTGATGGCAGAATTCGATTTATTCAACTTCACAGCCCACATTTTGGGATTAAAGCCAACAGTGTGTTGGTTTCAAGCCCAGTTCTCCAACCTTAGGGCCATCACTACTCACGTAACATTTAGTCCCATGATTTAAATGAGAATTACATCAACACGTGCAGAGATCAGTCAGAAAAGGTACATACAGCACATTGAACCCCAGAGATGGGAACATCCATAACAGTGGGACATTTATTAGGACAAAGATCTTTTTTGGCTTGCAAAGGAGCTGATGCTGTGATGTTCTGCTCTCAGTCTAGTGCAGTATAATTAAGTTGGCCACTCAGCAACACTCATCAATGAGAAAAGGGCAGCAACTTCCAGTTTTTAATTTTAGCAAGAGCTTTAGCATTGAAAGGTGAATCAAGTGGTCCAGCTTCTCAACAGCCTTACTACTCGTATAATAGGGACTATATTGTATTTTCATACATTGACTTCTGCTTCTTAAAAAAGGTTGCTAGGCCACATATCTACGTCATGTTGTTGACATAGTCCGTCATCGAAGCAAAGTTGATCAGAAAATCGTAATCATTTTTATTAGTGTATCCTATAGTTGTTGCATGCTGACAAAATGACCTTTTTTTTATCCTGGTCCAAATAACAAGGTGTTTACTTTTCAGAGCAGTACTCACATATTAGCATATAGATTGAAAACACCAATATTGGGTTTAAAGACATTGTTCATGACATTTTCTTTCTTGTCAAGACTAAGATGAGAGGATTAAAGATTGATGCTACTTGTATATGAAGAAAGTTGCACATATTGCTAAAGCTAGTCAATAGCTAAGCAGAAAAAGGGAGAAACCAAGATCCACAAAGCTTATTTATGAGTGTGTTGTATTTAATGTTGCTCTGGTAGAGGTTTTCGGGGTTTATACATCAGAGTTTTGATTGGGTGTGTGGAGTTTTGTTGTCACCATGAATTTCATCATGCTCATAGAAGGATTTAGTTACCTTTGGATAGAGCTTTGCCCTTGTTTAGTCTTCATGCTAAGCTAAACTAGTCAGCAGCTGACAATAGCCTTGTTAGTAACAAACAACTATGAGCAGCATCAGTCTTCTCACCAATTAAGCAAGAGAACAGATGAGCTTATTGTCCAAAATAATAACACTCAACGATCACAGCTAATAGGACATATGCTAGAAAGCTGGGTATGACTGTGTGTCGTGTTATGTATAAGTGATGTCCATTAAATTTTTAACCTGCAGTGTAACATTTTGAGGTCATTCCTGGCAGTCATCACGAACAGCAGCTTGTTCCGACTTCCCAGCAACTGATTTGCAGATTTACTGGGTGATAATGTCAAGCCTGTTGGCAGTAGCTGGTGTTGAGTCACCTCCAATGACGATTAAGCTCCGTCACTTCCACTGCTTCACCCTTTCCTTCCTTCACCAGATCATGCTCCTTTTCTCCTCCTATCTTTAGTTTAATACTGATCCTTTTTCTACCCCTGTCTCACACATCATTATCCTTCCCACCCTTATATTTCCTCTTCCTCTCTCATTCTCCATGCTCTCATCTGTCTTTACCCATCTGTCTCATCATCCTCTAGATCCTCTACCTCTCCCACTCTCTATGCCAGGCTCCGTCTAAATTTAGCTGGGTAAAACCCTCGTAGGATCCCTTGTCTTAATCAAAGAGCTTCACCGACCTTCACAACGCTCCAGCTCCCAGTTGGAAACAATAACCGAACATGGTTAGAGCCCATCTTGTCTAAATGTCTGGTTGCCGTCTGCGGTTTTCACTCTGTCTTCTCTGTGTCCTTGGAGAAAGTTTGAGGAAGATTGAAAGTTTGAAGCACTCACATTGAATCTGACCTTATTCATTCATGTATGAGCTTGTATTTGTTTGAGAGTATCATGTCGGAAGAGAGCGTGAGTTGTCATTTCCTTCCAAGGTATTTCATTCCTTTCATCGGAGTATGTCTGTTATCAGCTCCGTCACAAACTCTTCTCTGTGGGTGTTGGTGTGTCAGCTCTTTGCTATCCAAGCACATGTGAGGTTAGAAAACGTCCTTGTAAAATGGTGACTGACTCCCCTGCTTTTATGAATCATCCATACTGCTGTTTGCAGAATTTGTCACAATAGATAGGGACACACAGGCATGTCGCAGAAAACTGCTGTTATATAAATACACCTGTCTCGTTAGTGTTAATTGCACGGCAATGTTACGAAGCAAGAGTTTACCAGCTCCGCTAATTTAGACCCTGTGGATTTGTGATGGGTGTGGTGGAACTGGGGAGAAATCTTGTTTCTGATGACTAAAGGAGACAATCCTCATTAAAAAATCTGAACTAAAGCTGGTGCTACTCATTATTGTCATCATCAGTTCTTGCCATGCTAGTGGTGTGGCTTCATGGTTGTCGGTAGAGGTCTGAGGACTTCAATGATCCCCTGACTTTTCCTTATGAGTCACCATGATTCTGACATTTGACTTTTGGTCTCATTCATTCCAATCCCCTGAAAATGAACTTCCTTGATCCCCTTAAGTTTTAGGTTGAAAAAAAAAAGTGACCACTTTGATTTTTGACTGAAATACTTCCAAAGCTATAAATACATCCTCAACAGCCTTGGATGTATGTTGTGTTGTTGGCAAACTTTAACATGCTAACACCCCAAACAAACATAATGAACAGAAGTAGAAGTTAGCTTTGTCATTGTGAACATGTAAAGATGCTAACATTAGCATCTAGTCCAAGCACCTTAACGCCTAACTACAACATTTCAACATTATTTGAAAATCCGCTGTAGTGACAGTGACAAAGCAATGCCACAGGACATATTTAGCTTTTCCTGTATTATAAAGGCTATCCTGATGTGATAATAAATGCATTCATCTGAAATGTACTGGTTTGTGTGTTTTGACGTCTGATCTGCTGTGGATCACTTGTGTAACTTTAGATAAAGCCAAAAACACACTTGATGATGGCCTTTAAAGATGATTGCTATAAGAAATGTCAGCAGGAAATACAGCAGCGGATGGCCACTTAGCCGTAGTGAGCTAAATTAACATATCTGGAGGTTATTCCGATTTGAAAGGGAGGGATAGCTCTGTCTCACAGCAGCTGTAAGACCATGTGTTTTTGAGGCAGCAGCAAAAGCTCAAATGTGCCTGTTGTGATGTGTTGATAACGTCGGTGATGAGTGGCTCTGAAGTGGCTGAGGCTGACCGGCTGTCTGACTGGAGTGGGTTTTCAGCGTTCGCTATCGGCGGCCATCTCTCCGGCTCTCAGTGCCTGCTCTCTCTGGTTTAACTGATAGAACCATCAAGCTGGAGAAACTCCCATCTCAAGTCCTTCCCCAGCAGGGACGAGTGGGAGGGGTCATGTTGATAGAGCATGCTGGTACAAAGCACACACGCAGACACACAAATGCACTCATACCTGTATTGTGTCCATCATCACGTCTGAGGATTAACTGGATTTCTGTCGAGCTGGGGAAGCAACCTACTAACGTCAGCAAACCTTAGAGGTGGAAGGAGCACTGGCATCTCTTTTTATTCGTCGGTCTCTGTCCATTAGTCTGTTTCATTCTATCCTTAATATGATCTCTTTCATTACCTCCTCTTACATCATGAGCCACAGTTTCACTTGCACTCTTTAAGGTAGACTGTGATAAAAAAAAAAGTCTTTGCTGCCTTTTTATAATTTGCTTCTTGCCACTGAGATTTGTATGCAGGTGTGTCACTGGCTTCCTACTGTTTAGACATCAGCTGTAACAAGGAAGCTCATGCCTTATTTACCCTGACTGTGCTGCTGCAGCGTTCCCTCTGTCCTCTTCTTCTATCCTCCTCCTGTCTCCTTGTTTCTCTCTCTCGAGTTGAGCGTTGACACTTGGGGATCGGTGGTTTGTCTGCTGTGCGGCTTAACATGCAGGTGATCTTCTCTGAAGCCCGCATTTTAGCATAAACCTCGCTGTAGAGCCAGGCAGAGGAATTCATAAGGCAAAGAAGAACAGAAACTTTGTAAAGATGTCAGATGAGGTATTTACGTCAGAGTGGAAGCTGGTTGAAAACATGCTGACTACTGCCTCATCTGAGAGTCACTGTATACGTGTGTGAGTGAGACAGATGAGTCTTTGTGTATGTCTTTTTTTCTCAAATCCCATCATGCTGATTGTTTGTCACTACTTTTTATTTACTTGATGTTGAATACCAATAATGGCTGTAGCGTTTGAATAACAGCCCCCTGCAGAGCTTTTTCAGCCTAGATATGCTTCCCTAGAGCCCTGTGTCTAAGTGTGTACCTGGGAATATACAACATAGATAAGATAGCCATGACAGGACAGATATAGCAAAGCTCTAAGAAAGCAGATTCTTTTACAGTATATGCCTGATCTATGCAAACGGCAGCACTGTGAAGATTTGGGCAGGGACTAAATCACAGGTGATTTTAAGGAAGAAATTAAGGTAAAATTATTGCACATGCAAAATAAACAGCATCGAAAACATTATTCAAATTGACCTGTGCTGGCCTTCAGCATTTGATTAGATGTGTAATTGGAACTAAATTAGATGTCCAGGGAGCACACCGTCTTGGGAAAAGTAGTTGTGTCTCACTGCCTAACAGAAAACACCTCATCTTTTCAACCTTGTTTGTTTATTAGTGATTGTATTAGTAGGCTGTATTGTATCCGGTTATAAACAGATTTAGGGAATGCACACATGCCACTGTCATGATGAGACAAAAACACATTCAAAGGCAGTCTTCCTGTTGAGTATGCTACATGAAATGTCTGCACAAGCCACCCAACCCTTTCTGACATGCCTTGGTAAACCCCTGTCCCATTACCATGCATTATGCATGGGCCCATCTCTTAAGTCCCATAAATGTAAAAGCTTCCCTTGAAATAGAAGAAGTTGCACTGGTGCCTGGTCACAGTGACGTTCTAACTACGTAGAGACATTTTGTTTCACATGACTGTGTCAGCACTGAGAGGATACATCTAATTAATATGTGGGCATTGCATTTCACACATGCCTGATCTGTGTTAGTTAATTACTTTCTAATCTAGTGATTTAAAACAGATTTTAAGAATTTATACTTATTACTAACAATTCCCTCTTGTTTTTGTCTTGCAGAAAGAATGGCTTTGCCTCAACTGTCAGACCCAAAGAGCCATGTCAGGCCAACTGGGAGACATGCCACCTCCATCCATGGCTTCCCCAAAGAAGCAGCCACCTGCTCCTGCGCCTGCTCCCTCTGCCACCCCTGCCCCTGCTGCTGTAGATAGCAAACCTGTAGTAGAAGCAGCAGACCCTACCCCACCTGTTCCTGAGACCAAGGTAGAAACCACAACCATCCCTACACCTGATGCACCAGTTTCATCTGATCATGATGCATCTCTTTCTAATAGTGTCCCTCCTCTTGATAGCACCCCTAAGGAAGCACCACAGTCAAATGACCAAAAACCACTGCTAGCAGATGAGGTGCAGGTTCAACCAGTGTTGGAACCTGCAGCTCATCCTGAACGAGAGGCTCTGATTTCAGAATCTGCACCCGAGAGTGCCCCTGAAATCCCAGCAGGTGAACAACCGCAAAACAGCTCTGAAAAAATAGCAGAGGACCACCCTGCCCCTGAGACAGAGCAATCTAATTCTGCTGAACACACAGAGAGTGCAACTGTCTGTGAAATCCCAGCAGTTGAGCAACAAGGTAGCCCTGAAAAAACAGTAGAAGACCCTCCTCTCCCTGTGATAGAGCCATCTAATTCTGATCAACAAAAACAAAATGCAACTGTGAGTGAAATCCCAGCAGTCGAGCAACAGAGTAGCTCTGCAAAAACAGTAGAGGACCCTCCTCTCCCTGAGACAGAACCATCTAACTTGACTGAACAAACACAGAGTGCAGCTGTGAGTGAAATCCCAGCAGTCGAGCAACAAAGTAGCTCTGAGAAAACAGCAGAGGACCATCCTCTCCCTGAGACAGAGCCATCTAATTCTGATCAACAAACACAAAATGCAACTGTGAATGAAATCCCAGCAATTGAGCAACAACAGAGTAGTTCTGAGAAAGCCGCAGAGGATTGTCACTCAAAAATAGAGCCATCTAATGTCGAGCAACAACAAGCACAGAATGCACCTGTCAGTGAAATCCCAGCTGCTGAGCAACAACAGAGTGGCTGTGTGAATGCACAGGACCCTTCCCTCCCTTTGGAGAGTGAGACGCAAAATCTATTGACTAATACAGGTTTAGGCGAGACAACAGTCCCTGCTGAGGTAGAAATTGAGCCAAATCCCAAGATTAGTCAGAGTGAGGCTGCAGCTCCCCTGACAGATAATGAGAAAGTGGAGCCCACTACAGAAAAGCTTCCAGATGTGACAGCAAATTCAGTTGAGCCAAGTCCCGTCTTGATCCCAGAAGCAGTTACACAGGAAGTTTCAGTTCACCTTGATTCAAAGCCAGTTTCAGACACAAACAAAGATGAGAAAACAATAGAGGTAGAAACCTGTACTGCGACTGAGAAACCCCAGATAGATGAACCCCAAGCTGCTTTAGCAGTTACAGTAAACACAGATTTTAATGTAGAACAAACAGACAGTACTAAAAAAACTGAGGCTGAAGCGACTGCAGAAATAAAGGCAGAACCAGAAGCAGTAGTTGAGAAGCCAGCACTCACAGAGGCTGCTCCTCACCTTCCAGTTGAGTCTGTACAAAATGCATCAACTGTAGACCACCTTGACAATGTTGATGTACATAAACCTGACGAGACCCAGCCAACAGTAAAACCTGAGCCATTTAACCCAACAGATAAGACAGCTCCCATTGCTCCAGGTGAGGGAGAAACTGGTGTTCTTGAGAAAGCAAATGAGGAGAACGTTACTGAGACAAAAACAATTGATGAAGTTTTGACTAAAGAGGAAACAGTTAAGCAAGAAATACATGAGAAGCCTTGCGACAAAACATTGAAGGACACTGCTGATGAAAAAATCGTTGGGGAGAAAGTTATTGAAAAGGTAACTGCTGAAGAGAGAGCTATTGAGAAGACAGGCACTGAGAATAAATCATCTAATGGCAAAGCCTTTGAAGATGAGGCAGTTGGGATGAATGTGGCTGCAGAGGAGGCTGCTGGGGTGAAAGCTGACGAAGGGAAAGCTTTTAAAGAAGAAGCAACTGAACAGAGCAGAAATGAGAGGGCAAATGACCAGAAACCTCTAGAGGAGGGGCTTAATAATGCAAAATCAAGTCTAGCACCCTCATCTACTGAGACAGAAGCAGCCCAGACTGTCGCTAAAGAAATCCCACAAGAAGAGAAACAAACAAACAAAGAGATAGGAGTAGGAGCAAACTGTGAATCATCAGCTGTCAAGGAAAACGTTGTAGAGATGGTGTCATTGCCAGAGAAGTCAGAGGACAAAGAAGCACACAGTGCAGCACAGAAAGAGGAAGTGCAGGCACCTTTAGATACCATGGTAAAAGATGATAAATCTGAGGAAGCAGCAGTTATGTCTGTTCGCCCACCTCCTGATTCTAAAGAGCAAGAAAAGGTCAGTGTTGAGGAGCCAGCGCAAAGTGTAGAGATGGTGTCATCCTCAGCTGTTATTAGTGAGACATCAGACAGAAGTGAAGTCTGCAAAGAGAAACTCATTCAGGGTGAGATAGAAGCTGGGTCACAAAAGACAAACTGCACAGCTGAAAATCAACATGAAGTAGAGGGGGAGAAGATAGCTTTAACAGGCAGTGATGAAAAACAGCTTGAGAAAGTTGCAGAGCCGTCAGTCAAAGAGGAGGAAGCCAAACTTGACAAAAAAGAGAGTGAGCCCAAATCTGTCGCTGGCAGCATTCAGGAAACTATTCCTTTATCAGAAGTAAGTGCGGTCTGTGACAAAGACAGCACAGCACAGTTTGATGTAGAAGAGAACACAAAATCAAAGACGGATGAAGCGTCAGAGAGGGCTTTTGAAAGTGGAGGTGCTTCTGTAACAGTAGCTTCAGTCCCTGTAGCAGAACCTGAAATCCCAGTCTCTGTAGTTAGTGAGCAGGACAAAGGCCCAGAGGAGGGGAACACTAATGTGGAAGAGAAAGGGGAGGCTAAAGCTCAGCCTCTGGAAAAACCCACTGATGAAGAAGCAGTTGCTGAGGTGACCGTAGTATTAGGCAAAAGTAGTGGTAGATTATATGATTATCTTAAGTTGTCATATTTAATAGATACTACTACTCATACATGGAAATGTATAAAATGTTTTGATCGTGGACATTCGTAAGGAGCAACTAATTGCCTTTTTTGTTGTAATTACTTATTTCTGTCTTTTTTCTTTTTTTTTATTCAACAGATGAAAACGTTGGAGACACTGAAAGGGCCTGGAGATAAAGAAATGGGTCCAAAGGAGAGCAGTCCGACCAGCCCATCAGACCTAGCAAAGCTGGAAAATACAGTCCTTCCCATTCTTGAGGCTCAAACAAACACAAAACCCAAGGATGAGGAGGAGAAACTAACAGACACTCTAAAGACCAGACGTAAATTGGAGGTCCTTCCTCTCTCACCTGACTCACCAAGCTCAGAGGATGACAGAGAGCTATCTGAGAAGAACACCAAAGGTACCACAAAGAAAAAGCTTCTTGTGCCCATGGATGTCAGGGCAGATTCTCTGGACGATAGCAGTGAAAGCTTTGGAAAAGAAAGTCCAATGTCAGGGGATGATGAGGATTTTATTCGAAAACAGATAATGGAAATGAGTGAAAATGAGGATGCCTCCCCATCTGATGAGGAAAACTTAATCCGGCGAAAGATCAGAGAGAATGAGAAGAAACAAATGGAGCAGAAGAAAACCGAAGCTATAGAGAGGAGCACATCAGGAAAATCCCGGCGACTTACCAAGAAAAGCACTATAAGTCCAGATGATGGAGAAGATAAACAACTTCATGGCTCATTGGATAAACCTGACATTGACAAAGAGGCAGGAACAGAATTAAAAGAGGAGGGGCAACAGGGTGGTACTGCAGTTCGCAAATTCCAAAGTATGGATCTGAATGCAACCAGCAGCCCTATGCGCATAACAAATGATGATGGAGAGCCTGAAATGGAAAGTCTTACAGACTCTCCAGATGATCGGTCTAGGGGTGAGGGGTCATCCAGTCTACATGCATCCAGCTTCACTCCTGGGACGTCCCCAACATCCCTCTCATCACTGGATGAGGACAGTGACAGTAGCAGTCCTAGCCATATCCGTTCTGATGAAGGTAAACAGCACAGGAAAGCCAAACACAGGCAGCCTGGTCAAATGCTGCCAACTATCGAAGACTCCTCTGAGGAAGAAGAGTTACGGGAAGAAGAGGAGCTGCTCAGGGAGCAAGAAAAGCAGAAGGGCTCAGGGAAAAAATCCAAAAAAGACAAAGAAGAGATCCGAGCCCAGAGGAGGCGAGAGCGTCCGAAGACACCACCTAGCAACCTTTCCCCCATTGAAGACGCCTCACCAACTGAGGAACTGAGGCAAGAAGCTGAAATGGAGGAGATCAGACGATCATCCTGCTCTGATTTCTCCCCCAGTATTGAATCAGATCCTGAGGGTTTTGAAATCCATGCCGCAAAGATTGCAGCTGTCCAGAAAACATATCAACTGCCTACATCAGTATCTCTTCACTCCCCAACAGATGATCAAGACATTGATAAATCACAGAAAAAATCTCTTAAATCTGCTGATGAGGCATATGAGGAAATAATGCTGAGAGCTAAGTCTCCAACACTTGACAAAGATGAGATTCAACCAGGAAAAGAGTCTCTTTATGGAGGCATGCTCATCGAAGACTATGCCTATTCATCTCTTATTGACAATTCAACTGTTGATTTGGGAGAGCAAGAGAAGATTTCTGTTCCTGCTCAGCCCAAAAAGCTGAGATCACCAGATGAAGTTTATGAGGACATGATAAAAAAGAGGAAGGAATTCATGCAGCTGGAGCAAGAATATCAAAATATGCAGCCGAAAAAGGAAAGCACCACTCCAGAAATTGTGTTGCAACCTGCTGAAAATGCCCTCTCCAAAAGCTGTCCAGTAACACTAGCAAAAGATGGGAAGCCATTGTTGGATGCTGAAACAGCCTATGAAGAGCTAATGAAAAGAGTGCTGACCCCTGGAACAAGTCCAACTCAGCAGGAACCAGAAGTAGAAAGCACTGCATCTAGAAGGGCACTCCATCCCATCCCAGACTTAAGGGTGACACAGTGTTCTTCAGGAGAGTTGTCCTCTGATGATGAGAGTATGATTAAAAAAGAAGATGAGATGACTCCAGCATCAGACACATCAACAACAGAAACTGAGCCTGTCCAGGCATTTCCTGAGTCTTCTCCATCATCCACATCAGATCAGCAATCTGACACGACTATTGGAGCATCCCAGGCTGATGTTGTGGACTTATCTAGTGCACTCCCAAAAATGTCAGCTCCTGTTATTTCCAGTGTATCGCCCTTACCCACAGTCCCCCAGTACACACCCAGTATTCCCAGCGTAGTGTCAACTGCCCCGCCTGTGCCCCCTAAGCCAAGCGTCCTTCGTAGGGCTAACTCTCAGGAAAAAGAAGATGTACCTGTTGCACCACCACTGCCTCCCCCCACTCCACCAAAACCTACTGTTTTTCCTAGGAAACCTCCAGTTCCACTTCCTCCTCAGGCTGCAACTGCTCCAATCAGACAGGATACAGTGGCTATGGCTACAACCCAAGGGCCACCTACAAGACAAGCAGTTACACCAACATACAAACCTCATGTTCCTCCCCCTGTTGCCCCAAAGCCATCCATTCCTGCTGGAATTGGCGACAGCCACAGACCAGGGCATGGTGTAAAACCACCAATTGCACCAAAGCCTGGCTCACAGCCTTCTTCACCTGCCCATGTCCCACATCCACCAAGACCAACTGCACTTGCTACTGGTCCTTCTGACATAGCCCTGAATCTGAGCCCCTCCTCTGAGAGCAAGTCATTTCAACCCTCACCAAAGTCTCCCTCCTCTCCAAGATATGCCAGCAATCTTCGAGACACGTATGTGGTTATCACACTGCCATCTCAGCCCAGTTCTCCTGTAGAGAGTGTTTCAACCCAAGCTCCCAGTAGCCGTGGCCCAGCATCCCCTTCACACCAAGCTCAGCCCCAAAGTTATCACGAACCACAGCCTCAACCTCAGTCATATTCACAGCAGCATCCAAAACCAACCCCTCCTCAAACAGGCAGGGTGCCTCTGGCATTTACACGAGTCACAGAATCCATTGAAAGCCAAGAGATTTGCGGGCCAGAAAAACATGTCTCTAGTTCTTGTCACATTATTGAGGCCATATCTGCTTCAGCACAGCCACCTGTGGTTTTGCCTAACCTCATCTCTCAAGTGGTCACCACAGAAGTCCAAAGGACAACAGTCTCCGTTGTTCATGAAAGGACACCACCACCAGTGCCCGCTCCAAGGGCAAATGGTGTCCCAATCTCGATGGAGAAACCCAAGCCCCAAACGCCTGCACAGAATGGACAGGGTGTCCAACCTTTTGAAGTGGTAGATCTCAGGACTATGAAGGTTGACCCAGAATCACACAAAAATGGTGTGGATCTGTCTTCAGGCCCAGACTCAAGACGTCAGCCATTTGTAACTGATGTCAATCGCCAGAACAGTGCAGTGCAGTCATCTGTGGTCAACCTCAGTGCTGAATCATCAACTGTTTCTATAGTGACAGACAGTATCACCATTGTGACCTGTGCTGCAACAATCCAGCGATCTGACAATGTAGATACCTCTCTAGCATCTTCAGTACCCCTTCAGCTGACAAAAAATAAAGCATTTGAGCCTGTATCTCAAATTATTTACCGGCCAATTGATTCCCAGCCCTCCACTCATGCTGGCACAGAAATTCCCATCAACCTCTCAGTTGGATCAAGCACAGGTGGAGGAACTTTCCAGAGCACCCCTGTCACTATTGCACCAATTCCTATTACAAGTTGTGTTGCCAATGGATTAAATACGGGTACCACCACAGTGGCAGGAGCTGTTGACCTTAGCACAACAAAACCATTCCACACTGTGGTGTCAGTGGATGGCTCTTCGGCAGAAGTTGTCACAGCTGTAATCACAGATGATGATGGCAAACCAGTGGATCTCACCGCAGGCAAAAGAGCTGTATGCTGTGATGTCGTCTACAACCTCCCATTTGCCAGGAGTTGCACTTCCCAGCAACCCACCACACCTCTGCCTGAAGATCGCTTTGGATATCGTGATGACCATTATCAGTATGACCGATCACCATATGGAATGAGAGGGTTCGGTGGAATTAAACCATCAATGTCAGACACTAACCTAGCAGAAGCTGGCCTGTTCTTATACAAGAGCAAGAACAGCTATAATTTCAGTGGCACCACAGACGGTGCTGTAGATCTTACCTCAGCAAAGATTTCGGATGCAGGTCAGTGCAGTGACATTGCGGACCTGTCACTTAAATGTCATTTTGAAATGCCACCACTCATTCATGGCTAACGTGGCAAAACCATTTTGTTTGTTTTTGCTTTTTGTTTTGTTTTGCATGGACAATCTTTTTTGTTTTGTCATCATCATACTTTTGCATGTGCCTGCATGCTGTTACTGTACATTTTGTTTGCTTGTTGCACCTCTCAACATTGGAGTTTCCCCCCCTTTTCCACCTTTTTTCATGATTTGGATAAAGCATGGCTTGCTTCACCATTGAATAAGTCTGCATTATTTGGACTCAACTGATATTTTTGACTTTTGACAGGTGAAGCTGTTGACTACTCCAAGAAAGGAACTTACGCAGGAATGACAATTCCACCCTATTCCTCAGCGAGAGTTACAAGTGCTGTTGGTACACTCTTTGGTACAAGCAGTGTCTTGAGGTCATCAAATGGAGTGGTCTATTCTTCTGTTGCAGCACCAATCCCATCTACTTATGCCATTACCACCCAGCCTGGGTCCATCTTTAGTACATCATACAACACCCTGTCAGGTATGCATACCAGTGACACCATGCCTTCCCTGTCCAACCTCCAGAACTTGCCACTTACCCGGTCCCACAGTTTCCTGTCCACCATCTCCACTACTGTAACAGAAGAACAAGGAGATGCCCCACTTAATCTGGAGATCTCTAGAGGGGGTACCACTGTTGCAGATGGCGTCACCCCAGCGACAGCCTCTTTATCCCTTGACACCTACACTGATGCATCACTGGAAGCCATAGCTGCTTCACTGGAAGCTCTGTCTTCACCCATGGTTCCTGGTGATGGCCAGTATCAGGCAGAGCGCGAGAGGCTAGAGATGGAGAAACTCAAGCAACAGCGCCTGGCTGAGGAATTAGAGTGGGAGCGCCATGAGATTCAGCGGTTCCGTGAGCAGGAACAACTCCTAGTGCAAAAAGAACTGGAGGAGCTTCAGGCTATGAAGCAGCATATCCTGACCCAACAAGAAGAGGAAAGACAGGCTCACCTTATGATGCAGAAAGAAACCTATGCTCAACAACAACAGCAACTTGAGCAGATTCAGAGACTCCAAGAACAACTGCGATTGCAACTGGAAGAGCAAAAGCTTCGTCAGATGTACCCTGGTGGGGACATGCCAGGGCATGGTGTGCAGGAGGCAGTTGTCTTAGGACCCGATGGCACAGTGCTGTCTCGTAAAATCACGGATAGCGGGTGCCAGACAGATGATGAGGATGAGACAGTCAGCAAAGCTTACACAGCAGGGAGAAAAAAGAGAAGTGCAAAGAAGAGTGTTGACAGTTGTGTGCAGACTGATGATGAGGATCAAGAGGAATGGGAGGCTCAGACTAGAAACCGACAAAGCCGGCCACGTACGGCCAGGGGTGATAGAGGTGGACAGTCAGAGGTATCTCTTCAAGCCCATACTGAGATATCCATACAAACTGATACAGAGGGGAATATTAGAATGGACACCAGGATGGAGCTGTCTGACTCTGAAAGGACATCACCAAAGAAACGACCTACTCCCTTAGAAATAGGCCAGTCTCCTAACCTCAAAGTTGATTCCTCTACGCTTCAAGCCCATCCTAAATCTCCAAAAGTGCTCTATTCCCCCATCTCCCCATGCATATCCCCTAGCAAATCCCTTGAGTTTGTGTCCTATGAGAAATCACTGGGTGATACAAGCCCACAGAAGCTAAGGGGAGGTGCAGATACATCAAAAGGCTCTCCAGCAAGTCCCAGGGGACCAAAATCCATGCAGAGATCTATGTCTGACCCTAAGCCCATGAGTCCAACGGGTGAAGAAAAGGCAACATCCAGCACCCAGCATGGTGAAAGTTATACTGTGAGTACTACATATAGCACTTAAATGTTGTCCAGCTGTGTATCAAGAGCTATTTCTACCTTGAGAAATTTCTTTATTAAATTTCTTCATAAAATACCCCAGTAGTATTTCCAATGAGGACAGATTCACTTGGTTCATTGTGGCAGTAGGCCTTACATAATTTGATTCAGCTTCACATATTGGTAAATAATTGTATAGTTTTCAAATATTATACCCAAGCATTAATACAGTAGAATTCAGGAATTGTTGCTTTATACTCGTCAAGCATCTTGCTGTCCCTTTTCATGTCATGCTCATGTAGCACAAGGAGACATGATGGCTCAGTGATTTCTGCCCTTCAGCAAGAGTTTACATGTTCTCTTCATGTTTGCATGAAGGAAGTGGCACATCATACCACATGGCATGTATGTGTGTTAGGTACTGGGAATACTGCTGCTGTTTCTGGCCTTAGAAGTGGCCATTCACCCAGGTTGCCACACCATGACTGCTAACTTCTCCTAAACATTTGGGTGAATCGAATATAAACTATTTAATAGATTTATTGGGATGGCCATTCAATCTAATACATCATGTAGTTGGAGAACATTTTTCTGAGCCTGGTACACAAGGAAGCATGTTTATATGCTGATATCCTGCAATCAGAGCCATACAATTTTCATCCTGTAAATTGGTGTTACCTTATCCCAAGCAGTGGTGGCTGCTGGTCTTTTAAAGAGGGGAAGCTCATTTTTGGCCTACATCATAACATTTGTCCATTTATTTCTATGCCTCCATGCCTAAAGGATATGTGAAAGCTTTAAACATTACAGTATGCATATCTACTTAAGTATGTTTTATTTGTGATAAGCACATAATACAGATAGAGTACAAATTATTATTTTTTCCTGACATACATGAGGAAAAATTGAAATAAAAGATACAACTGAACAGGTTGTACATAACAGCTTAGGCATCCCATGTTGCTCCTGGCCCTCATGGAGTATGAAAGTCAGTTTTCTGCTTGGGCAATTCACTGCTGAGAATCTCATACATACATAAAAGGATGTGAAATAAGCTGAGCTTGCAGGAAAATATTGAGCTGTCAGAGATCCATAGAGGCTTAATGTGAATAAATTACTTCTTTTGAGACTACACTTAGGATTGTACAATTTAGCGAAAAGTCAGTGCCATTTAAGGGAATGAATACATATCTTTTGGGATGCACAAAAGTTGATCAGTAAATGTACTTTCTAATAACCTTCAAATACAACATTTACTGTCCTAATTAATTGTCTTAATTTTATATTAGCACCACAGAGAAACCAGAATTGACACTTTTCCTCTTCTTGAACATTTGATAACATACAGTATATTATACCATGGTAAATTTTGGAATTTCTACAGTGCCAATCAGTTTTCTATTATTTTTCTCATAGGGGAAAGGCTCAGGCAGCACACCAACAGGCACTCAAAAGAAGGTGAAGAGGACTCTCCCCAATCCACCGTCAGAGGATGAGTCCACAACAACTGGCCAGACGGCATACAGCACGGGTTCTGCCCGCCGAAGAATGTGCCGCAACTCTAACATGGCACGTGCCAAGATCCTACAAGACATTGATCGTGAGCTAGATCTGGTGGAGCGCGAGTCTTCAAAACTCCGCAAAAGACAAGCAGAGCTTGATGAGGAGGAGAAAGAGATTGATGCCAAGCTTAGGTACTTGGAGATGGGCATTAATCGGAGAAAAGATGCACTGCTGAAAGAAAGAGAGAAGAGAGAAAGGGCCTACTTACAGAGTGTTGCTGAGGACAGAGACTACATGTCAGACAGTGAGGTCAGTAACATTCGAGAGACGAGAGGCGGGCATGGAGCTGGTGAAGATGAAGAGATTGAAGGGCATGGTCTTGAACGTCCCAGGACAGCTCCTCAGTCTGAATTAGATGACTTTGTCCCACCTCAAACCAAGCATGAGTATGGAAAATACTCATATCAATACCCTCAAAGCCAATACCAACAGACTCTCTACCAGACACCCCAGTCCTACCAGTCTCATTCCATCTATTCCTCTGTCCCCTCGCTCACTAGCTCCCAGCAGCAGAGTTACCACCAGATGCTCTTGTTGCAGCAGAAAGCTGCTAGACAAGCAGCCCTCCTCTCAGAGCTGGATGCAACTAAATATGAGGTCATTAGTCGACAGCCCGATCCCACATCTTCAGCTTACCTGGGTGTCAAATATGACAAATATGGCAACCACCTTGACCTCAGAGCCTTGGAGGTGGGAAGCATAGCAAGTAGCCCTATGTCAGCTATCTCTGATTCCTATTACCCAGATGTAGATCACCACACACCTCGGAGTTACATGCTGCTGGAAGATGCTGCAGAACTGGCCAAGGGTTCAACTGGAATATCTTCATCTTATAGTCTGGCTGAGAGGGAACTAGCCAAGGCAGAGAAGTTGCTACGAAGAAGTGCTGCAGATCTGGGTTCCACTGACTATCTGGGATCCACCTCTAGGCTCCATACGTATGGAAAGACCCCTGATGAAGAGGATACAATGGAGGAACCATATGAACTGAAACTCCTTAAGCAGCAGCTAAAGCAAGAGTTTAGGAGAAGTACAGGTGGGACAGAAAATTTAGAGCAACTAGCAGGTCTCTCCCAGCACTACTATACCCCAAGCACTAGCATCTCCAGTTACTCCCAAAGACCATCATATACAAAAACAGACAAGTATAGCATCAGTCGACTTACTCTGGAGAAACAGGCAGCTAAACAACTCCCAGCATCTATGCTATACCAAAAACACAAGACTCCACTGTTAGATCCTAAAATCTCCTCCAAGTATTCCTCTATTACAGACCGAGGTCTGGAAACAGACTATACCAGCTATCTGGGGTCTACCAGTGCATCACCAAGATCGAGCCGGCTTATGCAGGATGAGATTACCTTTGGCCTACGTAAGAATATTGCTGAACAGCAAAAATACCTTGGATCCACCTTGGGTGCCAACTTGGCTGGGTCATTGAATTTGGGCCAGAGCTTGGGTTTGGACTCTGCTTATCCTAGTGGTAGCCGCTCAAGACCCTCATCCAGACCCACATCTTGTTATGGCTTGGACTTGTCTATGAAAAGGGACCCTTCCAGTTCTTCACTGAGGCTTAAAGGGGATGGTGAAGCATCTGGAGATGGGCCAAGCTATCAAACGCCCTCTGGCCGCACCAAACCCACCAGCCTTCCTATTGTGCAAAGTGGACGTGGCCGAATACCTATAGTAGCGCAGAACTCAGAGGAAGAGAGTCCCTTGAGCCCTGTTGGGCAGCCTATGGGCATGGCCCGTGCATCAGCAGGACCCCTGCCACCCATCTCAGCTGATTCAAGGGACCAGTTTGGTTCCTGCCTCTCCTTGCAGGACTCCCAGCAGCAGCAACATATCAGGGAAGAGCCAACCAGGGGTAGGGGTTATGTGCTTCTGGATGACCTTCAGGGCACCATGTCAGATAGTGAAGGTAAAAAACAGCCTTGTCTGACTGTCTCTCTTTTCCTGTTTAATGTTTCATCCTTGAGAGTCTCTCTTTATTGTTTTTCTTGCATGCATTTAGTATTCATGTGGGTAATGTTTAGCTGTTGTGTAATCATTGGAAACTTGCATGTGTCTTTTCATGTTTATCCATACATTTTTTGAATACTTCTTCCTTTAAACTTCTGGTGTCAGTTTATGTGGTCACTCTGATGAGATCTGGTGTCAATGCATACCTTTGTACATTTTGCTCTATGTCTTATATGGTGAGCATGGATGTGCACTTCTTTATGCATGCATTGTGTTGCTGTCTGCATTCCAGATGTTGTGTAACATCTTCCTAGTTCTCTGCATGGCATGGTACAGTCTAACTTTCTGTTACAGCTACTGTACATTGTGTGGGTGGCTTCCGCTTATGGTCGTCCATATTTTATTTAGAGCATGCTGTCATTTGTAGCTGTTTTTATTCAGATTTTCAAGACTCTCAAATTGTACTTGTTAAGTATACAAGGCTTGAGGCACAATCGTGGAACTTAGTCAAGAATTAGAAATCTATTTTTCCCGTACATCATACAATGAAAAAGTGCCTCCCCACTTGAAAATTTACATAATTGGTCCAGAATCAATTGAATCAATTAAGCCACTTCTTTTAAAAGTACTCATTACAAAAATACAATTTATTGAACTGTAATAACAACATAACTAACAGTACATGGATTATATTTTTGATAGTTGTGTAAAGTGGATAGTGGATATTGTTGGTGTATTTCATAATGACATTGAAGTTTATGAATATATTTATGCGTGCAGTTATTATGATAACAAACAAATAGGAAAGATTGGAATTAGTTTAAGGGGGCTCAGTAGGGAGACCTTGTTTTTATCTTTTAAATGCATGATATGTGGTTGCAATGTGTAATAAATATAAAACTTTAACTTGCATGTCTTGTCTTGAATACTTGCTTGTATGTATATATGTATGTGATACATGAGTGACTTTATGTTGCATGAAATACGTTTATGCCTATGAATGTTCTATACACTTTCTTCATACTGCATTTCGTAAAGGTATTACTGCCTTACTTTAAACAAAAAGTTAGGATAGCCCATTATATTTTCTACTTTCTATTATAAAATAGGAAAGAATCTAATGAAAAAATCAATAATGCAAGAAAGCACTGAAAATTAAATGATTTAATTTAACATTTGCTGAGCAAATATTCAGTTTCATTATTTTTATCTACACTTTCTTTTACTGAGAGTATGCTGTATTCCCAGCTGTCATCATTTAGAAGTCCCAGTTTTGGTAAAATGAGAGAAAAGAGACTTGAAGGAAGAGAATACAAAGTTGGATAAATCTCACTTTTGTACAATCTCTGCTTTTTTAACTCATATATTTCTTCTTGGTAAAAGTGAAACTCCATTATAAAAACACAGTAGTTATTGTGATACAGTTTAGTTACTGCTGCAAGGCACTGACAGCAACTTATTTGCAGTATAATTAAATAAAAGTACTTTATTAAAACAGCATAGAGCTGGTCAGCTTTCAGTCCAAGTGTTTTCATGAAGTATTCATGAATCAAAATATGCCAGTTCTAGCAAGTGCAAACTCGGTTGAAGTTAGGATTATTTACTTATCTTTAAAGGTCCCAATTTGCAGTTGTCTTGAATGCAGCACAACTACTTGTTAATAAATTCATATGGACCCCTTCATTTTGCACTCTAAACTGACTTGCCTTGATTCCAGCCCTTAGTGATTCCCTGATGGCTTTGAACAGAGACGATGCAACCAATGGTAGAGTATTAGTTCAGTTCTTTAGTCATCCATTAGCTAACATATTAACCTTGCACCACAAGTCTACCACATAACAATTGTAACTGAATGTTTGGGATGTAGTTTGTAAAATGGCACATAAATAAGCACATCTTTAATTTAACAAATTCAATTAATTTTATATGCAATTTTACAAATGTCATGAGAAAATGTGTTGTACACATTTTTTGTAAGAAACACATAGTCACCTCCCTAACAATTGGAGAATAATCAATGTGTACATAACCAACATACAATCACAGAAAATTAGCACATTAAAAGTTTAGATTTTATATCTATGCATACTGTACTAATACTATTTTTTATTTAAACTGCATTATTTCCCCCACTTATTTTTCAGTACATGTGAAAATCTTTTGATGCTCAGCATCCTTTTTCCTTTTCACGAAAAAAGTGAAGTAATTAATTCAATTTTCTTTTGGCCTTTTTACCTTCCTCCTATTTCATCCCGAGTCACTAATCGGTATTTACTTTATCATTTTTACTGAATGGTCTGTAATCACCTTTAAATGAAATGAAACCCATCCTCGTTGGTAGGATCTCTCACATTGGTTCTGAAGTAGTGCTTTTTTTTATCCCTGAAGCATACCACCTTAGACGAGAAGAGACAGACTGGTTTGACAAACCAAGAGATGGGCGCTCAGAGAACGGACAAGAAAAGAGACAGGTGAAAGAGGACAAACAAAACACATGCACACACTTTACACTGTTTAGCCAGTCCAAGCAGTAATGAAATGCATGCACCCTCACCCATTCACCTGGATATCTACTGTATATGTGGTATGTACAATCAGATGCTATTGCAAGGTACTTAAACACCACATATATGTTCATGTTGCAAAGAATCCATACCTAACTCTTTTCCATTTACCTTACATACATGACATCTCACCATTGTGTATGGACCACAGGGAAAAGGTCCATTCTACCCCTTCCCTCACCTCAGGGTCAAACTGCAGAGGGATCCCAAAGACCGCAGTGTCTCAGGTAAAGTACCACAGTTTACTACATTTCATTCAACAACAACAACAACAACAACATCAGCCGGCTACTGCATGAGAAGTAATGTGCATTCAAAGAGGCATGTATTCAAAGCTAATGTGTTATTGACTGTAAGGCATGCATTAGATCTTATTGACCCCATTGCTTACTGACTGCATCAAATATGCACTGTTTACATCACGGACATTGTTTTCCTTTTATTGATCATAAAATAGATTCAAAATTATTTTAAAAAGGGTAAAGGCAGTAAAATGTATACATTAATATTGATTGTAATGTCTCATTAGGTTTACAGAGCATGACTAGTATGCTTTGTACATATTATTTACTTGATATTCATGCCAAACCTCAAGAAACTGGCAAGTCACTCCTTCTGCCATTACGTTCCATCACACCGTTCCTCCAGGCTGGGAGCAGACAGACATTTCATTTCCTGGCTTCCCTTTTGATTTGGCTCTTATCCACGCTCATCAGTCATTGCCATGCTCAAGATGGCGTATCCCTCACGCTCAGGATTATCTTTCACAATTAACAAACAGCCCACAAAGGAAGCATTTTGTTTATGAGGGGCCTGATGGTGATCTGAGTCATTTTGTTTCTCGCTGCAGTAACCATGTTAAAGCGGTTTATGTAGCAAAATGAAGGAGGTTGTGGCTCTGTGTAGGTGAGGGCCTTTTTATGTGTGACCCATGGAAGAATACTATACCCTTGCATGAGTTGCAGATAATCAATAGAGGAGTTGGTGTGTGTGCTGTTACAAATGCAGCACCTACAGAACAGTGAAATGTTTTTCTACCGAGCTATCTACCTAAAGTATATCATTTTATGTCAAAAGCTAAGATGACACTTCTGCTCTCCTAAGCTAGTTCCATTAAGCTGCAGTTTAGCCAAGACTTTCCTATCAAAATTGGGGGGGGGGGGGGGGGTTAGCTCTCAATTCAATTTTTTTTTGGAATAAAGATAAGTTAAATTACTATGATTATGTTTTCAACTATAGGTTTTAGCTAGAAGCAGGTTACAGCTAAAAACAGGAAGTAAATATAGGCTATTCTCGTCATCTAGGCTAACCCTGGTCTGTTTTGGTGAGTCTGTGTTTGTTAACATGCAAAAGAAACAATAAAGTTAAATGTCAATGTTAGAGATCAAATGCTAATTATTAATGGTACTCACTCGGTCTTTGTGTTTGATCCCAAGCAGGAAATGGTCTGGGTATCCGTGTGGTTGGAGGGAAAGAGGTCCCTGGCAGTAATGGAGACATCGGAGCTTACGTTGCCAAAGTGCTACCTGGTGGAGCTGCAGAGCAAACCGGAAAGATTCTTGAAGGTATGGTTTTTGATGAAATACACTTCCCTTTGTGCAGAAACATGTTGTAGATATGAAGACAAGGGGGGAAAAAAAGTTTATAGGCCATGTCCAATTTCATGCCTTTCTCTTTCAAGGATAGGTTTTAATTTGGGTAAATATGTTTCTCTTTCATACCAAAAGTCAAATGAAAAGATTGTAAAGTTTTAAAAGCATTCCATCAAAGATTAACAAAAAAAATAGTGACAAGAAAGTGACATTTCCTAATCACACATTTAAACATGTTATTCACTTTTGAGAAAAACAGTGGTGACAGAAAGAGGTCTAAATTTGCATTCAATTTTCATCACATACTGCCAATGGGCTATGACTCATTGGAGTTGTGTTATACATTTTATTGGTTGTATTCAAATACATATACTGTAGACGTATATGTGTATATACATGTAGATGTGGTCTAATAATAATGGCACTGATCATTTTTCCTCTAAAATGGAAGCAACACAGCATACTGTATACTGTATTATATAGGTGGTAGCTGCAACACCTACAGTTAGCTATTCACCTCGTCACCATGTAACCATAATGCACTCTCTCACAGATATATGACCTGTGATTTCACCCTTACACACCTCTCACTGACACCACCTGAGGATGAATTGCTGTGTGGTGTATTAACAGGAACACTTTTCACAAGGTGTTATTGATTTCACACGGGGGGGTTTGAGAACAGTTAACCCTCTCACCCTCCCAGTCCATCTGTCTACTCATACTCGCCTTTAATCTCTGTGTTGAGGCACATTGACAGTGTCGGACAATTGGTAAAGCTGTGGCCCGAGCCTTTTTTGATGCTGCCACACTGGTGATCTATGGATGGAGAGAAATACGGCCTAGTCTGGACCTGCAGAGTGTGTGTGATCCATCTGTCTGTTCTCTGTTGATGTGTGTGTGTCTGAGCGTGGGCATTTCTTAATCACACTTTCTGTTCTTGTTTGTCTCTCATTCCATTTCCCTCTTTTTTTTCAAAAATATCCTTTTTCCATGGATGTTTTTCTCTCCATTTATATATCATATCAGGCTATTCTGAGATTTTCTGTGAAGACAGCATCATCAAAAGATGAAGATAAAAAAAATGCAACTGTGAAAAATTGTGGAAAAAGTGGAGCTTAACTTGGCTTAAAGGTTTTGCTTGGATTTAAATAGATTTTTCAATGGGATCTCCAGTGAAACTTAATGGAAAACTAAGTAAAGCAGAGAAATATAAATGTGGATCATGTTTTCAGTACGGTTAAAGATTAAATGAAAGTGGAAATTGTTGCAGTATATATTGTAACTTTTACATCAGGAAACAAAAATCCCAAATGATAAATAAATATTTCAAGTTTTAATTAAGGTTTCAATGGTTGAAAAGGTCAGAGAGCACATAATAGATCACACAGTGTAATTTCTCATTAGACTGTACATTTTTTAATTCACCTAATTCAGTTTTATTTCATTTATACATATATCACCATATTGTATCAAACTGTAATGCTTCCTATGTATTTATCTTTTTTGCTACTTTGCTACATATTATGACTCACCTATAATTATTCAGCCTCTTATACATTGTAGTCTTATCTATTTTATTATTCTAAGCACAGACAACCCTCCGTGGTGTAGGTGAAAGCTGATGATGATTGCGTAGGTCCAGGAGTCAAGATGCATGCGTGACGCTGTTCCCCACAAGGACAACTCGGCCATGACAACAGCCATAACCCTGTCATCAACACTAAGCAGAATGACTGCAAAGTGTTTTCGTTCTGCCATTGGTAACGCAGTATCTCCCTCCCCTGTCGTGTGAATATGGAGAAATGTCGTCAGATTCAACAGGCACAGAGGCTTAGTGTCACAGAGGGCGCGTGTAGGAATGCCTGTTTGTTTCTCTGCTGCTGCTGAAATTCAGATTTCACAAGCCTCACAATGGGACCAATGTGGTGAATAATATCAGGGTGAAACTACAGTGCAGCTTCCCTGTCACTCACACATGCAGCGAGGGAGTATCGGCGCAAACAGAGGACCCTCCTGATGAGCTGTTTCAACCTGTGTAAGTCGCGCCAGTGTGCAGGGTGTGTTTTTGGAAGGATTTAGTGGGTTTGCTGTGCTGTGTGGATTCATATAAGCTTTCACTGCTGAATTAAATATAAATACATGGTCAATTTTATGAGACATTTGTCATAGCTGGAGAAATACCAAAAAGAATCTGATTTGATTTTCTCTTCGTTCCAGGCGTTCCATGCGTCATGTTTGAATTGTTCTCCTGCAAACTCTAGTTTCTATAGTTGCAATAACACAAGGCCGTTTTCGGGTTGATTTTTTCCTCTGTTTGTGCCTGAGAGCCCCGTGAGCAGCTTTGTCACACAGCTGCTGTTTGGGCTGTCACCAGCATTCATCTCTCTCGTTTTGGCTTGCAGTCTGATGCACATGTCGTTTGAGTGCAAGAATCAAAGCTTGTTTTCTCTCTCAAAAGATTCCTCGCTGTGAGTCAAAGGATGGATTTGAGACCATGAACTGGTCACGTATCCAAGCCAACAGGGATTTATTTTTCCCGTGAATTGATCCCTTTATGCACTCAAAGAGCTTCTTCTCACTTCAAGCTTTTGGTTTCTTTCTGGTTTGAAATGAAATGTTTGTATTACACTGCATATGGTATTGTTGACTTTTTTTTCACCCTGCCTATGTAATAGGAATGCAAGTGCTGGAGTGGAATGGAGTTATTCTGACGGGGAAAACCTATGAAGAGGTACAAGGGCTCGTAGGGCAACCGTGCAGTGATGCAGAAGTGTGTGTCAGACTGTGAGTATAAGCTTTGTCACAGTTTGTTTTCTCCGCCCTGTATTTATAGCACTCCATATTCATTCTTCTGCCATTTTTTATTTTCTTCCTCTGTTTATCCTTGATCCAAATCCAATCATTGCTCCTCCTTCATTTCCTGCCTCTTCATCCACCTAATGTTTCACTCTGCTCCTCTTTGTTTTTTGTGGTCTGTTTTATGATTTACAAAATTGCAATTTCCCTCTAAATCACACATCCAATTCTACAAAGCATCCTTCTCTCATTTCATTTTTTAAAAGCCAGTCATGATTGCCAGCATTGCTGTTTCCGATCGAGTTAATCAGAGCCATTTTACCCTCATCTGCGTTATTCTTCAGTTTTCCGTTTTAATTTTGATTTCCAGAATTATATGACGCATTAATTCCTTGTTTTTCAGCGATCTCAACATGCTGGCTGAGTCTGAGGGTTCCCAACATCTGAATTTCCAGGAGCACAGCAAAAGTGAGTTCCAGTATTCCTATAACTAGGTCTTTTCACTTCTCACTCACATTTCCTAATTAACTTTTGTCTCTTGCAGTTTTCCGACTCTCTTCTCATATCACTTTCATCTAAGATTCGCTCATTTCTCAAGTTCAGCCATGCATTACTTGTGGCCTATTTCCTCTGTCTGTCTGCATTAAATTGAACCATTCTGGGAACACTAGATTGTTTTCAAAGGGCTGCTGTAATGTGGTGCCTTAATATTCAACTTGAAGTTTTCTATTTGTGGTTTTTCATGTCTTCTTCGTTTCCAATGAAATTGGCGACCGAAACTTTTCTGGTTTCAACCTCCTGCACAGTGTGTGTTCCTGCTCCATCTTTCCCTTGATAAAGAGAGGCTAAAAAAAATGTTTCCAGCTTCATTTTATGTGTTTGTGCTGCTGTCAAAATGCATTGGATTATGTAGGTATGATGCTATGATTATGTATGTGCCTTGTAGGTGACAGACCGCCCAGGTCTCCAGGGGTTGACCCTAAGCAGCTTGCGGCTGAGCTGCAGAAAGTGTCACAACAGCAGGCTCCCACGTCCGGCTCTTCCTCAGGACTGCCCGCCACCACCTCGGCCACCTCCAGTCCAGCCCAGCCAGGATCGCCATCCGTCAGCAAGAAACGCCACAGCAGCAAGGCCGGTCCACTTTCAAAAGTTGATCACAGATGACAGTACATGTATATCTCAGATGTGTTAATGCCATTATGATCTCAAAATTGAGTTGCTGGTTAAATCTGCAGACCAGTCCCTCACATTTCTGTAACTCACGCATTTCCCAAAAAGCTTTGTTGAGCGATATCAGTCTTTAAAAACACAGTGGTACATAATGAATATTGAAATAAATGCACAGATGCAACTTGGAGTTTTGCCTCAAGTGCTGCATCAAGTACAGCACAGCACAGTAAAGAACGCAGTGTACAGTATCAACACCCACCAGTAAATTCAAACTCTCCACCCACAGATTTTTTTTTTTTTTTTTTTGCAGGCAGGATCTAAACATGTTGCTTTTATCTCTCACAGACTGCAGAGGGAACGAAGACCCAGTCCCATCCCATCACTGGAGAGATACAGGTCTGTGAAAAGAAACCATGAGTTATGTAATCTTAAAGCAAATATATGGTTATGATAGATCTGGGGTATATGTTACATTGATTATGTGAAATCATTTGTATTTTCAAACCATGGAAGTTGAAGCCCTTTTTTTTAATTGTCACATTTCTACACAGTTTTCAGTGTTTTCTATTGTTTTTCTCCCGAAGTCCATTTGAATTCATTTTCACTCTCTCTGCAGCTTCAAATCCACTATGATAAGCAGCTTGGCAACTTGATCGTTCACGTCCTGCAGGCCAGAAACCTCACTCCGCGGGACAACAACGGCTACTCCGACCCATTTGTTAAAGTGTATCTCCTGCCAGGGAGAGGGTGAGTCAAGGGTGTGGAACCTGCAAGCACAACTTAGAAAAAAAAAGTTAAAAAGAGGGGCAATGTCAGTTTTAATGATGTAATAATACAAAATGAGAAATACATTGGAGGTGTACTAGTATAAACAGATAAATGGGAGTAAGATGCCACTTTTATTTGGTGCTTTGCTGTTGTTTTCTGCCACTTTTGGTGGAAGAATTTAAACAGACCTGCTTAGATTTTCCACATTGACATCAGTGTCTATGCAGGCAGCCACTTCGTTAAGCTCAAACCTGATTTCCATTCATTTTAAAATCGATTTACAATTGATTTTGGCTTACCATGACATCTTTCAATGTGCAGCACATGACCTCTCTTTGGTATCTGTTCCTTCAGTGCCTATGTATACACAGTCCATCAAAGGCTATGTTTTATGTTGTTACTTGTTATTGTTATGGGACTAATCATCCCCTTATCGCTGCTGAATGACATGAATGCTATGTAAATGATATGAGGTTTAGTGTACTTGTGTTGATGTGGCCCCTGTTGATGGGTGCTCCACTGTACCGTAGGTGTGAGTGCAGTCTGAATCAATAGCTCTCATATTTAGTTGCAATACGATCCTCACTCCCTCATACATCCAGGGCCCCCTTCTCACTGTGATTGCGCTTTAATGTAATTGACTCTCCCACCTTCTCTGCTGTATGAGGTCCCTCGAGAGAGTGTTTTTTTTGTTTTTTTCCTGTCATCGTTTCAGATAAAAGCAATAATATATGGCTGTAGGCTTTACAGCCAGCCACCACTCTATCAGGCTTTCAGTTTCACACATGCGCAGATGCAAACATCACTGTGGCTTAGGTTTATGCTGAGGTCACCAGAGAGTGGCAGCCACAAGCCCCCGCAGCCACCTTACCAATAGTTGCTACAGAAACATGCACATTTAAAGTGCATGTGCGCACATACTGTATATGCTGCATGTGTATACATGGTCAATCTCACAGCTATCACAGCACCAATGGCAATTCATGCAGAGGCTTTTCAGATGCATCACAGATCTCCTGGCAACCACATGGAGGTCCTGCAGTGTTTTGAATAGTCTGACGTTATTATTCAATGCACAGGAACCAGGAAATAGGAAAACATGTTTACATACATTTACATGTCATTGTTTACAATCTTGATTCTCTGGGATACATGCAAGTAAAGATACACAGGTGTTGCTTTTGGAAATGTTCAATGTAAGTATCAATTAGGAAGCAGAAACACATTTAGCAAACTAAAATGTAAAGAAAATGCAGGAAAAAAAATCAGGAGATGGAGATGAAACAAACCACTGCATCCTAGAAACACATGAATAATATAGATTTAACTTTAATTTAAGTTAAATGGTCAGTAAGGTTTCAGGGGTTAGAGGTTAGGGTTAAGGTTAAGAGGGTGGCCCATGAGGTCGCAGATCTCCACTTGGATTGCCAAAGGATGCGTAACATCACCTGAAAGTCCTCTTTACACACATACATGATATTCATGAGACACTAAAGCACAAACTTAATCCACCCACTCCAGCATACCACAGCTCCCTGCTCTTGTCCTTCTCCTAAAGACACAGTTAATGAATCACATACAGACTACTACAGTAATTTCCCCTTTCCCATATACCCACTCACAGTCCACAGACACTCTTTTGACCCCCACCCTCCCTCTGACTATTGTTTCTGTATGTTGTTCTTTATATTTAATGCATGCTGGACCCCCTCAGTCAGGTCATGGTTGTCCAGAACGCCAGGTATGTGACTTGCCCACTTTGGCACTTTGGTTCTGTTTTGGTTGAAATTTGGTTGTCAGTTTGGTGAAGGTTACAAAACATCCAGGTTTTTTTTTTTTTGTTCTTTTTTTTAACAACCGATCGTAAGCTCATTGACACACGTTAATTAGCTCAGTCCAACTAACTCCCTTCACCCTGGAACAAGTGTGCATTTTGCCTTAGTCGCCATATTCTCATGATATTCCCCTCACCTTAAGTTTTAGTGTCCTTGCATTGCATTTCAGGATGACAAAAATCCCTAAATATTAACATCTAACATATTAACAGCTTAAGATAACACATATAAACATACAATCTGTGCTGACAATTCACGCTTTCCCAGCTGACTTTTGTGTTTTCCTGGTAGATGGTCTGTTTTTGTTCCTACCCATTGTAGTTTGAAACCCTAACATTGAACCTGACGCACTTTAGTTTGTCCCTGTTTTGTGATTAAGACCCCTCAGTAATGTCCTACATCGTGCCCCGACATCATAATGTAACCCTCAGTGCCACGTTCAATACACACTCTCATTATTTTGCTCTGCAGTCCTTTATTCATCCCATTACTTTCCAATATACGGTAGATTGTCCTTGTCTTTACCAAACTAACTCTTACAGACTCATATCCTACAATCTTAAATCGAACCCTACACCCTGCAAAAAACATCCATCTAACAAGTCATTCATTCTACTCCAGTCAACTGTGATGTAAAATATTTTTTTTCTCAAAACAAGTGAAAGAGTCCGTGAGTCAGAGTATATTTCTTCTGACTGCAAATTGACTTATTTAAGTTATTTGATTTAAGTTTAGAAAAATGTAATTAGAAGTGAGACTGCTTCTTCTACTTTTTTTCTCTCCTTTTATTTTACTGGCGTTCATTTTCACTTGTTTTAAGATATAGAAATGTTTATGTGACTAAATGACTTGATGGACATCAAAATGGACGTTTTTGCACCACACCTTGACATCGCACCCGGCCGTCCATGCACGTAGGCCCATACATTGTTACTGTCCAAACAATGTGCATCGCATTCATTCTCTCTCTCCCCTCTACTGTCACGTTGTGCCCTTTAACTCCAGTAAATTGTGCTCAGTACATTGTGGTGCTCCACTTCCCTGTACGACTCTTGCGTGTCTGTGACCATTGTTGCGATGTGTCCCCCCACCCCTAGTGCTGAAAACAAGAGGAGGTCCAAACATGCGGGCAAGAGCCTCAACCCCGAGTGGAACCAGACTGTCATCTATAAGAACATCCACCTGGAGCAGGTACTGTATGTGGTCCATTACACGCAGCGGCACAGCGCAGCGCAGTGTCATGCTTCTTTTTTTTTCATTTTGTAATTAAATGATTAGTAATTTGGGCTAGAATAGACGTGGCATACACACTACATCTAAAGTGTTTGACAGTCAAGTTTAAAGAGTGAAAGAATTTTTGTAACTATATAGCAAAGGCAGTCGGCACAAACAAAGACATTAAATGTGTCAGGTTCTACATTAAAATGATTCAAACACAAAAAAATTGCCTTTTCTCTGCTGGCACTCTGGTGAGTATTATGGCCATTGGTTTTATTAGAGCAGATGGATATGCCACTGGGATTTAATCATACCATGGTAGAGCCCATTTTAGATTTGTTGGAAAATTATCAATCCTAGCAAATTTGTGAACGTCTGTTGTCAGGGTTTTTTTAATCTGCCTAAATGATTGCACATTTTTTTTCTTTAAGGTTTATTTTGGTATTTTGTTGTACACTCAGCCAAGATAGGTCACTATAAAGACACATTAAAGGAGCTATTTATACATTTTTGCTAGTGCTACGTAGCCAACATTAGCAACTGTTTACTTACTGTACCAGTCTTGACAAGAGCTTCAGTCAGTTGCGTCAGCAACGAGAGGTTATAAAACACCCTCTCAGTGGTGTTGCATCTTCAGAGCAGAGTGGATGCTACAGTGACTCAGTATCAGAAAGGGCCAAGCTAGTTTGTTCCCATGTTAGCATGGCCATGTGGGCCCCATAAGGGCTACATTTGGGCTGCAGATAAGGGTCCCAAGTGGGTTTGTCCGCAGTTTCCATGGTGGCCTCACCTGTGTTTGCCCATATGGGTTTCAAGTTGGTTCTGACTGGGTTTCAGGAGGGGCCCAACTTGGAGAGTTGCACAGGACCCATGTGCCCACATGGGCCGAAGAGGGATCAGACTGGACCTTAAGTGGGGCCCAACCAGGCAATTCATCTGAGACCCTTTTAGGCCCCACCTGTGTGACCATACCATGCTAGTAGATGGAAAGAAATTACAGAAATAGTAGCAAAAGTGAAGGAATAAAGTTAGTTATGTTAATATTTCTTCTAGATTGGTGAGTGAACAACTGTTAATGCTAATCTTGGTTTAATTTTGTGTTTCCCAGCTGAGGAAGAAGACCCTGGAGGTGAGCGTGTGGGACTACGACAAGTGCTCCTCCAATGATTTCTTAGGAGAGGTAAACCCCTTTGACAACACTGGTTTTCAATCAGCTGCGTACAGGTAGGTTTTTTATTTGTATTCCCATTAAAACGCTCTCCGTCCCCAGGTCCTTATTGACCTGTCCAACACCACCCAGCTGGACAACGTCCCGCGGTGGCTCACCCTGATGGAGCAGAGCGAGGCGGAACACCACCGGCGCTCCCACACAGGCCAGGGCCGACACGGCTCCTCTAAACCTTCCTCACAGCATTCCTCCCCCAAAACCGCCGGCTCCGCACATGATATTCAGGATTCCCCCAAATCATCTGTCATCAAGAGCCGAAGCCACGGGATCTTTCCAGATCCGGCCAAGGGTAGGACACGATGAATTCCCCTCCCCCGCTCGACCTGATCACCATCATCCCCTAACAGCCCCTGTGAACCTTCTGCTTTTCTGCTATTCTTGTTTCCGTCTTCTCTGTATTTGTTCTCTCCTCTACTTTATTCTTTTCACTTCTCTTACATTGTGGTTTCTTCCTGTCACTGCTTCTTACTTCAGTTTTTTCCTTCTATCTCAGTGTCCACATCTGTCCACCTGTATCTCTCTCTGCAATCCTTCCTTTCTCCCAGCACCTTCCGATGGCCATTTTTGCACCCCCATTGTAGCTTCAGCTCCATGCTTTCTGCTTTCTCATGGTCTGTTCTCTCGGTTACCATGTTGTCACCCCAGCTCAGAGGCCTAGCCTTAGCTTCCCTCTATCTGTCTTCTAACACAGAGGGCAACATGGCCGTGGAAGGCTTTGAATGTCCCCCTAATTTAGAAAAATAACCCTCAAATTTAATAAGGATGTTGGACAATCATAGACTTCTAAGGAAGTTACCGTAACAGCGTTTAACAGCCGGTAACAGTTCACTAAAGTAAAAGATAGTCTCTTTGGTAATTTGGTGAATCTGGTTGTTTTAGACACGCAGGTGCCCACTATCGAGAAATCTCACAGTAGCCCTGGCACATCGAAGCCTTCCCCGTCCGAGGGCCAGAGCCAAAGCCATGGACACAGCCAACACTCTCGCTCGCACGGCGCTTCACGCTCCAGCAAAAGCGCCGCACGGCAACACCATCAGGACAGCGGCACTGGAAGCAGCGGAGGTGCTGCCATAGCAACGGGCGATGCCCCACAGCAGTCACAGCAGCAGCCGCCGCAACGCCTCCAACCAAGTAAACCAAGACGCAAATAAAGCCTACGCAGCATGGCCTCCTCGCACTCATCTGTTCTACCTTCTGTTGGGGTTTTTTTCTGTTCCTTTAGTTTCCTTTTTCTATTCTTGGTTTCCCCTCACCCCTTTTACACCCTCTGGTCCTCTTCCCCCGTTGTATTCACAGTGTGTCTCTCACCGCTTCTCTGTATGTACTCACAAGTGTGTAGAGCAAGCACTTCACCTGTACCGTAGCACACTGTCTGTGACTTTCCTGAGTTTGACGCCCTTTCATTTACCCCAAAGAGGCATAATGGTTGCTTAAAAAAGGCCACTTCTGACTACTTTAACCTACCTAACAATTAACAATTAAATATAGTTTTTGAGGCTATAAATCCTATCTTTTTTAATGCTACTTTAAGTTAAACAAGAAATAATTACTTTTACCTTGGTTGAAGTTAAATAACTTTACTTAAGTAAAAGTATGAAAAAAAAGTAAAGCGCACTGCAATGTCTCCAGCTCACTTTAAAATGACAAGACCAGCATAATCTTTGTCGCTACAAGTCCAGTTAATGTTGTTCAGCCGAGAAAAATTATGCTTCCAGGAGAGGTTTAATAATTTTGGATTTACTGATTCAACCTTTAAAACAAAAAAAAGATGCAGTCCCCACCCCCTCCCTAAGATATCATTAACCTCTTTTGGTATTTTTATTTCATTATTCTTTGGATTTATTTTTGATTCTGTTTATCAACAAGCGATGACCAGCTTTTCTGGGGCTCCTCCACTGAGATGGCTGTGCATGCAGTCCACTACCCCTCCCTTTTTATTTTATTTTATTTTTTTGTTTGTTTGAATAACTACCGGACCCACAATGCACCTCAGTAGATGCTGCACACCCCGCCCATTACTGACATGCGGGAGGGGCGAATGTGCACCGCACACTGTGGCTGCATGTGATTGACAGTCAAGCTGGTTGCCATGGTGAAGATAAACCGCTCTCTGAATCTCCATCTTGCTCCTCCCCCTCCTTCCATCTTGAACTTCGACCCCCATGACCTTTGTTTCCCGGCGTTGACTCCCCTGACATCCGACCTGCGCCTGCGAAAACAAACACATCCAGGCCAAAGAGGCCGCCTCTCACTGAGGCACCAGAGACACAGCGTAGTGGGCGTGCTCACCATTCAGAGAGCCCAGTCCGATTGGCTGCCTGCCCTGCCATCGGTTGTGTCGGCCAAAGGGAGCAGAGCAGACGGCAGACACCTGACCCTCAGGAAAGCTGTGTCAGAAGAGAGGCCGCAGAGCATCGGAGGTGAGCGTTTGCCCAAGAGTCTCCTCCCTGTCGTGTGACTGAAGCACAGATGGAGCAAGGAGAGAGAAAGAGTGAGAGAAAGAAAGAGAGGATGCGATACTACTAACGCACACCTGCAGAAAGAGAGAGAGAGGGGAGTCTTACAAGCTAATAAAAAAAAGAGACAGGAAGACAGAGAGAAAGTTGCACATCACCAAGGATTCATGCAGCGACGCACACTTCCTCCACGGCCACCAACACGGCTCACTAATACCAGGAAATGAATGTCTCAAACTGTGATATGATTCACTGAGAGTTAACGCTGTGCAACCGCCACATCTGCTGCGTCATGACTCCCCCACTGCTTCATTGAACTGGTATTAGTGAGCTTTTTGCAACCCGTCAATGACATGGTGTTGAGTGGCCCGAAAGGAAGTCGTGTCGGCATGGATCCTGTTCTGCACCACATCCACGCATCCCATTCATACTCTACCACACTGCCTGATCAGCTGTTGAAATGTAAAACATTTAAACATGCACTTCTTAAAGAATTACATCTAAAATATGTTGTATATTAAAAAGGTTTTTTAAACATTAATGAAAAAAAAGATCCTTTAAACTCCTGATATGAAACAATATACATGTAATTTAAACTTTTAAACTAAAGAAATGCCCAGACTGAGATATTAGATTATTATAAATAGCTCATATAGTAGACTAACAATGTCACTAGGGTCTACGTGCCTCTTGTTTGGTCTGCATAAACATATCTGTGTGATATTTCTCTGGATTTATTTGTCTGTGTCATGTTGAAGCTTTATATGTGAGTTATTCCTGTCTTGTCTTTGTCTGAGAGAAAGTTTCCAATTGCTGTTTGTCCATATGCTTCTTGCTAGTCCTCTGTGTTTGTGTGATTTTCATAAAGAGTCATCCTTTTGACTGCGACATGAATTATTATGCGTATTAAAGTTGTTTATGATGGATTTTAGTCGCTGCAGATATTAACTAATGCTTCTTGGCCCTAGTTTTTAACGTTCCTGGACCTGGCAGACGTGCAATTTCTCTCCCTGTCTCTTGTCCTTGTCTTGTTGTGATGGATGTGGTCGTATCTCCGCACAGCTCGGTCGAGCTACAGATCCAGCGACGCCCCGGTCACAGCGGCCTCATTGGACAGCGGCCTGAGTGGCAGCGCCTACAGCCTATTGGATGAAGAGGCAGAGACAAACGAGGTGGACAGTGCCATCTTCCAGGTCCCCCGATTGTGAGTCAGCTTATTCTGTGTAATTCTATCTAAAAGAAACGTTTATCACTGTCACCGCTCTCAGCAAATAAACAAGATTTATCAAATACCCAATAAATAAAATATCTGTTGTAATGTGTAGTTTCCTTTCTCTGATTCCTTCTTTGTTCAGTGGAAAGATCCCAAACGGCACAGACGTGATGAAATCATCCATGGGACACAATGATGGAGAAGGTAAAATATCTATGTGTGTGAGTGTGTGTTCATGTACTGTATGGATGTAAAACATATAACACTACGCACATTGTTCAGTCATTGTTCATTTCAATGCTGAAAATGTAAAATTGGTTTTAGCAGATAAGTTTGATCTTACAAAGTCATCTCAACTTTTACACTATGTTATATTTGCATACAAGCAGAAATGTTAATTTCCTCTGTGCTTGTACAGTACTGTGCTTGTGCGTGTGAGTGTGTATTTCACTGTTTCCATAACAATAAGAATATTGAAAATGTTGTTTTAACATTAGCATTATACCGTAGACCTGCCAGGATCTAAAGGTTATTTTCATTGTTCTGTCTTTGTCATGTAATTAAAACTGATGCAAAGGTGTAAACATCATCTCATATTCACTTTCACACCTGAACTTTGTTTTCAGCTCTTTACGTTCTCACCACCTACTCCCTGTCTTTATGTTTCATTCTTTCTCTCTGTAACACATGCACACACACTCAGAGGCTACCCCTACCATTTGGCAAGGTCTTGTTGCTTTATTCGTTCAGTTGCCAAGGCAACTACAGGACAGGCAAAGCTCCTCATAACTTCTCCCCATCCTTGTTAAACAAATAAATGTGATTGCTTGCAGGCCATGTTTGATATTACTCATCACATGAATACATTTAGTGTCCAGTAGAGGGCGGTGTCATGGAGTAGATGCATCCATGCATTAGCTGTACCACTTATTCGTTTGAAGGTCCTCAAATCCATATGTTGTCGATATTTGACTTTGTTTTACCTAATTTGTGTGTGTATGTGTGTGTATATTTAGGTAAATCCCAGGTGATGGGGGAAATAAAGATTGCACTGAAGAAGGAGATTAAGACAGAGGGTGAGAATTTGGTCCTGGAGATTCTTCAATGTCGCAACATCACCTACAAGTTCAAGTCTCCAGACCATCTGCCTGGTAATGGTGAATAACTGTACTATACATACTTTTATGCATGCAGCATCAAATTTATACTTGTCTGCACAAAAATAGAGACTTATTTGATTGATTTCTAAATGTATTACTTTTTCAATTATGTTCCTGTAAATCCTCATCAAAATCAAAAGTGTTTAATGATAATTATGTGTGTTTTTTTTATATATTTGACAGCTGTGAAACCCACACAGACAATTGTTCAAAAAGACTGGCATCTGACATACCATAAATTCCTTGCCAGTTTTCCTAGATGCTGAGCTGCACGTGTCTCCAGCCAGCACTCCCTTGTAAAGCAACAGTAGGCATTAGATTTACCTACTGTCCAAAGGTATATACTGTACGTTTGTGCAAGGTTATAAGCTCCATTAAAACAAGAGTAACTCAGATAGGTAAATTGGTATTGAAGAATTTATATAAAGCACTTGAAAATTTCACAATTTATTACTAACCCTAACCCTATTAACAATATCAAAATGTAATAGTTAACACCCAGACAACTTAATGTGATGATGCTCAATGTTTCATGGGATCAAAAACTAGCAACATCTTGAATCACAAGGTCTTCAATCATCTACAGTACTGTATATTCAACATGATGATACTATGGATTATATGTTGAACCAACGACTGGACACGTGTCTGTGGTGTACATGGTGAAATCACACTTCTCCACAGATTGCCACCCACCTCACCTCCTCCTCATAATATCTTCGTCCTAATACCCAAGCTGCCCGCCACTTGCTTGATTTGCATTTTGCTTCCAGATGGGATCTGCACACACAAGGCTTTATTTCTATTGATTGCTGCTGTTCTGTTGCTCAGAATTTGCCTCGTTGACTCATAACACCAACACTTAAATGCTAATCTGGATACACACATCGGTACCTGTTGGGGGGACTGAATCCTTGGTGTCTCTTGTCTGTGTGTAATGTGGTTTTAGCACCAGTCTGCGGAGTTACAGCTCTCTTGTTGCCTTCTAGTGGCTGACTGCAGAATAAAATGAACCTCCACCCACCTCAAATAGTAATAACTACAATCCATCTTCTACAGTGCCAAAAAAAAAAAGTATCATTGATTAACTTCTTTGGTGCTACATTTTATAATTGCATATTTTATCAGCTCCCACTGTGGTGTGAAATATTTTATAATAAATTCATTAAATCATACTTTCCTGCAGACAGTGTGGGTACATGCATGTTTGCATAATTAAGTATACAGAGTATGAGAAGCTTCTGGTTTGGGTTTCTGTTTAGTCTCTCATTAAATGCTGTGAACATAACAAACTGAAAAACGTGCATACAAAAGATGACACATGTATGACACAGCAAGGTTATACTGTATATAGACACACATGCATGACGTAATCAAAAGGCAGTGTTGAGAGGGGCTTTGGATTCATAATGTCAGCTTTACAATGATGTGTGTGTGTCTGCAGATCTTTATGTGAAGCTCTATGTGGTGAACATTGCCACCCAGAAAAGGATCATCAAGAAAAAGACCAGAGTGTGTCGTCACGATCGCGAACCGTCTTTCAACGAAACCTTCCGTTTCTCTATGAACCCCACCGGGCATTCACTACAGGTAAACCCAACCTTACCAAAGTAAAAAGGTCTGTTTCCCCTCCCACACATGTAAGTATCAGTCATGACATGTGTTGTTCTTTCGGTTTCTCCAGCTGTTCCTGGTGTCCAACGGTGGCAAGTTTATGAAGAAGACCCTTATCGGGGAGGCCTACGTCTGGCTGGACAAAGTCGACCTTCGTAAGCGTGTGGTGAGCTGGCACAAGCTGCTCGCCAGCACCGCCCAGATCCACTCATAGAAGAAGACTAACTCGAAAGGAAATCAAACCTCAGAAGGAACAGAGAGGTTTCTGACATCTGGGGACACTTGGATCCAACATCTGTGACGCTGGTCCGGTTTCGTTGGGTGGGGGAAAAGGGTGGTATCTCTACGGAACAGGACAAAAAATATCTCTTTCTTCAACCTTTGTTTCAGGGTTCGGATAGCTGGAGTTTTGGAAGGTGAAAAAAAGAAGAGTTCTGGTGATGATTTCTGTCATGTGGGACGTTAGATGTATGAATTTATGTGTTTACAGGTAATGAACACATGTTTACAGGACATACAGTGTACAGTAGTGTGGCCAGGGCTGAGGAGAAAGCAAGTGATGAGTTTGGAGGTCATGTGCGAATCAACCAGGTATTACACACTTTCATTCACACGCACACACACATACACACATGCACACGATTATTTACGACAACTTTGCACACAGTCACTCACGCAGAAGAGAAATTTTAATTCTAAGAGATACAGGGAATGGACACACTTGTAGATCCAAAATTTATTTATTTAGCTGTTTTACCCATGAACGGTTTTCCTTGTTGCTTTATTATGACCTGCAGAGTTTTATTGATTTACAAAGCATTTTGAGAATGAGATATTGAAGACTCCCCTATGGAGACCTCTTATTTATTTTTGTATTATGATATTTAGCGTAGAGTTCTATCATTTGTCTTCTCCGCAATTATTTAAGTACTAAAAAAAAAATCTATCCTGGGAAGGAAGCATAGTATATTTTATAACACACTACCTGTCATTCCAGTTCAAGAAAAAAAAATCCCAGCAAGCATGTTTTTGGATTTATTAATTCCATCTTTTTTCACCTTAAGTGTAAACTAAGTTGAATCAAATTATTGTTTGATAAATGATAAATATAAATATATAGCAAATTGGACACTATATATTGTGCGCATGAGTCTATCTACTGTATTTGGTATGCAGTGCCACATGTTCTGCACAAAAAAAAAAAAATCACCTTTAAGGTTCACTTTGTATATAGTGAAGTGTCATAGATGCAAATGAATTCTAACATATATAGATAGATATATAGATATCTTTATCACAGACAATCGAGTCTTGATGATTGTGACATAGAGTTTTATTTACCCATGACACCCCTTAGAATGTGAGACATTTACTGTGTGAGAGTTAAGCACCTTTTTTTTTTTACCTCGCAAAATCCAAGCACATTACGAGTCTTACATTACACAGTCCCGCTTTGGTTCGTAAGGGCAGTCAGCTTTTTTTTGTGGTATTTTGCACTTTTCCTGCTTAGAATGTAAAACTGATACCATCATCCTGCTAAAAAAAAAGAGATAGGCAGATATTTTTTTTCCAAGGTGAGGAAGTAGAGAGGTCAAGAAATTAAAAAGGCATGACAACAACATCAGGAGATATTGTAGCGAACAAAAAGACAAATACACTGGAAACGTATATGGAAAACCACTATTACCATTCTAAGATGCGACGATGCTATCTCAGTAGCATGTTGATGTTATGTCCCAGCTTTTTTTTTGTCAAGTCTGTGTTGTCTTGATATTATCAGTTACTATTCAAAACTGTAATGTTGTGTCATTAGATATTTATTACACCCCTTTTTACCTAGAGTCGTCCTTATGCTTGTACGGGGGTCAAGAAGCAGAGCGGCTGGTTCATTCAACATTTTCAGTCAAACCTAGCAGCAAAACACGACTAAATATCAGAGTGATTTCTATGCAACGTCTACTATATAACGGTGATAACTGCATCTTGACTTGCTAGAAGTGTAACACTTTGCGGGAGAGGAAGCATTTCTATTGATTTTTCTGTTGCACTGCTGTGTTTTTATGTCCAACTCAGAAATGGTTACTGCTTTAATATGATTTATTTTATTTTATTTTATTTTATGTATTATTTTATATTGCTGTATGAATCTTTATTTGTTGCCTGTGAGACTATTTCATATGTTGTATTATATTTGTTTACAGTACATATCAGGTGTACATAAAAAGAGTTGAGGAATTTTGTTTTTATACACAATGTAGTGCTTGTTTACAATGTTTAGAGGGCCTGAAACTCAGAGAACCAACCTTTTTGCCCTTGTGCACGAACACACACTCACATATGGAAATAAACATGCAGAGATCCTGATTATCATCTAGTTATGAACTAAGATTACAAAAAAAACAAAAAAAAACATTCCTGTGTCGATTGCCCCATCTTTTTATGCACTCCCCCTTTCAATAGTTTCATTTTCCAGTAAGTGTATGAGAAACGACCAAAAGAAGAACATTGTAATCAGTGGACATTATACCTGAAACAATAGTAGTTTTGAGGTCAATGTATGTGTGGTCTTTTTTATTTTATTTTTATACCCATGTGCTTGTGTATGTTGGCATCTCCATACAATGTCCATGCATGTCACTGGCTCCAACGCATATCCCTTCTTTTAAGTGTTGTCTGTTTGAAAATATCGACTTTAAAATCTCTCGTTACACTGGGAAAATCACACACACTTACACACTCACACAAACACACACACACAGATGCCATCTCTCTATTTCCAACCTTGTAAATACATAGCTTTTTTTATACTGGGGTTTGGGGAGCAATAGGTCTTTTAGCAGACAAACAAAATGGTGTGTGATCATAGAAGTAACAGGAACTTGTTTTTTCTCTTGATCAATGTACAGTGGATAGACTGAGAAATGACTTTATGTCTGTCTATAGGGACCCAGATTAACCCGACCCTCTACACCAAACACTAAAGGTTTACCAGAGTCTAACTACACAGACGTCTATCTTAACAACTCAAGTAGTTGCAGGAGAATCTAAATGTGCTCACACTGGATGTTGCATGTTTCGTTGGTGGTTCATACTATTTTTGTGTCCAGATATTATTAAAGAAAAAAAAAGATTGAGGTAGAGAAAGATATAGAACAAAATGTTATAGAGAGGGAACTTATGGAAAAAACTTATTCAAATTATCGATGATGTATGCTGACTGTACAAAGATTATGCTTGTAAAACCTGTCTGGTTTTTCACTTGTAAGTAAACAGAAAAAAAATCTACTGTCATGGTTTTGTGATTGTATACAGGAGGTATTGATAAATTATGCAAATTGTGCTGTAAAAATGGCTGTTGCCCCATGTCTAAATATTAAATATCAGTACAAATTAAGAGTTGTTGCCATTAGCATTGATTTCTTATGGATATATTTTGGGCTATGTTAAATTAAGTGTTGTGTTGTCAGGTGTGACACCAATAGTAGACGTAGTATCAGAATATAACCACACGGTGGTGCTGTGGCCTTTCATTTTAAGCTACAGTCGAAGAATGACTTCATGGTATCTGTTTTATGTCGTTTGTCATTCATGGGAACACCTCATGGATGTATTATATTAACGGAACACCTGCACAGACTCGTCTCAAGACCACGTGGGTGGGTGGGGCTGGTGTGTTTGATTGACAGCCCTCTTCTCCAATGTCGTTGGGCCGTCCGTCTTCAAGGTGAACCAGTGCGTGTGATAGGCCTTTATCAGTTACCGGAAATGTTTGAAAGTAGACCTAAATTGGCGGGCTTTTCCTCTTCCGCTAAGTAGCCAAGATAACTACCGTTAATGCCCATAATTAGCTATCAAAGTGGCATTTGTGTAGCAACGAAAGTGCGTGAACAGAGTATCTATTTGCAAGTCAGACCAACTGTTACCATTAGGAAACAGGTAATATGTGTTTCCTACATTATCAAACTTGTTGTATTTCTTCTGTGCTGACTGAGTCTTGGATGCTTTAGTTTAGTCAGACATTCACTTGTCAATGTAGGAGTCAAGGTAGCCTAAGTCGATTTTTTTCCTAACTTTGATGTGTTCAGGGGCTTGTTGTCATGGTCAGCCTTCTCTCAAGCCTCTTTTTGTTATTCAGCTCACCTCCCTCATTAGTTAAGCTAGTGAAAACAAGGCCCAGTCCCTTTTCTTCCTTTCTTTTTAAAAGAGATTTCTGGGGCTCTTCCTTTGTTGTTATGATAGAGAAGGGAAACAGGGAAGGCATGCAACACAAATTTAAACGGGCTGCTGCAGTTAGAGTTAGGATCCTTCCCTGAAATCTTCACAGACTTCAATGACATATGTCAAAATGATATAATCTTTTTTGGATATATCCATAGAAAACAGATTTAATCCTGTTCAGAAACCAAAAATACAAATGTTTGATCCCATGCTTGTATTTTTTTTAACTGCTCTATCTCATTTTTCCTGTTGTTTTGGTGGTTGACTGTCACTTTAACTATAAAATTCCCTCAGGCAAAGGAAAGTATACATAAAGGGCTCTCCCCTATATATAAGTCCACCTTTATTTATAAGTAATTTCTCTTTTTAAGCAATAGAATTTTTTCTGTCCTCATTTTGCATTGTACTAGGTTATGGCATAAGTTCCCACTCAACTGGTACAAATTAAAATAGGCCTATGTCCTCCTTGCCTCATGTAATAAAAAGAATCAACAAGTAGTATGCATCCACATCCTTGTGTGTACTTTTAAGTGGCTGTAGCTGAGTGTCATTTGTCCTCTCTGTACTCACTACTGATTGGTGCAGTGAGAGTGGATAGAGGTTATTTCAAAGGCATTTCAGAGGCCAGTGGTGCAGTTTGAAACTTCACACACAAATATTCATGTTCAAATCAAGATCTTGGATTGCAAACTAGACTTATTCCAGAGACAAACATGGCATTTGTCTGGACCTTAGCATTTAAAATCAAGGATTCTGTATATTTTGGGCAGCTGTGAAAGTTATAATGGTGCAGCTCAAACAGAAGTAAATCAGTTGGATGATAAAAGCTCAGACAAGCTGAGAAGTTTCTAGAGCTGAGCAGCTGTGTGCTGTTCTGGCCACTGTTCACATTGTAGAGGTCAACATATGTTTTGTGTGAAGCACAGCAAACAAAGACTTGCTGTTCACTGCTCAGTGTAATCAGCGATTTTTTTTTAGAGCTCCAGCTGTGGTTGCCATGCAAACTACATATAATGCAATGCAAGGAAGACATCAAGAATAAGCCTGAAGGACACATCGATGAATTATGTGCTGAAAACAATGACAGCACACTGATGAAAAGGAAATAATCGTCACTTTGAGATGCAGCCAAAAGCTTTAAAGAGTGGACATGTGTTGTTTATTTCCTGAGTATGAGGTGTAGTTGGATTGGGTTTTGTGTCTGACGACCCACAGGCTGAAAATACTCCAGCTCCAAATGTTACCAAATGAAGCCATTTTTAGAATTTCACATTTGGAAAAGACATTTTGTTGGTTTATTTTTCTAAGCCACATCATTAAGCCCTCTTGTCATCCAGTTTTTATGTTTGTGTTTCCAACTCATTATGACATAAATATGTAATGGAATCCATCTGTCCAAGTTCTTTTGAAAGCTTTGTGTTTAAAAGTCAACTGTTCACACTTATAAAATGTGAGGCATGCTCATAGGGAATGTGCCTAAGTCTACACACACACTTGTCTGGCTGTCACTTGATCTCATGAGGCCAATGTTGAAAATGATATCACATTTTGAGGGAGCAGTTAATTTGAATGCCAGCATTTCTCTACTCCTACCTGCAGGGGGAGTGGTGGACCTGTTCTGCAGACGCACCCAATGGTCTCCCTCTGTTGAGGCTTTCTCTTGGACCTTTAACCTGTTGTGCATTTCCCCCTCTGACAAATGCATATTGTCAGGGTTCATGGGGAAAATGATACAAATGCACCCAAATGCTTGAATGCATTTTAATTTGTTGATGTAGAGCATGTGTGTTTGGGTGGGGCTGTGTGTTCTTCTGTTTCTGCCTTTGTGAGGACCAGTTTGAGTCATAGTGTGAGGATGGTTTTGAAAAGCGGAACATTTTAGCACAACTCAAAAAGGTTGTTTGAAGGTTAAGACTTCATCTTAAGGTTGGAGTTAGGATGAATGAGGGAATGAATCATGTCAAGGAAGTGTCCTTACAAAAATGAAAGCACAGGAGTGTGTGTGTGTTTACCGACCGCCTGTCGATGGATTGTGTGTGTGTCAGCACCTGCTGGGCGGTGACTCTGCAGCTGGAGCTACAACCCACCTGCTTGTCTGCTGAGTCTGTCACAAACAAACCGTACAGAAAATGAGTTGGCTGCACAGATTTGTTTTAAAAAACACACCACCAGCTCCTCACAGTGCAGATGATGTTTCATCATCAAACATCCCCAAAGAAGTTAGCTGGAATTGTATTTTTAATCAGTATACTAGTCACCAAAAATGTTTCTGAATATACAGGAACAGCAGAACTAATCATTTATAAGTCAAGAGAAGAATTATCGAACCTCAAGTTTTCTACTGTTTTTATGTGAGTTTCTTGTAGGGGAAAAAATGTGGGTTTGTGTATGATGAACAAGAAATCATCAGGCTTTTGAAAGCAAACCCCTGATCCTTAGTGTGGATCTGCACATGTATTAAAAAAAAAAATCTCAGAGAGGAACTTGGATCCACTAATAATGCTTCAGCTCCTTCGGGTGATCAGTGCTGTCCTCCTTTAAATCACAATCAACAGAAACTTATTTGCTTGAGACTTGATGACTAATGCAGGGACTTTTCATCATATTGACGACAGAGTGCAACTTTTATAGACACCTGTTGCAGAGGCCATGTGATGTCTGCGATGTGGCTCAGTGCGCGGCAACGAGTCTCATCTGTACTTTTAAATAGATATAACATTTTAAATATAGAGGACTGCTGAGGTGTTGGCACATGCTATATTCAGAGAGATTGACATGTGGCTGTGTTGAGAGATTCAGAGCCGCACTTGGTTTAAAAGACTGAATTATTGAGTTAAAAATCGGTGTATTTAAAGAAATAGTTCAGTGTGTGTGTGTGTGTGTGTGGAAACTGTGGAGGTAAGCCAGCCAGTGTGCTGGCTGTAGCTTCATGTTTAGTGGGCAGATATGAGAGTGGTCAGCTTTAAAAGAATAGGCCCAGCTTTGTTTGATGATAATGATGATATTGGACTCTTCATTTGGCGCTTGGCTTCAATTTTGTGATGAAACATCTTATTTACTGTAGTCACGTACAATTCTCTGTATTATTCCTCTCCGGAAGTGTCTGTCACACTATGATGTAAATGCCATGGTTAACTTCTCATATGCTTCTTTGCTGAAAATGCTCACAATTTGATCAAAGGATGCCAGGCTTCTCCTGCCAGATCCCGCTCTGTTGTCTACATTATACCCTCTCAGTCTCCCCCTCTCGTTTAATGTTCCCTGTGTTGTCTTTCATATTCACCCTCTCCATCCCTCTTCTCGGCAACTCTCCCTCTGTTCTATCCCTCTCTTTTTTTCTGATGGATCCCTCAGATCCTTCACTTCTAAAGATGTTTGTTCCCTTCTTTTTTGCCTTCAAAGATGTGGCCCGCGTCAGAACAAGGGGGGCTGGAAATGCGCCGATGTCGCCCTGCGTCTGTGAGGCTGATGATCAAAATGAATGAGAGAGAATGAGATCTGGCGAGGCCACACAAGGTAACGGCGCTGAATGCAACATCTCATCTAAGGTCAGAGGGGGGTCACACGTCCATTGAACATGGCTTGATGTCCAAAGAGGGGCAGGAAACATTCAGCTGAGGTGTCAGTTGGCAATATTTGTTCATTGTAGCTTTGGATCTTGTTGCAGAGGGGATTAGAGCTGCACTAGAGCATGAATAGTCAATGAAAAATAATACTAGTCTGTGTTAGTTTGGTTTTTAAGTGGCATGGCTGTATCAATCACTTTCATCATCACCAGCTTAACAATTTGGAAGATCGACATGAAACTTTGTGCAGACATTCGGGATCTACAGAGGATGAATCCTGCTGACTTTGACTTTGTTCAATACTTTTAATCCATGGCAAAATATCTGCAAAACTAAAGACACGACCATCTGCCTCAGCCATACTTTAGAGGCACGGCATGCTAAACTAAGATAATGATGAACATTATACCAAGTAAGCAAAATCCTGCTGCTGTGAACATGATGGCATCCTTATGTTACAATAAAATTTAGGTCAAACTTACAGACTGCAATTTGCTTGTATTACAGTTGATGATGATATTCAAGGCAAATTGCGTGTCCTTTTCTGATGAAATACTCTGTGTACCAAACCAGCAGGCCTGTTATTTGGAGAACAGAAGGGTAGAAACCATCTGGACTTTGATTTAATGACCAGAACCTTTTTCCTATTAAATTTGTCTTTTTAAATACGAAATGGGGAAATGGACATCTGGAAAAGTTCAACTGTCCAGATGATACACAGACAGGGATCTGCTGTCACTAACCAGTGACTAATGTTGGTGTCTTAATATTAGATGAATTAGATGAGTCGAACATAAATGTGAATTAAAAAACAGAGGCATGTCCAAAGCAGAAACCGTAGATAAAGAAGTCTGGGAAGTATGGTTACACATGAGGCATTTGTCAGAGCCACCTGTTGCACATTTGACAGTTTATTGCTTTACATGTGGTTTAACCAAGGGCCATATTTTCAATCTTGACACCAGTCATTGACATATAAAGCATCTATCAAATGACAACGCTGAAAAGTACTGAAGCAAAACATAATTTTGTGGGAAGGAAACAAGATTTTGGAAGTACAAAAAAATTGAACAAGACAGCAAGGACCCTTCATGTCCGATCACCTCAAATCCCCCCCCTGGAGCTGACTTCCCGTCACTGGATGCCTGTTTCACCCGGAGGTCGTTCCTTCGCTGGGTCATAACTTCTCCCCCTGACAGAATAGCTTTCACTAATAGTAATGTGATCAGTCAGTGCACAGAGGGGACTGAGGCTGCCCATGTCCCAAGTGAGACATCATATCACACACACTCGCCATCACTCCTCTTTCACTGAGTCAACAAGGCGCAGCCATGGCGACCATCACCAAGGAGGAGAATGTGGCGCGAGAAAAAACAGATGTGGGTGTACTGTGTGGGCGTGTGTGTGTGTTGACCGACAAAAGCTGAGCGTATCAAACTGTCGATGACCAGTCAAAGACAAAGAGATGGATGTTCAACAGTTGTTATGAAAGTGCAAAGACGCAGTGTTGTTTAAATCAATCAGCCATGAAGGGATACTTTAAATTGATTATTAGCTTTCTTGTTGAGATAGATGTGAAAACCCCACCCCACTCTCACGCTTGTAGTGAATATGAAGCCACATGCTAGCAACTGGTTAGCTTAGTCCCGCATGAAGACTAGAAATGATGGGGAAACACATTGGTTCTGTCCAAAGCTGTGACGAATCTCTGCTAACCAATCCATACAAAAACCAAGGAGTAAAAATGAAATATTGTAGTTTTACTGGGAGTTATGGATCTAGGGTTGCTGCACAACCAGAGGACACTGCTAGGCTGTTTTCTAGTCTTTATTCCAAGCTGAATCAACTCAACGCCCGCAGAAGCTTCATATTTAACGGCAGACACGAGAACAAAGCTGGTCTCTGGCACTTTGTGAAATTAAATACCATTTGCTGTCAAAATATGTCACAAAAAAGACAAATGTCAACCTCTCATGGTAGCATAACATGGTGCTAATTCCTAACTCCATGTAGTTAGGAATCTGGACAGTGCGGCTGTTTTTTATACTGGGATTGCTGAGTGCCTGTCTGCACAACAAATTTACCAGCTGGTATTAATAAAGAAACCTTGACCTTGACCTTGACCTTACCATGGCTAAAAAGGACAAATTAATGCAGAAAAATGTTTAAAGGGATAGTTCACCCTAGAATGATATTTCGCTCATTATCTACTCACCCTCATGTTGACTAAGGGCTGGAAGAAGTTTCAGATTCCTCCGTGGCTTCTCTGAGTTACAGGGGGTCTCGGCATAGCAGTGCATGTCCATATAACGGTTGCAAAGGGACACCGGAGCTCTTCGTAAAAAAACACACACAAAAAAACATCCAAATACCTCCATGATGCTCGTATGTAATGTCCGTCTTGTGCTGAAGCCCCAAATTGCGTAATTGTCCCGAAAAAAATTAAATAAGTCTATATTTTAAGCTTGTTTGTAGCGGAAGCTTCTCGAAGCTCCTCTTCCTGGTCCGTCCAAATCTCGCGTGATTCGCAGTAACCGCACTGACGCATGCTGACGCATGCTGACGCCGGCGCAAATCACGCGAGATTTGGACGGACCAGGAAGAGGAGCTTCGAGAAGCTTCCGCTACAAACAAGCTTAAAATATAGACTTATTTAATTTTTTTCGGGACAATTACGCAATTTGGGGCTTCAGCACAAGACGGACATTACATACGAGCATCATGGAGGTATTTGGATGTTTTTTTGTGTGTGTTTTTTTACGAAGAGCTCCGGTGTCCCTTTGCAACCGTTATATGGACATGCACTGCTATGCCGAGACCCCCTGTAACTCAGAGAAGCCACGGAGGAATCTGAAACTTCTTCCAGCCCTTAGTCAACATGAGGGTGAGTAGATAATGAGCGAAATATCATTCTAGGGTGAACTATCCCTTTAAAGTCTGATTCCCCATTGAAATTGGTTTTGGAAATAAATTAAGACTAAGACTCCCAAAGAGTAGAATTGGTTGTTTTCTCCTGTGTTTGTTCTATCCCAAAGCTAACCAGCTGCAGGCCCAAGCTTCATATTTGATGTATAGTCCTCCATGAAAGTTCTTGGAGAGAAAAACATATTTCCACAGAAATGTTGTAATTGTACCCTTAGCATACGCTTTTCCTCAAAAGACACTAAATAATCAAAATCACACCCATATCTCTCACAAGGATGTTTTTTTTTCCATCTCTTCTTCTTGTAAGAAGTTGGATCTGACAATGAAGGATGGATCTGTGTCAGCTTATGTGGAGATAAAACACATGTCCCATCATCTTTGCCAGGAAGACAGTGTGCGGGGGAGATGCCGATTAAACTTTAAACTCAGCAATCATTTGTTGCCAGGGTAACGCACTTGCCCAGAAGAATTAATAAATGATTACGGTATAAGGCAAGAATTTTTTCTTTTGCATGAATTCAGGTTTTTTTTCCTCAGGATTTTAGCGAGGGCTCAGCAGTATGTAGCCTACGTACCCCAATTTGTTTGTCTTGCAAGACGCTGAAAAATATTAGAGGTGACATTTTAACTTTTCAGACAGGAGTAAGATTTGACAGATGCTTCACCATATTGTATCATGTCATGCCGCATGGGACTGCTCTCTGAATGCTTACAACCTGCATTTTTCCACTGATGTCAGCGTTAGGAAAAGCAGCTGTAAAAACAAAAGAACTAGGATGATCACAGTTGCAGGAGTAGGCTTAACGACAACACCGTGTAATAAAAATCCAATGGCTTTTAAATGACTTTTTTTTCCTTCAGAAAATTAAAGTCCTTCCTCATTGTAGATGATGTTGGCTGAGAGGGTGAACTTAACACTAATCCATAGACTGATCATGTTTGATAAAATTACATTTTCCTCTCTTTCTCTCGTTTTGCCTTCAGTGTAGCACCACACAGATGTGCACTCACTAGTTGGGGAGAACAACAACCTTGTGGCTCGGTGGTGACAAGTTGGCGTGGAGACGGCAAAGAGGTTGCTAGGCGACAGCAGCAGGGCAATTCCCTCTACAGGTGGGTGGGGTTGAGAGCTGGTGATAGAGACCACACCTGCTGCCTGGCAGACACACGGGCACACACACACACACATTCCTAATTCACTCAGAAACACAACCTTTATATCATCCCTCCCTGTCGCTGCCTGTTAAACACACACTCTTTGCTCTCTGGATTTTACCTCTTTTGCTGCTCTTTTCCTGAAACATGACCTGAAGCAAAATGCAACTCTGTGGTCAACAGGTTAAAATCAAAGTGCAGTGAACCACATCCCTGAGAACCACACAACCTTTACAGAAAATGCCCAACAGAAAAACATTTTTGCAGCATCCATGTCCAATTGAAGCCATTTTGAGCTTTTTCATTTCATTTTAGCCTTTCTGCTCATTGTGACTTGCACAAATATAATCAGTGTGCATGATTACAGTTTTAGAAATAAAATAAAAAGACCAGCCTGTTACTTAATACCTAAACCTGTATTGATTCAGTGGAGATGTCTTGGCAAACAGTTACTATTTACACATCCAGCAGTCCAATATTCATCCTACATTTAGCTCTGTTGCTTTCCACTCACTTCTGAAGGTTATACTGTATCTGGCTCTTTAGCTGCTTAAAGCTCCTTAATGATCACCAACTATAAGATAACTTGTGCTTGTTGAGCAGGTTCCACACAGAGGGTTAAAGTGTTTGGAGCTGTCCCCAGCAGTGGAAAGCAAGACTAATGTTAACTCTTTTTTAACTCTATTATGTCTTTCCTGCTACTGCAGGTAGCATGCTAAACAACTAGCCATGGCCCCTCTTGTCACTTTCCGATAGTAACTTGATCTCCAATCTGAACATGTAGTGCTTCTTACAAGACAGTATAACCTCTGGTTTTGTAAATGCCTCAAGCTCTTGTCAAGCGACAATTTAAAAAAAACCTACAAATAGGACTTGCAGATATGCTTTAAGGATAAACAGTACATAAAACAACACTGTGTGTCTGTATCTGATCATTAATTGGAAATGGTTGTATTTAGTCAAACTGCATTTGCTGTTTTTGAGAGGCCTTTGTGAAACGAAACTAATCCCTGTGGAGAATCCCATATAATCCTATTTAAGAGAGTGTTGCATTCGCTACCTTGGTACAAAAACAGAAGCAGCATGAGGGATTGGTGTTGGATTTTTTTTTTTGTAGTGACAACACATGGTGCCTTTTTTTTCCTTCCAGAAAATGTCCTGAAAAATCAATTTTAGAATAGGCTGATGGATTTTCTGATGGATTTCTTTTTGTTGTAATAATTAACCAATAATTTCCTCTCTTGCATGTGTAGGCGTATATCGCTACCTTCATATAGCTATATAATCTTCAGTATGATCTCTACTTCTTCTGTCAGGCTGACACTCTAACTGCACTCTGCACAGCCTCTTCACTTTTGCTCTGTAAACACACCCCCACCCTCCCACCTCCAAGCCCTGCCTGGCAGGAGGTCCCAGAGGAGCAGCTTGTATATGGGTTATAGTGAAACCTGAGTTAGGGGAACATGGACAACCACTTGTGCAGTAAATCTATTTGTGTGATTCATCTGACAGCAGGTGAGCAGCATTCTGCCTTGTTTGTGTACTGTGACCCTTCCCTGCCTCTACACAAGCAAGTAGATAAAAATTAAACTCCAAAATAATAACTTTGGGCTTCCATAATAACGGAAGAGCTCTGAGGAAATTAGTCAGGGATTAGTTTTATATCTGACAAGGGGCTTTGGAGAGAATCTCATTAAAAAGTACAGTATATTGTTCTGGTATTTACCTTGCTGATTGTCCCAGCCCAGGAAATGTCACTTCATATTAAGTTTGCCACGGCCCTTGAAGCAAGCAGAATTTATTATAACAATTCTGCATAAGTAGATACACTGCGCTCTTGCGAAATTAAATGAGGCCTCGTAATGATATACATAATAAAGCCAAAGTTTTTCCTGTGATGATTCACTGAGTCTGGCATGGACAAGAGTGTCTTGGAGGGTCTGGGAAGCGCTTTCAGCAACATGTGATCAGATAGAAAGAACCCCGTCCTGATGTGCACTCACAGGTCCCACCTGGTTTGTGGGTTATATTTGTTATGCAGAGGAGGAAGAAGCACAATAAAAGTCAGCAATGGCAGGTTTCATTCAAGGAGGGGATGTTACGGAGGCAGATTTATGCTTAATAATAAGAAATAACTGGCTGCTGCAGGATTTTGCATCCTATGGAGAAATAACCTAAGGAGACAGAACATACCATTCTTTTTTATTGGTTTTATTTATTGCTTGTTTGGACTGTGGTGATCATCAGTTGGAGGTCATATGAGATTGATAAAAGCAGAGCTACCCATTGGTCTGAATGAAAACTCTCTAGCTGGTTCACAGGAAAGTGGCTGCATGGTGCTGAGAGGTGTTGAGGTGGAGTTCGGGTCAAGTGTCCGGTGTTTGATAAGACCCCGACGGCGAGAGAGAGCGTGCGCAAGTGCGTTAAGTGTGTGTGTGTGTGTGTTGTGGGTAGAGAGGGCGCCCGGAAACACATTTGTGAGTCAGGAACACAAACACAAAAAACGCACACTGTAAAAAAAAATGTTATTAACAGTCATCCACATTTATATATCCACAAGAAATGATATCTAATGTCATTTTAGTGCTCGCTTTAGTCGCGCTCGATGTGATGCATGTAATTCTAGTAAATAATGTAAATTAAACCGCACGGACCATGAGCCGATCCCACCCACTTTTTAACTCACTTTCCCACGTGTTTAAACAGCGGAGACCCTGAGTGCTGAACGCCGGGGGACGACGTTTTTTGCAGTGTGCGGAGTGGCACCGCTCCGCCGGCCAAGCCGAGGATCTAAATGAGCCCTCCCCTTTTCTCCTTTTATTTTTTGACACACGCCATAGATCTGCTCTAATAGCCTATCGCAGTTGGAGACACACACTCTCTCCCGTCACACACACAAACACATGCATACACACAACTCGATGATCCAAAAATAAGCACTCCTCCTCAACTCGACCGGTGGGGGGGACATACCAGATGAGATTTGTTTCCAAACGCGCACCGATGGCGGTGTGAGGCGTTTGGCTGAGAAGTACGCACGGCGCGGTGGGATTGTGGAGCTTTTTCTTTTTTTTTTTGGGTTGTTTTTCTTTTGTTCATCTTCTCTGTGTCTGGATCCTGGTCGAAGGGAAATAAACAAAGCCATGGATTACTCAGTCTGCTTACTTTTACTCCTGTCAAGCTTTTCGTCTGTGTCCACCGGACAATTCCCATCAGCGCAGATGTGAGTACAGCTTCAAAAACAGCCTGTTGGCTTCTGAAAGTCTTGGATAATGTGATTTCTGTAGCCGATTTACAAACGAATGTTATTTATCAGAGTCAGGATTGAACTTTCTAACAGTCCGATGTGTTAAATTTATTTTCTAACCACCATTTACTAAGATTTACAATCAGTTTTAACTTGGGTTGTTTTTGGTCATTTCCAGCAGAAGCAGAATGTGTTTCCCTCTTTCCAATTCATGATTATTGATTGCGTATTACTTTGTCACAACTTCACTTTGCCAAACGGGATATTTAAAGCTGCTGCACATTTGTTACCAGCTTGCATGCACTGGTGTGACATGTGGCTTGCAGTTACATAAATCAATCCCCCAGGAAGGTAGACTGTGGTCTGAATGTGGCTCAGAGGTTCCCAAAGCCCCCCCCCCTCCCCTTCTTCAGCGTTCCCACTGATTATTATGTTTTAGTGGGATCCACAGAGAGGAAATGTGTTTTACATCACAGGGCAGTTGAAATTTTAGCCAGAGAGGTGACGGTTTTGGTAGTTAAAGAAGAGTGAGTGCAAACAAGTTTTTCTCATTTTGCTGCAGACCACATGGGACTGTGGATCTTGTCAGCCTTGTCCTTTGGAGAAAAAAAAAAAAAAACATAGCATATTTTTTAAAATAATACTCAAACTCAGAGGTAACCAGATGGTTTCTCAGTAGGTGCGTGTCTGCTAGTTTGTTTTGAATTAAATTTTATACTTATTATTTCCAACACGCAGGCCAGCAGTTTTTAGTTTTTCTCTGTTATTCACAGTGAGACGTCCCAGTAGTCTTGGCTTCATTTACAGTCTGAGCTGAGGAGTCTCCACTGGTCCTTGCAGGATGGTGACTCGGCCTACGAACTTGCACGATAAAGTGGAGATGATGCTTTAGCTCAGTGGAGCGTGTCCAAATTTGACTCCCAACCTCTATATTTGCAGTGCGACATTAATAGATATAACACGCAATATGCCCACAGACACAAGGATACAGTTCCCAAATTAAACAAATGTGTAGGTGTGTGAGGCTGCTCGTCTACCATGCTGCACCTCGCACTTAATCAACAGGTTTAAGACTTTCCAGATGGTTCCAACTGAGGCAAGGCTACAGCGTTTTTGGTTTTGAATGCAGCCCAAGTACAGTCTACCAGAGGGGTGGTGAGACATGATGGCACTCAGCCTAATGGTGGAGTACAATGATGTCAGACTAGCAGAGTGGCCTGCCCACTCCCTATATTTCATGGGCACTAAGTGGATTGATCTGTGGGATGTGTACATGATATTCACACAGGCTCGGCGAGCTGCAGACCCACTCTCCCTTGCACAGTGGACTTGATGTGTGAAACCGGCAGTCTGGCAGGAGAAACGATAACAAAACTTCTTCTCTCAATTTGGGAAACTTACATTCAGGAGAAAAAAAGATGATGCCAGATTGAGCCATCATGCACAGCCTCTGTTTTGACATATTGCATCTTAGCCGTCAGTTGTAATCACAGTTTTATTCATTTAAAAAGCACCGCAAAAATGATGCTGTCGCTCTCTCAGTGTCTCTGTCTCTAACTGCATCCAGTCTTGGTCCTTGCTGTGCTTGTGTGGTGATGGTGATGTTGAGTGACAAGCTTCAGGCTGAGTCCTGAAGGTGAGAGTCAGAGAGAAAGAGAGAAACTGGAAGGGCAAAGATGGAGAGTCTGACCCAGCTTGTTCTCCTCGAGGTAAAACGGGAAACATGGAGGATTCTTTTTTTTTAAAGGGACATTAACAAAGAGCGTGTGTACTTTGTGCTTTGCCATGTTGTTTCCTTCTCTCTCTTTCTCTCACCTCCCTGGCTTGAAGTGTGACTGTATCTCTAGGCTCCATCTTTAACCTCACATGCCAGCATCTGTCTGCTTCAGATGTTCATGCCCCCTCTCTCTTTCTCTCAGCCCTCTCCTGCATCCCCTCTCACTCGCTTTCTCATCCCTCTCCCCTTCCTTCCGTCTTGTTCATTCCCTGTCCATCTTCTTTCCGTCCGGCTCCCTGTGTCTCTTCATCTCTCTCTCTCTCTCTCTCTCTCTTCTCTCTCCTCTGTTCCTTGTTGCCTGAAGGCAGATGATTAACATCACAGAATCTGAATTGCAAAGTCTGATGTCATAGACTGTGCCCCAGAGACCCTGGCGCCAGCTAACACACTGAGATATCAGGGGAGATAAAAAGAAAAGATAGAGATGGAGAGGAGAAGAGACAGCAAGAAAATCTAGACTTGGCCTTGTTGATCCCATACGTCTACTCTATATCAACTCTGCTGCATGGATTCTGCATGAGGACCGTTTACTGTTAACACCGTCAGAGCCAAATCCCAGAGACATGTCCAGATCTTTGTGTCATCGCCACTGCTCGCCAGTTCACCGAGATGAATTCAGATATTCAACCTAAGATGTGATCATCTTAGTCACCAACGGATACATTCCCTCTCCATCCTCCCTCCTTGTCCACAGTTTTTGTCACCCTCTGCTCAGTTTCTCCCACTCTCGTGCGTATTTTTTTTTTAAAGGCTAACTAAATTTCATGCTTAACCAGCTTAAGAGCTGTGCTTCTTGTGTTTGTGGCCTCATCTCTGGCGATCAGTGGGCATAATGTGAGGAGGCACTTCATCCGAACAGAGAGCAACATAGGCAGCTGTGAACAGGGAGAGTGTAAAAGATATACTATAAACTTGTCACTTTGTTATAGGACATGCTGGGACTTCATGTACCTAAGGGGCCCTATACCTTAATGAAGGTTGTAATGTTCAGTTTTTGTTGAAACATAAACTTTACAATTTGTGGTGCCGTTGAACTATATGTGTGTTGTTTAGCCTTGCCATTCTTATTTGAATGGAGAATGACAATATAATAGAAACACAACACCTGTCTATGTAGCTATGTGTAGATTCACATAGATGGACACATAGTTGAGGCAACACCTCTTCATATGGTTTCAACAAAAAATGAACATCCATGGAGGAGGAGTTCTCACAGGACTGTTATATCAGGCTGCATTATGTTTTGCTATGTGTTAATAATAAACTGACATCTATACACAGGATTTGCTGAGGTATGGATTCTAATCAAAACATAGAGGCCAGACAAGACGTCAACAACAGTTATTTAAAGGAACGGGCCGATATTTTGGAAAATAGCCTTTATGGTCATGTCATCATCCATCATCAACCCCTCCTGTAACTCCACAAACTCCTTACACAGATTAAACACAAGAGATTGTAGTGGAACTGATAAGCAAATTTGGTTGCCTTTGGAACGGGGTAAGCTAACCAGCAGCTGTTTCTTTTTGTTGTTGTTGTTGTTAGGGACAGAATGTTGCTCTTAATTTTGTACACATGTCATTATGTCTTATCATCAAACAGGATAAGGAAAGAAAAATAAATAAAGATAGAATGAAAAATTCACATTCACACAATTCACATACTCCAATGCAGGTGTACTTATCTGAACTGGTTGTCTCCAGTTTCATACAGTATCTACCAGATAAATTAATGGTATCATCCTTCTCAGCTATCCCTCAGGGACAAAGACGAATTTGGGCTTTTCCCAAAATGTCAAACTATTCCTTTGTTTATTTTCAATCCATCTTTGAGAAATTTCTTGACTCTGGTCTAATTTCATTCACGGTATTTTTAGTTTCCTGCCTTACTTAGTTTCATATGATTTATGTGTGCCTGCCTTGACACTTTTATCTCAGTGACCTGACACTTGACTGGCCTGTAATGAATATGTCTTAGTTCTCGACTTGAACACATACACATGCATCCTATTTCTTGATCAAGCTTCCTGCAGCCTCCAGATTCCTGGACGCATTGATACTGAACATTAGTCATATTGCAACAATAAAAACTCTGTCAAATATGGAGATAAAGACTATAACCTAATCTCAGTTTCTGCAACCATTTATGGTTTAAAATTTGGCTTGCAGCACCCAAAAACTTGTTAATCCTTTTACATCCACATTTGCGTTACGTCATCGTGATGTCAGAAGATTTGAACCAGAAAATCTGGCTATATCCCTGGAAAATCACCCTGGCCGCAGTCACGGTGTCCAACACATTAGTCTTTGGTTATTATTTTTACAAAGTCAGTTTTATTTTTGTCAATTTAAAAAGCTCCAGGCTTTATTTCTTGATTGAATCACACAGCCTTGGACCCGGCCTGTGCCTTGCTTTGGAACAGACAGAGGAATTAATAGTGTCTCATTAAATATTATCAAGTAATGAAGAGCTTTTTTTTTTTTTTTGTCTTAGTCAGTTCGTGACTTAGATTTCCCTTCAATTTTTATCCCAGTGTCAAAAATCTACCTTGGAGTATGACGAAGATAATCCAGAGAGGTTCGAAGAGGATGAATCAAATGTAATGAGCAGATAGAAACGATCAGCTCAGGGCTGTCTAGGGTTTCCTTTCCTTGGCTGTGATTTGCACCTCTCCGCCATGGGGGAGTTGGTGCTATAGCAGGTATATTTCAGGAGGCATGCTCCTGCCTGGAGTCAAGCAGCTGGTGGGCTGTATCTGTTACAGACACACACATACACACGTACACACACAAATGCAAAAGTGCAAGATCCATGGATAATTTTTGCCCTTTTTTTGTTCTCATAATTTTCTTTCCCCCTCTCTTGCACTTTTTCTTTGCTCTTTTCCCAAACCTTTCCTTCATTTTTCACTCATTTACTCTCCCCCTCCTCTCCCACTCACTTCCCTATTGCTCTTTCTCAGCTCTGGCTATATTTAGACAAGCCTTTGTCCGTGGGGAATGGGCGTTGAGTTGTCCTTACTAAGATGTAGGTAAAGATACAAGACAGAAGGGAGTAGGGTGGCGTGGTGGCTTCCCATAAATCTCCCCCCCGGCCTCTCCACTGACATTTTGCGGACCCCTTTGCTTATGTGTGGCCTCTGGGTGTTGCTTTAGTGTCTGGTTTAACTTTCTCATCCCAAGTTCCTTTCGGCAAAGCGTGAAGCATGTGCGAAAAAGGAGGTCGGGGAGTAAAGAATCAACCGGGGTGTTGTACTACTTCCCCACAAATCCTTTGCCACATGGAAATTCCCAAGAATTTTCCATTACAGCGTTGCCTGGGCAACCTTGGGAATAGCAAACAGCTGTTTGGATGAGAGCCGTGTCCAGTGCAGGAGGCACATCTGTATACCATAATATAAAGCATGGGGAGTGTAGTTTTTAAAGCACTACTTCCCTGATTTTGAGTTTTATTTATGTATGAGCCTCTGAGAGTGCCTTACAGAGAGAGGGCCTTACCAAACTAATCAATAGTTAGTGGAGTAGCCTAATAAAAGGTGCAATGCTGTAAAACACAAGGAGGCTAAGCTATCACAAGATAGAGAAGAGCAAGGAAGTGTGAAATGTAGAAAGAAAAGAGGCTGTGTGAGACTGAGAGCTGAAAATCAAACCCTCTGGCTCATCTCGCCAGCTGTCACACCAGTTGTGTTTGTGGCTGTCACCTCGTCTTTTAAGTTCATGACCACATATTTGTCTGTGTGTTGAGTATATTGCCGTCATGAAGATTTTCTAATGACCTGCTCATTACATTACCAAAAATGTGTAATCAAACTAACATTAAAGACTTGTTCATGACAGTTGAGAGAAATAGCAACAGTAGAAATATCCACTCTAACTGTCAACAAACAGTATCCATTTGATGCTGCATCATGTATATTGATGGAATAGATTTTGTCCCTGCGTCACATTTATGCACTGGTATTTGTATGTAAATATTAAGGCACAGTGAGTTGATTAGCCTAGCTTGGCTTAGCTTGGTAACAGAGGGAAACAGCTAGCCCAATTCTGCTTTAAGCTGAAAACTTAACCTAATAGCATCACAATAAACTCACTCATTTATATATTCTCTGAATATAGTGTTGTAAGCTTGGGCACAGTGACTTTCTGGTATCATGAAATTTCAGGGAAGCTAGTGGAGTCTTGTTTTTACGTTCACAGTACAGCTGAGACGTTCCCACCTATCTCCAGTCTCTCTGTTCAGCTAAGCTCATCTCCTCCTCAGCAAATTTTTGTCTAAATTTGATTTTGTTTTCTGTAAATATCCATGAATGCAGTAAGGGACTTTATAAGCCTACGCATCCTAATCACACACTAGAGGTGTTAAATGCTTAAAATGTCCCTAGTGAGACACCATAAGCCCATCTGGTGTGTAATATTGAGAGGGAGACACAGAGAAAAGTGGACCCATGATGGCCTGTGATGGCCTCTCTTGAGCCCCCCTAATGGAGTTGTATTGCAGCATAAGAGCTGTTAATGTCAGTGCTCAGACCATACTGGACACTGCTCAGTACAGCACTAACGGTGGCCTGCTTGTGTAGGCGTCTAGATTGACGTTAATTGGACATTTTGGCCAGGGGGTTTCTCTAATCTCTCTATTTATACACATTGTCCGAGATTGTGTGTGTGTGTGTGGTGAGGCAGAAGGGTAGCGTTGATGTATGGATGGATGGGTCGAGAGTTTGCTCAGAAAGTGTGAAGGTGACAGGGATGTGGAGGTTTAGTCATTTGAGCAGAGTTCAAAATGACATGTAGCGGGGAGAAAGACAGCTGGAGGGAGAGGATGAGTAAGAGGGAAAAACGCACAAACTGTTAACTGAATGACAATTTAGTTTCCAGTGATACTTTTTAAAAGACTAAGGGAAAGATATATGTCTATTTAGAATCTGAATCTGCAAATGAGAACCCTAAAATCTGTACGGACTAGTGTCTCATGCATCTTTATATTAGAACATGAATTTAAAATGCCACTGCACCTACAACCTAGGCCCCATTTACACTTGATATTATAATGTGATATCCAGATAATTAACAACCTGATCTTTAATGTGTTATTTTTATCACCTTTGAAATCACTGTCCTCCATAAGCTAAACCTGAGCATGAGTAACTGAGGTGGTGGCAAGTCAGTTATAGGTGTGTCAAAGACTATGTTTACACATATTCAAAAACAAAATGCGAGCAAGACTACCTCCAGAACTTGTCTGATCTGATCACATTACATTTTTATCTTTATCTTGATAATGAATCTGGATACAGATCACATCTTAATACCATGTGTAAACAGGATGCTGCATTTATTTCTGGCTCTTTCCAGTCGGATGTCACCTCTTTATCCTGGACATTTACAGTACAGTATTATCCAAGGGAATTATCCCCAACTTTTTCAGTGAGGACACACATCTTTCACCCAGAGCCATTACTACAGACTAAAGGCTTTGTTGAAAGACAACACAAAGTGTAATTTCAATTTGGCTGCTGTTGTCGTGCTTTAGTCTGGTATGATGCTGGAATCTCACCAGCAGGTGTGATTGCTATGCAGCGAGTACAAACACTTGCAGGTGTCACAACAATTCTGCTTCCTCTGACTTAATGTGTCCGGACACCTGTGGGGAGAGGTGATACAATGGGAGCTGTTAGTTCTGTCAGGAAGTATATACCGTTTGACATGGAGGGTGTGGACGAGACACACTAGGCGCTAGGGGGACAGCGAGTCAGTCCCAGCTAGCCCTGATCCAGAGTGTGAGGTCAAACGTGGGCAAGGGTAGGAAGATAGACAGACCCCTGGCCCTCTGTCAGCGGACAGACTAAAGCAGTGCTCAGATATCCAAATGGTCTGATGTGGCTTTGTTGAAGAAAGGGAGGAATGAACATTTTTTATTTTAGTGATTTTATTTTGCCTCTTCTAGAAATGTGGAAAGTAGAGAGGTGAACATAGAAAATCAAATCCTGTAAATTACAGGTATTGATCCACATCTTAATCACTTTGCTGCTACAAAACCTTTCGGTTCTTGGACAATTTATGGGCAAACTTTAAAATTATTTCTCTTGGACACATTTTTTTTCTCGATTTTTTTTCATGTATTGTTTGCTTGTTTTTTTGGCTTTGCTGTTGATGGCTTATTGAAATGATAGACACAAACATTGGCAAATAAAAGGTTTAGTCTTAGATTTAGGCCTGAAGTTAATAATTGTTTTCTGTATTCATTCTATGTTTATTTTCTTCATCAATAAATCATTTGTTCATTTAGTGTATGAAATGTCAACCCCAAGCCCAAAAAGAGATGTCTCCTAATTGCCTGTTAGACGACATCATGCAAGTTTATCATTTAAAAATGTGGAGTGAACATTTTGCAGTGTGTGTACAGTATATGTAAAAAGACAGTATGTTGCTGGCTGCAGTAATCGTTGACCTCTGTACAGTCAACTGTTCGTGACTAAAATAGTGCAAGTAAAAATAAAAAATTGCCTCTCGTATAAATCTGCCACTCAAATCCAACTAATTGGAAAATATTTAGGTCACTAGGTTTGGTGGTTAATTGAGAAAGCAATTTGTTCACAGCTTCTAAAATTGATTTTCTCCTCCTACAGCGGCACAGTGTGTAGCTTAGAAGATAAACTGAGCATAAAAAGTCAATATGTGGCTGTCTCTGGCCAAAAGTCACCTGTTAAATCAATCCCTCTGGAACCAGCTTCCTGTAACGCACACCATTTGATAATGATCTCATGCAATGTCTAGTCAGCTCTTCCACAGCTGCAATACAACATAACACGCATAAGTGCTTGATGGAGCGCAGAAAATACTGTTGTCAAGGCTTCACTTAAACACTGCTCTTGAGATCGAGGCAGGGGGGCAGTGGTAAAACGCCCCGACTGACTTGCTAAGAGGAAAATGGTGGAAGAGCGGCAGAAACATCAATAACATCTTGCCATAGAGGATAATGAGGCTGCAAGGCATTTACAAAGCCTGCAATTATGGCGTTATTGACCTCAATAAAAGGAGAAGATATCATCACTTGACTCCTTTGTGCTACGTGGTGCAAGAGGAGGGAAAGGGGAGGGGGCAAATGGAAGATATGATAACATTATATGTTAATTTAGATTAGAAGTAGGGAATAGATGGCAAGTGAGGCTATTAAATAAGTGGAATTTGTAAAATTGAAAAAACGTTATCAAGAAAAAAAAATGAACCCACCCAGATTTCCAGTTTGATACGAAACACAAACGGATAGTGGAGTCAGAGAGGTGGAAGGGAAAGAGGGAGACGAAATTCAGAGGAAGAAGCAGCGTAAGAAACACATTGACACAGGCAGGATAAAGGTGCTGTGAGAAAAGAGGGAAGGGCAGAAAGCGACTGTTTGTCTTCTTCAATGCACTGTCGGTCTTGCTTCATAGGCAGAGCTCTTATTAGCTATCCCCCAGTGGCTCAATTACATCCACACTCCATCCTAGAACATCTTTATCTTTTTTGTGCATCTCCTCTCTTGCTTCACAGAACAGATTAGAAGCCCAAATTACTACTATTAGTGGAGGATTTAAGGTTTCAAACAGTCTCCCGCTGCTGGAAACCATGTCTCCACAGCATGATGAGATGGAGGGGAGAAAAGTAAAATAGTGTATGCCTCCAGATTCTCCCTGCACGAAGGTTTCGCTGGTATTAAGAGATCAACTGTGGACCCACAGACTGGGCTCCGAGTATAAAAACATGAGGATGTTTACAAGACGTGAGGGTGCTGGAGTGGAAATTCTGAGATTGGATGTTGAGCCCTGGATTCTTGCAGCCGCTCGCGCAAAAGCACGTTGGGCCTCGGAGCCGGACCGAAGCCGACTTTTTCGGCAATTTGGTTGGAACGATGGCACCCCCAAACATCTCTGGATCAATATTCAGGACTTAAACTGGGCTTATGGTGTGAGGATTATCTTGTTGTAAGAGGAAAGGGACATGGGAAGTGCTAGTTAAAACGCTATGGAAGTGATATATGTGAAAACCTCTGCTCCTGAATGACAATGTAAGGTTACTGTCGTTAAAAATGTGTGTGCTCCCCCTGGACATTCTTTCTCTTCCCCTGTTGATCAAAGGCGTTGTGCACACCCTCTGCATGCAATTATACTATTAATACCATGAGAAACTCAAGTTGAGATGAGAAGACCTGAAGCAGCTGCTTCCCCCTAACCAGCGGGATGGAAAAAAGTGTTTTTTTTTATGACAAACTGTTCCAATACTTTGACAGCCCCAAAGCACTCAGTCTACAGGGTATTTATTTAAAGTTGTGCTGCTGCTTTCTTTCTTGTAAGGACGTAGAAATAAGTTTAATACGAAATACACACAGGACTCTGCAGAGAAATCTTTTAGATAAACCCTCCCAATCTTCCCTTCATGAACTCCATCTGGGAACCGGCTTTTAAAGTTGGATTACAAACTCATGATTTTTTTTTTTTGGTCTAAACCTACATTGTCAGTTACTGAAATTGTAAAAGAGAAGCAGTGTCTGTCAAGGACAGTTTGAGGTCAGTTTGTATCTAAATCTGAATTCAGGTTCAATAAAACTTTATCATTAATAAACATTGCACTAACTAGACCTTCAAACATGGCAACGCTGTTACTATGAAGTGTGCAATTAAGCTGAAAATGAGCAGTCACTGGAACAGACGTAAAACAAACCTATAACTGTAGCCAGGTTATCCAAACCCCTTTATTTTAAATGAGCACATCCAAAATGTTGTTAATAAGCCCTCATCATCCAGAGTAGGTTGGTTAAACCAGGAAGTGGGCCTATACAGTGTGATGGATGTTGGGTAATTGACAAAAACAACACCTTGAACACACGGTACAATGACCATGGATACTCTAGTATGACGTGAAGTTTATTCTTGACTGTGCAAACTGCAGTTGACAAGAAACCAGTTACTAAGGGGCCTGTGGTAAGATCGCTTTTGTTTTCATAAACTTAACTTTTCAAGGTCAAGAACAAACTTTCAGTCACAGTTTGCGTCATCATTGCCTTCATTGTGTGTTGAAGAAAAGTGAGTGAATTTCTTGCCTCATCTGATGTCTTTATCTTTTTATCCTTTAAATAATTTAATTATTTCAAAATGTGAAATGCAACCACTCTCCTTGGAGCTTGAATTATCCTTCCATCGAATTGGTTTCCTGATATGTTGAACCCCAGAGAATATAAAATGCCTCATTTTTGAGAATTGAAGGGTATTCTGTCTCCCAGCTGATCATCCTACAAGTGTTGTAAGCCTGCTCGGAGTGTAACACGCAGCTGCACAGCGAACGGCCAGAGGCTGTGGTGTGGAAGTGTAGAAACGGAGGGAGAGGAGAACCACAGCAAATGCAAACAGCTCGGGCCAGGGGGGTTAATGTGGTTAGAAGTAAGACAGAAGTGCTCTCATGCTGAGTCATGCTCTCTATTCTGGGATTGTGTCCACTTCCCTGTGTTCACCCCTCCGATTGGACAGTCTGCTCCAAACTGGCGGAGCGACATTATATTGTTTATTTTTCTTTTGCAATGTCGAGTCGGGGTGTTCCTTGTAAAATAGAAATCAGTTTTTTTTTTTTTTAAGATCATGTTCTTCCTTGTATTTCAAAAACAAGCACTGACGATGCTTTGTGTCACCAACTGGTGACTTTGCTCCTCACAACAACAGTGACATATTATGATCTAATAAAGTTATTTCAAATAATGTTTAAGCATCTGTTTGAATTTGAAGTTTGAGTGAAAATACTGTAGTAAAGTCATGGGTTGCAAACCAAAATAAAGAGCTACTGTAAAAGAAAGACAGAATTTGCAGTCAGGTCATATTTCTCCACCACTTACATTACACACTGTAACTTAATCCATCGTTTGTATGAAACACTGATAAGACAAGTGCAGCTTTAAAGTTATGTCTGCAGCTTGGTTTTCAGTTTTTCTTTGCTCCATCACTCTGGTTATTGACTTAACACTGGTCCTACACACATACACAAATGGTTGACACCCACTTCATTACATTAAGTGTTTTTTTCAAAAGGGCTGCACCTGTCCTGGTGACCTTTGACCCCGGGCAACCCCCCTACTGCCCTCTGAAAGACCCAGTGCTCTGGTTACATACAGGCGTTAACATGTGCATGTAGGCGTACACACACACACACACACACACACACACACACACACACACACTCTGAAACACTCATGGGACAGCTGTCTTAATAGAGGCAGCTTCTCTTCCAGTCATTAGAGTGATGGGAGGCTCAAATGAGAGGGGGGCGGGGCTACTTTGTTTACCCAACAGCCACTGTACTTGAGGCCACAGGGGTGAGGCACAAATGAAGACACATGGTCACCAGTCCAGTCGCAGTACGAGTTAAATCAGCACTGAACAAAGTCTTGTGTGTGTGTGTGTGTGTGTGTGTCTAACCCTAACTCATTGTTTTTCAACCTTGGGGTTGGGACCCCATATTGAGTTGCCTGGAATTCAAATGGGGTCGCCTGAAATGTCTAGTAATTGAAAAACAAATTACTGATGAAAATATTTTTTAAACTAATTATTATTCTTTTAAAATTATAATTAAAAACACCATACCCAATCTTTAAACAATTGTATTCTATACTTTCACTTTCTTGAATATAAATTGAGTTCAAATAAAATGCAGCATATAAAAATATCTGAGCTGGTGCATCTTGTTTGACGGCCGCGATCACGTGAGGGGTCGCCAGAAATTTGTGATGTCAAAATGGGGTCACAAGCCAAAAAAGGTTGGGAACCACCGCCCTAACCCCTGACCCTTAGATGACAGTCGTCTTGTGTGCATGTGTTCTTCTGAACTGGTCCGAGCTGAGAGCAGCTATGTGTTGTGACACTATTAGTGATAATATCGACACCACTCACAAGCACCTCATCTAATTTTACACCGTTTAACTCACTGGCACATTTGTGCTCGTAGGCTGAGGACATGGAAGGAGCTTGATGAAACTTTAATGTCGTCGTTTCTCTGTTGGAGCCTTCATATCAGACGATCTGTTCGTCTGAGCTCCAACCAAGTGTGTCCCCTGACTCTCTGAAGTCAGTGAACCTGTGATGATCTGTAGCGCACGCACCATGAGTCGCATTACGCTATCAAAAACATGTGGGTGAGACAGGTATCGGACTGTGTGTGTGTGTGTGTCTAAGGCTCAGTTCCACCGGTATCACAGATATTGCATATGACAGAAAAATGATATCCAACCTGACAGATATTTTCCACCTGAAACATTTCTTAAAAGCCGGTTTGTTACTTCTTTCAATATCCAGTGTAGAGAATTGTATCCTCTACTAGACAAAATAAGTTACCCCACTTTAAAGCAGTTTTAATCCTCTTAACAATTTTGTTTTTGTGATGTCACACTTACAGCTAACCCTAACACTGCTACAAGTGAAGTAAAAGGGATGAAAAGCTGACATCACTGCTGTTGAAACACAAAGCTTTACTACTGCTTCAGCAACAGGTGGATACTCATGTGAGCCTTAATGCAACTTCGGACCCAACATATGTCTGGGTCCTTGGTCCGAGTCTGGTCCATATGCTTCCACATCTGGGCACATTCTGGCTGGTTATCCTCTGGTGTTGGCGAGTTACCTGACAGCTGGAAGAGTTTCTGTGTGTGTGCCAGAATTGGTCCAGATGTGGAAGTAGCATCTAATAATCATGCTGCGTATGATGAGCCAGACTAGGGCCATGGTGTACACAAGAAACACAAGTATGTGACGTCATGTAAGTATAGGCTGGCTGTATATCTGAGTATCCTTCATACAATATATATGCAACTGTGTTAGGAAGGAAAATAGTTTTAATGTCATAGACATTTGAACTTCCCTGCTAACTTTATTAAATAATTAATTAATTAATTAATTATTAAATGTGTTCAATACAGTTACTAAAAACAAAAAGGTGACAAAAAACATTCTTACCTGGCCCCTTTAATTAGCCTAGTAAAGGTGAAAGAACAGCACAGTGATTGTCTTGTCACATGTAAAGAATTAATTTAGCTTTTATTGACTTGAGGATCATGAATGCAGCATTTGTCAGCTTGTTGGATCCACCTTTTTATTTCTTGTTTCTTTTTCTATTCTTTACTCTCTCTCTCACCTTGGCTAGGTGTCACCGTGTGTCCCCACTTTGTATATGCAGTGTTTCAAATTAAATCTCTCTGCAAAATTGAGAATCTTAATAAGATTGCAGCAGAAACACTGAGATCATTTTGTTGTGACCCAAATCAATCAGCCCCAGATGTGTCAGTGAAATGATCTACACTGTGTTGTTTTTTTTTTGCCAGTAGACTTAGTAAAAAAAAAAAGAAAAAACAGGTGGATGAATGAGCTACCAAAAAGAACAGAGGGAGTTAAGGAGGAAAAAAGAAGCTTCAACAATTTCCTGACAGAAAAAAAAACAGTCTGCTGCATAAATGGATGATATTAATGACTCAGTGAGACGAGTGTGAGAGAAAAGAGCCTTGTACTGCCAGCAGGTCTCACACTTGGCTGAGTTTCTCATGGTTCCTCTTCCTTTCAAGCCCCGCAGTCTGCCACCACTGTAGCCGAGTGGCTTCAACATGGCTCACCAGCCATTTTGGTGACTTCCTTCCTTTCCCTGTTGCCCCCCCCCCTCCCCCTTTCCCTTCCATCCCCCGTGAAATTTCCCCAAGGATTATGATGCTATCTCATTTTCCCATGCCCTTCTTCAAGTTTCCATCCTCTCATCAAATTCACATTTCTTTGTTAAACCCCAATTTCCAAACAATATCTTTCATCTGCTTCCATTCTTCAGAAATACAGTTTTTTTTTCTTTGGTAATGCAGAAGCCACACTCTCTGCTGGGTATTATGCATCAAATCTATGTTTTTGACTGATAAGAGCAGGATGGTTATTTGTGGAAATTGGCTCATCAGAGCACGGCTTAGCCTTTCACGCATCACCCATGAGATTTTATTAAACCAAGATCAGAGAGATTACTAAATTACAGCACAAAGTAAGCAAGCGAGTTTTATGACATTACAAACTGACCTCGTACATGTGCTGCTACAGACGAGAGAGGGCACGAATCACTTCAAACCATTACAACTGTAATCAGGCGCTTCTTTAGGCCCTACTTGTAGCTGTCCTCTGCTCATCAGGGTTCTGCAAACACTGATTAAGTGTTGGCTTGTTCATGAGCAGAACTGTCTGCATCAATAAATAAAATACTAGGCTTTTATAAGGATGTGTGAATGAGAATATGCTGTGGTAATAATATCAAAAAAGAGTGGTACATGTACAGTATATTTGATCATAAACAGAAGTGGTCATTAAACACTGAATTTTGCTCAGTTGTACTGTATAAGGGCAAAGTCAGCAATTTTGAAAACAGTGGAAGGATAATAATCAACCCCTTGTCTGCATTTTCCTACCAGACAGCTGTTGTAAAGCCCCCACCCTTCTTGCTTCAGGCCAAATGTTACATTTAGAAAACTCACACTCATAACAACCAGCTCACCATCGTTAGTGCACAATATCAGCAGGAGATTATCTTGTATTTTCCCCTATACAGCCTACTGTATGTGTGTGTTTGTGACTTAGGGGTGGGTGTGGGGGGTCCATGAAGTTATGTGCTGACACCATGCACATCCTATATCTATCCTCTGCCATGAGCAGCTGTCTCTCAGAAGGCTAAATATACTACGTTGCTGCTACGCCACACATTTCCAGTGTGAGCTAGCCCTGCTCACATTACACTGTATTTTTTAAATAAGATAACAGAGGCGGGGCTCAAGTGTCATAGGCCCCCTCGGCAGTGTGGGAGGTGAAGAGGTTAATTCACACTGTAGGGGAGAAAAGGCAATTTTCCTTATGGATTATGTCATGTATTTTTTATTGGCTGTTGTAAAGGAGCTGGTGGAGGGTTTGTATGTGCACTCACAGTGTATTGTCTTCAGCAGGTACAGAACATGTTATGTGATGTTCAGCAGAAGGGGTTTTATTACCTGGGGACCTGTTGTTTTTTCTTCCTAAAAGCTTGAACTATGTCTTTGAAGTATATCCACATTTATATGTAACCAAGAGGTTTTCTACTGCCTAAATATAGTTGGTCTGCCTCATTCATTTTTAGAAATGAACATAAATAACCTGTAGGGTGTGTAGCCATGTCATGTCTCACCTGCTGTGTAAAGTAATTCATTGGTGTTTTGACAGCTAGGGGGTGTGCTGGGCATGGTTTCATATAGACTCCATGCACATGTACACAAAACCTGAACTCAATGTCAAGTTTTCCATGTAAGGATCCACTGTCCTTAAAATCCTCTTGACTATTTCAACACATTTGATTCACAACTGTTTTAACATGCAGGTAATTAGAGTTAAAATATGTTGAGGACATCACATACATAGAGTTTGTTGTACACTACTGATACTGAGCCTTTTGAACTGCAGCAAAAGTTAATTTGTTTTTTTACTTGATTGCTGGAGTCTTAGATTTGTTCTGATTTTAAGTCATATTAAAATATAACTCTAATCCCTAATCCCTAAACATTTGTCTTTTTCTATATGGCTCTTTCTCTTTCTCCTTTTGTCTTGCTTCTTTTCAGAGCATTACATTAACCAGCATCTTACTCCAGAGGATGCAACACTCTCATGCTGTCAACTATGAATAGCTCTCACCATAATGCACAGTCCATGTGGAATAGAGCAATGTATTCACTTGGCTAAGCATTATTATTTCATGCTTCCCTTCCCTATGTTTTTTTAAGCATATTGTTATGGTAAGAAGCAAAGCTCACTTCAGGTCATGTGATCATGTGGGTTGTATTCGGACAAAATGAAATTAGAGCAGCTCCAACAAAATGGAGTTAGACTGTGCAGGCCAGTAAGGAGGCTTTTTGGTGGGTGAAGTGTGATTGGCTAATCGATTGTTTTTTTTGTGTGTGTCTTCTCAGGGTGAAGGAATGGGTGGACCAGATGCAAAAAGAGTTGATCTCAATAACAGACTCAGCCAGTGGCCTGCCGGAGCTTATACAGGTAAACACGATAAACACACACTGTTAAATCAGAATGTGAAATTTGCATTCCTGACTTTCTGTTAAAGGAGATATATTATGCCCCCTTTTCCACAAATTAAAATAGTTCCCAGGTGTCTTAAAGATAATGTCTGTGACATGCTTCGATCAAAATACCCCAAGGATCAAACATCACAGCTCTTTTCATCTGCTCAAAACAGCCCTGTTCAGAACGGCTGGTTTCAGTGCCTGTCCCTTTAAATGTAAATGAGCCACTGCTTGCCCACCCTGCCCCTGGTACCGCTACTCACAGGTAGGGGTGGTATTATTCAAATTACTCAAATTCCTGCAAATTACAGACTTTTTTGGTCAATTCTCACATTTTGGGGGCCTGAAGGCAAGACAAACACCCAAGAGCCTTTAAAAAGTGATATTTCCATAATATGTCCCCTTTAAAGGAAGTAAAGAGATGGAAATAGTTCGACATACGTATGAATGGAAACAGCATCTAAACTTTACTTTTACATGGCAACACATGACTAACATTTTAGGGTCAGCATTGCAAGAGGATAGTTTATCAGCTTCTGTTACTGATGCAGGATGCTTTGTTACCACTTTTATGCTAGATCAACTACCATTAGCTATGTACCATTTAGGACCTCTACCCCCAAGTAACATTTAGAAGGACCCACAGTGCTGTTGAGTCTGAATTCTGCATGGAAATTGAAAACTAGCAAGCAAGGCCAGAGAAAGTGAAAGGTACTTAGTCTATCTGCTAAAGTAAGCATAGATACCAACTTGACTTGTTTTTTTGTCTAAGTCTAAATACCTGTTGCACTGTCAAACTTCCACACACTCACTTCTGTATTAATCCCACACACAAACAAGTGAGGTATCGGAAGTGTTAGCTGTCTCTTTTCATTCAAATGATCCGAATATCAAAAGTCGCAGCAACGTGAGGGTTTGTCCCCTCAGCCTCGTATACTGTACCACCCTGTGATCTAAATAATGTAGGTTATATGAATGTCTTATAGCTAAATGTGAATTTTACCTTTAAGAAAACACAGATTCCATATTGACAAGAACCATCATGTATACTTTTTGTCACTTCTCTTGCTTTCATTAAGGCTCCGTCCCTGACCTCAGTTGTCAGAAGACATCGCCAGTCTATTTATAGAAGCTTCTCATTACAGATAGCACGGCATCGTTTCATTCTGTACACGCTCAGATAAGATCTACGTCACAACCATACTGCGGCGCCTATCGTCCCTACACATGCTCATGCATAAGCTCATATCTGACAAAGGAGAGAGAGAGTTTTAGATTGACACTGATTGACATGATGCATCTGGCACTTTTACTCCCCGTTCACCTCAAGAATATGATCAGTCGGCTGTAATGCATCGCTGAAATCGTTATAAAACATGCTTTTGTTTCCTGCACTGACATGACTTGTTCCCAGAAATGAGAATTAAACATTTCTAGCAATATTCTTGTGTAACTGATTCCACTTGAATTGTTTTTGTAAGAGAGGCTGAAAGCTTTTGGGGACGCCCCTCCTTAAACAGAGTCTACTGTACACAGCATGCAGAATTTAAAAGGGAGTGTTATGCAGCTTGCACGTTAATAATACATGTGAGGAATTATCTAGATTGCTTGGATGGATGAAGACAAATACTGTACATGCACGCGCCCTAGTGCTGTGGTTTGTATGTCGGACAATAGGATTCCTCTAGGCTGCTAAATAATTGGCTGTGTGGCATTTGTATTTCTTATATCTTTTGCTGGAGCATATTCCATAGCAGAGTAAACGGTCTTCTTACATAACCTGACATCGCAGTTTAATCAGTGGACGCCCAGATTCCTTTTTTTTTTCCGTCACTGTACTTTGGTCAGTGAGATCTGGTGAAGAATAGAAGATGACCACTGATGTAGACTAACACTCTCAGCCTCATATACCACAAGTCAGTGGATCGAAAATATCTTAATACGGAGAAAACTCAAGCAAGATCATTTTGTTAACTGATCATATCTATACTGCACATTTTGTGATGACCTCATGATGAGTAGGTGGTTATCTTGTGATCATCCCAACTAAAACAAATACACTTTTTCATCATTGTTGATGTTTTCTGATCTGTGTTGTTGTAGATTGATTTTTAAATGTTTGCTTGTTAAAGAGAACCATTCCTGCAGAAAATTATTGTTTCATTCAGAAGGTCTGGTTGCTGATTTAACTCTTAACAACAATGGCATGTGGATTTGTTCAGTTTGAAGTTTTGCTCAGTTGTGACCCAATCTTTTTCTCTTTTGATTGTCTCAGATATATAAAAACCACAAAGCTCACTTCAGCATCGAGTACAACGATGCAACTCAACTGGTGGCAACGGCTGCTGGGAAATTCGAGACACTGCTGGCCAAACGCTCCGAAGCCCTAAAGGTCAGTGTGATTTCCTAACACAGCATTATCTTTTGTGATGGAGGATAAGGTGTAGTTGTAACCTCTTTGGTCATAGTGATACTTAACTGTCATCAACCCTGACTTTTAAGAGGAGTTGATTTTAGAGAGACAAACCAAAGATAATACAGATTCTCTACAGATTTTTAAATTCATTTATTTTACAAAATCAGTTTCAACGTCTTCCCTAGCACAGTGGCTAGAGCCCAAGGAAACGCACAGAAACAATCTGCTTCTCCTCATTTCACGTCAGAATAGACACTGGAACACAGCCACCGCTTCAGGCCATCCACTGATCCAATATAAGCAGACATCCTCCAGCCAGATGACTTAATTCAAAGTTACCAGTCTGGGTTGCTACATGCCAAATAACGATAAAAAATTCCATTACGTGTGTATGTGTTGTATCATTTTTGTGCTGCGTTGTGTTTTGGGGGGGGGGGGATGTCAAAGATAAGCATGTTCAGTTTCAACTTTAAGGAAACCTTTGTCTTTCCTGTGACCACTGAGGCCTTCTGCGCCCTTGTACCTAATCCAGACTGGCTGCCTTCGTGGGTCATTTGTCTGAGCTGAACTGAAGGAAAATGCTACGAGGGCTACGCTGGCCAAATGCTTTCATTTTGTCGTAAAGTGGTCCTGACAGTGTTGGCCACATGTAGCTTCTTGGTTGAGTGGCTTACTAGACATTTGGTTGTGTCAGGTTTGTTTCCCCCGTTCGCTTGTTTGTCTTTTAAATTGGTTTATACAGTAAAACAGTTTGGCAAACCACGGACACCTTGGTTACAGCGTGACATTTGAACCTATGCTAGCTCTCTAAGGAGAGCAAGGCTGGATGGTCCATGACTGTGGTCCTGAAGTAACTCAACTAGAGTCTTCAGAGGATGCATCCTGCTCACTGTATATTAACTCAGTACTACTATCGGGCCAACATTTTTCATTTGCCAAGAAATTTATTCATTGTGCCTAGAAGATTAATCCTACTAGGCTAATTATTCCAAATAAACAAACATAGTGGTGACACTCATACTGAATCCTAACTAGGGTGATGATCCCCACAAATTTCATCTGTTGCAGGTCAAAACATCTGGTAAATGGACCGACACAAGCTTTTGTGTAAACATTCAATGCCTCAACAGCTGTTGTATCGTTTGTCAAAAGAAAAATGGACATGAATTGTTATGGCTTCAATGATGCCTGGAGCTCCTCTTTGTCACCAACTATAAAACCATACAACACACAAAGCAAAGCTCATGAAAAAGTTAACATGTTAGTTCCCTAAACTAATATGGTGGGTGGAGATATACCGTACCTCCTTCATTGTCATGTTAGCAGATGTCAGCAGCATGAATAAAGCCAAACAGAGTAGCTAGTGTGGCTTTAGACTCTGGCCCTTGTTTGCATGGAGTTAACAAAGGGGAAGCTGAATTGATTCACACCACTTTCCTCTGCTCCTTAGTTTAAACTCGGCTGTAGCAGGCCAGCTAAATAAGGATCTCGAGGCAATCCCGGTTCCCATCAATCTGGGTCTGAGTGCCACAAATATCCAATTAAAGCCTTGACAGCCCGTTGCCATGGTTACATTCTCATTGATTAGTCCATCAATCCAACCAAGCGTTTTTTGTTTTTCTTACATCCCTCCCAATAACTGCCAAGGGATGAGGGACAATTAGTTTTTGTTGTTGTCGTGTCGCACCTTGGGAGACAGAGAGACAGCAGCTCAGTGAGTTGATGACGGCAGAATAGAGATGTTGAAACTGTAGGCTGTGTTCTTGCATCCCATCAACACCATCTGCTGTGTGGTCCACCTGCGCGAGTTACATGTACCGCCAGTTGTTTAGCTCTTTGGTGGAAATGTGAGAATAGCGAGGGTCTAACACCATATGCTGATGTTCTTTGTTCCCTTTAGAAACTACATTTACTCGTTGCTGGATTAGCGTTGAGGAGGAGATTTCTCTCGGTGGTCTGCTGTCTACTGTAAATGGTGTTCAGGGTAATAAAGTGGAATGAGCCAGCGTTAAGGTGATCAATTTATCTAAGTTAATAGTCACAGGGTCCACTTAGCTGAATCATGACTCCAAATGAAGCTGGGGAGAGGACGACCGCAGCATCTGTAATGTTCTTGACCTGACTGGCACTTATCTAATCTGCTATTTCTGCCTTGCCACCTTGAGTATCCTCCCCCCTTTGTTCCCTATCATCCTCTCTTCCTCCTCTGTCTTTCATCCCCCACCCCTCATGTCCTTCTGTCTCTCCCTTATTCCATTTGGGAGGGCCGATTACACACAGCATGAAGGGATCATGTATGAGAGCGATTGCGTCAGGTTATAGCTTTCTGTCGGAGAGGGGGTGAAATTCAATGGCCTCATGTGTATGAGAGACAAACGATGATGAGTGGAAAAGAGAGCGATAGTGGTAGGAAGTCCATGAGAGCATTAAGACACGCACGCACGCACGCACGCACGCACGCACATGCACGCCAACATGCACACACACACACAAAAGACTGGCAGCCTGTTGCAGACCCTCCATCTATTAGGATCCTGGCCTCTAAGTGTGCAATTCAACAGGCAGCCACTTCTTCTCTCACACAGCACTGCTTCAACTTTATGAGCCATTCAACTGAGTCATTGTGTCATTAGACACCAACAAACAGTCAATGTGCACAGGTGCAGGAAGAAAGTTACTTTAACACCAAAGTCTTGTTTTATTGTCATTAAATCCTACGAATGGCTTTTTTGACTGGCATCTTTTCATCTGACATATGTTACACAACAACCTTTGGCAATATGTGTTGAACAGTAGTAAGACCATACAGTTTCCTAAGCTATGGGTCTCTTCCTGTCTACTTAATTAAAAGTAGTAATAGAAGAATGTAAAATATAAGTAATACAAAGAGGTGAAAGCCTACATTAAATAGTTTACTTCAGTACTTAAGTACATCAAGATGTACTGAACAAGTCACATGTTCTCATGATGGCGAATATTGTGTGTGATACAGTTATACGATATTTTAGTTTCATTTAGTGAGTTTATTTCACAAGTACACACATCAATAAACAACATTATATACATTTTTTTTAACATAAATACACAACAAACAATATTTCATTTCTTTTTTCCTTTAAAATATAAAAACAAAACAAATGTAGGCCTACCTTTTCCAAAAAGGTATAGCTATTAAAAAGTGAAATTAAACTGAGAAAAAAATATATGGGAAAAGGTAAAACCTATTGCACAATACAGTACACCACCAACCATTTTCCATTATAAGCTGAAGTGGCCATGATGAGATGTTTCCCTTCTCTTTTTCTGATTGATTTCCATTATGATGTAACATTTTCTCTATCACACACAAAGTGTTAAAGGGTTAAACTTTCCTTCGAGTCAGTCGAGTACGAGTACTGTAAGGCGCCGTGCCAGGGCACTTTAAAACCCATGGAAATCTTCTGTACATCCCCTTCAGCTGTACAGTTGTGCTTGAAATAGGCAGAAGAGATACGGCCTCTCACTGGTGGCATTTTTCCTTCTCCTTCTCTCTCACTAGGCCAAGTCGTCTCCTCTGGCGATGCTTTTGCAAGTGTTTATGTGTTTGTGTACGAGCGTCCCTGAGCGTATATGTGTGTGTGTTCCAGCCATTGTCAGTGAGCACAATCCCATTAGAATGACGGCCGCTGTCATTAACTTAATCAGGGGCCCGCGTGGATTTGCTGTCTGTCAATCTGACATCTGCCCATCCTGTCACCTCGATTCAATCGCAGCGTTTGACGCCAGCGCTCCCCTGACATGCAATCTCTCAAATGTTGGCAGCTGTGGCTACTTAGAGGGAGAGAGCTTTTTTCATCACATCAGAGCAAATAGTTTATGGTACAGATCATCTTTATGTCACCATCAAAATGTCCGTCAGTTGTTAAATGCAAGGTGTTGGTTGTGGCAAAAAGTGCACACCTGGATCACAAAAGCTGCTCTGATACTGTACAACAATCACTTCTCATAGATCTTCATATAAATCAATGCATTTCTTTTACACTGTCGTAACAGAGAGATAGAGAGATATACTGTATATAGATATATAGAGATATAGATATAAAAATAAGACAACAGCTATACTTAATAACCACTTAGGAAGATTAAAATATATATGACCTTCAGTGAAATCAAGTGTATTAATACCTTGTTGGTATTCCAAATAACCTGTGATCTTCAAAATAAAAGTTTTTGCTTATTTATGCTGGGTGATGGTTATTATGACTAATCTAGATACTAAACATCAGCATTACACCAATCTGCAATCAGTTTGCAATAATATTTGTGTGTTGTCTTTTCACTCATCTAACACAAATATGTACGCAATTATAGTATCTGATTTTCACAATTTCCTGCTCCTCAATCTCTCTACATCCCCAGGCAGCTGCAGCTGTACCTCCTAGTGGTATACCTCCATTTGGAAATCAGTAATCATTATTGGTAATCTATAATCAATATGCATTTTAAATGTATGCCCAGACCATTATGTAAGTTTCTGCCAACATTCGTCTTGTTTTGCTCTTGTATGTGACCGTAGCATAGCTGGAGATTTTAGTGCTCATTTAAAACATTCATTTTGAGTTTGGGTCTGCATCAGTATCCAGTATCTAAAGGGACTTTTATCTTCCTGACTTTTTTTTATGTTAAGTTCTTCATGTTTCAGTTTTCCTCCTCTCTCTGCCTACTATACCTCCCACTGCTCCAGCATGCTTCTCTCTGTTACCTTCTGTTGATGTTGTCACAGCGTTTTTCTTTCAATTCATCTTGTTTGGGGCGTCAAAATCACACACACACATTCACACATCTACTGTCCACTCTGAAAAGACTGGACCACGATCTGATGGTGCCAGGTGTCAGTGTGACGGCATTAAAGGCTGCAAATGTGTTGCTCTCTCCCTCCCTCTCTTTCCCTCTCCCTCCCTCTCTCTTTTCTTCTGTCTGGTTCATCACTCCTTACTCGTCTGTTTCAACCTTTTCAAGTTAATGTTCCCAAAGCGTTGGTGATCTGACTGGGGAAATAATTTTATTTCCAAACCACTCAAGGGTGATCAAAGAATTTGCCTCTTTCATGTTGCGCCACAATATTCTGCATTCAGTATGCTGTGGCTGATTATTTGAGTTATTTTTGAGGGGGAGATATTGATGTGTGTGGATGTGCGTGTGTGTGTGTGGATGTGCGTGTGTGCCAGACTCAGAGTCATCTCCCACATCTCTTTGATTCTTCAGAAGATGAGTTTCTTAAGGCGGGTGCTGTCACAGCTTAGCTTCTCTGCTGATACAACTCTGGAGATTACACTCGCTCGGTCTTTACAGACACACAGACACCGTGCTCTGCCTATGGCTCTGCATGCACATACATTAGCGCATTCACCTTATCCAACCTTAGAATTTCTCCTCGTTCTCCTATCTTGGCCTTGTATTTCTCCTGGTCTGCCTTTTTTTTTCTCCTTTCATCCCCTCCTCCTCCAACCCTGTCCTTCCATCCTCATTGCTCCAAACTCCCTCTCAACTTCTTCTCCCATAACTTCACCCTGATTCTCTGTCACTCCTTATTCCCATTTTCCGGTTTTTGCCTTGCCCTGTGTTCGTCTTTTCTCCCTTCTTGTCCTTTCCTATTCCCTTCCCCTTTCCGATGTGTGTGTCCACGACATTGGGTGTGTGTGTCTGTGGCACAGTTTGAATACGGACGATAAATTGTTCTGAAAGTAAAGAAATGTTTCACTTTAAAATGTGATCTCCCCTCTCTGTGCCCTGCCTGTCTCCTGCATCTCTGTCGTCTGCAGACATTTTCCCTCCTCAGGCAATTCTGCCTATTAAAGCTGCAAAGCTTCAGCGTGCATTAAAAACAAACCAGAAGAAAATGTTTCATCTTAACATTGTACATGGATATCAGCAGCCAGACTGTTGCTTTTCTTATTTGCAGTAGAGGTGTTATTGTGTAAACGTTGGCATACCCTCCGCAGAAAAAGATAAGTGCGGACAGTGATAATGGGAAACACATTTTCAGTTTGCTAATCATTATCTGTGCACATCTTAAAGCATAGAAAGGAAAGTCAGTGTCTGCTTAGGCATACATTCAATTTAAAAGACGAAATTTGCCCTTGAAATGATATAACCACCTCTTTGAGAAGAGAGTTGAATCCTAAAGTTGTGAAAGTAAAAGAGCAAGTTTCTGTTTCTGTTTTGGCATGCAGTTTGCATTAGAAATAACTCCCCTCATAACTCAGAGATGTGTGAACACAGACAGGATAGGTACGTTTCTAGGCTACACTTTCAGAGAATGTCATTATCTGTGGTGTCTAGTGTCAATAAACATCAATAAATCAGTTTAGAAACCGCTTGATAACTCCAGAAACTGCCTGAAAATCATGACATTTTGAAGTATTGAAGTTTGTCTCTTCATCTATGTGTACATCGCAAACTGGAGCTGGGTATACCAAACCCATTCTGCACACACCTCCAAACATTAAAACTCACCTTTTAAAATGAGCTTTTAATATATAATTGTGTGTGTTTTATACTGTTTTATTGCTGTTTTTACACTTTAAAAATTATAAAATAGAGCAAAGTCAGAATGAAATAAAAATTAAAGTGTCTTTGAGCATTTGTAAAAGCACTAAGTAATAAAATGTAGTATTATTATTATATGGGATCATTTTCTGGTACCAGTTTTGCCAAAAATGAGATACAGACTGCATGGTTGTGCAGTGTTTTCCCTTTCAGTCCTTGTGAAAACGGTGGAAATGTACATTATTTCTGATGCTGTCATATCCTAGTTGAGCTCCCAGTATCTCAACCTGTCATGCTGTCAACCTTAAATCTCAGACATTTACAAAAATCATTGTAAATACATCACAATGCAATGAAAAAGCCTGGCAGGGTGCACCGCCTATAGAAAGCTCCTTACTGTGTGATTTACTTTGACTCACTCAGTCATAGAAAGTAGCTGACGGAGGGATGAAGAGTCTCGCCTCACTGCTACATGCCTTGTTTCCCTCCTCAGTTTCTGTCTCTGTCTGTGACTCCTCCACTGTATTACGCTCCAATTGCCTCCATCATTACATCCACCCTGTATTCCACTGTAACTGTGAGAAGACGTGTCCTGTTGATTAATTGTGAATGAACTCAGGGCAGATTACACACACATACACACACACACACACACACACACACACCTTTAGTCCATTTGTTCCATTGACCACAGCTTCTTTTTTTATACCCGTCCTGACAGTTACAGTAGATCGCCTCTCTCTGATATCCAAGCCACCTCTGGCTCTGTTTTCATCAATTATTGACTCGTTCCTCTTAACCAATACTCTTTGATGGGGCCTGTGGTTAACTTCCCCCGGCGGAATAGGTCATTTCTCTTCCGACAGTGACGCCGACACAGATCTCCAGATCTGTTCATTTATCAATCATAGATGTGAGGAGATTTTTCTTTTTTGTTACAAAAGCTGAATTTCACAGTTGCAGAAAACAGAAGTGACGGCAACAAAATACACTGCAAACACTAAAACTAACCAAATTATTTTAGTCAAATTAAAGTTTTCAAACCTTGAAATGGAAGAAAGTGCAGCCATTGAGGTGATGGTACAGTACTTCTTTCAAACAGATTCAAAAGATTCAGGCTGCTAAGTTTAAAAACGATGTTTTCATACTCTTAAGTATAAAACAAACATAAAATACTGATTCGCATTGGGATTGAAATATAGATTCATTACGACATTCAGGATCTAAGTTCAGTACTCCATCATTTTAATTAAGTTTTGTTATGTTCATCCTTTATGCTAGTACTGTAGGTAATTCACTGAAAGTAACTGCTGACAAATGTGTCCTTCACTTTGCGTTTGAAATATTTACGCATTGGAGACAACATAAAATGACTGCAAAAGGAGTGACACATCCTTTTTGTGTCCTCTGAAATATAAAATCCTTACTGTCTTCAATTTTGACATCCAAAAGCCAAGAGGGATTACTCTGGCTGCCAAGATCAGTTTTAGCTGATGGCCGGTCTCGAGATGGCCTGAAAGTAAAGGGAGAGGACTGATTGTTGGGACATTTGGGGGGGGGGGGGTTGTTCTGTGTGAGTGGCTTCAAGGAACTCCTTCTGATTCTGATGCTTTGTACCAGCCTGAAGGGATGCTTGTTGACATAAGCACCTGCTTAGGGGGACGTGGCGGCCGGCCAAGATCTCCTCCCGGACAGACTGCCTGCACAGAGGAGAGCAGACTGACCTGTACTGAAGACGCTGTGATTAAAGTCAAAGAGAGGCGGAGAATAAAAGGAAGAACAGGATGAGAAGAGAGAGAGACGTCCTTTGTCTGAGGGAAGTCAAAAGAAAAAGACAAAGACCACCCAGGAGACAGAGACAGGGAGAGCTCAGTGATGGAAACTGATAAGATTTCATTGATACCGGTGCCTTAGTGCACTGTGCTTATCAGTCTGATTCTGTATTGATTCCCCATAACGATTTCTGACAAATGTTCTGTTTGGCAGAAAAACGTTTTTTTCTTTTTAGGTTTTATGTCGGTTTTCAGCATCAACACTATATATCAGAATCAGGACACATGCACATTATTGATAGACAATTAACTAATGTTAGTGAAACGCTTCACATGCAAGCTGTCATCTTTCTTGGTGACAGTTTCTTCTTCTCCACCATGACCTCCTAAAGTTGAAGGTCTCCATTCATGTAGATGCACGGCTTTGAAGTGAACTGAAGTAACTTTCAGAGATTGCTTCCTGACAAATGATGAACTCACTGGCGTACAGTTTCAATGGTTCGGTCAATTTGAACCAGCTCTCAGCTGGAGCCAGGTTCTCCATTCTCATCCCCCGGCATAAAGGGAGGAGATGATACAGGTCTACAGAGCAGAGAGCCGAGGGCTGTGCCATTTGAATATTGATTGGTTGGGGGTTATTTCAGGCCTGGGATTGCATTAGCACTTTGGCAGCAGATCCAAAAGGCTTTGGCTGACCACCAGAGTCTGAGCCACAATTGGTTGCCATTTTTTTGAGACAAAAACAACAGTTGCCTTCCAACCTTGGCCTCTTGATCACTCACTCGAAACCAAATTTTCTTAATCATGAGTGGGATGTTGGCATTAACACAGAGCGACAGGTTTGAGATGAGGAGTAAAAGATGGCCTGGGCTACAGTGGGAACATAATGGAAGAAAATGTTCCGGGTCTCTTGTGTTGCCATCGCACGAGAGCTTTGGCTCTCCACTGTGCATGGACCGTGGATGTGGCATGTTACCATGAGCACGCCTGAGCCTGGTCGCTAAGCAACATGGGCATCATAAACAGATTCCTGACTCCAAAAAATGAATCACTTGTCAGTCTCTCCTTCTCTCTCACTGCCCCTCTCTTGTACGTCCAACAAGGAGCAACCGAAATGAGAAAACATTCATTCAAGTGCTCTCATCTTCCGTAATCTACCATATGGATGAGTTTATCACAAAATTACCTCCATGGTCGCATTCGTGTTCGTTAAATTGTCTAAGAGGGATGAGAGCCAGAGCGTCACACTTGAATAGAACTCCTAAGCATTGTGTTATGTAGTGGTGCGTAATTACAGAGGAGTCACTGATCTCTAGTGTCTGGAAGTGCGTTATTAAACTGACACTGGATGACATGCTGTGAGTCATTAGACACTGCTGTTAAAACCCTAATCACAGAGTAGATACACACACACACACACACACACACACACACATTCAGATGCTCATTAAGCTCCTCACTCACACACGTTATTTTATTAACTGAAAATAGTTTTCCCTGTGTGATTCCACATCAGTGTGTGTCCACTTATGCTCAAACATCACTTTGAAATAATGAAGTAATAACTTCTCTACTACTTTCTATGCCGTTCTGAAGAAAGCCCAGCATATACAGTCGGGCACTTTACACAATTATGTTCTTCCAAGGATGTCTCTCATTGAAGGTGAGAGAGGTGCAATTTATTATCTTAAAATTGCTGAATAAACAACATAAATTTCTGCTCATGTCACATGCCACAGAGGTACAGTACAGTATTATTGGCAGGTAATTTATGCGGGTGGCGTCGCAGGCTGCAGGCGAGGCCTCTCAGAGTAAACTGGCCTCTCGCAGAGTGATCTTAGTGGGTATGATTAATGTTGTGAGTAGTCGCAAGACATTAAAATATGACCCCCTTTGGTCGCAGTCAAATTGCATAGTGAAGGGGGGAAAATTTAAAGCTTCCGTTGTTATGGAAACGCATAATAAATCATAGGATTGGTAAAAACAAAGCAAAATGGAAAATATACTAATTGTTGAATTTGTCAGTGTGTTTCCAATTAGTTTTTTAATCTGTGTTCAGGGACCTAGAAGCCTAAGAAACAATCATGCTGTGTACAGTATAATACTATACTATAGTTGTAGGCTACTAAATGTCTTTTCACATTTACATTTAGCACGGGTCTTGGGATTTGTGTTGCCTGTGTTTTGTTTTTTTGTCCGTGTATGTGTTAATTGTGCCTACAGGTGTAAATAACTTATACTGGACAAATACAAGCACACATTTCATTATTGATTCTAATTGTTTGGCCAGTAAATGATCAGAAAGCAGCGAAAAGTTACAACCAGTTGGTCACATTTCAGAGGCACGTTTGGCTTGATCTGATATATTAGTTTGCTGTTTTCTATATGATGCAGCCAAAACCTCTTCTCTGTCTAAATTATAGATCCAGGATGATTCTTCCCATGCCTCGAGCCAAAGTGGCCGACTTCCTGCTCTGTGTTTCCATGCCAGAGGAGTATGAAGCATATTTAAAACAGGCAACCTTAGCCAAAGATGTATACACAGTTAGCAGTGAGGAGGCGGCACACAGAAGCTAAAAACAGATGGTTTGGCAAATGCACAAAACTATTGCAAAGCATATTGCATACTTTCTTTTTTTCGCAAACAAAATGGAGATGAATTGTTTTATCCTGCTGTGACATTGCACTTCTAAAGATACAACTTGGGAGTGTTTGAGAGTGGAGCCATTCAGAGTTTGGGATTATTTAAAGGGCCTGTTGTGGAGTGTGTGTGTGTGATGTAATATGATGCAAACACGTTTCTGTTCCTCACACCAGAGAATCCATTAATATTTCATATCTATAATGTTGCAGAAAATGTTGAATCAGAGGGATATAGTGTGTGCATGTGTGTGTGACTTTGGCCACCAGTGACTCATTATTTACCACTTCCTGCAGCGTGCAAGTGTGTGTATGTGTGGCTGCTATTGTCAGCCCAGCTGTCGCACTCTGTCTCTGCTGCTGCTGCTTTGTGTTTGGCATCTCTGTTTCCCTCCATGAAACCTATCAGTATAGCCACACTGGGATCAACATTTGATGTGTCTCACTCATTATTGCTCATGAGTCTCAGACAGCTGCAGAACAAAGGTGTGCAATCTGCAAAATTATAGTTGACATGTTTTGTGTGTGCGGATTTTTCTCTCTAGGGCTTGACACATCAACATTAGCTCGACGTGATGAGCACTGAGAGTGAAAAAAAACTGTCTTGTGAAATGATTGCAGACAATAAATCCTCACATCTTCACAACGCTGTTGCCAAAACACTGTCTGAGCTGAAGGAGGCTCCACCAGGCTAATTATCCTTCTAATCATTTAAAAAGAGACACAAAGAGCCAAAATCCCGAGGTGATGGAAATTGTGATGTTCCTGCACGATATGTGACATCCAGTAAATCTGTGTGTGTAGATGGAGGAGGGATAGGTGTGTGTAGAGAGCTGCCATGTCAACACAGTAGCCGGGTACAGCTGTAACAGGGAGTCGTTTGCAGCCAGCTGGCACACAAGAGGAGTTTGCTGCAGGAGAGATGAGCTGTCAAACCAGTCAGCACGGTGGTGGACAGCGAGGTAACAAGTGGGTGGGTTGGTGGAAGGCTGTTCCCTGTCTGACTGACCGAGTTTCTGCACAGTATGGTTCACTTTTCATCTTGTACACGCTCGCTGTCCACCACTGTCCTGCTAGTCTGAGTCTGTGTGTTCGTAGTAGGGTTGCAAAGGGGCGGAAAATTTCCAGTAAATTTCCAGAAACTTTCCATGGGAAGTTAAGCTAGGGAATTTTGGAAATATTCCAAATTGGAAACTTTCCATGGGAATTTATGGGAATAATGGGAATTATTAGGAATTTATGGGAATTAACTGGAAATTGGGGGTAATTTAAACAAACTATATCATATTCAAACATAAATGTTTTGTTTTGTCCTAAGCAGACATCCATGCAAAATGATACAATTAAAAAACATTTCAACAGATTTATTTGTGAGTAGAACTTTATCAAGTTTTAATTCTTGAATGAACAATCAGTTCTTTTACTGAACAACAAAAACATGAATGTTGAGGATTAAGGGCCAACCTTCAATTTTGTACATTTTGGATTTATTCCCGTTTATTCCCGTTAATTCCCATGGAAATTCCAATTCCAACTTTGAAAATTCCCAGAAATTTGCAACCCTAGTTCGTAGTGTGTGTGTGACTGAGAGACTGTCGCTCTCTTTCTCTCTCTCACTCTGCTGCTGGCTCCCTACAGACTGAGCAGGATAGATCTGACTAAAGTGCTGCCAGTCACAACAGCAGATGCTCATGTTTCCTCTGCTCTCCCATGCCTCCCTACACATCAGCGAGATGGCAGGTGTGTGTGTACGTTCTTTTGTGAGTGTACAGTATGTGCGCACGTTTCTGTGTGTGTGTTTGTGTGTGTTTTCTTGTCCTGGCAGGACGAGATGCTCTAATCATACTGCCAGGAAACGTGTGTCAGCGAAGGAAGTGTGCGTGTTTACGCGGCACATCTCTGTGTGTCGCTCACAAAAAGCAGAATCAGAATCAAGAGGAGGTTGCTGGGCGCAAACGTTTTAAATCGGTAATCCGGTGTTTTTTTTTAGATGTCAGACGTAAAGGGTACCGTGGGAGACTTTTGTACTCTGCGTGTTACCTTACATTAATCCATCCTCTCATCTACCTACGCTCCAACTCTCCAACGTCACCCCCCCCCCCAACAAGACACCAAAGGTAGAGGAAATCAAACCTGACAGAAGGTTTATACTGTAAAGCCACAAAGCTGCGTTCAAGAGCAGCTGCTGACGCTGAAAACAGAGGGAACCACTGTGTCTCCGCAGGGTACATGTGTTTGTGCTGTAGACAGAAACACACATTTAGGTCAAACATTATTTGTCATATTTGCTCTTTTTTAACATTCTCAGTCACATTTCCCTATTTATAGAACAGTGTATGCATCAATTATGTGCATACAGTAATAATGATAATATTTGTTTTCAGTTAATCACATACGACAGGAGGAGAAGCTCCTCGGAGAGCCAGGATTTTGTCGCGTAAATCACTCCATTTGGCTCCTCGTGTATCGACATCAGTAGGAGATTTAGTGCATTACAGTGGATATGATTCATTTCCTCCAAACACGTACAGACAAACACACACAGGCTAATGCTGGAGCTGCTCTAAAGTGGTCACTTTCAGCCTGTCAAACACACACACACTTTTTCTCCCTCTTGTAAGTTTTCTCTATTTGCTGTTTTATTTATATCACAGTATATAAACGTATATCTCTTCTACCCCTGTGGCTGCATGTTAACTGCATTTAAAAGTAAAGAGACAAAAAGGTTTTTGCTCTCACAAGCAACAGGAAGTAGAACAACAGCTACACCGTCTGATTCTTTACTCGGAGGCTGCACAGCATCAACCAGCCACACATCATCCTCATTATCTGCACCTCAGCAATATGCTCTCATTAGTCATTCTATAACGACATGCTGACATCATAAAATTTTATGCCAGCTCATTAGCCAGTCCATATTTTTGCCATGCTTATTTATTCTCATTACTTACAGCACTTTTGAATTTGTGCTGCAGCCCAGATTTTCTGACATGTGTTTCACGTGGCACCTGTGAAGGCACCGTAGGCTTGGCACCAGTCGGAGAGGCGACATGTGCACGCTGTGGACTCGGCATGAAAGCAGCAGATACAAAGTGGAGGAAACTGCAACAGCTGCTGACCTTTGACTCTATGACCCCTCAGCCTGCTCCTAGAAACGCTCATTAATGAACCTGTTCCTTTGAGCGTGTGTCTGTGTGTCTAGCTGCTGGGAATTCGTCCTGACAGCTGTAACTTTTAGCCAACAGGAGTCAAAGACCAGGTCAGCAGCTCCCTTTGTAATGGTTTAAGTCAACAAAGTGAACTCAATAAAACCATAGATAAGCCATAAGTGAGTGAATGCATTGCTGTGTAATTATTATTTCCTTTTCTAGTACACATTTGTAGCAGCAGTATCTTTTGGAATAATCCCTGTGCATGTTCAGAAATTACCTAATTATGCGTATTTAAAATGTAAACCGATGTAAAGATTTAGCAGCTTTTCACTGCTTGGCTTTCCCAGTGAAGTAAATGCAGCGTGTCAGACGCAGCAGCGTTAGCCTCAGTCCTTCAATCTTATCATATTTCATTCTTTTGATGGTGCTTTGAGCTTGAATAGACTTCCAGAGTAAATCAACATTGCTTGGTTTGTAACCACAGGGTCAGATAAGTAGTTAAGTAGATTGATTGAAACACACACCCGAATGTTTCTTCTCACCAATGATGACCTGACTGGAAACCAACCACATGCAGTATTCCCATCAAGTCCATGCTGCTTGGTGGTTACCGGCAGCTGAAGACTAGAAATGCTTTTGTGTGGATGGAGAGACAGAAACATAAAGGTCTAATGTGGTAAAGGGAGGCCAACCGGGTGGATGTACACCAGAAATGTCATGTAAATGTAGTCCAATTATAACTTTAATAATAATTTTTTTCCTCCAGTGACATATGCTTTCTCACTGACGCATAGAGAGGTGCAGCAAAACTTTCCTCCCCTGCCATTACCGCGCAGATAACACGCACAGCTTCACCTTTGCTCCTGTGCCAGCCGCGCACGAGCTCCCGTCCTCTGTGACAGCCGCCGCAAGAATTTTCCAACCCTAATGAGACATAGCCGAGGTAACCGTGTTTCAGACCGCTAAGAGTGTCAGCCCACCACCGTGGCGGCAGATATTGTGGGGCAGCACGGCGTACAGGCATAACGAGTGATGTGAAGCCAGATCTGCAGGAGGGGAGGTTTCATTATCAAGATGTTGCCTCAGTCCCAATTTAATATATAGGGAGAGAGTGGTGGGGGTCTTTTTTTTTAAAAGAGAAAAAGAAAAAGCAGAAGCAGCAGAACAGAGTAGTTACAACCATTAAATATCTGTTGAAGTCTTATTAAAAGGTACAACTTAATGATTTTGGATGAGTGATTCTGAAATTATCAACAGTGCAAAATTGTTGGTGTCATTTTTTAATGTCTGATTTTGTGCGCAAACGCTGCAGGTGATATCCCGGCATGAGATTCTTGTGGCTGTCTTGTTCATTTCACAGCAGAATTAATTCAATAATTCATTGTTTCACCTCCCTCCGCCTCTCGTTTCATAAATTAATTTACTCCTGTGCCTCCGCCGGATCTTCACCTCTCCATATGTGTGTGTGTGACGCCAGACCCTCCTGTGCTCGTACACATAAGCAGCAAAAGAGCTGGATTTGATATTTCCCAAGGGAAATTAATAGTACAGTGCATTTCTGGACCAGGTACAGATTAAAAGCTGGGGCCATTATAAATCCATTAACCTAGTCATTAGGACCAGATCTGGGGAAAAGATGGAATAGCTGTGGGTCTAATTTTAGCATAACATTGTGTCACTGTATGGGCCTAATTCATACCAGTGGATGCTGAGAGGGAATTAGGTATTTTCCTTGAAACACTGTGTTTGCATCAGCAGCAGCATCATCTGAAAGCTGCCTTGGGGTTAAATGTCACAATTTCAAACGTAACCCTAGCTCCTTTCCACAGCTTGGAGCAGATGTTTAACCTCACGTTTTTTTTTTTTTATAGGAATCTCAAATAAATTCTAACATGCTGTGTCTCTCTCTCCTCTCTCAGAGGCTGGCGTCGGAGGCAGAGCGGTATCAGATGTTTCACTCGTGGAGGGACGACAGCGAGGTGAGCGAGCGGCCATGTTCTGATATGTTCATTAACAGCGGCTGCATTACGTACAGATCAAGCGGTGGCATGAACTCCACAAGAGGAGCTGGAGTGTATTCAATTTATGAATAAGAATTCTTTATTGAAAAAGGGGCACGGGTCCTCAGAGAGGAAAACATTATTGGATCAGTTTATTGATTAATGTTATCAGTCAGTCATATCAATTAGCAGCTACCTCTCTAGTCTTTAGTAAAATAATGAGATTTATTGACTAAACCATTAACTACAGAGTAAATGCAATATAGTGAAAAAAATAATGAAATGCATAATAAGTTGATGGTGGTGGGAGAGAACACGTGATGGATTTTAACAATAGGCTGTACAAATAATAACTGCTGCATCTATGAATGAGATTTGATGAATATTGTTAGATTTTAACCTCAACCGCCGTATCCAGGTGACTTCTCCTCAAATCTGGCTGGAGTTGGCCAGTAGATGTTGTGTCTCTGCAGGCGGTTGTGGGCTGGCATCTGTCCTGATAATCTAATGCATTCAACTTATCCTGCATTTATTTAGCAGGATAAATTTAGAGGAGGCAGGCATGACTCAAAAGCTATTAAAAGGCTTCAAAAAGAAAAACGTGATATTTATCAAAAAGTTACACAAAATTACTGTGACACACTTCGGCTGTTTGATTCAATTGGTTTTGACTTGGCTTAGAAAAAAAGAGATCACACGTGTTGACAAAGAAGAAAAAGTTACTTGGAGCCATGGCAAAGAAAGAATGAAGAATAATTTATGTATAAAATCATCAAGTGCATAAGTGGCTGAAACAGCAAGACAGGCAAAACCTGCTGCCAAGTAACAGACCTGTATAAAAATCCAACGAATAAGAGTCTTTTGTGATTAAATTGAGGTTTAAATGGAGGTTCTTCTCCAGTTGGCCCAGTGTCCACTTGTTGATCCTGTGCCGTTAACCATTTGGCCCACAGTCTGGTCGTCCATCACCCTGACCTGCTAAAAGAAGGTCTGTTGTTTGTGAGAGGAGGTTATTTTGGTCTGTCTGCTGTCAAACTGACAGTTAGTTGGTGAGAAGAGTAATCAAGTGTCAATTCTGGATCCGTAACTCTGCATGTCTGCACAATTAACTTCTTTAGTGGTTTGTGGCTGATGCCGGGTCCCGGTTTGTCCGCTACATCATCATCCAATATGATTGGTATAATTGGATGGCAAATCCCATTACAATGACAATCATCCTGTAATGACTTCATACTAGATTGAATTTCATTATTTTACATAATAGGCAGAAACAACCAGGCATGATTATGATGACCATACTGTACAAACACACACACACACACACACACACACACACACACACACACACTCTGATACCGTAGTAGTTTAAGAACACATGAGAAGGGAATATACAGCAAGTGATATAAGCTCACTATTATTTTACTCATTCAATTACTTTGCTCGAGTAGTGGCCCAGTGAAATCTGTGCCCTGTTCCACAATCTCTCTCTCTCTCTCTCTCTCTCTCTCTCTCTCTCTCTCTCTCTCTCTCTCTCTCTCTCTCTCTCTCTCTCTCTCTCTCTCTCTCTGGGGATTACAATGCAGATCTCTCAGCTCTTTGCTGCCTGTGATCCATAATAAATGCAAATTGCGTTATTTCCTCCCCCTGATTTGCAGTGAGAAAATCCTCACGCTCTTTAACAAATGACTAATGGTATTGTGTTTACATCCCCAAGTGGAAGAACTTTGGAGCAACTCAACTTTGCCATTTAGCCTATTAGCTTGAGGAAACTCTTCAGTCATATTTGCCAAACCTTTAATGGTGCGTTTCCATTAAAAGTTTCTCATTATTCACATGTCTTGCATGCTGTCTTGTGCTTAGACAACAGGGAGGGAAATATCCTCTCTGGGAACAGAGTCATTTACCCGCTGTATTAGTCACCGAGTGTGATATTCCTTTGGCATGAGACGCTTGGCTAGCAAGCAAAATTAATTTTTTGGTTAATGTTATGGGGATTCCTGCGTACCTGAACCAATTAAATATCTGTCCTGCATTGTAAATAGGCAAAGGTGTGTGATGTGTGCAGGGAATTAATTCACGCTGGTGCTATCGCAGATCAGAAAGATGAGAGAGTGAGTTTGCCGCAGTGTATTTGCAGCGCACAAAGTGACACGTAGTACACAACTCGTAACATTTGATCCAGTTTTATGGTGAATTAGCAAGTTGGCCTTGATATGCTTTCATCTAAACTAAAAGCAACTGATTTAAGTAATTAGCTCATACTTATTTGATTTGATACTAATATACAAGAATGAAGAATACTGAGGACATGCATAAAGGCCTGAGACTCACTCACACATGGTGGCACATCATCATGGTGGCCCCGCATCTGAGGCCACAGCTGCACTGTAACTGTGCAGTGCTGTGTCTGCCCAAGGCTACTTCAGCCCCACATGGACCTGTTGGTGCTTTCATTACACACAGCTCATGTGTGTCCTTTAGTGTATACCAGAAGCTGAATAACACTGTGCACTTGAGTATGTGTAATATGTGGCATTTGTTTGCTTTAACAAAGCAGCCAATTGGTGCATGTAAAAACCTTTTATCATTGGGTGTGGTCAGGGCCGTTGCTAGGAACTCTGGGCCCCTGGAAAGAATACTGAAGTGGGCCCCTGCCCCCTGACTTGTTATTGCCACTATGTATTATCTTTTTTTTTTGTTTATTGTTCTGTTACTCTATGTTCTTGACAGTGCCTGATACACATGGTGGGCTACTTTTGCTCCAGCATGGACTAAACCATTTTTATGGTTTAGTCCATGTTTTGATGCTGATGCACAGTATGGATATTAGTCAGGGTTATATGGAGAATAATTTAATCATAGAAAGATTAGGCCACCGGGGGTTTTGTGGCCACTACTGGGCTGTGGGCCCCTAGAATTGTCTATGCAACGGCCCTGGGTGTGGTCATCTTGAGTGAGACTTCACATTTTCTGCCGTTCTGTGTAAATCAGCCTGACACCTGATGACATGTTCAGTAACGTCCATCATCAAACTCGGTTAAATAAAGGAAATTCTACATTAGTCTACATTTAATGTAAACAAGCTGTTTGGATTCGTACAGTACAGTACACTCGTCAGAGTGTACTGTGTGTTTTACGTACATTCATGTGCATGTGCTTGTTCTCTGTCACCTTTGATAACTGGGCCAGTTCTACTGGGCACCTCTCCCTGCTGACTTTAAACACTTAAAGATGTGACTACTACAGTCGAACAACACACTTGTGTGCGTCTGTTCAGTTTCTCACAATGACAACCCTCTTTTTAAAGGCTGCTGCACAGAGATAAAGTTAAGTACGGTTTTCATGTTTACGTGGTGGTTTTTATATATTTACAGTTCTTTTAGTCTGAATTAATCTCATTTTTATGCACGAATGGGCTAAGAGTTGGCACGTCAAAAATAAACACTCCAGGTCATTAAATGTGATACTTTACGGCCCGTATAAACTTTCATTTGTGGAGAAAAAGGTCAAATTTTACAACTCTGTGTTGACAGACGAGTGTCTGCAGCTGCTGTGAAGGAAAAGCACCATAACAGGCGAGAGCAGATGATGATGATGATGATGTTAAGGAGGAGGATTATACAGTGATTGGATGGCATATTAAGTCATTATGTTTTTACAAATGTGGACACAATCCGCTGTCACACAGAAAATTGTAATAACGATGTTTTAAAAGCATCTTATTATCTGGACAAGATATAGATTCAGATCACACGCACATTCACTTGGCAGTACACATCACACTCCCACCACAACACGCCATGGAAGTAATGGCATAAATCATTTATTGACATTGCAGCACTTCCTCCCCCTTGATCATCAGTCTGCAGCTCTCACACATTAAGTGTTCCTGCACACAGTAGCCTCCCCTGAGGGGTGTGAAGGCGTGACCCTGGTGTGATCATCACCTCTTAAGGTGCACATCGTCTGCAGTAACATAACCTGACAGAGAGCATCATGGGACAGTCTGCTGTTATCATCTCTTTTGTTGTGCATATTGTTTTTGCTTGCATGTGCATATCAGCATATTTGCCTCACATCTGTTCAATGTGCGTATTGTTGAACTTAACACATTTCCTTGTCCTAAGTCATTAACAGTTATAAAAACAGCTCAACAGAGAGCAGATGCTGTTGTTTTGGCAGCGTTTACTCAGCTAAATACTCGTTGTGAGCTGATATTAAACTGTGTAAGCTAAGCTAACGGTGGCAGCGGCAGGCGGAGTCGCTGTCCTGTTTGCTTGCAGCTGCAGAGGTGGTAGGCAGGTGGTGGGAGTCAGTGAGCCAGCTCTGTGGCTGCAGGGCATCTTTATGTCAGCAGCTAGGCTAGCTCGTTAGCGCCCTGCTTAGCCTGTGTGCTGACAGGAAGCCCAGCAGTGTGAGAGCAAAACAACACCACTTATTTCACTGATACTCAGCGTCAAACACAGGCCACTGCTCTGTAAGGTAACACAGCGAGATTCAAACCATTTACACAGTCGCAGAAGTAACTTCAAAAGCCTCCCGGTGTGGCAGTTTGACTTTGTTATTTTTTATTTTATTTTTTTTACTCAGATTAAAGCTTTTTTTTCCATGACAGAATCTTTTAGCCTCTGTGATATACAGTTAGCATTTTCCCTTTTATCTTTTTTCACCCATAAAAAGTACTGCTTTTCAAAATCAGGCACAGGTTTTTAGTGAAATTGGTTTTGAATGGCAATAGCAAAATAAGTTCGGGATAAACACATTTCCATGAGTCCATGAGGGAGTTGTCTGGTCTATCAAAGTTGGTGTTGTCATACAGGTGTGACAAAGTAACTGATGTTAATCACGATACAGTTAAAACTTTAAACCAAAGTGGAGTGAGAGAAACACCTTCTTTTTTTATATAGCTACCTGTTATTAAGTTTCTCTTCATGGATTTGTATTTCCTCTGTTTTATCACTCATTGTTTCTTTTCTTCCAATCCCTTTACAGGCCGACAAGATTGTTTACTACAATGCCAAAGATGACGTAAGTATAACTTGATTCCACCATTCTGATATCAAAAGCCCGTGAGCAACCCATATCCACCCCCTTAAGAAATTATTACCATGGCAACAAACCTGATGGTATGCTTTATTGATGGCCTGTAAGTATATATTTTACCCTTGTGCAGCAAAGTTGCAGTTTTTTCTTGTCGGGGCCAATGTATGTTTTAGCCGCCTCGCACTCAAAAACACATGAGTATGCGTGAGACATTGAACGCCTCCCCTGGCCTCAGACGTCATCTGTCTGCTCTGATAAACAGGGATCAGCATCTAATTCCTCTGCACTGTCCCAGTGGGAAAGAGCCACACACCCACAGCACACTAATGTCACTCTGTATTTGACTGACAGGCTGTCTCCCCCGTTCCTCTCTCTCTGGATGCCTGGGTTTATGTTTCACTGCCCAAAATTAAGATTCAGTTTCTCTTTTTTTTTTATCCGTCAGTAGTGACATTTCAGTGAATACTCAACATTGACACTATGTCACTCACAGTAACAAGGAACTACATGCAGTTTGTTTAGGGTGGACATGGATACACAAACTGCTCTCAAGCCAAAAGATGCTTTGCAAGACAGTTTCAAAACTCGATGTCCTGTTTTTTTTTTGTTTTTTGTTTTCCTTTCTGCAGCTGAATCAAACTGACAAGAAGAACCGGTATGTTCCAGATGATTTCCACATAGACCCGGACTTCAAACGACTCGTCTCTTACAACACCACCGCTGTCCACATCCCTACGGATATATATGAAGGCTGTAAGTTGAAAGACGCACTTAAAATCTCTCTCATGTTGTCCGAGCACACCTCTATTATAAATAGTAAAACATAGCAAGCTGCCACCTCCCACCCTGCTCTCTGTCTCACAGTATCTCCGTCATCACTATGTGCAGTATCTACTGTACGTTCCCATGATGTGGAGCTCGGGCTCCCAGCGCCGTCTGCAGTGTAGACACTTCCACACCGAGCCATTCTACTCTATATATAGCCCAGCTACCAAAAGGGCCAATGGCCAACATACTCGAGCCCTCTCTTTAGCCTGGTCACCAGCTGCTCCTTTCCCTCCCGCTCATAGCTGACCCTCCTCAACCTCTCGGGACAGTTGTACAGGATGTCAGATCTTTTTTTGTGGCTGCTTCGTACCAGTGTGACATTGTTTTTATTTTTAGTTTATGTTTCACAGTTTTTATTTCCACTATCTCAGGTTTTCTACTTTATACTGTATATTCATTCCTTTAATCTTCTGAATTATTTGTGCTGTGAAGAGTTTAAAGTTTAATTTAGTCATGTGAGTGGTGCAGCTCTGGGGAAATTTTGTAAATACTTTAATGGTGCCCAGGTGATGCATCATAATGGCTATATAGTTACGACCATGAATAGATTTTTCATTTCATGTAGTTGTGTTTTATTCATAGTGCCAGTTACCAAATGTTAGGACATGGTACTATAGCACATGCTAACAAGGATATGTTAGACACAGAAATATAGCATAACAATATTTACGTGCATCTTGCACTGGTGGTACAGGAGGGCTTCAAATGTCCTTGGGCACTTTTTCCACAACTCCTTTTGCGATCAACTGCCACTATGTGGTCTAATTACACTTCTCTCACATCGAGCTGATCTAAAGTTAGAGCCCTAACTTCATCGGGATAACTCTCCACCACTCCCTCCTGGAGCCTCTCCCAGTATGTGTTGGACATAACGGAGGAAAGCACATTAGACAGGTCACCAGTCAAACTAGATTTGGTTTACAGTAATTAAATCTGGTATGATGAAGCATGCTATTACCTGATGTGGCCAGCTTGAAACTCTTTGAGACAAATTTGAGTCATCAAGAGCCACATAATTGGACTTTTATCCTTTATGACCCAGCAGTGCCAAATCCAAAACAGACATTACTGTAAAATTAATATTATCGGGCTAATGGCTTTTGCCTGAGTAGCATGGAGTTTGTTGTTTTTTTATGACTCTGAATAACACGGATACCAATCTAGATGATTTTATTATGTGATAATTGCATACAAGACATGCATAGTATTACAGTCTGCAGTTTGTCCTTGGAAAACCTGAGGTGACAACAATATGACACATGATATGTGGTGGTGAGTGTTGTAGTATGCATTTATATGTGGTTGAGAAACAATATGCTGTGTTAGATTATTTGAAATATACATTGCCTTGGTTTTTGTTTACACATTTGTTCTGAAAACAATATTATGTGAAACAAACACAAGCTTCCTCAGAAGAGATAAAAGCACTAACGTAGATGGTTGACTGTGTACACACATATAGACATATAGACACAAATAAATACACGCATGCATTGACATATCCTCTGGGTTACTACACTCTTATTCAAGGACAATGATGAGCACAGTGGAAGGACTGACACACATAAGACACAAAAGGATGCCGACACGTCTTAATACACACTTGCACACTGAAACATGAGTTACAGGATGTCCTTTCTTGCAGACACACTCACAGAGAGATATTTATACACACAGTTAGTATATGGCAAAAAGGAAAAAAAAAAAGCATTAGGCAAAAAAGAAGGTTGATGATCGCCTGGCTTCAGAAAATAAGGGTGATTATTAAATAAGAAATGATAGGAACACTAATATTGTTATATTGTAAATTCATTGAACCTTATAAAATTTTGCAGGGATCAAAACAGTTAAATAATTTCCTTATTCCCAGTTCATATGCAGCATGAGCTAATAGCCTGCCTGGCATTGATTGAGCATTCAATATCAATTTCACTAATGGTCGTCACAGTGGGTTTGCTAAATGCAGTGGACTGGGTCACATGACTTTAATGCCCTTATACAGTGAGTCACTCCACATAAGTTGGACTATAAATGTGCAGTGTGATGGGCCTCTGAGGCCTCTGAGTGTGCAGACATTTTTGTCATTGCCAAATGGCCAAATGCACTCAGTTATTTTTACAGGCAGCAGTTATAATGATGCAAGGGCGGAGGGGAGGGTTGGGGCTTGGTCCCAGCGTGATTCATGTCTGTCTTTTTTTCTCCCTTTCATTCTCTTTTCATTTCTTTTCTTTCCTTTCATTTCATAATCCATATATTAACTGGTCTCTACTGAAGCTGCATCTGTTTGATCTCTCTCAGCTCTCTGGCAGGTGGTGGAGGGCGGTTCTAGGTGGAGCTCCAGTGGTGAAGCTGAGCTGATGTTGGTCCTCTTTCTTTCTTTCTCTCTCCCTCTCTCCTCCTCCTCCTCTTTTCTCCCTCTCTCTTTCCATCTATCGCTCTCTTTCTCTCTCTGTCTCCAAGGATGGGCTGCCACATCGATGCCACTCCGGCTGGCCAGCACTGTCAGCGTTGCTATGGCAATGTGTTTTCGTGTGTATGTGTGTGCGTGTGTGTAGGAGGAGACACACACAGTGGGACACGCCCTGATGTTCTATCTTGTTGTGTGGGGGAAAGAGTGGTAACTTGATTAGAGGATTTTGTCTAGACGGGACTGGCGTCCTTGTGGCTTTTTACTGCTGCTGAAGGAGAGGTGTGTCATCCAGCTCTCCTTTAATTGTCCCACACTGTCCACACTCTTCCTCTTTCTTCCTTCTTCTCCCTTCTCATCCTTTTCCACCACCTTGCTTCCTTCCATCTACAGCTCTACATCTTCACCTTGACCTCCATCCACCTCTCCCCTCATCTCCTGATTCGCTTTATTAAGCATATTAATAGCGGGGTGTGTTGAGACAAATGTGCTACTGTCGTTCTCTCCCACATTACTCCTGCTGATTGGAATCTATTCCCCCCACTGATGCAGTGTGGGTGGTCAGACTGGGATTCATTATCGTGTTCGTGTGTGTGTGTGCACGCACAGTGGAGATGAATCAGAGTTTGTCTGCGTGTGTGAACATGTTTTAGAGAGAGAGAGAAATGGAAAAGAAAGAAAGAGAAACGCTCGGGCTGTGAGAGTCGCCGTGTGTGCGTCACGTCATGTCACGTCACATGCACCTACTGTACTGTATACGGATCTCATGGCTGCGTATGCGTGGCTTCTCGTTCATTAGGCAGATTGGCGTGGATGCGATGAGAGGAGATGAGAGGAGAGCATCGCGGCCTTGGCAAGAAGATCCGAGGCTCGTCTGATGCCCGTTTGCATCAACGCTGTGTGGCACCTGTCAGCCCGAGACACGCACACACTGTGACGTGCTGAGATACTCTGACACAGTGTGTGTGAGTGTGTTTGTGTTGAAGTCACGGCCCCCGTGGCAAAGCTCACAGCGTACAAATTGATTTTTTTCCTCTTTTTTTTTTCTTTTTTTGCAGGCTTGTGCCACTTGACACACGTCCTGTTTCATTTACAGTGCTGGCTGCCAAACTCTTAGGTATCTTCATTTCCATCTCTCTCCACATCCTTCTGTCCCGCCTCTGTCCCCCCCTTCACTGTCATTACTCCCGCGACCCGTGTCCTTCCGACAAGTTGGATACCTTCCCAGGATGCTCTAATCAGCTGATTGCGTTTCTCATTTGGATTCCCCTCCAGGCCAGAAAGTCCCCAGACCAAGTCTCTTTCTTGTAATCCTGTTTGATCTCTCCATAAAACCTCTTAGAAAATAATGAAGGACTTCTTGGATGTCACACGGCGTATTGTTAAATTATATCTGTGATGGTAAAATGTAATTTAGTGAAAAATTTGCGACGTTATGATCCCTATGAGGCTTAAACATAGTCAATAGTGTCTAGTGTGTAACTCATCTGAAAGCAGTGGAGACTACAAAAAGGGCTTTTCTCACCTTCATGATCTCAACAGCTTCCTCACGCTACAGAAATAAAAATAGAAATCAAGTATGTGTGTGTGCCGGTTTCCAAAACCTATAGCCATAGTTGTTATGTGTGTGTGTGTGCTGTGTCTCTACTCATGTCACCTCTAGTGGTTTCTCACACATATTTGAACTACATTCAGCTTTTACTCCTGTTGCATCACCATGTGTCTGATGGTCCACACACATTAACATCCACTTATATTTACGTCATTGCAATTGAAGTGCGATCGATCCATGTGTTTGTTACCCAGATAGCAAAATAAATCTGGCCCCCACACTTGGATGAGCCCAGTATACGCCCAATGCCACGGCCCGAATCTGGCCCATATACAGTACAGCATGATGCTACTTCCACATGCCAGACAACACTGGATGATAACAGCCAGAATCTGCTGGAGGTATATGGGCCATATTTGAGCCAAGGACCAACAAGGCACATGTTGGACTAGAGGTTTCATTTTTCTCTCACCCATCTCATCACATCATAAATTTATATTTTAGGCTTTATGGCCAAATAGATAAAGTTGGATTTAGCCAATCCCAGGACTGAACTTCAGAATGGTAACAATAGGACAAATCATAATCTTTTAAAATGTCTGAAAACATCAGATGCAGTAAAATAGTGTGACATGGAGTAAATGAGACTTTTTATATAATCCAACATCGCACATCACAGTTCAGCTCAAGTCACCCATAAAGTTTATTCTCCTCCAGCTGTTCTTGTTGTCCATGCCTGTCCATCAGACATTTCATCCAAATGTTTGCCCCTTTCTCAGTTTCTTGTGTAAATCTTTTAAACTAATTTTTCATTTTTTTTACACACATTTCTTTCTTATTTAGTCTAGAAAAAGGACTATTTGTGTTCATGCAGGATTTCAGGGTTTGCGTGCTATTGCTCGACAGAGCATCATGCCATTTGATGCTCCCAGCACACACCAGAGGTGCCGTTCGTTCAGACAGATAAAGTTGTCAGCGCTCAGAAAGGGGGATGTGATGATCTCGAGCACTGCTGTGTTACTACTGAGCTGACAAGTGTTGGTGCTGGGAAACAGCGTAGTGTGTCTTGTGGGCCGTCATGATGAACAATAGGAACAAGTGTTTTTGATGTGCATCACACGCTGCCGGTTTGTGTTGCCCTAAATATCGGTTGCTAGGTCGTCGCTAGGTCGTTAAGTGAAGTATTTCCCTCTCACTGTCAAGACGTATAAAAGTGGATGTATGTGAAAGGATGTATTATATATGGGCGTTCATTCTCTGTTGAACTGCTGATCCTTAGGTGTGTTACAAGTTAAAGGGGATATCAGCGCTGTGTGAACTGTACGTATTCGTGCTCACATCACAATGAGTCGTGAGTAGCAAAGTATCATCGAGTGGAGGCGCCCCCTCTGATACGATGATTACAGGTTCTCACCACTTCAGCCCCCACCATGTAATTACTTTCAAATGCACAGGCAGTTTGAGCCACCAGCTAGCTGATGACAGGGAATGCCACAGGGGCATCGCTTGGCATAGCACGGCGCAGCTTTCCCTCCTCTCTCTCTCTCTCTTTCCCTCACCTCCGCCAGCCGCCACCCTCATCACTCACTGCCAGAATCCTGTTTGATTTGTTTTTGAAAGCATCTACATGCCTCGCAGGGGATATTTAGTATTTTCTCCTCCATATTCAGTTCCCATGTCTCTCCTCGTCCCATGAATCATTCATTTATTTTTATTTTTTTCTTATCTCCCACTTGTTAACCATGTGATATTTGAATTCTGCAATTTATGAGGCCTGTTGTTAGGGCATCTTCACTTAATTCATTATTTCTGTGTGACAAATCTGAATTCAAACCCCAAAGTAGGTTAAGTTCAACAAGAGTTTAGCATGGGTAAAGAGAAGCAACGTCAAATCCTGAAAGCTCAGTGCTGAATCCAACCTTAAAAACATTATATACACTGTATATATCAATTTTGGACCAGACCGTCAACCAAACATGAAATAGTCATTTGTTTTCAAGTTCAGCTTTGGTGAATTATGTCACATGAACTTGTATTGTTAACCATTTAGCTGAACTCTGAATATACGGAGAGCCAGAAGGTCCAAAATTAGCCGTCGCTTATGAGCTATGTTCATTGTGAATTATTGCCGAGCTTTTTTCCACCACAACTAGTATTTATCGAACAGAATTATCTATAATTCTGAGAAAAGGGAAGGAGTAAATGTTACAGAAAATAGAAAAAACTGTTATTCTTTTCTCATGTTTGCTTGTTTGTTTGGAGATGCTTCTCATTTCAGCCTCTCGCCGTGGCAACCTCGAGACGCCAACACACATCTCCACAGAGATGGATCTGTTAACACTGAAACTGTGATTTGTTCCAGTATTTGGCTGAGATCAGAGGACGCTGCCTCGCCACGCCTTTTGATTTTGATGTTGCTGTGAGCTTATCGTTGGTGCCTGACCGTGCCCATCATTTTAGTGGTGTGTGAGCTCGGCTGTGGTGTGGTGTGTGTGTCTGTATCCAAGGCTCCTATGGGAGACTATAATGGATTTGTCAGTTTTGCACAAAGGAAGCATAGAAACACACAGTGAGTAAGAACACAGACTCAGTCGCTGCTCATTATGTCCACACACACACACACACACACACACACACACACCAATCACCTAATGGGTTGGTCACAGCATTGAACTGAAAAACTGAATATGCTCTTTTCTTGGTAGTTCACTATAAGCATGAGCTGTGTGGGGTGGAAAATGCCAGTGCCTCCTGTATGAGACTTCTTGTTACTGATGTCACGGAAACTAGCAGGACTAATCCATTAAGGGCCGTCCTCGGGGAGTACAGAGATCAGGCCTGAACACATTGTCACCACTTATCATTGGGATATGCTTTTCCTCTACAATGCCACAGGGAGCCATTTAAAGCCAAAACCCTCTCTTTAACCTACAAAGCATGGGAATAGAGCCTTGTTGAGGGAGGTTTCAGGACAATCAGTGGAAAAAATGAAGGGGGGTCGGGGATGTCACACAGGAAAAATATATATTTTTTAAGGCTGGACGTTGCTTGTTTACTTGGTTAAAAGAGTTTTTCTTGGTGTCTTTTGTCCAAACAAACTAGTTCTCACTGTGCAGCAGCAAAACCTTTTTCTCAGGGATCTTAGAAAGGACACTTTCTCAGGAAACAAAGGTTCAAAAGTTTGTTTCAATTTTTTTTTTTTTTTTTTTTGTACATAGCAAACCATGTTCACTCTGTTGCCAGTTTTCTTTTTGGGCTTAGTTTCAGTTTGTGGTGCTGATGAATTCAATTGCATTTTACACAGATGGCATTTTATATATATACAATATATTTAGCCTCTTCTCATTAACATACATAGTATTGTCAAATTCTTAGAAACATACGTATGACGTTATCATTTGGGTCTGATCTTTTTTTGTGAAATGGTTAAGCAAGCATTGGATGAATTGCAATCTAATTTGGTGCAGATATTAATTTGTGACCTCAGGATGAATTCTTTGAACTTTTGAGATGTTAAAGGGTTAGTTCAACATTTTGACAATTTTTTCCATTGCCATAATCCCTATAGTCATAGGAGTAGGTTAATTACCTTTAATTGTCGTCGGTTCAAGTTATTTTTTTAGATTTAGATTTAGTTTGATGAGGGGAAACGCGAAAGTACTGTACAGCTCGCGTCTCTGCCCCGCCGATCTAAAAACAGCTTGCACCAACAATTAAAGGTAATTAACCTACTCCTAAAACTACAGGGATTATGGCGATAGGCGGATTTGCCTTAGCTGCTACTGTATGCGAGTATTGTCAATGTGAGCATGTTAGCACAGGTTCATTAGCTTAGAGAACATCACAGTGCCATTTGAGTGACTCTTGATACTGGCTGAATTTGATTCTTCTGTAAGATCCTATGAGTTGGCAAAAAACCTGTGTGTTGTGATTGAGTACTGGCTAAAAATAAATGAAGTTTGTGGGCTTTTTTTCAGGCAGATGTGTCAGTCAAGTGCTGAAGATCAAATTCAATTCCCCCTCTCTCCTCTGCAATGCTTTCTCTTTTTGCTGAGTTATACAATTCTCTAACGGCGTTACGGGCACAGGTGCTTCACACTAACTCACTTTGAACCACACACCTACTCGTCATCTGTCACGTATGACTCGGCCTCAGCAAACCCCATATTTCCTGGATGTCCCCTGTCTTGCTTTTTTTTTGTTCATGTTTCTTAAATCTAGCTGCTTCCACACAAAAGCATGTAAATACTTATAGATGGCGGCATTTTACACACACATTCTCTCTCTCTCACATACACACACACATCACACTAGTATGAGTCATGCACAGCATCAGTTTGACATGCAGCCCACTCTCTCAGGCTGAGCGCTGCCTTTTTGGATCAAACTAGATTGTTAGAGCATTAAGGCAGTAAGAGCTCCTGCAGACAAACAGGTAAACAAAAACGTTTACTGTATGTCTGTCCCCTGAGTATCCACAAGATGATTTTGTCTTATTCCAGAAATATCAAATTGAATCACCCTGTTTTTAACCCCTCTTTCACCCCCTCTCTCTCTCCTTTGTGCCTCCCCCCTCTCTTTTGCTCACTTTCTAATGCAGCAGATTGTGCTGTGTGTTTTGAGTGTGTATTCAGAGTTTTTTCACTGAAAGAAATGGAAATATCTCATCAAAGCAGACTGACGTCAGTTTCAATATGTGTGAGGAGGCTTCCTCAAAGTCGTCAATGTCGGCAGCCTAATACTGAATCTGCGTGTGTGTGGTTGTGCGTGTTAAATTTTCAAGCATGGGTTCTCCTTCCTCAGAATTACTTTTTCAAAGTAAATGGTTTTTGAAAAGCCTTGGCATTTTCTGCTTGTGTGACTTTTATGATTTTTCACTTCTGCACAAATGTGACTCATTTAATCTCTGTTTGTGTGTTTATTCTAGCTACCATCATTTTGAACGAGTTAAACTGGACAGAAGCCTTGGAGGATGTTTTCCGTAAAAACAAAGAGGAAGACCCTTCACTCCTCTGGCAGGTGTTTGGCTCTGCCACCGGACTGGCTCGCTACTACCCAGGTGAGCAGCCCAGCAGCCAATGAGGTTTCTCCGTCTCTAGCCCACTGACTTTTGTGTGGTCAATGATGGAACAAAAAAATTGCTGCCAAAGGGCCGTTTCATCAAGCTGGCGACAGATGTAAAAACACATGCAGACTTCTGTTGGCCGACTTGGTCACAACTCGGTCTCGTGACTGTGGGCTGAGAGAGGCCACACAGTCATGAATGAGTTATTTTATGAAAACATAAACATATGTGTGTGTGAACACCAGCTATGATCATTGTTTTTCCCATAATATTTAAAAAGGTGCAACTGATCTTCATCATCACAAAAACTACAAGTTATGAGAATCAGCTGAATCATGAGGCAATCAGCTTAGACATAAAAACAGGATGCAGTAACAACAACTACCTCATATTTCTTTAGTCTTTACAGTCGCAGCAAGGTCCAGGAAGTCCCTGCTCCAGGAAACCTCCTTAAAAAAACACAACTTGTTGCTTTTACATTTTGGTTTGTGTACAGATTAAATATTTGGACAGGCCAATGAGTACATGTTTTTAATTCCTAAGGTAGAGCCAGACTAAATGTTGCCTCCTGGGTCTTGTTGGATATTTACTTGCACATAGACAATGAGCTGACAGCGGTGGGCACGATTCCTTTACGGTATCAGCTATGCTAAGAGTACAGACATAAAGCATCTTACAGTGGGATCACCTTAGAGCAGTGTGTTTATTCAATATGCTGCATAACTGTCAACCATTTTTTTCCTTCTGCCAAACCCCAGCATCCCCTTGGATGGACTTAAGCAACTCAGAAAATAAGATCGACTTGTACGACGTGCGCAGGCGACCGTGGTGAGTGCAAACACTTGTTATGGGACGTGCAGTTTGTGCTTCTGTGTCTCTTATCATCTCATTGTCAGTCATTATTCTAGTGTTTGTCAAGGGCACACACACAAGCTCATTCAATCTACCTGTGTAATAGTCACATTAAAGATTCATTTGCCAAAACTATATTTGCATGTTACATAAATTGATTGCATATAAGACCTACACACACACACACACACACACAGAGTTTAAAACAAGCAAATCCAGGTCTCTGACCAAAGCCAAACAAACACATCAGAGCACTATGATGATAAAGCTGCTGCAGATCAAAGGGTACCAATTCAAAAGCTTCATTAAATCCAAAAATGATTAAAATATGGCTGGAAGCCACCAATTCTCTTTTAACTAGGTTATTAAATTTCATTACTTGCAAAAGCCCCCTCAGCCCCTGTGTACCCAAACTCTAAACACAGACATGCTGTTTATTTATGAAAGACACTATTAGATGTGCTAAGTCTTTGTGCAGTGTAGAAACAAACATAAAAAAGACATTTTGCATTTTTACAGTCACCTTTATGTCCCTTTTGTGTTTTTGCCACTTGTGTGCACATGTGAATCTCTTTATGTTCTCAATGTCCCCGACCTGTGTGTGTTGTTGCTCACCAGGTACATTCAAGGGGCGGCGTCACCCAAGGACATGCTGATCCTGGTGGATGCGTGAGTGACGACCCCATGATTCATCCATTACAGTCAGATTTTATTTTATTTTTGCACGCCAGATGGCCCTGATGCTAACTCTCTGACTGGCTTCGTCCCGCTGGGCGCTGCTGCTGTACTGTGCTCGCGGCTGCCTCTGCGCTCCTGTGACACTGACGAAACAAAACGCAATCAGTGTATCGGGCAAGCTCATCATTTACAGTCTGGTTGTGTCTTTCTCTGGTTTATGTCTCAAATATTAAAGCTTAGAAGGACTAATATGTTCAGAGAGGATGTTTACATCTTCTTTTAAGTAGCATTACATTACGTAAGTGGAAAGAGCGACCCAAACGTCAAGGATAAGCCTAGAAATGTTCTGTGTTTTCATTATTGTCAATAGTAAAATCCTGATATAGCTCTTGCCTCTGTGCCATAGAGTTCAGTTTTTGTCCAAGAACTGTTAAATAATAGACCATCAGTGGTTGATATGTCTCTTCATTACCATGAACATGGGTACTGTAGTTCATTTCAACTGTACATACATTGTAAAAAAAAAACTCCCTAGCTCACAGAATGTGTATTAACCCACACATGAAATAAGTTTCTTCCTTATTTACCACAAGTTTAACTTAGAACATCTGTTCTTGTTGTGTAGCATTTTTGTCGGCATCCAATAGATTTCTCTGGTAATTTTCACTCGGTTGGAGTTTTCATTATAAATGACACCCATTGCACTGCACCAGGGCTACAATGACAATGCAGCATGATGAATGAGAAACTAAATTTGTCCACTCGTAGCTCTTAACACAGCGCTGGTAATTGGTACTCAAATCTGCCACCGTCACGCTTGGAACTCCTTTTCTATTCTGTCACCTGGAGGAACCAATTAAGTGATATATTTATAGATGTGTCTAGACCGGGCTCATGTTTTCAAGATGGAGAATTATTACATGAGACGTTCATTTTCTGCTAACATTAACAATTTGTATGTAGTTCATTAGCTGTCACATGCCAGTGGCACTCAAATCATGTCATTAACAAGTACTATTGATTTCCTTTTTTAATGTGGTGCGTAAATCTACATCTTAGCTTTCATATTAATGGAAGAAACTTGGTCCCGTATGTGGATATCTCACCAGCAAGCCACATTGCTCTGACATTTGATACAGATAACTGTGATTTGGATACCCATTGACCCTTCCTTCAGCGCCCTGACCAGGCAGATGGTCCGTTATTCTTTGCGCAAAATATCAAAGGGTAAACTGACAGACTAAGGTATTTGTCCTTTAAAAGGTTTTGGTTTATTCACCCGTCTATTCTTTGCCTTATGTGGCAACAAAAAAGTAGCTTTAAAAGAGAACTTACCTAATTTTCACTTTAAATTGTTTGTACCATTTTATTGATTTATGTTGTATGATGCACATCATCTTTTTTTTCCTGCAGGAGTGGCAGCGTTTCAGGTCTCACCCTCAGACTCATCCGAACATCCGTTAGCAAAATGCTGGAGACCCTGTCTGATGACGACTACGTGAACGTCGTCTCCGTGAGTATTCACACAGCTAATACTTGAGAATTTGAACACCAATACAAATACATGTGTCCTATAATAACATTTACTGGAGAAATACTCCATTTTCTATGACTTCAAGTTATAAAGTTGTATGTTTTCTTGTAAAATATTGTCAAGAAAGTTCTTGTGTTTATGTACATGTGCGAAATTTCCAGGTTTACACATTGCTGAATGTTAATGTGGCCATTATTTGTGGCTTGGCTGTTTACATAGCTTCACTCCTGTGGTCTGAGTCATTGGTATAAACATGGCAGTGACCTTTCGAGTGACTTAATTTACCACAGATGGATGGATCTTCATTGTGGCTGCATATGTGCTTGCATGCTTGCCGGCTTGCTTATTTGTCTGACTCAAATCTATGTGTAGCTATGTATGCAGCATGAGTGTGTATGTGTGTTCATGTTTATGTAGTGGTATGTATGGGAGAAATATGTCAAGAGGGTCAGAGCTGAGTCAAAGTGTGTGTGCCTAATAGAGCGGACTCATGACACAATTTGAGCAAACCCTTGGAGTGACGCAAGATAAGTTTGACAAATGAATGTGCGCTGCTTTATGACCCACACATCGCATCAGTGGCTTGGAGTGGAAAAGTCAATATTAGTCAAATTGAAATTCAGTATGGGTCTCAGCTATCAAAGGATTTACTTACATTGCTATCGAGGAAATATTCATCCATCATCATTTAAAAAAGCTCCATGGCCCGGTCATGCTTCCTGGCAATATTAACATTGAAAAGAAAAATAACATGGCTTTTATAAGTGGTTACCGTGGTTATTTGCCTCTGCTCGAGAAATTTGTAAGTAGCCTAACCTAAGATATATTGGAAGCAATCCCGCTAGATGAGATTAGACGTTGAAATGTGAAGGTTACCACTCTAACTTGATTTTGAGCCCTTCGGAGACAGCGCTGGCATCCTGCTCTTTACTCTGTTGCTAAGCAACCAGGAAACCCTGCTGCTGTCTGTTATTTAGTAAGCGTAACTTAAGTTAGCTAATGTTGTTAGCTGTCCAAAGAACACTAACAACACTTTAACACAATTACATATTCTCTGGTGAAACAAATGGAGGGGAATTAATCACCACCAAACTGTCCTTTAGTTTACACTGAAAGTAAGAGGAGAAGCCTCAGTGATCATTGTGTCTGACTGGACAAAGGCACATTGAAAGTAATGAAATAGATGCGTCTGCTGCCAAAATGTCATTTAAGCCTTTTGCCCTTAGTTGCATTTGTTATTTTCCATGATAAATACAATTAAACAACAACACAATGACACTGCTTCCACGTAGCTTTCAAAAGGACAAAGTCGTCTGGCCAAGCATCAAACACGATGACGCTAGCAGGAGGAAGGCAGACATGTCAAACCTTCTGGGTTGAAGTAGAAATCCCATTAAGTTGAGATGTCTTTGTTTAATTTAAGTGAATATATATGTCTCACCTTGTCCACCTACCACTGAAAAAGAAGGCCAAGAACGGAAACAGGCCAACAGTTAGTTTGGGAGATAAGCGTAGAGGAGTGTTGTCGGTCATGGCTTATTCAAGAAAGTAAATGTTTCCCAAATAACTATCATTTTTAAGCTGCTGTCTTGTTTTTTTCATATTTTTCTTGGCTTTCTGTTTATTTTATGTCACAATGGACTCGACATGCAAAAGCAAAATGTCACATTATGGACCTTGACATTTTTGGCACAGGGTGAATAATGTACTTAAAATCTCCTTGATCCATACAGTGTGTAGGCTATCTCTTCTTTGTAATCCCTTTATTCTCTCCTAATGCGGGGAGTGTGGTTATGAATTCATTTTGCAGTCTGCTTTCCAAATGAACCATTAATTACATTTTCTTTCACTTCCTTTAATAACGCAGAGGTTTATGTTTTTGTTTGGAGCTTTCAAATCAACTAAGTGAAAAGGCTTTTGAATTTAATCAAGTCAGGCAGCATCGTAATAAGGATATTGATGGCATCCAGCTCAATTTGTAGACCTTCCAGTAGCATTTTGAAGCTTTTTGAAGGTGCAGTCTGTTGCAGCCTTTCATAATAAAACTGTAATTAAAAGGAACTGGGTCTACTCACAACTCTGATGGGTGCGTGTGGAGCTGTTCTGACTGATTCATTCACCCAGCCAGTACGTTTTTGTGTGATTGTAGACTTTGACAGTTTTTTCCCTGTGATGTGAACATTTATATTTCAGTTGGACTTTTTACATCTAAATCTTTTATTCCTCCTTTTTATGTTTCTTTGACGTGTCTGATTTACAAACATACAGTATATTAGCCATCGTAGTGAATTATTGTCATTACCAGGACTTGCATAAGAGTATGAGTATTAAACTTGTGTTGGGTCCCATCAGACCTCTCGAAATCCTCTTGGGGGGAAGTTTGTAATTTGGTTCTGATTTAAAGCAAATGATAGTGCCAATATTCAAAGACAGCTGCTTGAGTTGTATTGAGTTAAAAATATTGGAGCAAATTTCCATCAAGTCTCATTTAAAACTGACACACTCATCTTTCACTCTATTTGTTCAACAACAAGCTTGTTTGTAGACAAATGTACATTATTCTAAATGTGTCTACAGCAAGCCTGCTCTGCACTGACTTTAAAACTCTGAACTAAATTAATTCCCTTTTAGTATAATTTATATCCAAGCTTTGAGTCTGGATACATATCTGTGTTTGCACTGAAAGGGTCTTGACAGTGTTGTTGTTAGGACAAGTACACAAGCATACAGTGTGTGTGTGTGTGTGTATATATATATAGAGAGAGAGACCATATTACTGTGTCTGTGATATTTTAAGATGTGTGCATTATAGTTAGATGAAGTTCTGGGCTTCACTGTGGTTTATATTAGCGTGTGCGGAGGCGTGCTTCTGTTTAGAGGACAAATGTCTTGGCAGCTATTTGCCCTGAAACTTCCGCCAACATGTTGAATAGTTGGAAAGAGACATTATGAGCCGCAGCATCCTTTGGCGCTCTAAAAACATAAACCCAAGTAGATGGAGAAAAATAGCTCATGGGAACGAGTTCTGTTAGATTTTATCTTTTCCTTGGACATCCTGTTTTTTGTGTGAATCTCTTAACATAGATTTCTTTTTTAGTTCAGGCACATTTTTCTACTCTTTATTCTGTGTTTGGCATATGTTGCAGTGATCTCTGAAATATTTCCTCTTGCACCAGTGAAATTAGCTGTTATTTTGAGCCTGATGGGCCTATAAACACTCACTATTGTTCCGACAGTGCACTTAAAAGCGAGGATAATCTTTTAAAAGCTTGTCCTTACTGGTTGCCAGCTCAATGATGACTTCTGTTTGTGGCTGCCTGTGTTAGTGTACTGCAAAGTTTTTCGGTGATCCCCAAATAAGCGAGCAGCTCACACCTCTGGTGTCTGTGAGTGCACACGTCTAAGAGTGTGTGGGTTTCATGACCATAATTGGAGGGGTACAGTCAAGGCCAAAACAGATGTTGGGTATTAATGAGCCACATCCCAGTCCTCCATAGATGGTGTGAGTCTGTGTATGTTTATATGTGTGTGTGCATGAATTGATTGGGTTCCATCTGTTTCCCCACATTAACTATTCACCAATATTAATCTAAACATACTTAACATGTAGAGTTGTGAAAATGGAGTTACACTAATATCTGTCTCTGTGGCATAACCTCACCATAATCAACATTGTTTTGTTTTTTTTACCTCCTTATGCCACTGTGTTCACGTCCCTACCTGCTCTCCTGCCAATCCTTCCTTCTGCTCCTATAGATCCCTTCGGTTTGTGCAGATTTGATTAAAATTGATTTCATTTCACACAGATTTTTTTTACAACAGCAAGACCAAGAAGTGAAAGTCTCACTAAAGCAGATCTATTTATTTTATTTCCTTTGTTAGTTATTATTTTTCTTTCATAATGGAATCATTTAATCTCTCTTAACATATTGTATTTAAAGTACATCCTATATGTTTAAGGGACATAGCATGACTCTGCAACGAAGGGAAAACAGGCCACATATTTAACAGAAAATATGTGCAAGTGCCTTCCCACCACTTCCCATCATCCCTCCTTCCCTCTTCCCCTCCAGTTCAATGAAAAGGCCACACATGCAGCGTGCTTTCAGAACCTGGTTCAGGCCAACGTGCGCAACAAGAGGATTCTCAAGGACGCCGTTAAGAACATCCTTGCGAAGGGTATCACCAACTACAAAGGCGGCTTCGAGCTGGCCTTTGACCAGCTCTCACAGGTAAGGTGTCAGCGTGGGAGAGCGTGCTGGAATATATCTGTCTGGCTAACATAAGGGATGTAGGAGGGTGTGTGGATGTGTGTAGGTGTAGTGATGTAGAGGACGTCGCTCTCAGTCTGTTGCATTTAATTATCTTACCCAGCAGTGCCCCCTAAAATATGCAGTGTGACACCTCTTAACTTAAATCCACTTAACGCTTCTGTTTATCTAATTTATCATTTTATTCAATTATTTTAAAAAATGATGGGACATTGGACATACTGACAACTCAGTCCCAGTTGTGTCCCCCTGGAAGAGTGAGTATGTGTCGACCTCTTCTGGTTGTTTTGGACAGTGCAGTTTTTTTTCCCATGCTTCTCCTGCTCATATTTCTCCGTTTTGCAACTTCCTCGGCCCTGGATCTGTCTTTCATTTTTCGTGGTTCAACAGATTTTTTTCAAATTTGCCTTCGTATCCCACAGACGAATGTGTCGAGGGCAAACTGTAACAAGATCATCATGCTCTTCACTGACGGAGGAGAGGAAAGGGCGGAGGAGATCTTTGAAAAATACAACCCAAAACAAACGGTAGGACAGACGACACACAATATTCACATAGAAGAATGCAAAAGCTTTTTGTTTTTCATCATATTCAGTCATTGATTTCTACATTTAATTTCCCCCTCTTTCAGGTTCGCATCTTCACATTTTCAGTCGGTCAACACAACTACGACAAGGGACCAATACAGTGGATGGCCTGTGCAAATAAAGGTATGAGGGTGCATCAGAGCTCCACTGATCTTATGACACATCGTCTTCATTCATAAATCTGATGTGAATATATGTGTATGTGTGTTTTGTTTTGTTTTTCTAGGATGAGGTTAAAAAAATAATTGATTACTATGATTGAAATGTAAAGAAATTATTGTTTTAAATTGTTTGCCAGCAGTGTTTGCTTATCAGTGCAATTCCATTATTGGCAAATCCGGTTATTCTTACCAAGAAAGCATATTTTTAGCTTTTGGACATTAGGGTATTGGATAAATGTGAGTATTGTTGCTAAACATGTTGTAATCAGATGATGACTTATTTCTCTGTCTCAGGTTATTACTATGAGATCCCATCCATAGGCGCCATTAGGCTCAACACCCAGGTAAACACATTCACTCTTGTACACACATTGATTTAAACTGTGTATCCCTGCTACTGTGGCTCACTCAACCAGATGTATATTACGCCCTCTTGTGGTTGAATGGCTGCTGTGCAAGTTGAGAAATAAAACTGGTCTCCTTTGTTTTTTGGGTGTTTTTTTTTTACTGCAGGAGTACCTGGATGTTTTGGGCAGGCCTATGGTTAAGGCAGACAAAAGGGCCAAGCAGGTGCAGTGGACCAATGTCTACCTGGATGCACTGGTATGTCGCATGCGTTTCCCATAAGTTTAAGCGAAGACATGAAGAACCGTGAGACAGATGTGGGGGGTTTAAAACTGTGAATGTGGGATATGTATTCACATTTAGGGAATGAAATCTGTTTTTTGTCAGATGAAGAATTTCAGATAAGTCTCGTCCAGTCGTGCCAAACATTTGCTGTTGGCCATCCTGGTAAACTCAACTTCAACCCTGCTACAACCCTGTGTTTGTGAAAGGACAGATTACCGTCATTTCAAACAGGCTACATGGAGCCATTTTTTTTAAAGTGGCGCTTAAGCTTCTGTCAAGATTAACTTTTAGGCGAGAGTGTAGATAAGAAAGCAGACTGGTAAACTGAGCCAAATGGTTTGGATATTGCCATCAGTTTGCTGATAAGACGCTGTCAACTGTTGTGACTGTACTGACCTCCTCAGCACCAGAAATGCATCTGCCTTTTGTTCAGGGTAACTTCTTATTTCTAAGCCGTATAGCTCGCAGTTATACTCACAGTGAATGCAGAGCGAGTGCAGTAAGTCCTCTGTGAATTTAGGCCATGAGAAATGAATCCGACACGAGTGAACTGCTTAAATACTTAATGTATTTACAATTTGTTTTGTGTTTGATCTTCCAGGAGCTCGACCTGGTGATCACTGGAACTCTGCCCGTCTTCAACAAAACCAGCACAGGCTCAAAGGTTGGGAGAAAGCGAGTCAATGTAAATCCCACCTTTTTCTTTTACGTTTCCATTTTTAAATTGCTTGATTCATTCTTTCATTCTGTCTTCCCTCACATCCATCTTTTTACAGCTGACTTTACTGACTAAATTGACTGTGGCTTACACTTTGACCCCATGAGAGTCTGCAGTTTCGTGACACTCCATAATGTGGGCCAGACCAAAAAAAACAAACATACAACATGAATACTCTCAATTATCATCCCATCCCATCCTTTACTTTTATCCTCTGCTTTTCTTGTGGCTCTTCCTTATATCCTCTGTTGACGCTGAGGCCCCTCGAAGCTCTCCCACGTGCCTCCACAGGAAGAGAATCTAGGATGTCTTGCAGCAGGAATCAAAATGAGATCAAACCTGCACATCAGAGAGACAAATGATCCAGTAGCTAAGTGCTTCAAGATGAGTTTACATGTCTACCTCGCAGGTTTCAGGGTTTACCTCCAATACGACTGAACACAAGGCTGGAAATGCCTTGTCAGTGAGTCATGGCGGCCTGTAAGGCTTTTGGGAATGAGACTGACCAGATTTCTGTTGCACTCCATTTCCTTGAAATCATTCAGAGTGCACAGAGGGACTTGACTCATCCAGAAAGAACAACAAGACTCATACACAGGTCTAACAGTGACTCTCTCTGTCTGTCCGTCTGTCTGTCTTTTTTTTTTCCTTTTCTTATTGTTTTCTCTCAGAAATCCCAAAACCAGCTCATCCTGGGAGTCATGGCTGTTGATGTCTCCCTGGAAGATATCAAGAGACTCACACCTCGGTTTACTGTAAGAGCTCACACACAGCACAAGTAACACTGTACAGAAGATACAGTAGATGTCATATTTTGTTCCCTGCTTTCACAGATATCTCCTTCTTTTCTTTCTTTTTCTTGTAGTTTGGACCAAATGGTTACTACTTTGCCATTGACCCTAACGGATATGTGCTGCTTCATCCTAACCTCCAGCCTCTGGTAGGCCGAATCTGTCGCCGATTGATAAAGAAACAACCGAACATTACTTCTTTTTTTGTTTACAGGGACTGTTCCTATGTTGGATTTGGATGTTTCCTATTTTCAGTGAACGAATGTGGTCAGTTATTTTTCTAAAAACCCATTAGGGTCACATTAGCATCAGTCAAACCTGTCAGCAACCCACTGTTACATGTTACACAACACGCTTTGATCACACATGACATTTTAAACATGACAGTTTGTATCACTTGGCTGACATTTCAGTTCCTGTCTTCTTTCTTTCTTTTTTTTATGAATAATTTGATCACATGGCTTCAGGATGTTTGTCGAAACATCCCAATGTGTTTCCCATTGACCTTTTAGATATGCACTCTTCTTGTGAATCGCACACACATTGGTCACAGATGATCACAACATTAAAAAGTCAAGAGTTAACAGTTTGGTCTATAATTTGTTTCCTCTTCAAGGCTACAAAATGTCAGTCTGTTTTTGAAAAGAGAAGATGAGTAACTGCTGTTCATTGCTTACTTTTTCCCCTTTGTACTCAAATGATTAATTGTAAGACTGACTAATTGCTTGCGTTTCCACGTAGACGGCCAAGTTTAATGAACCTGTAACGCTGGACTTCCTGGATGCAGAGATAGAGAATGAGATCAAAGTGGAGGTAGAAAAAATGAATGACCCCAACTTGTATGATTTCATGAGCTCAAATCAGACTCAGTAGCAGTGCAATTTCTCATAATAACAAATTTGGTTATTCTTAACTTTTTTTTTTCTTTCTAAACGGTCAACAGATGCGCACAAAAATGATTGACGGAGAAAAAGGAAGTCACACAATAAATACACTGGTGAAATCCCAAGATGAGGTAATTATTATAATGTTTTTTTTTTTTGATTGCACAGTTTCATAGTTTATGTCGGTAATAAGTGAATCTGCTGATAAACGATTGTGTTTACTGACCAAACCGCCTTCCTTTCTTCAAAGCGCTACATGGACCAGGGTCAGAGGTTGTATACGTATGGACCAGTGAAGGGGACGGATTACAGGTATACGTGCCACAAAGTGATATTCCATTGTATTTGAATAAGTCCTTTTTTTAAACCAAATTACATCCAGAAATTGAGGAGCTCCAGATGCTTCGTGTTGGCAGACTCTAAAAAAATGTCATCATAATCTCATAAAACAATTTTCAGGGGTCAGGAAGTTGCTATAATCTGGTTAGGTGTTTTTGTGTTTTTGGTTGAGCAAGATTGTGTGCACACAGTTACTCAGACTCAGACAATGCAATGCGTATTTTGTGAAAGAATGTGACAAAACAAAGAAATACAGATTCACAGAAGTTATTGGAAAAACAAAATAGATGTAGAACAGAAGGTGAAAAATTACACTGTTTTGATATTTTGCAATGACGTGTTCATGTGTGTGTGTTTGTCTCTCCTCTCTCAGCCTGGGCCTGGTCCTTCCTGAGTACAGTATGCACTACATCAGGGCCACAATCGGTGACACGATCACTCAAGCAAAATGTAAGTTCCACCTTAAATCAGTTGAGCCTCTTGTGCCACCTCTACAGTCTTTAGATAAATAGCACCGGGTGGAAAGCGACTCTAACGTTGTCCAGTCACTGTTCTCCATGTAAGGCTGAGAAATGCTTGTGCCTCAGCTTATGGTTCCTATCCATCATTCACAGCACCCCCCCACCCACACACACACACATACACACACACACACACACATACTGTACATCCACACCACCGCTGCATGCCCTCGCCTCTTGATCGCTATGGTAACACGTACACACACACCCTCAGTTGTGGTACCGTTTCAAAGTTTTTTGTCGCCAGACAGCGGGACGAGCGGCTCCAGTGTCGCCTTTCACACATACAGTACTCATCAATTCATTTAGAGCTCAGTGCCTCACCCTGTGAGTGTGTGTATTTGTACGAATGTGTTTGTCCACAAGTGTGTGTGTGTGTGTGTGTGTGTGTGTGTGTGTGTCCATGCTCAGGCCTAGTGAATGGATACATTGGATCAGACGCTCCATATGTGCAGCGCCGTCGTCTCATGTCTCTTTTGAGTTCTGACTGTTCCCACTAGTAAAAGATGTCATTGACTCATAGTGTTACTCAAAGGACAGTTTTATAGTGTGTGTTAGGATGGAGCCATCCCTGCTTAAGGTCTGTCCGTCTGTCTGCTCTCTGTAGCTGAAACCAGGCTATTCAGCTAATTAATCCATTTAATGAACACATATTTATAGATTTCCATTGACTTGACATGAATAACAACCACTTTTTGAAGCACATGGTTCTTTTTTTTCCGGACTACTCTGTCTACCATACAGGCAGGAATCGACTGCTCTTTATATCACAGAGCTGTAAAAATCAGTTGGCAGCAGCTTGAAGTTTTCTCGACCATGGTAATCCATCACAGTGAACATTTCACCACCTTTCTTTTTTTTTTTCTAGCAGAGTTTCATTAAGTGCAGTTGCGAGCAGGAAGAAAACTCGGTCCGCTTGTGCTCTCACAGTTGTTCCTACAACTGTGTTTTTTTGTTTCACATCTGGATCCAAACATTAAAAGAACATCATTAAACACAGTTAATGACTTAATTTACTAAATGTATCAAAATGTAGAATGAATCTTCAGCATGTGCCAAATCCCTGCGAGTGAAATTAGTTGAACGATAGGTGTTCAATCTAAAACTCAACATGCGCCTGTGAAAATACTGTGTGAATGTAGTTAAAGCAGTGAAGCGTCACACTCAGTGATTACTCAGTTAAAACATGTGAATCTGTAGAAAATCATCTTGACGTTTCAGTGTGTTTGTCTCCTCTGGAGCACATTGTCTTGATTTACATGTGTTTCCCAGGAAATTCACTCGAATCGTAACCATAACCACACTTTATTAATAAAACTTCAACTTTAAGCTGGAATCCACAACGTAACAATCTTGTGTCCACATACACACACACAAACTCACCCTAAATTACCTGAAACACCCCGTGTATCCTCGTCTGGCTCCTTACTTCAACTTTGAGTTGAATTAAGCAACCTTCTTTCCTTCCGTGCTCTCTTTTCCAACTCCCTGTTTCCTCCTCCTCCTGTTTCCCTCCTCAACTCCTGACCAATCCTGCTGTGTTGGACCCCCTGCAGCATTTTTGGGCAAGTATTCTCCTCCTGTGCTTTACCTCTTAACCCATGTCCTGTTCTCACTCTCACATCATCACCACCACCACTACCACCAGACTTTGGATGTAACCTCACTTCTAACTTTTGTGCATCAAATGTGGTGATGGACTCATAAACACTCATTCATTCTCACTATCTGTTGTTCTCTAATAAATAATGACGATTGTGTTTCTCTGAATCAAACTCGCATCTGCTCCCAGAGGCAGCGCTTCGCATGCGATGCGTGCCCACACAGCACGTTGCAGACGGCGCGCGTGTGTGCGTGTGTGTCTGTGTGTGCGCATGTATGTATTTAACCCCCACCTGTTCCAGTGGCCCTCAGATGTGGTTTTGGCTCGAACCCAGTGTAGCAGAAACAACAGAGAACAGGATGTTTGCATTATTTAAAGGTGAAGCCATAAAGGAGAGCTGTAGGTCTGCACCCAAAACATGAGTCGGTGCTTTTCTTTGTTATCCACTCACTTTGAGTTTTACAACTTGGTTAAATAACTCCTAATGAAAGACAGGCTCCCTATTAGGACACTAACTTTCATCTCCTCTGCTCGTCCTTCTGTGTGCTTTGTCATCATCTTCATCTTGTTTGTGGCAGTCCAAGCCAAACTCTTCACAGGACATTGTTAAGCTCTTGCGGTTTTTATCTGAAACTGAAGCTTGACTCATGTCTGTTTTATGCTCTTTCAGACAGCGAATATAAATGTCAATTTGGAAACGTATCATGTCCCAATTCCCCTCTCTACTTGTCATGCATTTGTTAAGTCGTCACCACTTCTCGTCTCGCACGTTTCTGTGTGTGCGAGATTGATTCGTGCTGAAATCCAATTCACACTTTGGGCGAATTTGAGCTGCGTTTCGTGGATATTTTACTGACTCAAAATATTCACAGAACTGGCAGGAATGTCATCGTCAGTGTGAAAAAGCGTGCAAGGCTGGAGGAAATATATGCAGTCGTCACTCCCCCCTAAAAAATCTCCCTGCTATCCATCATTACTAGATACTTTGTTGGATTAGCAAGCGGTGACCGAATATCAAAGGAAAACCACATGGGGGCAATTATCTCCCAATCGTGAACACCAAAGAGGACAAGGAGTAGCCCATGTCGTCATGAGAAAATCTGCCGCACTGTATAATCAAGTGTCGACACAGTGCGCTTTGGAGAATGTCAAAGGAACGTAAAGGTTATGAGCTGCGGTTAATTTTTCCTCAGTTCATATTCTGATGCGAATACATCAATGAGGAGCAGTAAGTCCTCGGATTTACTGTATCACCGAAAGAATGCTAATATTAATGCTAAGAAAACTTCTAAATCATCACTTTAAACACTCGTGACCACATTTTTAAGCCTCTCCATCAGCACTGTCTCCATTTACATCCAAAGGCCTAAAACCTTTTGTTTGGAATGCAATATTTCTATTCAGGACTCGCTCTGTGAATAAAATATTGTGTCTCCTTTGACCCCTGTGGTTTTACCCTGTCTTTTTTTCCCTTTCTTTTCCCTCTCGTCTTTAACCTCCCCGGGGGCTGATTCTCTTGTTCGCTCACTTTCTCTCTGCCGGGATTTTTTTCCACTCCAGGGAAAAATGGCAAGTATTTTTTTTATTCCTTTTACTTTCATCTCCCTCCTGTTTTTTGAGCCTTGTCGGTCATTTTTACCCGGCATGTCTGGCCAAGTCTATTCTGGTCCTTCTTATTTATACCTGATTTGTGCAAGGCCGAGCTCTATATCTGTACAGTGTAAAACTGTCTTAAGCTTCAGTTAGTCCGTTTTTATGAGTTTGGTTTTTAATTTCCCTATTTTGTCTTAAAGTACCAGCCACTCACTTTACAAAGCTCCTCTGCATATTAACTGAATATCGTTTTATTGTTTTTAAAAGGAAAGCGTAGAAATGCTAATTATATGGAGCTATGATGCTGATTTTCATTTCTTTTTTTTCATTCCTGGCTAGACATGAAATCTCATTTCAGTTTTTGGTCCCTGTAGGATTTCTCTTTTACTGGTGCACTGTTAAATATTCAACAGGTGTTAGCACTCTATTCAAAGGAGCTCAGTTTCATCTGTGTAAATTGATTCTTTAAGCTTGATATTAATTAATCTTGATCTAAAATGGGAAACTCATAATACTTTGTACCTTTTCATTAGTTTCTGAAAGCCTGCTTGCGGACAAGTTTGATGAATACGGCTATACGTTTATTGCACCGAGGTAAGATGACATTTAGTTTATTAAATTTCAATTACTGATTTTTTTTAACATGACTGAATAGCATTTTTATTCTTCTTACATTAGCTCACTATGAATGACTTTTGTTTCCCATAGGGAGTACTGTAAGGACTTGAAGACACCTGACAAGAATAAAAACAACACCGAGTTCCTCATGGAGTTCAACGCTTACATCGACACAAAGACTCCTAACAACCCCATGTGTGAGTATCTACAGTAACTTACCTCTTTCCATCTTAAACACTCCTGGTGCCATCAGCTGTGACATTTTCATTAAAGATTCAAAGCTTTTACACTGGATCTGCATGTACTGTGCAGCACTTGGACCTCACTCTCACTACAGACTCCTATTTACATGTCAAAGAGCTGCTGAGCCTCTCGGTGTTTGCTGTAGTATGAATATGTGAATGAATCTCAGACATCTGGCCTGGCATCGAGGTGTGCATTGAACATTTTAATGGAGGAGCGCCAACCGAAACCCATTCCCCCCAGAGGTCTCTCTTTCCAGTGAAACCCAGGTCTGGCTGGATGGTTTGCTGTGCATGACCAGGCAAAGCTTTGTAATGTGGAACCCCTGAGTTCGTGTTACCCATTTGATGCTAACTCTAAAAGCCTGACCATCACACGCCTAAGTGCACATGTGTGAGGTGCGTCGGCTTAGATGCGACACAGGCGCGCCCGCACACACACACACACACACAATATTCACCAGTAATATTCCTTCCACACCCCACCTACAGCCGCTCGACCTCATCCAATTACTGTGTGTTTGTGAGAAAGAGCAGGACACGTCAAGCCAAGAGCGCGAGCGGAGCAATAAAACACAAATCAGGGCCCAGTTGACCTTCTCCCAAACATCTGACCAACGCATTAACATCCTTGCCATTTCTTGCATACACTCATTGATATGCATCGCTCAGTTTTTGTTGCCTGTTGAGTAAAACAAAAGGTCCCCAGATATTCATAAAAGAATCCTTTATTTTGTCCCGCAGTATAATTTGATGCGTTGCATTGAAGAACTTCACTTCAAACATCTCCACATGATCACGCCAATAAAACTTTTCACCCAATTGAAATATTTCTTTCACCATTATTACCTGCTAGTTTAATGGAGTCCATAGGGAGCGTCGAGGGAGAGAAAGGGAGAGAGAGGGAGAGGAGTACGGTCCATGTGGACTATTGGCAGCTCGAGTATCATTACACGCTTTACTTGGTTAAGCCACTGCAGTGGCGAAGAAGTTGAAGTACATTAGGAATTCCTGGGCTGCCTTCAATAAAGGATCCCTAATGAAAACCACTGGACACGGAGGGAAGGTGGGGTGGGGTGGGGTGGGAGAAATAAAGTGTTACACCAGCTGTTTTCTCTGATGTGTGTGGTGTGTCATAAAGGTTGGAGGAGGTGGTGGGGGCGTATCGACGAGCCTCAACGTTAATGGACTGAAGCGGGTCGTCGGAGGGTTCAAAGGGACGGACACGGCCCAAAAAATGGGCGAACGGCTTTTATCGCCTGTTATGTTTGTCATGTGGTCTTGTCGGATGTCTCAGAAAATAATTTGTTACACCTATATCAACCCGGCACCTACACCTCGCACCTTGCCAGCATCAGACACGTTTGTTTAATCTTTTTCGAAATTAAATACATATTTCATTGGAAGTCGGTTTGGTTGCGTCAGTTTCATTATTGGACCGAGTCTGTTTCTGTTTTGTTTCACAGGACATTTTGAGATATAACCTTTTTCTTCACAGTCTTTTCTTCTTTTTAAAAAGTGGAAGAAAAAAAAGGTTTCTCTCTCAGTTGGATTCTGTTTTGTTTGTTTTGTTGCGTTTGCTTGCATTTGGACCTTCCACAGGCTTCAACATGTAGCAATATATCAAGTGAAGTTTATTCCCATTTGAAACTCGATTTGACATTCATTATGGATGCCTGAAATGTGATGTAAATGTTTCCTTTTTCTTTTCCTTCCTTCTCTCATTTTTCTCACATTATTACATTATTGTTTGGTTCTCTGTTGAATTACATTTTCTGGCACATTGCCGTCGCAGCTTTCTGGCTACAACAAATTTACAACATCTTTTTTTTTTTTTTGCTAAGATGAGACACTCTGGAGAGCTGATGTCTGACTGATCGAGGATCGAGCATTCAAACGCTTCAATGCTACTCAAAGATTGAAGCTGAACTTTGTTGTTTTTGTTGTGTAGGTAACGTGGAGCTGGTGAACAGATTGCTCCTAGATGCCGGCATCACCTCGGATCTGATCAAGATTTGGAAACAGACCGAGATGCAGTAAGTCGAGCACAATTATATTTTTTCCAGCACAAATGTGGTTGTGATTTGTGGTTTTAAAGCTTCATCTTCTCTGCTTGTCAGGTTCGGTGTCATCGCCAGATTTGTTGCCACTGATGGAGGAATCACTCGGGTCTTCCCCAAAAGGTTTGTGTCTGTGTGTGGGTTGATTTAGGTGCATGGGAGGGAGTAGATAATGTTTGGGATTTTCCTGATAAGAAAAAGTGATGTGGTCAGACAAGAAAAACACATCTTAGATGGTTGAGATGGTTTTTAATGAACCAGATCTTTTGAATTCCATTTCATCCATCAGCTGCTACAGTCCACAAGGTTTATACCTCATCTTGTTTGAAGTCTTTAAATCAAGCAACAAATGCACTAAGTTGGTAAAACCGAGGACTGTAAATGTCCCACATATAAAAACAGATTGTCAAATCAGTTTGAAAATGACCAGTGAGGAACTCCAAATCAGTCACATGACATTTTTTGACTGACCAATGGTGGACATATGATCAGTCAGTTAGGGGCATTTGCCATTATCATACATGAAAAAACATGGTGATTAGGAATGGGTCTATAGTTGCTAAATGTATCTAAGACATGGTTTGGGTTCTCAGACAATTGCTAAATTGTGCGTTTGTGTCCATGTGTGTGTTGTTTTGTGTGAATGCCTTCACAGTGCCGGGATGTACTGGAAAGAAAAAGCAGAGACGTACGAGTCGAGTTTCTATAAGCGCAGTTTAGACAATGATGTGTACATCTTCACTCCTACGCCCTACCCCCAAAAAGAGAACAGTGAGTAACGGCCACCATGTGGAGTATGTGTATTTGTGTGTGTTTTCATTTATGTATTTGAACATACAGTACACACAGTGATTCTGTTGTCCATCTTCTTGCAGCGAGCGACGACTCGGTCCTGGTGAGCAGAGCAGTAAACCTCCAAATTGATGAAATCACAGTGAAACCAGCTGGTGAGGACACACACACATACACACACACACACACACAGAGAGACTGAGGGGAGTGTATTTACACATTTATACGCATAATTTCTCATATTGAATCGCTCTCTATGACATTAACACATAAACACACACATACATTTGCAACCCTATAGCTTTAAACCTATTCATGCCTCTGTTGTTTCTGACACACTCTCCAGCTCTTATTCAAAGTCTGCTACTCCTCGTTTGTCTATTTTCCCCCTCCCCTTGACACATGCACACAAACACACACAAACCACACATCAGGTTGTCTCGTCTCCTCTGATCCGTGGCCAAGTTTGCGTTTTCGAAGTTCAGAGAGTAAAGTTGACGTAGAGGTCCAACATGATGTAGGATGTCTGGCTTTTGTGTTTTATCCCAGTGGTCGGCGTGATGTTGGACAAAAGTGACTGGATGGCCAGATTCATCAACACGACGCAGAGGATGAATGTGAGTATTTTTCTGTCCGCACGACACACACATGTGTGCACGGACACACACACGATCCAGACTGTGGCTTTCATCACTCTGCTCGCTCCACTGTGTTTTCCAGTGCAATGATGAGATCTGCGGCTGTCAGAGAGACGATGTGGTAAGAGCTTTAATTGAATATTTTCATGCTTCATAATTCAGCAGTTATTTATAGATACGAATCATGGGGGGAGTGCAACGCCAGTTCATTCCTCTCTCTCTCTCCAGTACGTAGACTGTGTCATTCTGGATGACGGGGGCTTCCTGGTGATGTCCAATCGAGATCAATATAATGATCAGGTAGGTGCTGCGTTTTACTACCACTCACAAAAATGTAGCTTAAGATATGTTATACTACATAAAGTTATAAAACACCCCTAGTGCATACTACTAAAATGTAGCACTATTATCTAATTAGACACCTTTTAAAGCAGGTTAATAGGTGAAGCATCAATCAAACTATTTACTTCGGGTTTATAGCTCAGGTTTAAGTTGTAATTTAAAAAGAAAAACAGTTTTCTGTGTTGCTTATTATTCCTTTATTGTGCTCATGGGTCTCACAGTTTCTAACACTCCCAGCAGGTCAGCAGTTATAAATATGAAAAAGTAGTTAATTAAGGTTATCCTATCTTGATTTGTAAGTGTCTATAATATTTCAGCTCTTAAAATGTTTCACACGACCTGGCAACACAGAAGATGATATCATCAGTGACTTACACCAGATCTATCAGCATTAGCGAAGGGTTATTGACTATAAATAGGATGATGAAACATCTTTCCAAAGGTTGCGTCATTAGAAATTTAAAAGGATTATTAACAGTTTATTCAACACAGAGGAGCAGTAATGGAAATCTTCTGTACATTTAGGCATAATGGACTAATTAGCTCCATAATTCATGGAAAAATGCTCCACATGACAGTTTCCCCTCTGTTTGATTCATATTTTGGGATGTTTTATGACAATCTAGTGATTCATTTAATCTGTAAATATTGTGTTTTTAACAGCTTTCATACACACATTATCTCTTCCCAGACTGGAAGGGTTCCAAGCTCATATGTATGGTCACCTGTGGTCATGAGACATGATCACAACTGCGCCATCTCCTTGAAAACTGAGCAAAGCCCGTACATGAAGTGCAATTGAGTCGAATTTCAATTGAATTTCAGTGGAAATCCTTTTTGTGTATGAAACACTCACCTCACTGACGTTATAGCACTTCTAAAGTTTTGATTACTGCACTGAAGTCATCTATAAAAACTTCATAATCTAAATGACACTCAGTTTGTCCATAAATGTTCAAACCTGAGGCAATACCTTCACACCTGTTGTGAACTCAGAATCAACCATAACAACCTGAACTAAAATAAACCAATGAAGCCTCTCAAATGCAATGTGACACATTTTTTTCCAGTAACTGACAGATGCACGTGTAAACACCTACAGTATACAGTAAGCACGCTCGTTTCTCCCCGCTCCTCTTCGCCCTTATCCTAAACACTCAGAGCGGGCCCCTGCTGTCGTCTGAGTAAATGTTTTTTCATGCGGCCTCGGCCCCTTCCTAATCAGGGCTGGGTGTGCGCTGGATAAATCAGTGGCCCTCTGAAGTTTGGCAGCGGCACTAAAACCCGGGGTCCTGAGGCCTTGTTTGGAAAAGGCCGTGTGCCCTCAATCATATTTCCTACAGGAGCGAAGTCTCTCTCGCTCTGTAAGCTTCTCTGCTTTCTCTGCCGCTTTATGTCTTTCTCTCTCCGGCTCGTTCTCTTTTCTTTCTCCACGTCCCTCAGGGAGTCTGCAGCCAACAGGGTTGTGACTGTTAATTCATTATTTGTGTTATTGCACAGGGGAAGGAGTGAAGGCTTCCTTTACCTTATAGATTGGAAGATTTATCCTTTGGCTGTTGGACTTAAGGAATGGATATGTGAATGACGGCTTGTTAACAGTGACCTTACAAAGTGCATGGAAAGGGATAGTTTGTGCACATATACATGCATTCAAGTGCATGCAAAGCTCCACATCTTTCAGCAAAAACACACAGATGAATATTACTAACTTTACATATTACCTCTTAGATACACAAGTACTTAAACACTCCCGTGCACGCGGTGGTGTCACACCTCTTAGACGCCGAGACAAACTACTTCCTCTGAGTAGAAATTTATAGTTGTGCTGTGAACTGTGTTAATCAGATTAAAGTGAGGTCCATCATCCTGGTTTGAGGGAGATTTACTGTGTGTGTGTGTCTATAAATTTACTGTGAACATTTTCTGCACATGTTTACACATTCTTGGCTGTTTTGTGCATGTGTTTTACATAGATTTAACTGCTGCGAGCCCAAAGTATAAAAGTGTTTAAGCACTCTGTAAATGAGAAATATTGAGGAAATCCTCAGTCCCTGACACACAATGTGCAAGTTAAAGTTTTTTTTTTTGCTCACACAGAGGGTTCAAACATTTCTCAGTGGACCCTTGTTACTGAAATTGTTTCCTCTATGAATCTGTGAGGTCATATGCTGGTACTGAGGCGTAATAATGGACGAAGGGTTGGTTTACATTATTGTGTGTTAAAAAGACGGTGTTTTTTAACGAAGTCTGGTGTGGTTATGTGTTGTAGAGTTTCTATTTGACTGCACACATATATTATTCAGAGATATATTATTTTCTACTTCCATTGTGGGTCACCTTATGAAATTTTAATCCTGTGTTAAAGGTTCATGGATATGAAACTATTTTTTTGCAGAAGGAAAGTAAAGGTTTCAGAGCTTTTGGTCATTTTAGAAATATGCTCCCAATTTTGTGCCAGTGACTGTCTATCCCTTTAACATTTTCTACTTCCTTCTACATTCTCCTTCCTTCTATTAGATCGGACGTTTCTTTGGACTGATCGACCCCGCCCTCATGAGAAGCCTGAACGACTCCCTGTTCACCTTGAAGCAGACCTACGACTACCAGTCGCTCTGTGACCCCAAGAAGGGCGGCAAGACGGATGCAGGCTTGCGATCCGTCTATGTGGTGAGTTACATAAGCCAGAGATTTTATACACACACACACACACACACAACCTACCGCACACACTTAAGCACCACATCCCCTTCACATACATGTTCACACATTTTGATATCCATACATTTACCCATTCATGAACATACAGACAGATGCAGAAGTACACATGAAGCCTTTTCTTTTTACTAATAAGTGCTCCCTCACACGCCCATGCTTACACACAAACCATCACTCACCAGGGAGCCATAAATCTGTGTGGAGCAGATGAGAAGGGAAGCAGAGGGTATGGTGAAAGTGTTAGAGCGGGAGTTGCAGTAACAGTAACAGGATTAGGTGGTCTGGCGTGCTTGGCTAACACACCAAGCGATGTAGAAAGCGGCACTGTTTTTCATCACTTACGAAACACACTAGTTGAAGTGAAATGATGCAGATTTTGGGCAGACAATCCCCCAGAACGGATGGATTGGTCTCAGGTCCTGAGGGGTTGATGTTAGTGGTAGCGCGAGTGAGGTTGAGGTAATAAATTGAAACAAAAGAAAAGAGGAAGGGGTTTAGTTTGGGCAAAAAAACAGACAAATTTCCACATAATTTCCTATCTATGACTTTAAACACGGACAGTATGCCAAGGTGAGATGAAAGCAGGACGCACCTTCTGATCAAAGCCACCGTCAACAACTGGTGATGCCTCTAACACGGTTAGTTAAGACTGCCTGATGACTCAACACACCGTCAACTGAAGGGAAAGGATACAGCCCTGATTGACCAAAATAAGGCCCTCGCATGCTAAGTTTAATCAAAACAGCATGTTGGGCCTTTTATTTAAACCGTGTGCTACTTTGTTTTCTCACTAGCCCTTTGTTTACATATTTATACTTGCGTCTGTCGAGGGGGATTGTGCACTAATTTCCTCCGAGAGGGAAGAAAATAAAATCTCTGGCCGGACCTTTTGGTCTGTGTGCCTGGCAAAAGTGAACTGTCTGCAGCCACTGTAAACACAAGCAGGATGTTCAGGTTTGGAATCAGCCAGCTCAAAAACCATTTGTTACACAATTCATTATAGTCATAATTTTGTTTTCTTCTGATCCATTTTCATTTTTGTTTTTCTCCTCTCAGCCCACAATAGCAGACATTTTGAGTTTAGGATGGTGGGCGACGGCTGCAGCCTGGTGAGTTCGAAAAAAAAATTATTTTTCTTTTAACCTTTTCCAATATGGTTGGTATTAGTGTCATCCCATTTTTTACTCCCAGTGATGAATAACAAAATAACAATATAAAACCAGAAATGTGATTCCTTAACTTCAGATCCTAATGGAAAGCAGGCAGGGATTTGCTCCTCCAGGATGGATGTACTGTATAGCATCTGTTTAATAGTTGAATTATTCCCAAGGCAGTCGACATTCCACAAAATCTTCACTTGATTTATACTCTTGTCTTTATGACTTGATGTCATTAACAGCTTGTTTTACCATAAGTCCAATAAAAATTTCGTATCTGGTCACACACAATGTGGTCGTATTTAGAGTTAAGTCATAGCGTACAAGACGTTTTGATGAAATCCTTTATGAGGTTCAGCATGTTTTGAGGTTTTGAATCGTGTTAGCAACTACACTGATGATTTTCTATAAGATGTTATCCACTTTGTCATCCTTGGGGTTTGTTTTTTTTTGTTATTAGGTCAATACTGCAACAGATACTGGTCAGCATCACTTTCCCCAACTTCCTGGACGCAGGTGAGAGAACCCAGATAAAAGAGAAGTGCTTTGCTACTCCAAACAGTGGCTTCATTGTATAACTTGAATGTCATTAAGTGTTTTCTTAGACAAAGGAAAAAAAACACACTGTCTGGGAGCAGTTTATTTATCCGGGAAATCTCTATCAACACTAACAAGGAACATGTAGTGTCACAATAAAAACAGTTAATCTCTTTTTCTGAGGAAGATGGATGTGAATTGAAAACATCTTGTTTGTGAGCAATGTTTTCATGATGTGCTAATGTGCTCTCATAAAATTCAGATTTCCAACAGATCTGAAACAAAACAAAAGGTCAACATGTCTCTTCATAATTGATTTAAGATTATTCTTAAGAAATGTTTTGTAGCTCAGAATACTCAAAAACCAAATCAACGGAGACACCACAGAGAATAAGTGAGAAAATTGGAGCGAACCAACTGTTCAGTGCATGAGCGGAGGAACAACGCAGTAAGAGCCAGGCTTAAGCACCATGGAGTCTGAAAAGTCTGCTGCAAAAATTGAAATCCAATATGCTCTTTTGCATCTGGATGTACAGTAGGAGTCAGACAGTCAGCTGATGTTGGCACGGATGCATCTTTCTTCTTTTCTTTTTCAAGTTATTTTGTACCACTACAGATCCACGAGGCTGATGGACAAAGACTTTAAAAGCTCAACTGCTCAGTTGCTGCTCTTATTTCATTAATGGCCGAAATGACATCAGTGTTAATGACGAGTCCTCGGAGGCTTAAAGCTTCTGTTGAAGTATCTTTCAGCTCATTGTTTTGGTTTTATCACCCAGAATTCCACAGTTTTAGGTCACTCTCACCGAGCTTATCGAGGAGCAGTGGGCAGCTGCTAAGAAAAGTCTCAATAATCAGACGAGTTTGTGGAGCATTTAGCAGGTAAAGTTAGGCATTTCCCTCACGAGTTGGAGGAGACCAAAAATGAGCTAAAAGGAGGAGTTTGTCCACCAGAGGGTCGGTGGCTCGATCGCTGTGTATCAAAGTGGCAAAATGAAACCCCACATAGCCCCTATAAGCTGCTGCATCAGTGTTTGAGTGTGTGTATGGCTGTCATGTATGCATGTGTGCAAATAAGTGTGTCTGCCAAATGCTCTTTGACTGGTAGATACAGTAAGGAGGCAGTCGCTTGCTTATATTTCTATCATTTCTACCAAATGGAAAGTTTTCGTATTTAATATTTTTTTCACTACATTTTACATTTCAGCAGCAAAAAATGCATTTCTACATTAAACATGTTTTGATGTAATCATGTGTTCTTCTACAGCTGAAATGGATGATGGGGTGTCCGATGCCTTGACTAAAGAGGTCTGCATCACCAAACAGACTCAGTATTTCTTTCTGAACAACAACGTGTCTTTCAGAGGCTCAGTCGACTGTGAAAACTGCTCCAGGTAAAAGTTTCAAAACCACTCCCAGAGTACAGCTAAAGTCCAAACACCTTCCTGACCCGCAGTGATACATTTGCATCCATGAGATACAAATGAAGTCCCTAAGAGGTGGCGCTCGAGAGAAAGAGAGAGGCAGGGCCGTAAAAATTCACATGCCATGAAGGTGAAGTCAAGTCACTCGCACGGACCACCGTCTTGACCGACTGTGCACTTTGCGCGCGTGTGTGCGTACGCCGTTTTAAGGCCCCCTCGTGCCGGCTAATGGAGTGCCTGCCCGCATGCCGTGCGGCGTTCCTGCACATTAGCCGCACACACGTTTCTTTTTAACGACCGCCATAAAAAAGCAGAGAAAATCATTTGTGCACCAGCGACATGTGGGTTTCAGTAAAGGTCTTGGACGACAGTGGGGTGGCACAGCAGGTTTTTGTCCCCTTAGGAATAGAAGCAGTTAAGGAACTTGATTTAGTGACCCACGGTGTTCTTTTCATTGTGTTTGCAGACTTGGGGGGTTGTGTTCAAGATTAAAGGGTTTGTGGAGTGTTGCTTAGTCATGTATGAGGAGTAATTACTGTCTACTTTCGGAGCTCCTCTGTGAAAACGATATTAAAGTAACAGACTAGACTAGTCTCCTGCTTCCATTGCTTTCTGGTTAAATATTCAGCTTCCTGTATCTCCTGTGAGCATGTTTCATTGAAACTTTATCTCCGTCTTTCCTGGACTCAGGCCCATGTGTCAACAACTGCTCTTGTGTCTCTCGTGTGTCTGCTCCTCTCCAGGATGTACCACGCTGAAAAGCTGCCCAAGACAAACCTGGTCTTTATCATTGCTGATGCAAGACACACCTGCTTGTACTGTGACACCACCCCGATGAAACAGGATGAGGAGCCATGTATCCTTTTTTTTTTTCTTTTTTTTTTTTTTTACCAAACACAGCTTTCATCTGGCAGAAAATATACATCTTTGATTCGGTCAGCAGATGTTTGAAACGTTTATGTTTTGACGAGATAAACATGAACAGACGCTGATTATGACATGTTGCTATTAGCTGATATTTTTACCACTGAGTGTTGAAAGAAAAACTTTCCGTAAACAACAGAACGATCCTTCTCCAAAGCTTCTGTAAAAAAAAAAGCCTTGTTTCCCATCGTTTGCGGTTCTCACCACTCGCCATTTCTCTCATTTGCCTCACAAATCCCACAGCAACAATAATGAGCGAGCATTTCCGCATTGACGTTTAAAATTTGGCCTGGAGTTTAGACATGTCTACTCAGGGTTCTTCTCCGTGTCTGTCTAGCAGATGGTTGTACAGGGTAACAGCCGAACAGCTTATAAACAAGCCTATGACAATCTCTCAAGTACACAGGGCTGTGGTCAATTATAGTTTCAACTCCTTGGAAAACACAATGCTTGAAAATGACCTCCACGTCATTGAGGTATTGAGCAATGTATTCAGCTTCTATAAAGAGGCAACTTGGTTCCGTAGTCCTTCTGGATCTACCTTATTTTGAAGCTTAATGTAATAACATCCTGTCCTGAGCAATCAAAATGTTTAATATAATAATCTTCCGTGTGGTAATCAAGCTCAAGTATATTCGTTCGTATGAATACAGTAAACTATGTTATGTTCCTGACGTCACTCATCCAGCTGATGGTCCTGACCCCTGTGAACTGGCTCTGAATCCTCGGTACAGGAAAGGCCCGTCAGCCTGCTTCGACAACACTGGACAGGTAAGTAGCTGTCTGACTGCTTCTAGTCTAGGACAATTTGAACTGTGCAAATGTGTGGCTGCTGGTGCTCTGTGTAGAGTTTCATGTGAGACGGTTGCTGCTTTATTGCTTTCATAAGAGTGAAATAAGTTTGCAGAAAATCCAGCCTGAAATTGAGAAAAGCCTTTCAAATTAAACTGCGTTCCCCCCCCGAGGCCACTGTTTAGGTTTGACTGCTAAAATCAGACGATGTCAAGGAAATTTAAGGCTTGGTTACAGGACAGGTTCTCAATTAGTTCACGACTCACAGCACCAACTAAGACTATTATTATCATCTGGAAATCCGAACCTGACATTTTACCGGAGCAGTAATATAACTACAGTATATGACCTTAAATTAACCGTATCACATTGTCTGAATCCAATATAATCAAACCTTAAACAGTTTATGTGGTCACTGTGTTATAAAAGAGTTGGATATTAATACATCCAGACATCGGTTACAAACATCATTTATTTGGAGTCATGAATCAGGGGAAACTTTTTTTCCTTAAGCTCTGTTTTGTTTTTAATAACTACTGAAGGCTCTTTAGCTGTTTGATGCTGTTACATAACTTAAATCAATGATTTCAGGGTGTACAGCAGTGGGATATACTGTATACAGCACATAAAGACATACAAATAGGACTCATGGAACACCAATGCCAAAAGATGTCAGAAATAAGTGATTACATACAATAAGAAATAGAAACGGTATATTAGTAGACAACACCAGAATAAAAAATCGACTTTTTTCCCATTGGCCAAAACCTTTGACATTCCTCATTATCATTTGATCCATTAGCTGAGAATATCTACAACATGTAACCAAAAGCACAGCCACAAAAAAAATCCATCTGTAACTGATCAGACTGCAGTTTATCAGCCAAAAATATTACAGTTACATGAAAGGTTGTCAAGGTAAATGTGATAATTTATTGTCATATACTTGTAGGTGCATATTATCTTGAGTGTCTGCTATTGAGAGCATTTTTTTCATTTTTTCTCATGATGATACACTCTTAGAAATAGATGTGCTAAGTAGAACCATATAAGGTTCTTCAGCTTGTCCTCATAGAAGAACCCTTTTTGGCTCCTGGTAGAACCTTTTATAAAGGTTTCACCTAGAACCCAACATAAACAATTACACCCAGAACCCCCAATGAGAGGTCCTACAAAAAACCTTTCTATGGTGTATTGGTTTCAGACAGAACCCTTACTGGGGGTTCCATCCAGAACCTTTACGACTTCTATGGGTTCCACCTAGAACTCACTCAGGGAGTTCCACACTTAATTCGGAATACCACTAAAACAAACCAGAGAGTGGATCTTTTATAAGTGTACAGTATATTCAAATAAACACTGACACATGTTTGCAGGAAACTACTTATTCTGTGGGAAAGCGAAAACCATATAATTACTCTTACTTATTACTGCTCTTCTGGGTAGAAACTCAGCCCTTCTAGAAGAACCCCTTTGAAACCCTTCTTTCTAAGAGTGTACATCCTGATCTGTTTTGACACATCACCTGGAAAATAAGAGGTAGCAACAGCAGCATATTAGGGACCAATAAAAAACACAGACCAGAAGGATTTTTTTTTTTTTTTTAAACCTCTCTGGCCAGAGCCCAAAATCCCTAAGCTGCTCTCCTGATATGGAAACAATATATCAGTGAAGAAACCCTACCCATAGCACCTTTCCATCACTAATATCTTTACATGGAGCATGTCATTTTGTTTTTTTGTTTTTTCGCAATCCCTCTAAAGCTTTACGTGCGCGGATTTCCCACGCAAAGACAGAGAGTCGGCTGTTGCTCGACTTATGAGTAGCTAAGCTAAACAAACATTTTTTAGGAGGAGCACAGGATCTCTGCGTGTGAAACCTCTGTGCCTGACTGCTCTGTTTGTTTTCACTCTATAGTCTTTTTCCAATGTCGGACTATTTGGGTCTTTTGTATTAACTCTTGACGCTTGCACTGTCCTGCTCACTCACACTCACGTACGCACAAACATCCACCCACCCACACACTAACTCTCCCTCTCACACTTGTGTCACAGAAGTGAATGCATCCGTCTTGTACTATTTGTCCACTTAAACTAATTTTTTCTGCTTCTAACTTCTTGCTAACTATGTGGACCTTTTGCTGCATGACTCTCTCTTTCTCTCTTTTCTCTGTTTCCTGCTCTGTGATTGGCTGTTGATGGTTAGGATGAGGCCATGTGCCGAAGGAGCGCAGGCTCCCCATTGGTTTCCTCTCTGCTCATGTTACTGCTGCCACTGTTCATGTGCTGTCTCGGGTCAGTCCCATAACGCTAGCTCTTTCTCTCTCTCATTAACATTTTATCATCATCTTACATTCAATCTAACAGTCATTGGCTTGTGACCCTTGCTCTCTTTCCCCTGATGTTTCTCTTCTCAGTTTGTTTTCCACACCTTATCTTCTCTTGTATTTTACGTCTTTGCTCTCTTCCAGTATTTCATGCCTTTTCTATTGTTTTCCCTCAGTTATCATCTTTACCTGTCACTTTCTCTTACGTTCTACCCCCATCTGTCTTCACCTCCCCCAACTTACCTCCCTGTCTCTTTCTGACTCTCGCCAACATTTTCTCCATCCCACCTGACTTTGAACTTCAAACTATGCTCTTTGTACCTTTCCCCATCTATCATTATCCGTCCCAGGCAATAAATTCTAGCTTCAATCTCAACTGACATCTGATTACTAATGTAGCCAGACGCTAGCTAAAACAGACCGCTCACTACTCATTTGCATCCAGACGCTTGTACGTCTCTTAATGATTGTCAACTGTTTCTGTCTCGGCCAAAAATATATCGAGGAAAGACATTCCTCCCTCACTACCTCTCCAGATGCTAAGCACTCAGAGAGTATCATATCCGTTTTTGTCACACATAACGGCAGAAAGTTTTCCAGTCAAGTACAAAAAAACCATTTTGAAGCCGTATTCTATTTTCTAACCTCTTCATCCCTGTGGAGCTTCACTTGACCATTTGCCGAGCCTCTCCCGGCTTTGCTAGTTTTGCTAAATAGCTACGTTTGTCACGCAGTTTACAGTGTACAGAGGAAGAAAAAAACAATGGTCACCAGCAGAAATTACATTACGTAGCCTCTACAGTAGCTAGCTAGCTAATTAAACAAACTGGCGTCATATATTGGTTAAAAATACTGTCACTAGTTGACTTTTTAATGTCTGTAGCTGATTTGTTTGTTTGTTTTAAATCTAGAATCATAAAAGAGGATTTAAATATGAATATGTTTTACAAATGTAACACTATATCAGGAAATGTAGATGTTTTAACTCCAGTGTAGCAGGACGTTACCTCCCTTTTTAAGTGGATTCAGCTATATTTGGACAATAGCTGTTTGTGAGCAGGAGTTTGGTACTGTAATGACCAGCTGGAAAAAATGTTAATTGTGTTGGTTTTTTAAACAAATATTAACTCAACTTCTTCTCCTCCCTGTGCGGCACCAGGAGGAGGACCCTGACTGTGGCGGGGCATCCGGCCTGAGCCCCTCGCTCTGGCTGATGATCGGCCTTCAGCTGACGCTGCTCTGGGTTTTGACCGGCTCCAGAAACCACGCCACCCCATCATGACCCCCCGAACACCCTGATCACACCCTCTATCGCCTTCCCTCCGTAACTCCAATATGGCAACCAGCATGCAACGCTGCCACAGAAATGATGACCGGCCTGACGAGAAGCGCTTATAACAAATAAGCAACGAAAAAAAAAAAGTGTAAAAAAAAAAAAAAAAAAACATAACACATCCTGCCAGTTTCTTTTTTTTGATACCTTCATTTTCAGGGGTTTCTCAAAGTGATTTCACCTGGTGCAAAGGTACAAGTGACAAAAGAAACGTGTTCTGTTTGAACAATGACAAAGACCTCGACCTACGGTTATCCTTCATCCCTTCAACGGTTCCCGCCGGCTGAGATTAGACGACTCCAGAGAAGAATTGTAATTGGCGACTTCCGAACTTTCTCTGGCCTGATGTCACTGAGGAGGGAGCTCGGACTGCCTTATAGCACCAGAGGGATTGAAATCACGATGGGAGGGACTTGCTGTTTATTGAACATGTCAAGCAGTTTTATTCACCACTGCCAGAAACAGTGCTGCCCTTTGCAAGCATACAGTTTATTTTGAATCGATTTGCAGTGGCTAGGTATTTGGTATTTATTGTTTTGTGGTTGAGAATTTGGCCACGATTGCAGGAAGAGATGCCAAATTGTTACATCACAAGCTTTTTGCCCCTCATTTGCCTCACTTGGGTTTCTGGTAATATAATGTCGTCCCAGTCTGATTTTTAGATTGCATCATCCAGAACATTTTCACAATGTCTCTTAAGGACATTGCCTTCACTTTCTCGCCCGGTGTTCTTTCATATAGATGCCGTATTTGCAGTGTGGAAAATTTCATGTTCATTGTTATGTTTATGCACAGAAACCAACCCATCAGCTGCCACAGCGCGGCCACTTCTGAGTGTATGGATTTTAACTTTGTAGCTGTACCACCTACCTGTCAGGAGTGGTAAATGTATCTGGATTTCCCGCCTCGGTGTATCACTCCAGTGCAATCTTTGTTGCCATAGCACCCATAAACCATTCAGGATGAGCCTGGCTGGTGCGCTGTGTGTGCTCAGTGGACAAAATCTCTAGTGCCATGTGGACTGTGTGACTCGGATGAACCCTTTAGCTTTGTAGACTGTGGCTACTGAACGGAGAGAAGTGTAGTTTTTATTTATTTTCTATTTATTGGTTATCTGAAGAAAGAATCGGGACAGCATGCTACTGTTTGTTTTATTGCCACTACTAAAGAAAATGAGTGAGGGGGACATGAGAGTTTGTACTTCACATTTTGTTCAACAAAAGACGGAGAAGTGCGTTTGTATTCACTGCTGTCACTTTTTAAATTAAATGACTACTATCTGCACTGCAGCTCTAAGTGCAGCTGTTATTTTTCTTTGCAGGTTGATTTTCTGGTTGAAGAACAGCTTCTTTTTGCTTTTGTTACGAGAGTCCCTCTTGCTGTTTATTATTCTGTGGCATGAGATCAACAAGTGGATATCACAGAAGTCAGATCATGCTTATGGTTCTATCTTGCTCTAGTTTCATTTTCCCCAATATAAATTCATCTTGTTTCATTTTTGTTGCTTTTTCAAGTACATAATATAGAAGAAGCTGTGCCTAACCGGAGAAAGAAAGTCATCTTGTTTGCAAGAGGGCGGTGGTTATTTCATGTCATCACACAATATTGAGGATCAGTTACTGCAATTAGACAAAAACAATAGATTTAAAAGAAAACAAGCTTTAAGTCCTTGATATAAAAATGACTTAAACCAGCTATTGTTGTTTGGCAAAGCTACCAAGGAGTGATCAGACAGATCATGATGTAGGGGGTCAGTTCAAGTAAAGGTTTGACACTCATGTTTTAATGATTCATATGTACAGTGGCAAGTAAGAGTTAGTGAACCTTTGTCCTGAAATATCATCACATCCTCAATTATCAACAAATACAACTCAAAATTTGAGCTAAAAATACACAAATCATTCTTTTGGTCATGTCCATATTGAAAATATCTTTGTACATTGTTGTGTAGGTTTGAAAAAGAATGTGAACCCTCAGCTAATGGCATTAACAAGAACTGAAAGTTACGAAGTCACCCCAGAGAGTTTAGACATTCATGAGTCCACATTCAAATCTGGATAAATGGAAATGATTTATTTCTGTAGCTACTCTCCCTAAAAGTTGGCGTTTGGCTAAGATGACTCAGAAGACACGATGACAGAATGATCAGTAACGCGCAGGAAAGAAAACTCAGAATAGCAGCTAAAGGCTTAGAGGACTCAACAGATCTGGTTAATATCGCTGTTCAGGAGTCTGCCGTACACAAATCAAGCCTTCCAAAGAAATGTCACTGTACCTGAAGTTTCCAAAAAGCAACTTGACTCAGGACAGCTTGATATCATTAACCATAACAAATGAATGATGGATGAGCTAAAGACAGCCACTCTCACCAAACACCCTAAGAATATGTCTGAGCTGAAGCAGCTCTGTTGGGCGAACGGTCCAAAAAATCCAGCCCTGAACATTGTGCAGCTACTTGAAGAGCTGGTTTCAAGTTATTGTTGCCAAAGCAGGTTGAACCGGTCATTAAATCCAAGGGTTCACTTTCTTTTTCCACCAGCACCAAGCCCATTTAATTTGCTTGTACAACAAAAATAAAGATGTTTGTCTACATTTAGATTATCACCACAGAAATCTACCGGTAGGTAATTCCAGAGGGTTCATACACACACATCTTCTTCTTGCCACTGTAGGTTCTGTGTGATGCCTCGGCTTAAGGATGCACTGTTCATCTGTTTGGCATTCAGAGCATCATCAGAAGTAGCAATTTGGGGGGGCACTTAATTCAGAATACCACTAAAACAAACCAGAGAGTGCATCTTTTATAAGTGTCTATTCAAATAAACACTGACACATGTTTGCAGGAAACTACTTATTCTGTGGGAAAGCGAAAACCATATAATTACTGACATTTGTCTCTGACCCTCTTCGTAGTTCTTTTAGCCCGGTAATTGCTGTTGCATCAATCTGAACAATGACACTTTTTTATTGTATGCATTTCTCCATGTTGGATCAAGGAATCCTAGCCCAGTCTTATTTTGTGGCAAAGCTCCACCACCACCACCACCATCATCATCGTCAGTAACTTTCCATGTCTGAGGTGCACTTTTTACTCTTTCTTTTCCTTCATCTTTAACTATAACCTTCCAACTAAAACAATGTGGTGAAGCTAACAATGGTATGTATGCTACTTTTACATTTACTAACACTCCAAAAGATCAAGTGCCATATAGGACCCTCGTATTCTCTTGTGGAGAAACCTATTATCCTACTATAAAATTTATGCAATGTTACTAAGGCAAGATGCAAGTCTCAAAAATTGTTTTCCTGTGCTGCATGGTAGTGGCTGACAGTTTGTTTAAAAAAGAAAAAGAAAGAAAAAATATCATATTCACTGTGCTCCTGCTTTAGTGTGTAATGTTTGGGAAGCATTAATATCCTGGGTGTCAGGTATTTATTCATGATATGATACGGTATGAACAGCTATTACTGCCTTTCTCTTGGGGAGACAGCATTTGGCTCCGCTCTGGTCTGAATCGACCAGGGACAGGGGCGTCTGATTGGCCAGTGTGAGAGGTTTGATTGCACTATTCTCTGTCTGATTGGTTCGAGCCATGTGTGACTCTGAGTGAAATTTCAGGACCATCTCAGTGATTTAGCAAGTTTTATTTTTATGTTTACCTGCTATCATCAGCACATTACATGGTCATTTAGCAACTGGGTCAAAGCTAAGAGCTGCTAGTGTAGCTTTTAATCTTGTTCCTCGCATGGAGCAGCCATTAGTTCCCATTCATTTGACTCCAGTATGATAATCAAATAGCTGACTCTTGTACATTATTTGATTGTTATTCATCACAGTGAACCTGAAATCTGAAATTTTTTTGTCATAACTGATATTTGTCATTACAGACAAAAAAAATAGTGCGTAAAAATCAAATCAATCTGCTTTTAAAAATGTCACTGTTATTTTATTCTTCATATTTTCACATGTCTGGTGAAACGAAGAAGCAAGGAAGAAATCATGTTGGAGATGTTGATTGGCATTTACATCACAGTAACTATTAGCACTGAATCAGCCCTAGCTAGCAACTCGGTGTGCTGAGGAATTAAATCTATTTTTTTTTCTAATAGCAATGAGTTGCAATGAAATCGAATCAAATCAAACATTTAGAAACAATTACCTTGCAAATCGGTAACAGCCCTGAAGTTGGCTCGAGTCATCAAACTTTAATCAAACTCTACTTAGTTTTTCTGGCCTGCAAGATTTAGATGGACAATTAACACCTTTAAATGGGGTTTCTAAACGTCTTTAAATGTTAAAAATCCTCTGCTAGCTTTGTGTTTTTACTAGAAATTTCTAATTATGTGGAATTAAAAACTCTCAGCTCTGTTTAACACACAAATAGTTGATTAATGCAGATCTAATGCTCAATGTGGTTCATCACACAACTCCCCCAAATTTGCTCTCTGAAAAAATTACACCCAAATGTTAAAAAAAGAAAAAATGGAATTATGAATCCAGAATAGAAGCTAAAACTAGCTAAAGCTCTGACATGGTCATTACACACCACCTAATGCTCTAACTGAACCCTTCTAGTAACACAGAGAAAACACTGGAGAATGAACATGAGCTTTGTAGTCGTCCACATGTTCCATTCGACTCTTTAAGTGCTAAAAACAGATGCTGTCACCTCAGGAAATAATATACTCTCTCTCAATGTGATATGAAGTGTTTTTGATTCTGTTGGTGCTCTTCTCTCTCTCTCTCTGGATCGTGTGGGTTGGCTTTTTTATTTCTGGAGTCTTGACGATTGCTTCATGTGTGTTTTTTCGTGTCTGTTACCTTTGCTGCCCCTCTTTAGAAGACGACTGGTCGCTCTTTTCCCTGCCTTCGGTTTGAAGGCAGGCGCTTGATAGAGGCGTCCACCAGGTTGTCCCTCAGCAGCTTTGGGAGCGTCTTGGTGGGCCGTCCTCTCAGTCTCCCTCGATTGTGCTTTAAGATGTTACACTTTAGTGGAACTTGATTCTCCAGAATCAGTCATGTAAAAAATTTGTACAAAACTGATGTTGTTCTCAACAAAAAGAAAAAAAGAGCAATGTTTATAATCCATGGGGAGGACAAACGTGTATGTGCAAATAAGGTATATTCAGAATAAAAGTTTATGATTATTATCTGTTGCTTTGCGTTAAGAGTTCTGGCTGATCTCCTTTTCTTGCAAAATATCTTTTTTTTTTTCTTCCAGCAGTGGATCGGATTTCTGTTACTGACTTCTGTCAAATTGCCAACACACATTTCCCATCCAAATGTGTGTGAGAATGAGAAGGAAGCACCCTGAGTCTACTCTCCCAGTGTCTAGCCAACATCAGAAACTGACATCCAGCCAAAATCAACAATGTCCAGGAAAAGAAACGACGGAGGCGCGGGGTCCAGCCACATCTCTCCACAACATTGAATTTGGTTCAAGGACACGTCCATTAACAACGACCTGCAATGTGCCTCTGCTCATAAATTTTCTGTAATTTCTGTTTTCCCTGTTGCATGTTGATCAAATGGTAAGTGACTTTCTCGTTAGCGTAGTCTGCTTTACACTTGAACCTGAAACCAGCTGTGGTCAAATCCAGATTCTTAGAGCCACTATTCCTCACTGCCCCCCAAAGACAAACTACAGGCTCATTTTACTCTTTATTATGGACGTTAAAACCAACCCCGGTGCTAGCCCAAGAAGAAAAACTGAAATCCTTTAGGTGCATGGGGACATTTTAAATGAGACCAATTACAATGTCTTTAATATTTATTTTTTAATAAAAAATGGCCTTTATTGTTGGTAGAGCAGCTGGTGAATGACTATACAGAGACCAATAATATGAAATTACATATTTTACAGACCCTGTGACAGAAATTCATTACAACAACATCCACCAAGAATTTGTGAAACTGCCATAGTAGGTGAGTATATGATTCGATGGACTCTGCATCAGTGAAGAAACTGTATACCAGTTCAAAACATGATTTATCAACATCGCAATGCAAAGAAATGACATAGTACATTTCTTCAGCCCCCTTGGATTTTGAGTTATAAGCCCTGTCTGTTATGTTTTGGAACCACAGCATATTTTTCACCATGCGTAATCTCTGTTTTTAATGCATTCTCTTAGCTTGAGTGAGTATTGCATGAAAGATTTATTATTATGCTTTGAAAAAAAGAAAAAACAGGCTGTGTTTTCCGGTGACAGCACCCTGTCTTTTTTGGATTCCACTGTTTCTCTCCCGAGCTCTTCCTCTCCAAAAGTGTTATTCCTTGTCCGTCACGGATGAGTTGCGATGTCAACAGCACACGGTGGATTTCCTGCCAGGGCCTCTGGATTTTGTGTCTGGCAACAAGATGACCCAGTCGGTTTACACGAAGAGGTCATTCTTGTTGTGTTTTTGATTGTTATCCTAAGTCTCCGGGCTTGTGTCCCTCTGTCACTGATTGATATCTGGGCCTGAAGTCCCATAAGTAAACGGCCTCTAGGGTAAATACGAAAAGTTTATTATGTAAGTAATTACATTTGTAAGTATTAACAGTCGTCTCATTACACCAGGCAGGTTTGTTTTTCCAAAATGGGCTTTCCAAAGAGTGTGGAGCCGGTGTCACATGTCGTTTGTGCACCAGAATGAACCTTTAAGTGCTTTTATAAAACGGGATCCCACATGCTTGACTGCGAACGGTCACATACTAGAGTCTTCCGCTTCATTTATATGCATGCACTGCCCTCGAAACCCTCGCTTTCCCTCTTCTCGGCTAATGCTTACGCTCACATTCTTCACTGCGCTAGATGAAGACGATATGGTTTCTGCAGTCCCCCACCCCTCCACCCCTTCCCTCCCCTCCAATTCTGTGGAAGCGATCCCGCAGTGTGACCGGTTTTGGATTACTGAAGAGCGCATTGTCCCCACACGAAACCTGTTTAATGCCCGCAGAAAGAAAAACTCAGCTGACCAACACTGGGAAAGTTGTTTTTACACAGATGCAGGCCACAGACGGAGCCAGTGGGCACATGTTTCTTGGAAAGGAAGAACCGTTTCGTGGGTTATGCCTGAAAAAAAACATCAAGATTTCATCCCTGAATTTACAACAAAGAGTGGGGATAAGACCACCAAGGCATTGTTGAGATTTGGGTTTGTCTCAACATCTCTTGTCCTGTGCATCTCAAGTTCGTCACTTTGACTCTGTGCTCAGGCGGGACATCTGTAACCACCCTGATCCCAAATGAAGTCCTTACCCCCTCATTTAAAATTCAAACACCTCATAAAGGCATTTGTTTGGCACAGGATCAAAACCCAATCACAACTGCTGTAGTAAATATCTTGTGATACTTTAGGCACAAGGGGATCTCATTACAGGAAAGTTGAGATTGATATGTTTAGCATATCTTGTTCTTCCCCACAGAATTTCGTTTTTCACAGTGCCGCTCTTATTCAGAAAGCCTGTACCCCGAGGGTCAGCAGTCAACTGCATGCAACTCCTTACGTTCTTATGTTTTTGTAGATATTAGATTACGATGAAGGAGATTACAGAGAAAGTTTGGCGCTCTTTCACCAGGCATACAGACAGCAAGCAGATCCAGGTAGCCTGTTGTTTCTATTACATCTATCCCTATTTATCCTTAAGAGTTGGGCTGCCGATACCAAATCAGTTTTGCTTTTATCATTGTGAATTTGATTTAGTGTTAGAGTCTCCGATTATTATTTTACTCCAAGATAAGCAGCTGTTTCTGGACTGTGGTTTCTAAAAGGTTCAGCATGCTCAAAACAACTGGGACACGCTTGAAGGCAGACCCCCAAAGACCTGTCGTCCATTAGCTGACATTTCATTAGATGTTCTCGTTGTCCAACATTTTGACGGTTACAATCATAACAGTTCCATCATAATCTGTTGCCTGTCAGTTTTATTTTCTATTTCCATTCGATGGGCCTTTATGAGGGCAAAAAATGAACATAGACGCAGATGCAGATGCAGATCTAACTCTGATCCCTGACTGTATCTACTGATAAAAACTGAGCAACTGACCAGGAAGGACAACTTCTCTTAAAGCTGAATCCTCATTCTGCTCCCACAATAGAGACTTAAAGCATTGGCATCACTTCAGTTGTAGAGTTTGGGGATCTTTTCTTCAGGGGAAGTGATCTGAAGTCGGTAAGACTCTCTGAACATGGGATTCCGTGGTGAGGAAATCCCTTTAGCATGTGCTTTTTCTGCATCAACAGCACAGGTTTCATGTCCACTGTTTGCATGATCTGTCCACAGTGGAAAAAAATCTGTGCATTTCCCTGTTTGAGCATGATGCCACCGAACCAACTGTCTAACGCTGCTGCTCTAAATTACTTTCAGATCTTTCCATCATTCTCAGAAAAATTCTGTAAATAATGGAAAATGTTTTGAGTGAGACAACCCCTGCTGCTGTCAAAGCCGTCACCTTGGTTTCATCAGCTGGTCTGCTTGATCTCTCCGGGAACTGTGGCTTTTGTATGTGTTTGTAGTTTTGACACAAAGTGATTGTACAAATGGGATTAATGGCAAACATGTTTAGACAGACCCTCCACAGATGCTGTTGTATTCCGCTGTGCACCACAAAACAACAGGAGTTGGTGTTTTATTTCAAATTAAAAAGGACTGTGTTGTTGTTGTTGCCAGTTTCGGAAAGTCACAGCCATTATTGCACAGTTATACCAAATCCTGACAACTGAGGGACCAAGAGACAAACAACCAAGGTCTTGTTCGAAGCATACATAAGTCCTAACTATACTATACATAAGGATGGAAAACTGAAACTGAAGCTCTGATAGAGTTTCCACTCTTGGTCAGGGTTAGGTTCGGTTCAGTTGGGTACATTTCATCGAGAGTGAAATCCTTTTTAAAATCCAGGTGCAGCCATGAATCTCACTTTTTCTTGTCCATCATTATACCAGAATTGCAGGAATTAGGATGTGGAAATTGGTCTTCACATTGGGACGAATACCTTCTCGAAATCCTGAGTAAAGAAAATATCAAATCACAGATTGTCTAAGTGTCACAAGTAAAAAGAGTCGGCAATGTCGGCATGAGGACGGACAGCATAATCAACTTCAGTGTGTGAAAACAATCCTGCAACGATGTAATTAGCGAAAGAAATCATTTCCATCATCCTATGCAACTTGAACCACCTGAAAGCTCAGAGACAAGATTTACGACAAGAGCAGTTACTTTGGCAAAGTCTTATTTCCAAAAACAGCCTGAATCCCAGATATCCGCCACCTGCTCCGTTCTCTCCGTACCACTTCGGAGCCCCGTTGGGAGCTCTGTTACTTTGTGACTCATCTGCTGGTCATTTATGCTCTCACTTTGTTGTAATTGCAGCAGTCTGGTAGCATTGGCTTTTCATGTTCCTTTCATGTTTTCTTGGCCGCAGAGAAAGTGAGGCTGAAGCGGAGGCCCCAGCTGTATCGGGAAAAACAGAAAAGTATCCTGGGCAGATGTCGGGACGCCCCCCCTCATCAGGCAGGGCAGTGACCAGCGCAAGAGGTTTGATGTGGTTTTTGAATCACAAACATCACCCAAGGTTTTTGTATCGGCCGCCCTTGACTGGAAAGATGAGTGGTCCTTATCTCAGGGGAAAGGAGAGCGGAGCAGAAGAGAAAACAGAGGAGCACTTACAAAGATTTGCAGACAGACTGGAGGTGAAAAGGAGCAAGCTGTCAAAACTTTGTCTTTAAATAATGGTGCCCGAAACGGGAAAGGAAAAAAAATGAATGTTCAGCTACTCATGGAAAAATTTCATCCACTCTTGCAGATAAATTAAGTCTCAGGAAACACTTTTATTGGAAAACAAGATTCCAGTCATCTTTGCTGTATTGGAATAAAGACAACAATCTCTGAGATGGAAATCTAAAAACAGGTATATTAAACCAAAGCTCTGCATACAGACATAATTACAAGAAGTAATTACGCAAACATGTTTTGTGTATTTTATTTTTGGGTGAGCTGACTCTCCAAAGGAAATGATTATTTGTCTGTAGATAAGGTTTATTTGCTAACGAGGCAGTGATGCAGCACGAATCAGTCACGCAATCTGAGTGAATGGTGGTGTTCACTGGGTTGTCTGTGATTTGTCAGCATGTGAATGTGTCCTGCTATGACTGTTGTTCCTTTTCCTGCTGGCAGACAGATTTTTAACTGACCCATTGACTGATTGGCTGATTGCCTTTACCTACTGACAGACCAAACAGACGCATTCACGCTCTGTGACAAACAATGACTCGCTTTGCTGTGATGAGTCACACACAGACACATATAAGATCAAGCTGATAATAAAGTCAATTACATAACACACGGCGCATAAAGTGAGGCAGACGTGTTTTATTCTGGTGGAGTGTGAGTTATTTCCTGCGCTGTGAACCCCAGGTGTCTGATTGGGAGAGAGCGAGTCAGCATTTTGATGGCGTGTAATAACAATGTGTGATTAAGCACCAGTGTCTGGCGCAACACAGAAAGTTGACCCTCCTAAAGATCCTCTGACACGCCAAGCCCCATCAACTGAGGCTATTACAGCTGTATCGCACAACTGGAGCTGTATGCAGATGTGCACATTCCTAAAAGCCCACACACACACATAAATGCATAAAAAAATCTGCCCATAAACATCCACAAATACACGTATAAACACTCATACGGCATACACGACTTGCCTGAGCAAAGGTGACTCCTCTGACTCATTTACAAACTTTCATCTCGAGCGTGGACCACTCACGCAAACCCACCCACATGCACACACACACGCAGGGTAGGAGCAATCGCAGGCATGCAAACAGGCAAGTGCAGTAACTCTCCCAGCATTATCAAAGGGCCAGTGTGTGTGTGGCACAGGGGTAATTAAATGCTGAGTAAGTGCAAATGTGTGTTAATGCATAATAAGTGTAGTGGAAGTGGTTGAAAGAGTTAAAGGAACAGTTCAGTATATAGAGATAAAGAGATGTAGATAAAGATAAGGAAGTTAATATGCGGGCCTTAATTTCATGGTGTCGGTACATGATACCTACCTGGAAAGAAATAAGTTCACATTTTTGGGAAATTGGGTTACTGGATAATGATTGATACCAGATAAACCTGAAGCTACAGTGCAGCCAGTACGCAATCAAGCACCTCTAAATTCACTGCACATTTTGTCCAATTTGAACATGACCTATAAGTAATATCGATAACTTTCGAATTTTACCTGTATTCATGTTTTATAGGTTAAGGTTAGGGTTAGGGTCCAGCACTGTGACATCTAGTTTCTTGTTGGTAGAGCTTTTCGGGGAGAACCACACTCACTGTTCTACTCTTTTTTCCACTCTCTTTGTTGAGCCATGCTAACCAGTTACGGATGTGGAGCCTTATCTTTATCCGCGTGATAATGTTAGCATCATCTGTTGGCAGCATCGTGGTTGTCTTTGGATTTTGATGTTTAATTATTGATTAATGTCTGGTCTTGTCATGATTTTCAACTTTTCAGTCTGAAACCACCATACAGGAACTTTGAACGAACAGATATTTTCAGTTAGCTTTCAGATGTTAGCATGGGTTTGGAGTCACATAAAAGTACCAAAACTTCCAACCCTTTCTTTGATGAAAAGACTAAACAGCTGTTGTTTACTCAGGAAATTTCTCCAGAATTTCAGTCACCTTTAAACCAGACAATCGGTCAGTAGCCTACAGTACATCTTTGTATGTGTAACTTCAGCAAAAAAAAGCTGTAACATTTCTAGGTGTACGTTTGAACTCTGGACACAGCCAGGCCAGCTGCTTCCCCCTGCTCACAGCCTTTATGCTTAGCTTGTCATGATTCCAACTCAAGACATGAGACTGACATCAATCTTCACATCACAGTCCCAGAGTAAAAACATGCACTTTTCCCAAAACGTTGAATTATTCCTAACTGTACATGCAGGTTTGAGCTTGCATTTTACCACTGGGGATGTGCAGGGGGTTTTTTTTCTTTCTCTTTTGGGTGGCTGGGGGGGTTGCAGGCGTAACTGAGGGTGTGTGCACACGACTGTCCTGCTTGGTAAGTGTGTGTCAGAGTGTGTGTCGCAGGCGTGCGTCTGGGCTGTGTGTTGAAGGGAGGTCAAACGTCGGTCCGGGTAATTTGCCACAGATGAAACCCGACTCCATTCCAGGGGACCAGCACAAGCAAACGTTTCAAAGCTGCAGGAAATCTATTAGCACCTGGTGGGACTCCCCTCCACCTCCCACCCCACCCCGTCTTCTGTCCTCTCTCTCTCTCCGTCTCCCCTCCTCCCTCTCCCCTCCAATCCCTCACTCTACCATCTCACCTCTCCGTGCCCCACCCCAGTTAATAAAACCACACAAGACCACCGCACACCCGCTGTGCCACTAAAGCCAGGGGATTAGTGAGTGTGTGTGTGTGCACGTGTGTCTGTCTGTGGCGTGTGGCGAGGTGTGCATTTACGCCTGTATGTGTGTAGACCTCAGTGTGTGTGTGTGTGTGCGTGTGTCCAGAAAATACATGTAATGTATCTGGACTTGTCCTTACACACGTGGAGCCAGTTAGCAGTGAATGAGGTGCCAGACAAGCATGCAGCAGCTGCCACACTAGAAACAATAGCTCACGATCCAGACACAGTAGGCTGCAGAGACTGCTGAGCGCTGACTCCAGGTCAGATCATATATACTGCTCTAATTGCTGAGATGATGCTAGTGTCCAGGTCATGTGAGCTGGGATCAGTTCAGCGCCATTTTTCTTTTTAAATATCCCACTTATTGGCAATGGTCAAACCTGAATGTGGACAAAATATGTCTCTTCTTTTTTATGACCTGGCCCTCACTGCATTTGATATCACGTGAAGCATCCTGAGGAGAGTATTATGCAACGTTACGCAGCTCATCACGCCAAAACTCCTTTCAGAGAGCATTTGTCATCATTTTTATTCGCCGGCGTAACATCAAAAGATGTTCTGCTGTCTTGGATCAAGTTTTGTTGGAGAGGTGTGTCAGCAAGATAAGATAAGAAATACTCTCTCTCATTCAAAGTCCAGAGCTCGTAAATAAAACATTTTATTTGACAGTTGATGAAAACTGTTTTTTGAATATTAGATTCTATTCTGGAAATCATTCATTGAGAAAAAAAAAATTGAGCCTGACTGCAGCAGACCACAGGCAATTTGTTGCCAGTGATTACTTCTCCTGCCATCTCGCAAAAATTTCAAGGATAGACAGAAGATAGACAATTAAACATGATGTGGGAATTGCATAATCTTTTTCCTCCTGCTATTATCTAGAAGGGAATATCAGTGCAAAGATGAGCAAGAATCAACTAGATACAACAGAGTTTGGAAGATGGTGTCTTATTTTTAGAAGCTAAGTTACTTTGTATTTATCTGCTTTGATGCTGAGTGTAGTGTCTTTAGCTCTTCATTTGATTTGGAGAACTTAAATTCCAGCATCTCCCATCAGGCATACGTTCGATACTATTACAAATTTGTCTTTATGGGCCTTAGAAAACACTCAGTTTGATCAGACAACAGAGTTTAAGTTGTGACTTATTGGAAAAGTCCAGCTCGCAGGGACAAAAAAAACAAACAAAAAAAACAATATGGCAGCATGGTGTGGTCCCATCTTGGTTTTGTCCATATCCAAACTGTAAAAGTCACCAATGCACACTTCTTAAGTCATTTTTTCAACTGTCTAGCTGTGTTAATATTGCCGACAGCTCTTCTCTGTCCCAATGTTATTATAGACACGGTCTGAACTCGCTACAACCCCCTGAACCTGCTCATGGACTCTCCTCTTCTGTGGAGCCGACCAACGTCTAGGTCTTTTGGGAAATGGTGTTCATTAAAAGCCGCTAAAAACATAAATACTGAATAAACATTGATACCACATTGTTTTTCGAAGAAATCACCAGACACACATGAAGCTAGCCATGCGCCCATACTACTGAGAAAGGCTCAGTGCCAAGGCTGGATTTTAAGTTATTACCATAGTTGTAAATATCAGCAGGATTTTGAATGAAGTTTTCTTACTTCTGGAACAGAACCCAGAAGTTCTGGTTTCACTTCGCCTCTCCAGGAGGGCTTCATGCAGTCTCTGAGTGACAACCTGAACTGATTCCTGCACCATGCAAATATCCTATTCATGCTTTCCAGACCACTCTGAATTGAAGCGAGCCAACTCTGCAATTTAATGACAATCATGTTACAATTATCACATGCTTGATTTCAATTACATTTTGAATGCAGATGGTTTTGTAAGCCATTTATCTCACATCATAAATTCAAAGATCCTCATTAGAACCGAGACTACCAGTCTCCAAAAAAGACTTTTCACTATCACTATTACATACAGATAATTGACTTCAGAAACGATGATGTCTTCTTTTCATAGAATGACTCCCTGTGGAAGTTTCGCTGCCCTTGAGGTAGAGCTACATTAGCTTAGCACAGACTAAATGTTCTGCAATATTTGATCCCTCTGCAATCTGATCTGGAGAGATGGAGCATTTCCAATTGATGACATAATTTTGGCCTGATATTATATCCTATTGTCCAGCTAACAAAAGCCTTGTTATTGAGATACAATCTATGGCATTTTCTCATGGATTCTATTCTCTAGCGTAGTTTAACTTATTTAGACCACCCATATAAAGAAGACCATGACAGCATCATTCTTGTCAAGGCTGATCAATCACCTCCACATCAAAACCAGACAAACCCAAACAGCTAAAATCCTGAATTAGAACATTGGTTTACTTAAGCTTAGAAAGTCTTTAACCATAACTAAGTCTACATCTTCCTCTACCTGCTGTGAAAAATGTGATTATTTAAGTCAACTGTGTCTGCGGAGCGTTTGGGCGGTCGTGAGCGCACTCGTCTACTCGCTAGCTAGCTCGTGTGCAGGGTCCGACCTAATTGGATTTATGTGCGGGAATGTTTTCCAAAGCCACACTTGTGAAATACCTCCACATCTGCTGGCCATTAGCAGTGGACATAACACACAACAGAGAGAGGAAAGCCCCCAATGCCTTGATTCATTGGACTGCAGCTCTGCTTTTATTGCAGCGGAGGAAAAAGGCTGCAGCCTTTCAGCACAGCAAGTGCTGCCTTATCTCTCTTTGTCTTTTTCCTCTCGTTTGCTATTCCATTCGTTTTTCCTTTTGTCGTTTCATCCTTCAATCCACTCACTATGTCACAACCTCTCATTCTTTTGACATGATGTGAATTTTTTTCATTCTTGCTACAATCGCTCACTTTCCTCCACAGGTGCAGCCATATCGTCCTTGCACGTTTGTACTCTCTTTCATCGAGCTTCCTTCAGTCCCAACTTTCAAGTATTCTCCCATGCAGTCCATCCAGCAGGTCTTATTTTCCATCTGCAGCCCACCCCAACTTCCCCACTCCCGTGTGCTCCCGTGCCCAGTTGGCCGACAGCAATCCATCTATGTCATTGTGACTTCCAAAGCTAAGCCTTTTTCCTTGTCGCTCCCCAAGGCAATGACATCCTCCCGTTTCATCCCTCGGTGGGCACTGGGAGAAACTAGCAAGGGGGTCTGACAACCCCCGACCCCTCATCTGTCATCTGCTAAGGGAAAAGCACCCAGCTAATTGGGGGGGAAAGCGTCGAGGGGTTGGGGGGCTGGTATAGAGGTTGTTATTGTAGTGTCGGGGGGGTCAGAGGTGAAAAGGGGGAGATCACACCGGTGATTAGCCTCCTTCATGTGCAGGAGTGGAGGGAAGCTGGGACAGGGGGAGTGTTTGTTGGGCAGCTGGGGTGTAAAATAATTAGAGGGAAAGGGGTAAAATCCTGTATGTGGGATGGTCAGTGCTGTTAATGATAATGCCCCAGGTCAAGGCGTGGACACCTGGACCCTGATAACCTCCCCGGAGTTCATGTAAAGTCTCTTGACTTCACAAAGAAGAAACTGAGAGAGAGAGAGAGAGAGAGAGAGAGAGAGAGGTACTGGGGTACTCAAGGAGAGAACTGTCCAGAATCTGAGTTCTACATATTTGGTGCATAAAGTTTATATGTGTATGAGCTGAGTCAGCATATTTTGAACTTTTCCATTACAATTTCATGCATTGGTTGTTTGAAAATCATGGGTTTGTTTTGTTCCCTTTGAACTAAATTTAGCCAACGGCTCGCGATGTTGTTAATCAAGGACTTGCAGCTGATAAGTACATCAGCTGTGTGTAAAAAAAAACAACAAGTTTATCTGAGAGTCACACATGTTGGCATTGTGCGGTGCGGACTACGTCAGGGAAAGAGTCAAACGAGGCCACTTTTTGTGAGTGCTGACAGGTTTTGGCCTTGGGAGCTGACGGTTTCAGAAACCTTGCCTTCCTCCCAGCTCTCCCTGATGATGAACTCTCTGGGTCTCCCTCCTCCTAACTTCCCCTGTCCACACCTCTTTACATGGCTCAGCAGGTCATGAAATAGGTGTGTGTTTATGTGGTCATCAAGAGAGAGAAAGCAAAAGATAAAAAAAAGAAAGAGAGATGGACCATTAAAAGAAAAAGGCCACAAAAACAAGAAAACGAGATTCAAACGAGAGACAAAACAGAACATTTAAAGCTAATGTGAAGAATTTCTATGTGGTTGTATCTTATTGTGAATTATTCTGATGGCATGTGTTTTTGTTTATTGAAAAATAAACCAACATGTCTGCATGTATTAGAGTAAGGCAACCCAAGGAACTGCTGACAGATTGGACCACCTGTTAATATTTTACACGAATTTGTATCATACAGACGTGTCCTGCACACATGTGTTGTATATGAACTCTGACTTTAGTTCACTGTGGCCTCCTTTAGTCCTAACCAATCACAGTTTGGCAGTGGCATGACGATAGCCTCATCTGATTGGTCAGTCATCATTTTTTTTTCATCAAGGGATGTTTCGGAAATGTGACATAGTCTACTGGAGGTGTTAATAGCACTGTAGTTTCACACATTTCAGGGATCGGTAGGCTAGTAATATTAAAATGACAACAGGGAGAGTATGGCCTCCTTCATGGTCTCTGGGAAAAATGCCTTAGAAAACACAGGCACCACTCACCATCTACTTCAAGTCCTCCTCCTCTTCTTCTCTTTAGTCTATTCAAACTTTGTATAACTCTTTTTTTTAAGTTTCTGTTTATGTCAGCTGGCATTAACAGCTGTCAACTCTCTGCTTGTGTCATTGTTGTGTTTACAAGATAAGAGGTTGTAATACACCTTCTAAGACCTCTTCAGATCAGAGTGGATGCTACAGCGACTCGGTATCGGAAAATGACAAGACAGTCGGACGTGACTGGAGCTGCCTAGTTACGGTAGCACACAAACACCAGTAGAAGAAAAATAAATAGCTGGACACAGCTCATGGAGAGCAAAGGAATGACGTTTGATGCTGAACTCTTATCATTTCTACTAGACTGAAACTAAACAGCTGCTAATGCTAAAGTAGGCTATGTGGCAATGGAAAAAGCAAAATGCACCTGAAGCCATTTCTGTAGAGAGTACAAGCGTGAAATGACGAGTGTGTTACCACATGTGCTTCTACTGTATTGTGTCATTACAACTCTCCTTCCTTGGCCTACACTTGGAAAATACAGTAACAGTAAGATTAATCATCAGAAACAAAGAGTGACTACAATCATGACTGTTATCTCTCTGATGACTGAAGAGTGCTGCAGTTTGTTATGGGTGATCACAAATTACCTGGAAATCATTTGGGAACGACTTTGCTATCTGATCAGAAGTAGCCTGTAATTACACTCTCCGAGAACTGGCCTGTATTGTTACTGGCAGTTGTGAAATTGATGTCAGTCAAACTGATTACATCTTAAGCTAGTATTTAAATAAAGTTGCTCATCAGTCTTGTACTGTAGATCACAGCGCTACCAAACGTCTCATGTTCTAATTAACAATGCCGCAGAATGACTGACATTTTGGAATCGTCTACGATAGGCCTGGGGCTTTGAGTGAAAACATAAATCATGGAAGTTAATACTCCCATTGCTTTCGTCTGTTATGAAAGAGCACTCCCACTTCCAACATCCTCTCCCCTGATGCATAATCAGCTGTCAAACCTAACTTATTTACCTGAGGCTCGTGAAACACATGGGACAGAGCGAGCCGTAGTTCAAAAGGTGCCAATCTACAAAAATTTGCTCCAAGACAGATTTTCTGAGTGTCTGGATTTCTTCTTTTCACTGACACTGATTGACGTTGCGGGTGTGATGTGTATATGGTGCACAGTGCAGCTACGTGCCTGCTGCCAGGGCCAGTTTGCAGTCCCCTGAGCATGCACACACACACACACACCTCTACACCTGCTGGTACTTTGCATGGCACGCACACACACACACACTCATGCGCTCAGACCAAAGGGAAGAAAGGGGACCAAAGAAAAATGAAATGACCTGCACGCGTCTTAATGAGAGAGAGTTAGGAGTCTGGCATTTACCTCAAACCATTTCGTCCCCCTGCTGCTCTCTCAGGAGGGCTTTAAGTCCACCGCCCGTTAACGGCTGAAGTGTGGATTTCCTGTCAAATAAGGGTTAGGGCCCAACAAAAGTCCTGTACGCTGGTACCTAAATTGGATCACTTCCAGCTGCCCCTCCGTAACACACACACACACTCACACACACTTCTTGTGTTGTAATGTCCCTATAGGGATGTATACCATCTCTGTAGTGCTTAGCATTGTCTTTATAGTGACCTTGCCAGCATTAATGGTGCTTTTAAACTACTATAATCATTGCAATATAAAGATATAGGATATTATATGCAGTATTTACCCCTGAACATATTGCAATATAAATATTATGCAGTATTTCTCTAAGCAATAGCATACAAACACATTAGTTCTTCTTTACAGGGGCTGTCCCAGGTCAGTGTAATGTGGCATTGGAATAAACCATGAATAGACTCTTGGCACCGTCACCCACCCCCATACTTCTCCCTCTCATGGGGATTGTTTGAACTGCAGGACAAATATTCCCTCAGTCCCTGGTAGATATTTCTCAACCTTGTCATGATTTGACTTTCATGAGAACAGATGACCCTGCTGTGTCATGGTGTGCCATCGCAATGCATCGTTTAATCAGGTTTGTGTGGTTGGGTCTCCTGATTTGTCATTTTATTGTGTGTATTCATCCCAGACAAAGGCTGCTATAGATGTTGAGTCTCATCAGGATGGATTTAGGGCCAGGGTTTGGGTTTGGGTTTGGTGTTTTGCTTTAGGACACTTCATTATAGGGTGCGTTCTGTTTGTTTTGTGTATGTTCTGTGTCTGGTACTGCGTCTAGGTATTTTGCAACTGGCTAACCCACCGAGGACGCAATCACTACTTTGCTCCAAGTGCTGCTTGGCAGAACCATGCAAAGAGTCCCATCTGCCTTTTCAGCTGAGCCAAAGTAAGGCAAATGAGGAGAGAAAGAACAAGGATCTTGTTTAAAAAATAAAAAAAAAGGTCCCGCCTGTTGACCACCAGCCCCAACACAGATCCATAAATTACTTTCATGGCACCAGTACATGGCACTGTTACTGCAACCACCGCTTCAGTGTCAGGTCCATGCCAGATTTTGCATCACCACCTAGTGTACATTTCTATTCAAGCCTATTGGAGAGGTTAATCTGATGAACTGAAGCGGATAAACAGCAGTCAAGAGAGATTTATCACAGCCTGCCATCTTAAAATCTGTTGTCAGTTGTTTTTCATTTACAATTGATCTATAAACCATAATCAACCGATTCATTAGTCATAAGTACTGTCATTATTCACAGTTTGTAAATCTTACATAACAGATGCCTTATTGAACAGAGGTGCCATGTGTTCTCTCCAGGGCAGTTTATTAAGCCAGAAGACAATCTGACTCCTGCGTGAGCCCTGTTACTTTCAAAATAAAAGCAAATCACAAACATTTTTGTTTGAAGGCTGTACAAAAAAGAGTGGTGTACAGAACAAGTACATTTATGGATATGTTTTTGGCTCATTCTGACTCACTGCTTTTATTATTGTAATCTTAAACTGACCTAGTTATATATATATATAAAAAAAGAATGCTAAAATGCTTTTGATAATCAGGAGATTTTGACTGTAACCCTATATTCTCAACAGCCTTTAAAAAAAAGTAAGGTAGGTATTTGTAAGAAGATGGAAATCAGTCAAAAATGTACAGTTTAATTTACAAAAAAAAGTTTTGTAACTACCAAAAATAGCAGGGTGTTGTAGTTTTTAGTAAACAGACTTGTGTATTTATTTGGAACTATATTTAGAAGTGGATAAATACAGCTTTTATTTGTTTTGGATGAGAACTGGTGGTTCATGGTAGAGAAATAAGGCCACACAGATAATATTTGATTGTGTGATTAAGAAGGCTAGTTTTGGTTGACGATAGGAAAATACTTTTTAGGCTATCACTTAGACTTTAATATCTGAAAAATGCATTACATCAGGCATGTTGGTCACATCCGATTTTATTTTGGAAAAAACAACCGGAAGTTGTATAATTTATTCCCCAGGACTTGACACCAGTGAGGAGAGCCGCAGATAGAGAGGAGCACAAACTCGAGTAAAAGGGGGTTGAACCGAGGACGTGCTGCGGTTTGTTGGAAAAGTGGCATCAGTGAGAGGAAGGCGAGTCTCGTGCTGATCATCAGGCTCCACTCTGGACTTCACAGAGTCTGTCGCTCCTTTCAATCCGGATTCTAACCTGCACACAAGTTCCCAACCATGAGGACTAACGTATGGATTTACCACGCTTTGGTGTGTGTTGTGGTCACGACATTGGACACAGGTAAGATATGACTTTACTTTGGGTGAGATGTTGAATATCTGGATGAACATTTCTCTGCAGTGATTAATATTAATCTCATATTAGAATCTAACATGTTTCCGCTTTACTGCATCTTATTGTTTATGCATTTAAGTGCGAAATAAACTAAACTCAAGAAATGATTGTAGTAGAATTGAACAGGATAGAAAAGTTGGCAAAAACAATAACACTTTATGTCCTCATTTTAACCGGCAGTGTGTCTTGTCAATATCAATTTACAACTTGCAATGCAATACAGGCCTACAGTGCAATTTTTATAGATAAATAATGACGTTTAATTACAGACTGTGACAATGAGTGTCACCGGAGAAAGTTCATCACAAGTCCTGTCATGTATTGACTGTATTGACTTTTGCTACAGGAATTTACTGCAACGTACCCGCTCCAGGATATTTATGACATGTGTCAAACATTGCGTGTTATAAAAAAAGTACATTATATGAACTTCTTATCAAACTGCACCTTTCCCATCGATGCCACTGGAGCTTTATTATTATGTTGCGTATTAAGATTTTATGATAAATTGTTTTTCATAAGGACGCGCCCGCCGTGCCAGCCCAGCTGCCTAAAGGTGCAAACCAGTGCCAAAGCGCCTGGTTTGAAGTATAGGCTACATCTGCTGATGTTACTGCTTTGTCAGTAAACTTTTTATATAGGTCATGGCCAATTCGGTAATAGACACTCCTGCATCTGCTGGACTGAGGCCAGCCACTAAGAGGCTGCAGAGCTCGTGGGCGCGCACACGACCACCACCACCACCAGTCATTTAAACGCATCCAAACGAGGTCCGTGCCGCGCGCCTTTTTATGGGGGGCACACGCTATCTGGGGTCTGCATGCAGCGCACAGACTGTCCCGGCTTTTTTACATCCGCCCCGCTGACATGTCACTGACTGAGGCACTGAATCCACAGTTACCACCTCCAGGGGTGCAGCCGACCCTGACCCCTGACCGCCCCTGGAGTTGGGGAAAGTAAAACGCGCGCCCTGCCTGGACTGTGGTATTCGTGTGTTTGTCCCGGTAAAGAGAGATAGAGAAGAGGCGTGTGTGCCTCTGTGTGTGTGTGTTCATAGAGAGAGTGGTGGTTGGGGGCGATGGGGAGGGGGGTTAACATCTGGCTGCTGAGCCCAGTTCCACATATTGCGCTCTCTGACGCAGATGTAATGTCTGCTTAATTCCCAGACACAGTCGCACCTTTAACCTGCTACTTTCCTGTTCTACAAATAATACACCTTTTCCTCTGTGTTTCCTTCAAACTCTTACATTGTGTGATTATTAATTCCACTTTTTCGACAGGAAAGCTTGACTAAAATACTTATCCAGCTGACACTTAAGTTATTTGCTCAGGAGCACCAAAGTGGAAGTGTCTGTGGGAAGGTCAGAGCGGTGGTTACTCACCTTTCCTGTCCAGCTAAACTAGATACTCAGATGTATTCCTCGAAGCTATCTCTGCCTCCTCTCATTAAATGTCATGTCTCTCATGCTCGCCCATCCAGCACCTTTTATTATAATCTCCCAACTTCGGCAAATGCTCAGGATTTGGAGATAGCAGCAGCTTGACTGTGAGGAGAGGAAGAGACTAAGTGAAATCTAATTGAGCAGCCTGGCCAGACATCAGGGCTGGAACAACAGTGTGATGAGTGCCAGATGTGGTCCAGTGGAGCCCAAACATTAATAACACGTCCTCCCCGAAAACCATTTTCAACCACGAGGAGCCTCTAAACGCTCCACAGTTTACAATATCTTAAGTACACACACAACGTCTTGTGTCGGATCTTGGCGCAGGAGCACGTTGCTGTAACTCAGTAGCATGAGATTTTCTCGTGTGATTTATATTGCACTTGCCCCTAATTATAAACAGAAAACTATTGTAACTAAACACATAATGCATCTGAAGATCTTATTGTAGCCTTAAGAAACTGCATTTACAGTAGAGCTCCATTCTACTGAAGGATGGGCTCTTAACCTGTTCCAGTAGGTAAAAATGAATGATTTGTATCACGGAGGATTTAGACCTAAAATATGGTTTTGTCCTGCTTTTGAACCCACATGGATCTCTCGTATACATTATGCTATGTCTTTGCAATGGTATAATTCTCTTTTGATGTCCCTCTTCCAAAGAAATGGCTCTCAACAAAGTCCTATAAATTAAACAAGAAAGAATAATAATACATCTTTTTGCACCTTTGACAGTTTTGTATTTTTTTTCCACACTGTGGAGACATCTATGTTTTTTTTAAAGGATGTGCTAGATGCCAATAGCTCAAGAGAGTATACATAAAAAATGTAAACATAAAACTTTATTGGTAGAAATGATGAGAGACGTCAAAGCTTTCCCAGGACACAGGATTCTGGTTGCATCTTGTTTTCTTCCCGTGAAAAATAAATGCTGCCCAGAAAACAGAGGAAGAAACTAAATGTCAGCGTAGTGAAACAGCAGGGATTCTAATAAGATTTTCATATGACTGGTACGGAGTCATGGAAGCAAGTTATTGCAATGGTTTTTCACCGATAGCCATAAAATTTATCAACAATAACATAAAACTTAAGCATAACAAATGCCATGAAGTAGTAAAACTTGAAAAAAATCTCACTTTTGGCTCTTGAAAGTTGTAAAATATGAGATATGCTTTCATGAGCATCAAATCTCCAACTGCGGCACTGAAGCACGTCGGCCTGTTGGATGGACATCATTCTGTTCTCCTGGCTGTCTTCATAGTTCAGCACCCACTCTGCATTTCTCAGGCAGCTACCTTGGTTTGAAGCACGAATGCTGGGGGGCATCTCGAGCAGGGCTTTGATCCTGGACACACTTCATACTGGCTTTTCTGACACATAAACTATAGTCTGCTACCTCGATTTGGCCCGGTACAGCTGAAGCAGGATCTGAAGAAAAAGTTCTCTGGAGAGCCGGTGAAGCAGCGGAGGTTTTTTTTTTTTTTGAGGGGTTCAGCTGTTGTTGCACAACAATGATGCTTCGGTGTGATTCAACAAACACGGAGCACGAAGGAAACTGCAGTTGAGAGATGCTTTCACCAACAACACAGACCACCAGGTTCCACTGTTTCGTTTTCCCATCACTTCCTCCATGCCAATAGCCAAACCAGCGGGAGACGACTCAAGGAAATATTCTCATTGCTTTGACAAGATCGTCTTCATCCCGAGCATCTTGACAGCAGCAGCAGAGAAACATTTGGCTTTGTTTTCCAGTGTTTGAGTGATGGTTTTCACTGAAGAGGAGATGAGAAAACTCCACATGTTTTGTTTTTTTGCATTCATCTGATCGCTGAGTGTAGATACAGACAGGAAACAAAGGAAACTGATCATGTACTGACAATACAGCGCTATATCCAATGACTCAGGTCCAGTTCATCATTCAAATTTAGGGTGATGGTCATGGTCTCATGGTCTAGGGCTAGGCTTATCCTTTTATATGAGGTGAACCTGTTAGGAGCACCATCTCCTTCCAGCAACAGTGAATCTAATAGCGGCACCACAACACTGCCGGTTGCTCTACTTCAACTTCAACTTTCAACTTTATTGTCCCCAAAGGGAAATTCATGTTGCAGAAAGGCAAAAAAACACAGAACATATAGAGCACATCCACACAAACTCTACACAACATTGAACAACATTGAAATGGCAAGTACCTCAGAGGGCAAACTGGGGGCTGTTCCATACAATCGAGAAAAAATAAATAAATAAGTGAGTAAATGGAGTGTATCATAACTGTTTAGTATTTAAATTAAGTTGGGTAATGGCTTGTGTTATGAATGAGTTTTTCAGTCTAACGCTGTATTCTTATGTTCTCGCAGGTTTCTGTAGAAGGACTCGTCAGTCGTTACAAAGGTATGAGAAGACTGAGAGCCACATGCTGGTTTGCACAGACTGTCCTCTGCCCCATTTGGTACGAAACAGCCGGTCACAGGAGCACTGCGCCCAAAAGTGCAAGAAGGTCAAGAAAAACTTCAACTGTAGGTGGGTTATGCTTTTATCTCCCTCTCTCTTGTCTCTGAAGCCCAGTTGTATTTCACTCTCACTCCTCTGCTCTCGTATAGAGACTCAGTATTTACATATTTTTGTTGTTTATCACTGGGTCATCTCTCAACTACTTCCCGTGTGTTCCTACAGGGCTTTCAACTTTCAAAAGCACAACAGGAAATGCCACTTGCTTCCCTTTGACCGGTTCACCCACGGTGTGAAGAAGGAGGCCAACGTCAACTTTACTTTGTATGAAAAAAAAGGTGAGTGCCGTCACTTTCGGAGGCAGTGTTTTCCAAACTTTGAACTGTGGTGTTTTTTGTTTTTTTTTCTCACGAGAAAGTTCAGGTGCAGAGAGGGATTAAGTCCCAAACTCTCCGCTGGTGATTGCAGGTTGTCCCTCTTAACGTCGGCTCCTCGATTTGAAAGGTCTTTGGGCTTTCTGTTGACACAATAAAAGCAACCCACCCCCTTCACCACCGCCACCCCTCCCGTTTAATCGCCCCGGTGGGGGTAGTCGCACGCATAAACATGCCGCGGACTTAAGTGGAGTGTAAACAAAAAAATTCATTGTTTACAGTCGGAGCGCAAAGGCTTTCTCAAGCGCTGGCTGTGGAATCTAGCACTTTAGAATTTACTGCATAATTTACTGAAACTCCCAGTGACATTTAATGAACTTCAGGGAGTTGTCTTGTTTGGGGAATAACACACAAGCTGGGACATACTAAAACACATGCTGTAAAAAAGTCTTATTGACCATACATGGGAAAATATATTCCAGGTGGTCAAAGCAGCGGGAGCAAAATGAACCTCTAACAGCTGAAACACTGTGTAAACTGGCACACAAAGCGTACACAGAGACAGTTTGTATCAAAGTGAAAACATGAATGGATGTTTTCAAATGCTTTTTTATGCCTTTGCCCTCGCTTAGATTATATAAGGGAGTGCATCATCGACACCAAGGACAACTACAGAGGGAGGAGGTCTTGGACGAAGTCAAACATCACTTGCCAAGCTTGGTCAGATAATAACATCAATGAGCACACGTAAGTCCACTCCTCTTTAATCCAAACCAGTTAACAGAGACTGCATTATGTAGACTATGTGGGGACAAGGGGGCTGTTTATGAGAGGAGGGATGCTAACAAACACACCTTGATTGTTCGGGTGCTTGCTCGGCTGCTGTGCAATTAGTTGCAGGGAGGAGAAGGTGTTAATTGCTCATTTCCCCAGGCCACATTCCTGTAGCCATGGAGGCCAGACATCTCTAATCTTTAGGCTTTCACCACCCTCCTGGATGCTCCTTCTCTATTTGTCTGTGTCTGATATTGAACAGGCCCCGGCAGCTGATTTACTGATGTCCAGATCATCCCCTTGCACCTCAGGGGTTAAGGGAAGGTGGAGGCTCCGAGACGGTTGAACGTTTATCCAGAGTTAACTCAGATTGCTTTCAACACATGCAGGGATGTCTTCCCCAATGAGGCTAGTTTTTTTTTTTTTTTTCCCCTGCACTGTAGGCCATCAGGTGTATCCCAAAGTTGTTTTTTGCACAAGAGAGGCATGGAAAGATGGTGCTGTGCCAGCATCTCATTAGTGGTGCTCATTAGTTACAAGATATTTTAACTGCAATGGGGAGAGGGCGGGGAAGGAGGGTGAAAGACGGAGTAATAAGAGTTTGAAGAAGTACAGAGGCGAGGCAGAATGAAAGAAAGACAGTGTGAAAATTTATGGACTGAAGTCATGTTCAGTCTGTTGTCCAGCTGAGCACACAAAGTCACTGACATACTGAGACAAAATAAAAATTGCACCATTGGTCCCCTGTTTTATCCAAGCCTCCCTTCCCTTTCTAGAAGCAGTTCTTCACATTAGAAGTCCTTTGTCATTGTTTATTTGACACGCGGCCTCAGTCTGCTTCCCGCACGGCAAATGTAGCGTCTGACCGACAACATCGCCCCGGCTTGTCAACAACTTTTTAACTTTCCAAACGGGTCAGAGGGAGCTTTGCTTAAGGGAGATTTAGTGCCACTGTGGGGTTACCTAACATGGGACTGTCCCGCTGTGTGAGAATTACCACCATAATGAACCACGCACCATTTGAGTTTCAGGTAACTATTATTTTCACGCTTGACTGGCCGTCGTGGGGCAGGGGTGATTTCTCAGGAGGTTCCCTTCCAGGAATGGGACTTCCACCTGTTGTCTATATTTAGTGTTTTAACCAGGGCTCTGAGAGAAGTGTGTATTCATGCGTGGCCAAGCATGGAGAAAGGAATAGGATGGAAAATTTCATTTTATATTAATAATAATAGATAAAATCACAGTCATTTATTTATTCCCATAGAGACATTAATTTATTTTTCTATACTTTTCCACTGGGAGGTCTTCTACAGAAGCACACCCCTGCAGCTTGGACTTAATGTTTTGTTTACAGGAGAAGGTAGACATTCTGTAGAAAAAACACTCTGTTCAACTTTCTTGCCAAGAGTTAAATGAAAATGACTCTCATGTCTGTAAGATTAACCATCCACCAGTTAGCTTAGCTTGACTGGAAACAGAGGGGAACTGCTAGCATGACTTGTCAAAAGGGGGTCGTGATCCCTATGTTTCTATCCCTATGTGTTTCCCCACTTACCGGAAAAAAGGTTCTATGTTCCCCGCTAATAGAAAAAGGGCAGGAAACATCTAGCAGTGGCATGTTGTTTGGGGTTAGGGTTAGGGTAGTTGGTTAGGGTGAGGGTTGGTTAGTTACTGCTATGTTTCCTGCCTTTTTTGGATAAGTGGGGAACATAGAACCCAGGCAACATTGAACTTTTTTTTTGGTAACAGGGGAACATACAACCTTTTTTGCAGGGGTAAGAGGGAAACATAAAACCCAGGGAACATAGATACACTCTGTCAAAAGTAACTAAACTGGCTATTACACTAGGCCTGCATAAATGGACTGCATTTTATATATAAAGGCAGTTCATTTAAATAGTGCTTTTCTGATCAAAGTAATCTAGGCTAAGCTTAGCTAACGGTGCCTTGGCTTTATATTTAATGCAAAAACAAAAATTACACATTCCCCCTCACAAGTCTGTTCTCAGTCCATGAAGCGGGGAGCATACGTCGGTCCGACCGCCCAAAAGTCCGACCACTCATTTCTCCGACTACCCATTAATCTGAGTTATTCTACAGTTAGGTTAAGGGTTAGGGTTACTTAAGTCGGAGAAATGGGAGGTCGGACTAATGGACGCAAAAATAAAGAAATGTATGGTCGGAGAAATGAGAAGTTGGAGAAATAGGAAGTCGGAGAAATAGTTATGTCATGCGCCCCATGAAGCTTGGATTTAATGTTTTGCAGCTTCACAGCCAGCTTAGTTTAGCTTATCTTATTTTATCTTATCTTAACGAAACTTAGCAAAACTAAAAGCTAACTGTGTCCCAGCAGTAGCTTGATATTAAACAGACAAAAATTAGACTGTCAAGAAAATTGAATCAGTGTAGGCTACTTCCAAAAACTATTCCTTTCGGGAAACTTCAGTTGTTGTGCCCTTTTTCCAAAAATATTTTCTGTATGTCTTGAGTAAATCTCTCAATGCAAATTCTTTTGGATGCTGAGGTATTAAAGCATGACTGTGTTTGTTCCACACTCACCAGGTGCATGTTGCGAGACATTTTGCAGCGGTTACTTCAGGTCTAGATTTCATCTTTAGTGATCTCCAAAATCTAGCCAATATGTGTAGTCGACGCAGAGCAAGCATGTGTGTGCATAGTGTCTGCCTGCACTCCAATGGGAGCAGACTTTGGCAAGGAGATGAATAACTGGCCAACATCTGTTAGCACAACATCATTATGGCTAACTTGTTCCCATGCCACGGCATTTTACGGACTCTCACCAGATGCAGTTTTTTTTACTTTTTTTTTTTTTGACGTGAGGAACCTTGTAATTCCATTTATAAATTAACAATACTATTGTATGATAGAAATATATTGAGTTTGTGAATTACACACAACAGATGTATGTGTGTTTTGGCACTTGGCAGACTGCTGCTTTTGGAGGGGAACAAGTGTTTTGTTTTAGTTAAATGCATAAGTGAAATATTGGTGTTAGACTTAACCCTGTTATATTTTGACACTAGGTATTGCTATATGGTTGGAAGATCTCCCCCCTCTTTCTTCTTTGCACTCTCTTTCTTTTTTGGCTGAGATTTCTTCTACTTCTGGGGTGAATGATGTTGTGCATTAGTGTTGAAGCCTTGCGTAAGCCCCAGGGCACAGAGGGGAGAGCAGAACAGACTCTCCCAAGAAAAGAGTCATTGCCTGGGGTAGACTGTTCAGACAAGCTGCTGAAGGGAGGGTGGACTCTGGTTCCTTTTCCGTTTCTTTTTTCTTTTTCTGCACATGTTTTTTTTTTTTTTACTTTTTACATCATCAGTTAAACAATGAGCTCCAAACTTTTTGCACACTTTTTCTTTTTTAAGCACTTCAGTCAGTCACTTCACTTGTTTCTTTTCACCCTTCCCCTGGTGCCCAGATCTTTTTTCTCCTGTCTTCCCTCTCTGTCTCCTTGGGTGGGAGGGGGAATGTGGTCGGCATGGATCAGGGGGTGCTGACATGCCAGCTTTTCATCATCCTGCGCTGACAGAAGACGAATTTCACACACCGTCCATTTAGTACGAGGATCCCATGCCGCTCCCCATTGTTGCATCCCATATGTTTGGACAAGCCAGCTAGATCTTTTCTTACAGTCTCACAGTCGCTTGTTCACACTGACTTTGTGTAGCAGTTGACAGAGAGGGATTAAGTTTAAACGTGTTCAAAGGCTGCCAGTAAATGACCTGCTTGGGCTGCTCCAAGTGGCTCGTAGCGTTGTTCTGTGCTGTTGGTGGTCACTGTGCTGTGACAGACACACATGAGGGAGCTGGGATATATGGTAGGAATCAGTAAGGCGATCATGCAAAAGGTGCAAACCCGAAGAGGAGAAACATATTGTCTTACTTTGCATACGGTTGTTATGAGCGATCATTCCAGGATTTAAAACGTAACCTGGTCACCTTGAAGGCGCCATAATTTCACAGAACGAAACTTACATCTTAATGTAAATGCCTTCTGAATTTATTTGGCTTGTTACTGAGAGCACCGGCAGCCAGGTACTGTATATACTAGTGGAGCAGCCAAGTGTGCAAGTACTCCCTTACATTTATTTATATAGCTCACAGTATCAGTTAACACTTTCAATAAATGTGTCTGCTCTCTTGTAGGTTTTATCCTGATAGGTACCCAACGCAAGACCTGAGGGAGAACTTCTGTAGGAATCCCAACAACGATCCTGGTGGTCCGTGGTGCTACACCACAGACCCCAACGTACGAGCTGAGGAGTGTGGCGTTCCGCTGTGTTCGCAGGGTAAGGAGACCCTCGGAAACAATCGGAAAAAATAAGATTCAGCCAGATTCACTCATGTCAACGCTTGTTTGCATTCGTGACGAGTTAAGAGACGGTTTCGATGAATGTTGTTTCTTTGTTGACAGACATCTGTATGACGTGTAACGGGGAGGATTACCGAGGCAAAATGGACCATACGGAAAGTGGCAAGGAGTGCCAGCGGTGGGACTCGGCAAGGCCTCACAAACACCACTTCCAGCCCAAAAAGTAAGCTGCAAAGCCGATAATGACACGCTAACCTTTCTCACGGACAGCACCAGCACACACCCCATGACAGATGCTTACATGAATGACGCTAATACACAAGAGGGGTAGACCTCACCAGTTGTTATGACTTACTTCTCTTTCCTCCTCATTTTTTCTTCCCTTCCTTATATCCCCTCTGTTCCCTCTCTCAGGTACCGGAACAGAGATTTAAAAGACAACTACTGCCGTAACCCGGATAATCGTCTCCGTCCCTGGTGCTACACCATGGATCCCAAAACTCCATGGGAGTACTGCAACATCACTGTGTGTGGTATGGACATATGTACTATGTATACTCAAATCTGGGGGTTGGGACTTTATGGTCAGAACAAAACAGCAGAAGACTATATTATTGTTATCCTCTGATTTAAGACTCTCACAACCTTAAAGAAGCTTGTATCACAATCACACAGTCATGAATCCAGATTCAAAACTGGACATACCATTGAGGATCCCTTGCATGGTTTTTGGATAGACAGATGTCGGTTTTAGTGCTGCCAGAAAGCGGTTTGAGTGTACCGAGGGGTTTGTTACATACAGGACTTTTGTGGTTTTGGGGTACTTGCGGTCAGCTGAGTAAAAAAGCTCCTTCTCCTCCCCTGCAGAGTCTCATAAGACCTTTGTTTACTCGTCTTAGCGTTTCATGTGGTGTTTGGCTTCAAATCTTCCTACCTCAACAAGGGAGAGTAAATAGGTTGTTTGTAAATGGGGGAGTCTGACTTCAGAGAGCCACAAGTGTTTTATTGAGACCACTCACAGATGACAAGGGGCTATGAAGTGGAAGGTTACAATGGAGGCTACTATACTGTGAGGCCTCACACAGCCGCTGGAAGGCCTAATAGTCATTTAGTGGTGTGAACATTGGCTTTTAAAAAATCGTAGCAGATATAAACAGGGGGCAAATGTGTGAAGAGCAAAACAATTACAGATGCCTCTCTGCAGGGCGCTGGGGGTTATTGAAAGGTGTGATGAGCATTAAAACCAGCCCCTGGGAGATTTTGGACTGGTGTGTTAGTTAGACAACACTCTCTACCAACAACGCCAAAACACAGAATGGAGGAATATCTTTTTTATCTAAGAGTGTGTGAAGAAGAGTTTAGAAACAAGGAGATTCAATGTAAGGAAGCATCACAGCTGTTCCTTACTAAGATATCTGACACCAGTTCGAAAATTATTGCCAAAAGGACAGAAAATTAAATGAAACTGTTGATGATTGATCACTTCAGGTTTCTATGAAAACACGAACAGCACCATGTGCTACTGGAAAATGAGATGGATGTTTTTTTGACAGCAATATTTTTTAGGCAGTGCTTAAATCATAAAAACAATCTAGAGGGGCGGTGTTTGGCTCATTTGGTGGAGCCAAAAAAACAAAAAAACAATCTAGAGATTAATCAATAATGAATATAATCATTAGTGGCGCCTCTAGTTGTATTTGATATTATGTGGTTTTTTTGAGTGTAATGAGTGCAGACAATGTAACTTCACTTACTCATCTCGCATGGGCCAGGTCTGACAGAGTTGTAGTGTAGATAACTTTTGCCTTCGTGGATAATTTAAAAGACAGAGGCGAAAGAAAAAAAGAAGGGATGCCAAAGAGGTCTTTTTTTTCACGTTGAAATATCCCCACATGCTCACCCACAAACACAGCAGAGCATCTCTCTTTGTCTTCGTCGGACACATACACACATGTACTTTACAGTACATGTTATGATTTACAGCCAGGGTGGAGGATCTGCATTTGTCCAGATGTGTGTATCCCTCAATGCCTGCCCTCAGAAAGATAAAAACCACTGACCTGTGCTACACGGTGCACACAGACACTGGCATGCATTACATCAAGCCAAGGAATCCCTCTTTTCCACCCGCCTGCTCGTTTCTGCCTCAAAACATTCCCTTTCCTCCTCCATCTTCTCCAATCTCATTTGTCAAAGGCTAAAGAAACAGAGACAGAAATCTGGAGGGGAGAAGTCGCTCCCTATGTGCTGCTATTCCTGCTCTGCTGAAAAGCAGAATTCCATCTGAAGATGTTTGAAATAGTTTTCCGGTGGATAAAGTTGCCCCGGCCAGAGCGGCCTGGATGTGATATCTTTGCTCGGGCTGCAATAAACAAATTCAGAAGTTTTGATGTTGAAAGGTGTTTTCATAAAAAATGAAGTTTTTCTCACAACAACCTGTGACATTTGTGGCGTCAGCAAGTTAATTACTGCATATTGTTGTGGATGTCCCTGCGTGCAAGAATGCGGGGCACCGGTGTTATGAATACACAGAAAGGTTCCTATCGCAGTTGAGACACGGAGGGAGGAGGAGGACGGGGGGGTGCTACTGTTTTTGATCATCTGTCTCTAGGTTAAACATGACACATTCTTCTGGGGATTAATATCTCCCTCCTTCTCTCCCTCCCGTCTCTCTGCCTTCAGTTTTTTGCGTCTCACCCTCTTTAGCAAGTTTTTCTTTGTTTTCTTTTTCATGCCGACACTCACCGTTACAGTCTCTATGTGTTTTTCTTTCTTCGCCAGAGTCGGACTCCAGTGAAGACGCAGATGTCAATGTAACAACATCCTGTGTCCAGGGAAGGGGCACAGATTACCGAGGAACAATGAATGTCACTCCTGAGGGTGTGACATGTCAGCGCTGGGACTCTCAGTTCCCCCATAACCATTCATTTCTGCCTCAGAACTTCAAATGCAAGTGAGTAATGCTTGTTTCGTGGCAGTTTGGACTCAGTTCTCTCTGCCGTGGCGAGGAAGTGCTCTGTTCACGTTGTGTATTTAACCGTTGAGACGTCAAAAGGAAAAGTGATAAAAGTAAAACTTAGAAGCGATAGCCTTGCTGTAAAAACACTACAGCCATCAGCACCATCATATAAATTGTAGTTTGTGTGTGTGTTACAGAGACCTGAGGGAGAACTACTGCCGTAACCCTGATGGTGCAGATTACCCATGGTGCTTCACTACAGACCCTAATCAGAGGATAGCCAACTGCACCCACATCCCCAGGTGTGATGCTGAGGCCACACCAAAAATAGGTAAACTATGGTACAACTTTAAATATTATACACACTATTAAAAACAAGCTGTTCTGTTCCCCCTTGTTTATGCTGAGCTAAGATACATATTTACTGTTCAAACATGAGTTTGGTAATAATATCTGCTCAAACTATTCCTTTAAACAAAAACAAAAACCCCTTTTTCTTCCAAACCTCAAAACAATGGCAAATATTTTGTTATGAAGTAATGGTTTGAATAAGAATTAAAATACTGAGCTGCAGATGCTTGAAAAAAAAAAAGACATGTCATGTTTTTGCAAAGTGAAATTACACAGACACTTTCTCTATTGCTCCCAGAGGACTGGGCCACTTGGCAGCATGCTGCCCAATGAATTCCACTTCATGGGAGAACAAAAGCACCAGACGCTGGCAATATTGCTGGCTGTCATTTCCCATGTTTCTCTGCTTCACATTTCGGAAGACCACACATTTCACAAAGTGGCCAGTCGCTGATTCTGTTTAAGCAAAGACATTGCAAGGTCTAAATGTTCTATTACATTTGAGAACCACTGAGGCCCTAGACATTAAACTGATCCAAGCCACAAGGAGAAGTCCCTTCTTTGTGTTTGTACATGCATGAGTGCGTGCGTTTCTGAGTGTGCCCGCTCAGGGATCGCATTTAGGTGTCTCAGAAACTGCTGGGCTTCAGTAATTCTATGCGCTCCTGGGAATATATTTAACAAGGTGGTCCGAAATAACTTTATCCTGTTTTTCCTCAGAGTGTTACGAAGAAATCGGAGAGGCGTACCGGGGAACTTTATCCATAACTCGTTCTGGGATTCCCTGTGCAGACTGGTCACATCACATAAACAGGTAATTTATTCTGCATCTAAATGACTTGTGCTGCTCCTCCTGCTAACTCCCAGCCAAGCCTCAGCTGTGCTGAGAAACACTGGAAATGTTTCCTAGAGAGGCTGACATTCTTTTCAGCTCAGTTGATGAGTGTTTGTTGACAACTTAGCTCCTATTGCCTTGTGAAAATCCCTTTCATATGAATGAAGCCAAGCAGTGAAAACAAACAGCGAGAGGAAATCAGGGGTTCCTCAGGGGTCAATACAAGGCCCAATTATTATTCATCTAACTGACGAGAGGAAACCCCGGGGTGCTCTCCAAGTGACCCATCTTGACAGAGAGGTTGCCCGCCACAGGGCTGTTGCTTCACGCTGAAGCTGGGCTGTAGAAATTACTTAATTTATAGGAATTTTAAAAGCCAAAATGGCACAGACAGATGGACATGTTCCAGAGCTGGCCCCTGACCCCAGGAAGTGCTTTCTGAGGAAGGTAGATCAAAGCCAATCAGCTCCCTTGCGTAGACTGCAGCCAGCGAGTCTGCCCTGCTCAAGGTTAAGGGTCATCCCAGGGAAAACTGCTGAGAGCAACAGCTTGTTTAACAATCTCCTGGGAAGTGGCATTATCTTCACCTCCTGACAAATTGTTGTCTATCGCTTTACATTATTTGCCCCGAGTAATTGCTTTTCAGGAATATTCTAGGTGTTGTAGGAGATCACTTTTCTTGCAGAGCCAAGTGGAGTGCTGCAAAGAGACACACGATCAGATGTGAATTCCTACAAATCGGGAGCACAACCAAGTTGTTCCATGGAGGATGTGGCTCCTACTGGTCTGAGCCCTGCTGAATGCTTAGAGTGCATACTTTCATACTCCCATGAGCACTCTTCACAAAACTCTCTCCTTCTACGGGCTGAGTTCAGCAAATGCAGAGGATTCATTGCACTATAGGAAAGCCAGAGTCAGACTTTCCAGGCGTACCATGGTTACTTACAGTGTGTATGTACTGTATGTGCATGACAGTGCATGCACGACTCCATGTATGAACACACTCGTGTGTTTTTAGTGTGTGTGTGTGTGTGTGTGTGGATCTCAATGAGACATGGGCCAGTGTTAGTTCTGATACACTGTGTGCAAAATAACAAATGGAATATGAGAATCTGTATTTGTGTGTTTTACAGTGGGGATTCTCACTCTACGGTATCCCATGTAGGGCTGGAGAAGAACTACTGCCGGAACCCAGACCGGGACAAGCATGGCCCCTGGTGTTACACCAATCCAAATAACCGCTTGGCCTGGGACTACTGCAAACTGAAGCACTGTGAGTGGCTTAAATAACCCTGTCTCCTCTAATGTATATCTCTGTAACAGTAGATACATCTGTTTTATGTCAGCCATAAATATCAGCAGGCTGCAAATGATGCACATGCTGCATAGTACAATCTTTTGTGATCTATTTAGCAGACCCTTAAAGGAGTAGTTTAACATCATTTGCCTTCTTGCCAAGAGTTATGGACGGGTGCTGTTCTTGACATACCTTTTAGTGTAGACTTAACAAACTAGATGTAACAGGGTTATTAGTGAGTTTTACAGGTGCAGGTTGGTAGGATTTCTTACATTTGGACAGAACCAAACGAGCTGTTAAATGAAGACTTCTTTTCTGCAACATGAAGGCTTATCAGGATGTAAAGCAAGTTAGCAGAAAGCCTTGAAAGGAAACTAATAGCATTTGGAGAAATGAGTGCTCCTTCTGCTTCTTGTAAACATTCAAAATAGGATAACCTCCTAAAGTGTTCCCATGTTTAATTACATTACACTTGAGGAAGTAATTCTGGGGCGATTTGGTCCTTATAAAGCGACTCCTTTAACCCTCCAGGTATACACACAGCACATCCTTCGAGAGCCATTCACGCTGTCCAAACAGCACTTCTGAAAGAGCACGCATTAGCATTTAGTTCACAGAAGAAGACAACTTTGGTGTGTAAGTGAAGTGCAGTGAAATAACACAAACAATTTAACTTTGCAGCCTTTATCAACCCCAACTAAAATGCCATAACTTTTATTTTATGCAGCTTTGCTGGTGGCTTACGTAACGTGTTAGCTGTGGTTTTGTCCAATTGGCAGAGAATACATGATGTTCAAACAGCAAACAGATGCAGGTCACTGCATCAAACACATACCCAAGCAGCTGGACCTAACATTTTCTTTGGCTGGTTTCAATCGGGTCGCATTGAAGAGTCTCTTTTGAATGCCTACACAATAATTTCCATAATGTAAAACATGTCTTTCATGAAGTTTCTGAGGTCTTGAGCAAATTTATTCTCTGCGGTTGCTAACTGATATAGCCTCCAACAATGATTCTGAGTCAGAGTTAAGTCTTTATAAAGTGAAGAAAGGTGTCTTTTTTCAATGAGGTTTCATGCTTTTTGTGTCAATGTATGGTTAGAGGTCTGAATTATTTCCGCTGCTGTGGCGTCTCCTCTTACTGGTTTGCTTTTCTTTTTACTTCTATCAGGTGAATCAGCTACAGTGGCTCCTCGGCCAAACAGTGAGTATCGTTTTTGCTTATCTGGCTTTTACCAGTCTAGTCCTCTTCCTCCTCTTCTTATCTCTAATCTGGACCTTTTTCCCCAAAACTCTTTATATCAAATCCGTCTGTTGTCATTTACCTAACCAAACAAATCATATTTTATGGTTGTTGTTTGAAGTTTTAATAAACTTTTGCTCATTGAAATGCAAAAAATAAATACTTCCATCTAACATACGGTATCACAAATTCTTGTTTAGATCTGTCCAGACCCAAGATATCGTGCTTCGTGCATATAAACACCAGAATAGTTGGAGGACATCAAGTGAGAGGTACCGATGGCAGCTGGGTTGTTAGCATCCAAATACAGTGAGTGATTTTATTTCATTGTTTTAAATAATCAGCTTCATCCCTTATGCTTCTCTCTCTCATTATATCAAACTGCCCTCTTTTGTTTTTCTTAGGAACGTTCATTTGTGTGGTGGCTCACTAATCAGAGAAGACTGGGTGCTGACCGACCAACAATGCTTCACCTCCTGGTAAAACTCCACCCTCTGATACTCATGCTTCTTCCCTGTGTCTGACTGCACCTTCACCACAAACCCTTTTCTCATTTACCTTCTCCATTTACATATCAGTCAGACAAGCTTCTTTCAGTATTGTTTAAAGTGAAGATGCAGACTGGATACTGGATACTGTTTACTGAGACGTTACCCCCCACCCGTGCAGAAAGGTCTGACCTGAGATATGGAACAAAATAGTTTCGACTCGAGATCTGTTTAACTTCTGCAGTTGTCAGATCCACTCATACACTATGCTCATAGTATCTCTGACATCTGCAGCAATGGCTTTAATGAAAACCTCCCTATCTCTGTAGTAATGTACAGTACCATAAGAATTACATATGGTGTAGATCAGCAGCTTTTAGCTGATACTTTGAGCTGCTGTGTGTTTTGGAATGACTCACGGTTTTTATAACTTTTCTTTTTCCCTGCTTTTTGGCTTTTAATGTTTATGCAAACAGTTAGTATGGGAATATTACCTTTAATATTTAATGTTTTTTTCCAAGAATTTGCGCATTAATGTATGAATGAATGCTGATTTGAATTTTGTATTTAAATTGTTTTTTAGTTTGACTGACTATATCTATTGCAGTAACACTTATTACAGCATTTGTCTTTGCTATATTTAAAAGTAAGACCAATATAGGTCAAAGCAAGACTCATGTTTTCCATGGCTCCCTATTCAAATTAGTTTGTTCACTGGTCAGTGAGATCATAAAGGCACAAATACTGTAGGTTTCTCTCTCACACTGGTCCTTGGGGTCTCCAGCGTTCCAGATCTCAGGGATTATAGCGTGCAGGTCGGTCTGCGACACCTCAACGAGTCCTCGGCCCATCCAAGGCTACGCATTTCTCGCCTGATTTGCGGCCCAGAGGGATCCAACCTGGTTATGCTGAAGCTCGCAGAGTAAGTTTGTGATGCTCCCACAGATGTTTAAGGATCCTTTTTTTCATTCTGTGATGGCTACACACTGTGGTTTATACAGTAAGTGACTATACTTGATGATTATCTTGTTTGTTCCAGTCCTGCGCCTGTTTCGGAGGGTGCCTCCACGATCCATCTCCCAGTGAAAGACTGCCACATCACCGAAGGCACCAACTGTACCATGTATGGATGGGGGGAAACCAAAAGTACTACCTTCTTCCACCAATATGCCATGTTACCTTCCGTTTGAACCATTATTCAAACAAAAATGCAATTATATGACCCATAACACTCACTGGTTTGTGTTGTCTTCTTTGCTCAGACACAGGATACGATGAGTCACTGAAGACCGTTACCATGCCAATGGTCAACAACGACATGTGCTCACAAATCAAAGGGGATGCTGGGGAGAGCAGGATATGTGCTGGCGGCAAGAGAGGAGAAGGTGTATGTGATGTAAGGATCACAAATTGTGTTTATATTGCGAAACTGATGACGACAACACAAATATCAGGCCATTTACCCAAATAACCATTACCATGGCAACACCTAAATGTCTTTGGATCTACTTTTCTCAGCAGAACAAAGCCAACAAAAATGGTTTACAATTTCCCCATCATGTGGAATTTGATTTTGTGTCCAGGAGAGTATAACTGTTGTTAATCTCCACCCTTTTCTTGCAGAAAGACTATGGTGGTCCACTGGTCTGCCAGGAACATGAGCGCAAAGTCATCATCGGCGTGAGCATCCAAAGGACAAAGTGTGCCTCGTCGCAGCCTGCGCTATTTGTCAACGTTGCCTTCTACTCAGAGTGGATATACAAAGTGTTCAAACTTTACCCCAGTTTGGAAAGGAACTAAAACTTTGTGGCGTGAAAACCAACTCCATGCAGGACCGCGCCGCAGCCTGCGAGAGGAGAGGCACGAGTGTGGGCCAGAAAATTTCCGAGACCTCTCCGTGACCTCTCCAGCCCGGACCACAGGGGAGAAATTCGGAAAAATCACCTTATGGAAAGTGGCCTTTTTGGGATTTTGTGGCTGAATTTGACATTTCGTGGGGAGGACAGAGACGAGTGGTTGAAGACTGGATATAATAAAAATGGGATCCCACCCACTCTTCCACTTTGCAGATGAAGACGTGCAGGTTGTTAGCCTTAATACCATTTTTATAACCAAAGTCCCAGGCACATGGATGGCGAACTAATTGTATTTTGACATGTTCAGAATTTCTGAAGCCATGCAAACAAAGATAATGAGAATGACACCTGTGACTCAGTATTATCTCCTGGAATATACTTGAATATGGACATAAACCAGATCCCGGTTGGACACCAGTCAAGGTAGCCTCCTGTGAATCTGGGATTTCTTCTATTGTGTTGAGCTGGACTGAAACGTGTCCTTTTACCTCCAACACAACTGATGCGGATGGACAAAAAATGTTGTTCCAGTAATGTCACCTTACAAATATCACAGTTACTAAAGGAAACTATGGCCGTACCAAAAAAAAAAAAAGAAGGAACAAATGTAGACATGAAAAAAGGTCATTTTAAAATCAGTATTATAAACACTAAAGTCCCAATGAGAAACCTGTAATTGGTTTCAGATATACCATTGGTTAAGTATATTGCTGCTTGGGAAGCTAACTGCAGCAGCCTTGGCAAACCGTTCAGTGCTAATTGTGTGCAGTAGCTGGACTACCTTTTCCCCAGTTAGCCGTAACTGTTAGTTTCCCCGTGAGAGGGTCTAAGTAGGACTGAGCGAACTGCTCCAAATCTTATGCTAATATTTGAAGCATGAGAGAGAGAAGAGCCATGCCAAATATAACATGGTTATTTGGTCTCCAGTTTGGAGGGAACTGTGGCCCCTGGCGGGCTGTGTGTGGTCAGTAGGATATTTTATACTTTTTTTTTATTTCATGGAAAGTGACTCCTTATGTACATAACTGCAGATTTATTGAGTATGTTTCTGCCGTGCTGTAAGATTTTATAGGTCTTATAGATCTGGGATATCTTTGGTTCACTTGGTAATGTCAGATTGGCTTCGTCCTGCCTCTGATTATGTTTAATATTTAAAGAGACTGGTAGTCGGTGAGCAGTAGTTAGGTATATTTATTTTCTTTTTTAAATCAGCAGGAGATTTGGGTGTGACACCTGGTTATTGTTTCTTTTTATTCTAAGAGTAATTAAAGATCCTGTGATCATTTGGTGCACCTTTAATCTCCAGGTTAAAGCCACACAAACATAAAATAACCTGCCATAGATGAATACTGTTTAATACATCAGATACAATACAGACATCTTGGATTTATATTACTATTGTGACTCCCAGGGATAAAATTTTAATCATTTAAGGAAGTGCATAAACTCAGAAACAATGGAAAAATTGTCAAAGATGAGTTAACATGTGCATTCATTTAAAATTTAATTTAAAAATTTTGATTTAGCCACAATGAAATCCAGACAGAGAGAAACAAACCACTACGATGTGAAATCATTGTCTTCCTGTCACCACTCGTCTATTATGAATAAGACTGATGTTTCCCATTGAAGTGTCAGATGAATTTTTTCTAATTAGTTAAACTGGGGAGAAGTAAAAAACTATTCTGACGGAGCAAAACTTCTAGTACTTACAGCAGGTAGTCAGTTTATATCAGTTTGTAAATGATGACCCAGTGGCCCTGCGATTCCCATTCACTGACAGTATTTTTACTGGTGGTGTATTTGCGTGGCCGTTACTCGAGAATTAGAGCGTGAAATTCTCTTCTCAGCTCCAAGATGATCTGTTCAGAGTATCACATGGAAAATGGTACATACATTAACAACATCCGACTGACCTCTAATCGCCTCGCACAGGTCACAGCCGAGGTCAAGGTCTACGAAGCAGCGATTTTTTTAAACGGAAGGAATCTTCATCATCACAGACGACAGACGCCAAATATTCTTAGTTAAGAGGCCGAGTGTGTAACTGTGTTGTATCTGTTATTTAATTTACCTTAATGTAAATAGCCTGTAAATGATGATTTGTAATTTTTGTACATATCATACTTGACTATTTTTACTTCCTGATCATTCTGTTTATATGTTTGTATAATGTAAACTTTAAATATAACAGCTGCTATTTTGCGTTAGTGAGTTTGTTTATATCTATGACCTTTTCTGAACTTTGTAGCCTTTGTATTATTCCTATTTTAATAAACTACTTGACTTCACATGTCGTCGTGACTCGTGTCCCATACCTCTGCTCCTCTCTCTTGACATTTTCCACCCCAAATGTAACAAGTTGTCAGGACGATGCCTGCAACACACTCGGGAACTGTTTACCCAGTTTTTGACAGTTTACTCCCCGTAACGCTCGGAGCAGCAGATTCGAGTGTGATGATAAATATTCTTAAGTTGTTGAAAGCAGCAGAGGTTAACCATACGACCACTCAAGAGCATAAATAATAACATGTCGTAAGAAACATTTGGATAACACATTTGGACATCCCAGGCCTAAGTGATATACAGTCGAACTTGGATAAGCTTTTTCAGCAACCCTAAAAACTTTTGGTTGCTCAATTAGAGATAAGATATAGTTAATGCTCCGGATGTACATGATTAATGTGTGTGTAGAAAATAAAAGTACTCATCCTCCAGAAAAATATCCTTTGTCACTGATATATTGTTATATATTATTAGATCTGTCAAACTGATGCATACTGCTGTGGTGGGTCAATCTGGAGCTGGTTTAGCGCAGTCGTTCCCATCTTACGGGGTCCTCCTCCTCTGAAAGGTCACAGGGGTCGTGAGATGATCTTTACAAAAGAAAAGTTATGCGGAGACAAATCTGTATCCACTTTCTGGATATTTTTTCTAATCAGCTATATTGTGAAATATTAGATCATTCCCCCATTTTGAGCCCTGAACAGTTATGAAACCATGACAAGACTTTAATCATTTTTTAATGTAACTGCTAACAGACAAGCGGCCCCAATTAGACACTGCTGTTTTTGTCAGGGGTTAAAACCAAAAAGGGCTGGGAAACACTGGTTTACAATGGATTAGATCCATAGAAAATGAATTGTATTTTATTAACTGATTAACTGATTTTGAATCCTAATCTGTAAAACAAATATACATACATGTTGTAGAGTGAAAATCTACAACATTTGCCTGTGAAATGTAGCATAAAGTCGAAATACATCCACACAGATGATGTACATACTGTATGTGCAGTACTTTGATAAATAAATGTACTTGCCAATTTCTTACACACTAACTGAATAAATTCTGCCTCAATTTATGCAAAATAGAGAAAATTATATTAAAGTTGACATACTGATGTAAAAATAAAAGCGCAACACAAACACACACACACTGTGGAGGTGTAATCCACCTATGTGGCTTCACAGTGTTAAATTTCAGCAGGTCATTCTGCCAGTAGGCCACATCCATGCTGCTGACCAAGCTGTTTGCCTTCTGATCCCAACCTTTCCCCTGCTGACCAGTTATTGAGAAACTCAAGAGTCCCACCGTCTCCTCGCTGTAGTAAAGGGATATGAAGGAATTCAATGCCTCTGCCCTGTTGCAGTCATAAAAACTGATACCGAGCGGAGCAGATATCAGATCATGTTTAGACTTTTTGAAGCTATACTTTTATAGATTTTCCCACTGGCCATCCCCTGGAAAGAAGTCTTGGAGGGGCGCCTGAACCGCCTTCTGCACTCAGACACACAGCAAGCCCAAGACTATAAAAGAGATAACATCCATATATTATTATAGTGGTCACCTTAAATGATCCATGGAGCTATGATTTATGTTACAATCACAGTACATCACTGACCAGATATACTGTAGAGCATCTATAACATTATCCATTAGCATTAAAGTTGCCCTCTAAAATCAACACTCCTTCGAGCAGAACCTGTGTTTATAGGCTTCATCACACCTTGGCACATAACACCTTACTTTCTGGAAAGTCACATCAGTAAAAAGTATTTATTACCTTCTTATCTGTCCAACTTTGTTCAGCACCTCACGTCTTATAGATCTGCATCAACTTTGTCTCCTTTACAAGTCAGATAATGGATTTAAGACCCATCAGGTCGTTTGATGGAGCCAATGAAAGACTTCAACAAGAAGTTTGGTTTTTGAATAAAACTTGAGACATGAATTGTTCTGACACTTTACTCATTATCACTGGTATTTGAAGAGCACAGATTCATAGGAAAGTGATGAGGGAAACTGCAGTGCATGTACAAAAAAAAAGTGTAAGGGACAAGGTTTTAACTTCAGTCCTTTGTCGCCCTCTGCTGGTCAGAATCTGTCCCTCCACCCTAAACATTGAACAACAGCACCCAAAAAGAAAGTACTTTAGTGATCAAAACAGTCTCCACTATCAACCCCTGAACTTTAAACATACGTAGAGAAGTGGTCACAGTTATTCCAGGTGCTAGTGTAGACTCACATCCCATGGCTGCTGGGCAAACAGAAACCTCTCATCTGTTTGAAACTGGCTCCAAGTAAAAGAAACCCCCTGCTGGTTCCAGCGCTGAGTCACGGGGCGGTCTGCTCTGACCGTCTCCGCCGTCAGAGGGAGGGCCGTCCTCGTGTCTGAGGGATGGTGAACCAATGGGATGGTGAATCTCTCTGTGTGTAGAGGCAGTGGAGTCTTGGTCATGCTGTGGGTCATCATGTTGTTGGATTGGTGGAGGAGTGAAGGCGGCATTGAGATGGATGTCAGATGATCAGAATTTCTGATACCTGTAGATTAGATCGAAGGAATGAGATAAGTCAGTGGTGAAATTTGTTTACTGGTTAGGAAAAGGGTCAGGATTAAGACCCTATTGGTTCCACCTGCCACATTCAGCAATCTATTATAGTTACTTTAATTTTTGCCTATAACCATTAAAACATCCTCATCCTCAATATGATCAGGCAACTTAAGCTTTTTAGATTCTAGACCAGGGGTGTCAAACTCATTTTAGCTGCAGGGACCACAAACAGCACAATTTGATCTCAAGTGGGCCGGACCAGTAAAATGATAGCTTGATAACCTATAAATAAAAAGAACTTTGAATTGTTCCCATTGTTTTAATACATTATTAAGATGTTTACAGTTAATGAACTATCCTTTTACAAAGCATATTATGAACAGCCTGACATTTCTTGATAAAGATATGTGCAATTTCATCATTAAATGGATGATTCAGTGCATGGGATCGTACCTGTTTCTGTTGGGAAAATGTAGCTGTTGTGTAATTTCCGTGCAACTGTGTTATATGAAGATGAGGCCTCTGAGGCTTGAGAGTAGATCCTGGACACTGGTGTGGTCTTCAAGTCAACACAAACATGACAAACAAGGTCATTATGTGATCTCCACAGCATGTTCCTGTCATCTCTAATCATTGTTGTCATAAACAATATTGCATTTTAGAGTGCTCAACAGCAAAGCCTTGGTTTAGTTATTCATGACCGCAGAGGGAACATAAAATTGTTTTTATTCAAATGATGCTTAAAAGAAATGACAGAAATCTCTCACGGAAAAAAGCCAAGTGTGTTCTAACTTTGGCAGGAAACGGTGCGTTCATGCGTGACCCCCCCGTCACACGAAAGGGAAGAAACTGGCTACGATTAATAAATATTTCTCTCGCAAAGTGCTAATTCCCACCTGGTGCGATGCAAAGCTGTGTGTTGCTGATGGATTTATGCACGCTGCTGGAACAAAATCTCTTTGCTTTTGAAGGTCTGCAGCTGTAAAGGAGAAAAAAACTTTTTGTCAGATATCTGTGAGGTGTGAAGGAAAAGGTTTCTGGGTTGCTGTACAGTTCAGCATCACTCAAAAGGCAGTCCAATGCAAACTCAAATCCAATAAGTACATGTATACACACATACTTACTGTGTGTGCTGTTCCTCTGTTTGATTTCCCTCCTCCATTTGGCCCTTCTGTTTGAAAACCAGACCTTTGAAAGACACACGGTTATATCAAGAGAGGCTGTGGTTTTGTATGAACATTTACATGATGGAAGTCGTGTGTATTATACCTTAATCGTCTCTTCAGGAAGTTTGATTTTAGCAGACAGCTTCTCTCTCATGTACATGTCTGCATACTGGCTCTGAGAAAACTCTGATTCAGGGGGATAGAGGCGTATATTTGGCAACTTGTGGACAAAAGAAGTTGGACACATGCATGCATGGACTTTTACAGATTTCAGAAGTCACCTTGCTCAAGTGCTTTGCTCTGATCCGGGGTGAAAGTGGTACGGTTTCTCTGCTGGACACCTTTGGGTTTCTGCTCATCACCGAACCCAGTGTCAAACATCTCCCTCTGAGTCACTTCTCCTTCTTGGATCAAAGACTCAAAATCTGCACAACACATGACATCAGGACATTTTGTGTGGAAACCAAAACAAGATAAATCAATTGAGATGTGTTTGTACAAATGGTTCATTCTGTCCTTTTCACTGCTAATTCATTCCCCCTTAAGACTCATCATTTGTAGTTTACAGCTCCTTGTTGATTTCTTGATTGATTTCCAATGACTCACCCTGTTCTCTCCTGTTGATCTCCATGCACATGGGTCCGTGGTCCGAGTGGATCTTTCTTAAAATCCGATTAATAGATGAGACCTTATGTAAGGAAAATAAATATAATCACACAGTGGAACAATTTCAGCTGCATTAAAACAAATGAATCAAAGTCTCTCTTACACTGGGAACCTTTGAGACCTTGCAGAGTCGAGCTGCTGCCAGACGTTTCCGAATTTCCCACGCGAAAATAGTTGGGTTTTCCCTCTTACACCGGACTATAGTGGAGATGACACCCGGGGTGAGGAGTCGAGGCCGACTCCCCCCTATGGTCTTGGGCTGCATGAGTCCGGTGCTGCGGTAACGGCTCAGGATCTTACTGACGCACCCGTTGGAAACCTGGAGGGGGGCGCAGTGGTTTGACGCACTGATGTTTTTATAAACCTAGAGACATTTTTGGCCACTTCTTCAACCAAAATGTGATTATTTATGCACAAAAAAGTGATATCTACCCGAAGTATCCTGGATATCTGGCTTGGACGGACCCCCTCTGAGGCCAGCTCAATCATTTTCCTCCTCTTTGACTCTGGGAGAGGTCTGCCATTGAGAAACATCCCTCCTAACTGGTTGACTCGTCCTCCACCTAATCAGAACACAGACTCTACTGTTTAAAAGCATCTTTAAATTGATTTGCTTACACAAAAACAGTATTTTAAAATTCAATGTGCTGTAGTCTATATCAAATCTGCACTTATTACATATCAAAATCTCCACAGGTAGTGTAAAAGTCTAATAAAAGCGCGTAATAGAATCGTAAATTGAACCTTTATTTTGAAGATCAGTGTTGGTTCCGCACATCCCCTCTGGCTCCCTGCAGGTGGTGATTAAGCTGATTCCAAAAAATAAAAAGATGAAATGATGATGTTTCCCACGGGGAATTGTCCAGGTATCTGTGGTGAGTGACACTGAGAGGATTCACGCCCTTCAGCAGCATATTTATAGGCCTGCGGACCTCCACATGACGTGGTGGTGGCCTGTTAGCAGAAATGTCAACATTGCCTGGAAGTGAATGAGGAGCATTATAAACTTGAAATGGGATTCAGGATGGGCATGGGCCTCTGCTGACAAAACACATATAACCACGTCCACTTGTATTTCTGTATGTTCATTTATTTATTTAAATAATAACTTTTATTTAAATGTACAAAGGAATCGACCGAGCTGTGTCTCTTATTATACGTAGACATCAAACATTAATAGAATCAGTTGATAAATAATAAAATGCAAAACGATGTTCTCTCTGAGTTACAGCTTTTGGAAGCTCAAACACATAAGATGTTATTTACCAGGAAATTGTATCATCATCTTCGCAGCCTTTTGTTTTTGTGCCATATTTATTCTTGCTGTTCCATGATATTGAATTGATTGGCACCGACACACAGAGTTCGTCAGAATTTTATTTTTATTTGCTTTTTGGCCTGTGTCACATTTCCTCTGAACCATTATTCCAACCAATTTCCACTTGTGAATTTTGTGTTTGAATTCAAAACATCTGTGTGTCACTGATCTTAGTGACTCAACCGTGTGATACTGAAGCTGGGGGAGCTCAGGCTGTTTTTCCCTTTTTGCGCAGTGGCTGCCACAGCCTCAGTCAGACAAACTCATCTTCGGTGCAGCATGAATCCAGCCCCTTCATCTTCCCACCTCTGTGAATATTATACTTCTATCATGTGGGTGGAAATTTCAGCTTTCAAAGAACCTAAATAGTCAACACTGGCATGTTTTCCCCCATCCTTTAGGGGGGCCTTGTTGGTCACGTGACTTGAGCATCCTTTCCCAGGTGAAGTGGCTCAGATTAAAAGGATCTCTGGTCTCCTTTCATAAAACAAACATTTGGAAATCTGCTCCAATGACGACTGCCATATGGTAAAGTGCTTTTGATAAATCATAAATCCATCACGCAGTCTCTCTTTATTACATTTTCTTTCAAAACGTGAACAAATAGACTCGTATATGGGCGCAAGTAAAGGGCCAATTGGGGGATCTCGTTTATCCATAAGAGGGAGGTTAAAATAACCCTCACAGATGTTCCTTGGGCAGCCAGCAGATAAAAATGCGTTGTAAACGTTTCAAAGGGAAATATTTGACGAGCAAATATTAGCCTATGTGAAAAACCCACACAAGGCTCGTCTTTTGGTCTGTTTAATGACTAATTGAATATCATTAGTTGGGTCCACACAGATCGAAGTGCCACAGAAATAAAGGCTCACATTTTAAAATGCCATATGGCCCAAATTATACATTAACCATGAGTTCGAGGACAATAATACTCTCTGTGTACAATCAGCCAGGTTAGATAGAGGACAGCCATTTTTGGACACCATCATCTCCTTGCCAACCGAGACAAAGGACAAATAAGGCGAGCCTTTTTTATTTATTACCGGGGAGCTGATGTGGTCATTGATTTATAGTTCTTTATTGCACGTACAGTGTGTGCCAAACGAGGCTGATTAAAGTACTTAGGTTGTGTTGTTAAAACAGCACCACATATTAGTGGCGCGTAAATCTAAATCTGGGCTCGCCAAAGGAAGGGGCGGGAGTTTAAACGCTTAAATCACCGAGCAGACCGAGTGCATGTTGTGAATACACGTCCGGGGTGTTTGTCCTGTGTACAAAACACACAAATCTGCGCCTTAATGCGTCCGGAAGTGCTGGGAAATGTGAATAATTCAGCCGCGTAAAAAGGTAACCAAAACCTCTCCAAGGCGCACCGAGGTGCCTGGTGCGCAACGGAGAGGGATCCATGCTCGCTTGTCTGGAAATGTTTCTCCTTCCTGCTCTGAAACAGCGAAGAGATACACGCAAAGCACACGTCTTTGACTTTTACTTTCGTGTGTGTTTTTTGTCTGATCTGTTAAAGCAGACGTGTGTTTCCGTCTTTTATTATAAACAGGCTTTTCATCTTTTCATTTTCATGGATGAATTAGTCGATTCCAGGACGAAGCTGCATCACAGAACCCGCGTCTGAACAAACTATTTCATTCTCACTACATAAATGCGTCATCGTAACACATTAAAGGACGTGATCTTAATCTGATTTATAACATCTTCTACTTTTTATTAAACTGTAAAAGTTCAAACTTTGATTATTGTAATTATAACATCTGGTTAATATCCAGCACTATCAAGTCTCCCACTCTCGTTTTGAATTAAGTGCACCAAATTGTTGTGGGGAAAGCTTAACGCAAATTGTGAAAACCGTCTTATAACCTCTTTATTCGTCATATTTTCTCACAACACCGGTGGAGTGCTGTGTCCATGGGCAGAGATCGTTGCACTTCAGTCTGCTTCTCATAGGTTTCAATGAAACTGCGACAATCAGATCCTCAGACCGGATGGAAAAACGATGTTCAAAAGGTTATTATATAAAACGCCAAAATAAGCCAGTGACGCTCCTGCTTTAATTAAGTTTATTCATGAGGAAGCTTCAATCATTGACACATGTAGATAGATATTCCCTCCTTTACGCAACTTTACGCAGCGCTATAATAAAGATATCCTAAGGTTTCCCAGCCAGCTTATTAATAATACCGTCCCACTGGTAAAAAACAAACCTGCAAGTGTGGTCTTATAATGCACACTACACATGTGGTTATATAGAATAATCAGCAAATGTACACATTTTATAGCAATTCCAAGGTCATCTTCACCTATTGTACAGTAAGACACCTCAGACTGTGACAGTTACAGATTCACCAGAACAGAAACGCAGTAAGGATTTTAATACACTGTCCAGAAGGTTGAGTGTTAGGTTGCATGCATTTTGGCTCCTTTTCATGAATGCTGATCTTTCATGTTAACTGTTGCAATCTGGGTATGCAGCTTTTCCAAGATTTATAATTTTATCTTCATTCAAATAGATATGAGCACCTTCTGCAGAGTTTTGTTAGATTGATAAGATTTTTCCAAGATTTATGTGTTGTTTCACCAAGTACTGCATCATTGTGTCATTTATTTATTCAGTACGATGCTCATTTGATCGCTCATCCATAATATATCATGTAAATCACCATATTTTCTTTCTTTTTTTCCCTCCAGCAGCTGATATAATGATACCAGCATCTCCCCCGAAGCTGCTAAAGTGAGTGAGATGTAAGACGTTTCCAGCTGGTTCATTTTCATTACTTTAATAAAAGATGTTCTGGTAATTTGGAACTTACTTACATAAGGGACAATAATATTAAACTATATCATCTGGATAGTGTGTAGACAATCTATTCAAATGGTGAACTGGCCTGAAAATTTCACTTTCCACTTTTCTAAAAACCATAGAGATTTAGTGGAGAGGGAGGATCATTTGTAACAATAAAACTGTAATAAGTACCTATTTAAGTACAAGAATAGACCCTTGAAACACTAATGGATCATTTGAACACCTAATTAAAATGTATGCTTGTATCACATGGAAAAAATTCAAGAAGAGAGTCTTCTGGAGTCTTTGAAATATTGTTCTTGCAATGTGTACATGTTTCTGTTTCCTTCGATAATGGGTATTCAGCCTCTTTCTCTCTCTCTGTCTGGTCTCACTGCCTGTTGGTCTGTCTGTATCTCTCTCTTTCACACACACACACACAGAGAGTTCAGGGTACTCATTACAAACTGCTCCTTTTGGGAATTAATGTCTGAGCATTAAAAGTCATGATATATAAAAACATTACAAGGTATTTGGCCTCCAAATATTTAGAGTAGGTCCCCTGAGCACGAATGTTCTTTTCAACAAGTCCAATGCCCTGCTTCCCACTCATATGGTTACTCACAATCATGTCTGGGAGATGCAATGCACAACTACACTCCAGCACAACAGAGCAAGCAAAATAAATATATATATATTTTCATCTGATGCAAGATTAACCCGGTCACAGAGCGTGCACATTACCAGAGGCCTGGAATTGGCTCACATAAATGGAATGCAGTCATGCATTAATGTTAGTAATTCCACCTGCGCTTATCCGGCATTGACAAGTTGAAATGTCTTCTGTGAGAAGAGTCTGGCTGAATGTGTTGTTCTGTTCTGTTGAACATTAGAGAAATAGAATATCATAACTAAAACTAAAATGATATCCTGTTTGGTTTATATCATTTCAGTCTTGAACTCTTGTGGAATAAACTCACATGGCACAGAATGGAAAGGGGAAATATGCTGGGGAATTGGGTACATTTATTTATCAGATCTGAAAAAAACAAACAAACAAACAAACAAAAACAGTTAAACTTAAAACTTAAAAATTCCTTTAATGTCCTTAAGGAAATGTGTGCTGCACAGCAGCTCCACAGTCCACACATTTCCTCTTATCACAATTGATATGCTACATTAAAACTTGAACATTAAAAGGAGAATTTTGTTTGCAACAGATAGATAAAGAATAAAATAAACATAATCAACAAATAAACAACAATAAACAGTTCAGTGGTCACCTAACAGGGCCCAACGTGTATATAAACAACATTTTAAACAAAGTGGACATATTTAAATTTTAGATTATTGACACATCTTTTATGTTCTCAAAAGTCAGAAAAAGATTGTGAAAAAGCATAAAATAACTATATACTGATACAAAATTATATATGTTTAAAAATATTTTATAAAATCTATTTTTCACATTTTCTATTAATAATTCCCTTAGGCCATGCACCTTTGGATATTGGCAACAATCATTTAGCATTATAAACTTATTGATTCTCATGCACGTTATTCCATTTCTTTCCAAATTAATTCACTTTATCTCTCAATTATGAGAGAAATACGAGTCAGTTATTAAAATTTACTGTGTCCCTTTTTTATTTCATTTTTTATTTGTGAAGTTTTTTATGGAGTGTAACTTTTCCGACGCACCTTGAAGGCAGCATTAGCTGGGTTAACACTATGCTGACGTGTCGCACCTTTTGCTCCGGAAGGCTTTATTTCAATTTGCTTACGCGGTCGCAAGGAGGCTCCATTCACTCCCATTCATTTGTGCTCCTCAGACCCGGAAAGGTTTTGACGTGTGTGTATGCATGGCACAGTGTGTGTTTCCGGTATAACGTGTGTGTTGATCGGTGGTCAGCCTTTTTCTCTTGGCTTTCAGTAGAACAGGCACTCACTACAGAGTCCCAGCTCCCTCACCTGGTCACCCCCTCTTTACGGCGATACATCTCAAACCAGTGGACATGGCATCCGTTTCGGCACAAGCTCAGACAGCCCCTTCCCAGACGGCTTCTCTGCAAAGAGGAATAGTGAAAATGGTAGGATTTCCTATTATGAATTATGTGAGCTGGCTCGGTGATATAGCTAGTTAGCACAGAGAGCCGAGGGGGGCTAATGAAGGCTAATCTGTAAACTGTATCTTGGCATACAACTTAAATTGAACTTAGTTGACGCCATGAATGTAATTATCTGTTGAATGAAAGTGCTGGCATCATGTTTGTAACAACTGTCATTAACAAGCGGGCTGTGCTCACCTGTCCTGCGGCGGCATGACAGCTAACACTAGTTAGCCGGGTTTGCTACAACTTTGCTGTAGCCTGCTAATGAGCTGAAGCCAGCTGACATTAGCACATGCTTGCTGCTATCCTATGTGGTTAGCTGGAAATAACTCAAACTAACCGTGTCACAGGTAGATGTAAAAGTGCACTGACATATATCAAAACTGTCGAAAGTCCACAGTGAAGAGACAAATGTGATTTAGCTGCCAGGACACCCATGCCTCTTTTTTTTTTTAGCAACTTGTTAGCTGCAGGGTTAACAGATGTTTAGTTTCCCAGCTAACCGCTGTTAGCACTTAGCTCGCTGGCTGGTTTACTGTCCAGTTAGTGATAACTTATATGAGCAAAGTTCATGATGTGTGGTGCTGCTAAAACGCGGAGCTGACAGCGTTAAAACAAACTGAACACACTTATCTTTTTGACCACAATTGAATTAAATTAAAGCGTAGTACTAGCCAATTAGCCTCTAAGCTAACGTCGCTTCACTTGAGTCTCTTTTTAAGAGTTTCCCATACGTGTCATTGTGACTTTTATTCCAGCAGGTTAAAGCGCCTTTTATTCACATTAAACAGGATGTGACTCTGTGGTAGTCGAGCTGGTTAATATGTATGTGAACCAGTTATATTCCCAGACAGCAGCGTTTCCTCAGTGAGCTGCTGGGTGAGACCAACCACGGGAAACTGACACGTAGCTCCAGCTCCAGCTTTCTTTCCCCCCCATAATCTATCTCCCAGTCATCATAGTAGTGGGGAGTCTCCAGTCCGTTCATCCATATGTTAGTTGACCTTTCACTAAGACTTTGGTCGAAGGGCGAGTTAACCGTTTACTCACCAAGATAAAGTTAACAGATTTTCTCACTGTATACCTTTTGCATATCAAAGTAGTTTGACCTGTGAACGGTCCAGTAGGTCCTCTGTGTTTTATCAACCACCAGCAAACTCAGGAACAACTTCAAGTAATGTTGCTTTACTCAATATATTTAAGACAATGTAGATAAACTTTTTTCTTTTCTTTTCTTTTTTCATATTTTCCTAGTATATTGTAACTTAGTGTTTGAACTTCCAGCTTCTTTCCCAGGGTAGCAGATTCATGCTTGAGTGTTGTTTTGACAACCAGAATTAGCAGGGGGTTGATTAGATCAAACATGGCATCAACATGAATCCTGTTATTATCCCTAGTTCAACACACTTGGAACAAACAGATAGAGCCTCAGTTTATTTGTGATATGTTAAGTTATTGCATAAATTGGGATTAGTTTGAAAAGGGTGCTTGTCACTCATATCCCCTCGTAATCATGCACTTTATCAGGGAGAGCATACTGGGCTCATAATCACACTTGTCTCCAGGCATTTGAAGAAGAGCTGTTTTTAGAGCTGCTGTAAACAGGTAGGCACTGTCCTCCCTGGAGAAGTAACACGTGTGAGCAGGTTGTACTCTTGAGGGGTTTATTGCCAAAGGAATTGAGGGTTTTTTGGAAGAGATAGGCCTAATTATAGCACTTTCTTAGAGCCAGAGTGGTTGGATTAATGTGATTATTAGAAGAAATGAATTTCAGATGAACTCCTATCTTTTTTTTTTCCAGGTTTGTATTAATTTTGCCTTTGATTCATTACACATACAGTATACATAATTTAGTAATGCAGTAGCTCGTTCTTTTTAATGGAGTCAGCTCTGTGCCTTGAGAAAGGTTATCATGTTGTCAAGCGAAGCCATGTAGTAGTACTTTCCAAGTGGAACTTGGCCGTTTTGTAAACAGATAGAGGGAGGTAGTGCCTCTTTGGCTCTGCCCCCCCCTGCCCCCAAATGACTAGTCGGTGTGTAACAATGACAACAACCCTTCTGCATAGCCCGCACTTGAAGTGACTGAGTCAGTGGGGAACAGTGGGGATTTGATGGAGGAGTTTATCTTGCCCACATCTTAGATCAACAGCCCCCCTGTGATGCTCCCTGCCTGACACCCTGGAGAGTCCGCAGATAAAAGCTGTTTGCTCAGATTCGTGTAAATGCCGTGGTTGTCAAACCCAAGAGTAGGTTATCTTTTTTTTTTTTTTTTTTAGTATTTAGCTACGTTATCAGATGGCGTGATCTCACCTTGTGTTTCAATGACAGACCGTCGCCATGGCAACGTACAATGTGAAGTTGCTTTCCCAGTTGCTTCTGCAGCTATAATAAGAGTTGTGCAGCCTCCTCTCTTGCATCTTTAAAAGACTTTTGCTCATTTTTAAGCTGCTGGGAGTTTTGTCACTTAAAAAAAACAGATTTAGCATCCATCCACGCAGCAAAACTCAACTTCTGAGCTCGGATCTAATTGACTGCGAAATTGATGATTTCTTTATTTGCTTACCTGCTGTACTTTTTGTTTATCTTGTTTATGTTACACCAATTTCAGATTAATCCAGTGTGACTATCCCCTAGTGCTTATCGGAATGACACTTGCTGCAATTTTTTATGCAGATATAAGGCTTTACTGATGTATTGTTTGAGAATAAATTATAAACTCAAAACTATCACTGTTATCTTCAACACAGGTGACTGAGTTGTGTGTTGTGGTTCCTTGGGTGTCTGACATGTGAATTGCATAATCCTCTTTTTGTGGTGAACAGAGAGCGCTTGCTAAATATAACAATGGGCCAGTACTTCTTGTTGACTGTATCTTTTTCTATCTCCATTTGACACTCTTTTATCGTGATCTCTCCTCCAGGTCTTGTCAGGCTGTGCCATCATCGTTCGGGGCCAGCCCAGAGGTGGCCCACCCCCGGAGCGTCAGATCAATCTCAGTAACATCCGAGCAGGGACCATGGCCCGCCGAGCCGCCCAGGCCCAGCCCGACACCAAGGATACCCCTGACGAGGTGAGTCCCATTGTGTTTGTGTTTGTTTATGTTTATGTGTGTTTGGCAAAGGCAGAACAAGGTCCTGCTAAGTAGCCCCACAGCACCCACTATACGAGAGCCTGGTAGTGGGGTGAATGCTGATGATGTTTTGATTATGTTGAGAAGAGTTTGGCTTCAGGATTTTTGTCATGCCACTTTGCTCTCCCCAGTTCGATTAAATAAATGGTTGTCTAACGATTATGTGTGAATTGGTATTCGCACCATGCCTATGTGTAAATAGTGATGTACCCTAGACATAAACAGGTCAATGCTCCGTTGATCTCAAGGCTTTAAGATACCACTGGTGTAATCTCAAGTTTTCTTATCATGCCTTTGAAAACTTGAAGTCCATCAGTTAGTTTGTGGCAGCCAGATGTTACTACTGTCGGTTCTCTCTCTCTCTCTTTTTTTTTTTTTAAACATTGATTAATATCTACGAGACGTGAGTGTGCGCTGTTTATTTTTTAAGACATTTTTTCCAATTAGGCCTCAACAGATGGTCATGCCTGTTTTCTTTTTATCAGATAGAAAAAAACAAAAAATCAATTGACATCAGCCTGACAGAAAGTTTACTTTGACCAGCATCATACTGAAAAACATGTTTACCGCAGTTTTCACTAACGCAGTTATCCCGCTACTAATTATTGGGCTACTCCATGATGTTTTCAATTCATTAAAGCGGACTGTGAGAAATAATGATAATACAATATTTTAAATAAAATATTCTGTGTGTTAGTTCAGCTGTTTTTTAAATTCTACTACTACTGATGACTCAGGATGCACTTAAGTTACTTTTGATTTACCTCTGGCCACTGTATGAACATAAACATCCACATTCCTGTCTGTGTTGCAGCCATGGGCCTTCCAAGCCAGAGAGTTCCTGCGCAAGAAGCTAATCGGCAAAGAAGTGTGCTTCACCGTGGAAATCAAGACCGCGATTGGCAGGGAGTACGGCATGGTCTACCTGGGGAGAGGTGAGTGCAACTTCCTTGGATGTTCTTTTGCCCTTGATTTTTCTGCAGTGTGTCATAAAAAACTCACAAGAACTCTCTTTTAATGTGGAAATCATATGTCGCACAGTTATGTAACTGTTATTTAGGGCAGCTCAGCAGGCCTCCCAGAGTTCTGCATTTTGAGGATGCTGCTGTCAAACTGCTGTGAATATTCTCTGCTTAACACAGCTTTAGAGTTTGTGTTGAATACCCTAGAGAGTTGTACCTGATGCTAATTTATTAGCATCAAGTGAGGTTAAACTGAGAAGCGCAGTTGAGCGTGTCTCTCTCATCATTGGCTCTTGTCCAGTCAAATTACCTGACCTGAACTACAAGTCTTTTCTCTTCTCGTTTTAGACACATCAGGCGAGAACATTGCTGAGTCTTTGGTAAACGAGGGCCTCGCCACAGTCCGCAGGGAAGGAATCAGAGGGAACAAGTAAGATATTTGCTTTTGTGCTGCTTTCATTTTTACCACTATTTGTTAAGGTTGTTGACATGAATGCGTTGAATGACATTGAATGACATTTCAACTGTACAGTACATCATGCCTAACGCAATGTTGTTAGATGTGAAACATGTCAGATTGTTATCACTAAACTGCTACTTATCTGTATAAAATTAAGGTCTTCATTCTGCCTTTGTCTATATTTTAATCCAGCATCCCAAACAGTATATAGCTACACCATATGCCTTTGGCTCTCTTACGGTTATGTCAAGGTCTCTGCTGTGTATAATGTTTATTGTGATTACATAATCAGATGTGTTGGCACGGCCGACCTCGGGTTTGTTATTATGCAAGACACTGATATCAAGCACTTTCCCTCCAAAACTGTTAGCACAGGCAGTGTGGTCGAAGTAAATTTGGACGTCAGGGCTGGTTTTTGTTTGCAACTCTATAATTAGTTTCACAGAACGAGGAGGAAATCACTGTTGGCAACGCGATCTAATCTGCTGCTCGAACACTGGGCGAATCTGCGGCGCGATATACATAAGTCATCAACTGGTAGACTGTGGAGAATTCAGATTAAGCCACGGTGTCCCAGATGGTGGCAGTATTACCCCGCTGCTACATCAGTGTACCTCCGCAGCCCTTTTACTGCCACATTGCCCTCAGCAGCAATCCCCTAAATACACTTGCACATCCAGAGCTATATGATAAAGTACTGTATATCCCCCCCAGTGGCAGTGTTTGCACATTACACACATTACAAGCAATTTGACTCATGCTGCTACATTCGTATCTTCCAACATGAACAGAGATGATGTGAATATTTTGCCACTAATGACCCATTTCAAGCATTCTGTGCAATGGCCCAGAACAACCGCTAATGTAAATGATGCTTTAAGTGTAAGCGGGCATCATTTGGCCAAAGGGGGATGCCCATTACTCAGCAAGGACTTTAGGCCTCAGTTTTCCCCTCAACGCTCAAGCCTCCAATATCATTGCCCCTCGTGACTGGCTACACTGATCACACTAACTATAATGTGATGATAATTATGGGGGGTGATGGTAATGATGATGGCTTCAGACAGCGCAGTTAAACATGTGCTCAGAAGCTGACTGCAACTTAGGAAAACGGTCAGCCGGCTGATAAGTTTAAGGGCGCGGGCACAGCGTCGAGGAGCGCACCGGAGAACGCTGTGGCACCGTTTGTTTCTTTGGCTACTTCATAAGAGCAAAAAAATAATAATAAGTTTTAATTTCTCAAACACCTAAAAACTTTAAAAGTGAAAATATGATTGAATTTTAAATGTATTCCCACCTACACATTGCAGATGTCAGTGTCTGGCAGATTTGGGTGTATTTACATCGCACTGATGAATTTCACATTGACTTGATCAGTCCTTAAAGAAAAAAAAAAATGCTGTCCTTGGTGCTGAGCCACGCAGCTTTTGAAATGCACTCATCAAGCATCTCCGGCTCAGTCTTATGTCTCAGTTTCTCTAAAAGATGCTTAATCCATTCACTGAGGTGGCTGGTTGGACCCCGAAAAGTTGGTGAGATTCCACGGCGTTACACTTCTTTCCTTCGGAGAGATGAGCGCCACAGGCGGGAGGGTTGACTGATTGGTTTATATAACACCCACCCACCAGAGCAGAGGGGAAGCTTTATTAACATGGAGACACACTGTGCTTTATAACCCCCCACCACCACCACCACCACCGATGCTCCTTTTTAACCGGAGCCCCAGAGGAGTGCTGGCTGAGGGGTGTAAAAAGTCTGGGGGATGAACTCTGCCTGCTCGGGCCTGGCTGCTCACTCAGGAGTGGAACCCTTCCAGTTAAACACACCAGGGAACAGGACTTCCTACACCCTCTTTAAACTGTACAAAGACAACAGGGAGCTGTAAGACGGCTTAGTAAGGTTCAACATTTTGTATCTATTTTAAGTATTTTTGGTTGCACAAGGGAGCCATATGGAGATGAAAGATGTAGCCTACAGCGTGTTCAAATATAAGGGAATTGGAAAGGTTTTTTTTCTTTCCCTTGGTCCTCGTTCCTCCGGTAGTCTTGCTCAGTGTTGCACTTTTCTTGCGCTTCAATCTCTATTCTGATTTTGAAGCAACGACTTGTTTGGAAAGGAGTCGCTGACCTAAAAAGGAAAAACCAGTCTATTTGGAGACGTGGATAAGTTCACTATCATCTGCCTCCACACATGGACTTATTTCTATATCTTAACCAATCTCTGCTTGTCACTCTCTTTCCATTTCTCTCTGTGGCTTTACAATGTCTGCCTCCCTTGATTGCATTGTTAGCGTTTCTCTCTATCTTTGTAGCTTTCTGTTCCTGTTTATCGCATAAATTCTAAGTAGCTTAAACACAATTGACGTCTTAGGGAAAGTTTCACTGTTGTTGCTCAGTAAGCAAGAAACTGTTTTGATTCAATTTCAAGTTCATAGTTAAATCAGTTCGGTGGTGGGGAATGCAAACTTGACACCAATTTGGGCACAAGTCCAAGAGCCCAATCAGGAACACACAACTGGAGAAAAGGTTGTGTGTGTGTGTGTGTGGTATTTTAATTGAGACCCACTTTGAACAGTGTCTTTTTAGGCAGCAAGATGTGAAAAATTCAGTTTATGCACTGTTCATTTTTAAAAAAGGCTTGAGTCAACATAGCTTCTCTTATATCAATTGGGCCTCCTTTGCTCCTTGGAAAAACAAAAGCCTGTTGGCCATTTGAAGTTCTGAATAATTAAAGTTGTACAAGGGCCCTCAAAAAGCATTAGGCTGCACAATTTAGAGAGCCAGCATGGAATTAATTGTGGCGTTTGTAGCCAGCTGCGTGGTTGCTTTTTGAAGGAGCTGTCAAACACGCTTATTGTCTCTTCGCAAAACGCTTGAATAGATTTTTTAAGCACTTATAATCTGGTCATCAGCTGGTTGCCACTAAAACAACAGCGCAGTTTGTCAGGAGCAGCACTTTCTCCGACACTTAATTCAACAAAGCTGGAGCCTCACCAAGCTCATGCAGTCCGCTAATGAGCACTTGTGCACGTTGAGGTTCATAACCAGCGATAGTTAAGTTGCACCGAAGAGCTAAAAACTCTTCCTGTAAGTTGAAAAATTTTAATGAATCCGACATAACAGAAGTTTCCAAAAAAAAGCGACCCTTCACGATTGCCACATGTTGCTGTGATTGTAGTTCTCTACATGCTAATATTTGCCTACTGGCAACACTTCTGGTAGGCCATACGTTAGCCCAGCCTGCACAAGAGCAATTAGAACATCTCGTTCAACTTAACGAGGGCTGCGAACCTTTTCTGCTCATTGGATACGGTGTGTGTCCCTTTTCGACTAGTGTGAAATTAATTGCAACTTGTTAACAGGCTGAGCTAGCTGTGTTATTTTTCAAGTGGGCTGTCAAAGGGGTTTTATGGCACTCGGAAAAGCCTCTGATCTTCACAGAGCTGTTTGTAACCTAGTTATGAGGAATATTTTAACTGCAGCTACCGCGGCATCAGTGCAGCTGTGCACACTGACGGCAGCTTCGCTCTCCAAAGCTTTTAAGGGAACCATCTGTGAAAGTTTCGACGTCGGCTTCACTCAGCTGCAAGTTTCAGTAGCGAGCTAGGTTTCATGCTGCTTAACTAATTCAGCCGAATAAATTTTAATATAGTTTCTGTTTCTTATTTGAAGCGGCACATTGATCTTAAGGCATTCAGCCTTTATACTGTCGGTATGCAAGTGTATCTAAAGGAGATGGCTTGGAACAAGAAGGAGAATATGTTCCATGTTCACATCCTTTTTTTTCCCCTTTTCCCCCAATTCATTGAAAAGCAGCATCAAAAACTCCTCAGTGGATTAAAGTCAAACGGGCAGCCATCTTTTATTTAGAGCACACACGCAGCAACGTATTGATTTTACCACTTTAACAGTTGTTCAGTTTGATATGTGTCTGTTTTTTTTATTGTGTCTTAACCCCCGCTTTTTTTCTCTTTTTTATCTGTGTGACCAGTCCAGAGCAGGCCAGACTCTGTGAGTTGGAAGACCAGTCGAAGTCCTCCAAGAAGGGAATGTGGAGCGAGGGCGGCGGCACACACACCATCCGCGACCTCAAATACACCATAGAGAATCCCCGTAACTTTGTCGACTCCTTGCACCAGAAACCCATCAACGGTAATGAACGTGGGGAGGGGGAAGAGGGAGGAGGGGTGCACACAGACAAAAAAAAAAGCTCTGCCTGGGTAAAAGAAAGACACACATGGCGTCTAAGAACATGCACAATATTACGTAAGCCTCCATTTTCCTCGTAAAAAGCCAAATTTGCAGGCTTCGTTCCAAATATCCACTTCAGGGCATGTAATGGCACACAGTGTATCACCCTTCACCGGCTCATTCCACCAGTCTCTCATCTCTGACCTACCCGAGGTGTAATGTGCCACTCAATTCATTTCCAGGCGACTGCTGTTAACAGTGGCTCAGCTCATTTCACTACCCTTTAATTGAATGGGAAAATGAACCGGGGGAAGGCTTCTTTTTTCTTTTTTCTTCTTTTTTTCTTCGTCTTCTTCCATTCTTTTATTTCTTGTTCTTACCATTCATGAGAGACAGTCAGGGTTGTCTCGGAATTGGAGGCAGCAATCCAGGCAAAGCGCTTTAAATGTGCACTGAGTCGCTGTGAAAACCAGAATACCAATTTCTCTCATCTGCTTATGCAGACACACACACATACACACACACAGGCTTATGCATGCACACAAGTCACACGCAGAAAGGAGGCATGTACCGTATAGGCTGAGAGAACCAATCATCAAAATACAATTTATGTGCAAAATGCCTCTCAGACAGGTGACTCACATCCTGTCTAATTTTTTGAAGTACGTTAGAGGTTACAGCCGCAACAGTTGAGTGATATGATTTTCGGGGACAAATTCAATGTAATACCTCAAAAGCTTTCCAAGAGAATTGACCTTGATGTGTCGCATATAACATTGTCAAAGCCTTAAAGGGCCAGTCCATCCCAAAAAAAAAAATCAGTTTTTGCAGGAGGCTTCATAGGTGGATCTTCTGACAAATAATAAAAAAATAAAATTGTAGTTTCCTTGTTCCCATCTGCGTCTGACCTTTTTCGAGCGTCAACGGCAGCAGCATAGCAAGTAGTGCATTAGCTGTATTCTGGCTACAACAAGAGAAGTGGATTATGCTGCAGGATTATTTGGTGTCTGTCTATAGTTCCCATCCCATCAATATTTTGTTTTTTTGTTCTCCCCCCTGTTGTGAAAACTTGATATTCATTGTAAAGGTGGCTGTAAACTTCCTGGCGCTGTGAAGAAAGGAAGCGCTGACCTTTTTTCCAGAGACCTTTTAAGCCCACAGCAGAGAGTGTTTGATAAAGAGAGATTTTTGGTTGGAGGATCACTTTACAGTGGATCACACAGTCCTGTCGACGGGGCCGTGACATTCTCCACTTTGAGAAGTACCAGAAAGCGATCCTTTAGCAAAACACTTCAAGGCCAGGCGCTCGGTAAACATAGGTTGTCCTCAGCGGATGACAGGTATTATTGTTTTGAATTTGGTCAATATCACTCAGGGCGTCGCTGAAGAAGGAAAACATGCTATGACAACGTTCCCTGGATGACGGAAGGTTAAAATAAGTGAAATAAATTCAGAGATTGGCCCGACTGACCTTTGGGTTATTCTTCCTGGGTGCCCAAGTGTTCAATTGTCAGACCTAAATTTTCCACTATTAAATACAGTGGATATTAGTGATGTGGTCAAGACCACCTAACCCGAGACTGAGTCAAGAACAAGACCAGAGCAGACCAGGACCAAGACAAGACCCAGACCTCATCATAATCATGTGGCTTGATATTTACATTATTCCTCAGCTAAAAAGAAAAGATGATTTTTATATAAAATTATACCATATTTTATTGAAACAAAAGTTTGGATTGAATAGAAGAAGTCTCCCACTTTTGAAACTGGTGCAACCAGGTTTCATGTCACTGCAGCTGTGGTCTTGACTGTTCTTGAGAAAAAATCTTGAGTCCAGCTTGACCGAGACCGAGACAAGGCCAAGTAAAAATGTAGTCGATTTCGAGACGAGACCAAGACGGGCTCGACTAGTGGATATAAAAGAATAAGCAGATCTAATCCATGAGCTTTAACTTCTGTTTGCTTTACATTCTGCTCTCTCTCCTCCCTGCAGCCATCATCGAACACGTGCGTGACGGCAGCGTAGTTCGTGCCTTGCTGCTCCCCGACTACTACCTGGTCACCGTCATGCTGTCTGGAGTTAAGGTAACAACCACCACCACCTGCAGCACTTACACACGACAGTGGCAACGGACTTCGGTAACACCGAGTAGTTAGCAGAAGCAAATGCGTCGTCACTTCTTTAAGTCTGTGTTTGTTCTAGTGGAGTCATATCCGCACCACTAAATTTCCCCATCAATCTCTTTCGCCAAGCCCGGCTTTGCCAATGGACCACTCAAGATAACTAATCTTTCTCATCTCCCCACTTGAAGATATTACATCCATTGCAAGGTGTTCTTTGTCTTGTTGTTTAAAAGGCTTGTCTGCTCGCCGCGCTTGGTGTGTTTATATCTGTCTGGTGTTTTGCCACACTTAAAAGGAGAATACAGATAGCATGTACAGCAAGGTGACATCAGTTAAAAGAGGATAACGGTAGTACACACAGCAGATTATATCAAAAAGAGTGTGTGCACAGAAAAAAAACTCTTCAGAACTACTGGTTGACTGCTGGGAATTGCAGCAGACAAAATGCATGCTTCTTATTTTAACACATTTTCCACCACTTGCGAAATAGCTATTGATTGAGGCATGAGTATTATGGTAATGTTGCTTTCTTTTTTGGTTGTGTTTTTTTTTTCTCTAGTGTCCCACATTCAAACGGGAAGCGGATGGCACAGAGTCACCAGAGGCGTTCGCAGCAGAGGCCAAATTCTTCACCGAGTCGCGTCTTCTGCAGAGAGATGTTCAGATCATCCTGGAGAGCTGCCCCAACCAGATCATCCTGGGCACCATCCTTCACCCCGTAAGACGCAGGCATCCACACTGGCTCGCAGCGGTGTCCTTAAATTTCAGTTTCTCTGTGTAATTAATTAACGTTTCCCTTTCGCCACAGAACGGCAACATTACAGAACTCCTGCTGAAGGAAGGCTTCGCCCGCTGCGTGGACTGGTCCATGGCTGTGTACACCCAGGGAGCTGAGAAACTCAGAGCTGCTGAAAGGTGTGTAACTGTGGCAGAGAACAGATGGGTAATGAGCTGGGTTTGAAGACACTAAGAAGTACACATTAAAAAATTCAGGACATTTTTGAAAGAGGTGGCATTGATGCCTAAAAAACACATCATTAATCATTTGAGTTGGTGGCAGACAAGCTGCCTCATCGTATCATTATTAAATGCAGCTGCTGCTCAGGTGACAGACAGAAGTGCAGGAGCTCACTTTAATTATATACCTATGTAATTATAAAGAGTACATCCAGTTTCTTTAGATATTGGAAGTACTTGTGGAAATTAAATATGCAGATGCACAGATTTATGTCGCCACTGTTTGAGATGAGCAGCCTCACGCCGTTGTGCTGCAGTGACATTCATTCTGCAGTCACTGCTGCAATGACCATTGGCAAGTCATGTAGGAATTTTCCTGCTTTAATGAGCTGTGGCGTTTTCCAGCCAAATTGTTAATTTTTGGTCACTTGATTAAGCCCTTTATGTCTTAATATCTGGCTAATGGTGGAGAGCACCAGTAATGATGATGATGTGATTTTCTTTTTCTTTCTTTTTGTTCTTGGCCAGATCTGCTAAAGAGCGCAAGGTCCGCATCTGGAAGGACTATGTGGCACCCACAGCCAACTTGGACCAGAAGGACAGACAATTTGTAGCCAAGGTGAGGTCTCAATGTAGCTTTTATAATCCGTGTCCCTTCGGTGAAGCTGCTGTCTCTGCTTAATCTTGTCTGAAGCCTTCTTTTTTTTCTTCATTTCTCCATTTGCATCATCTTCCTTCCCATTGAAAGTCCTCACTTATCTTTACCTCTGCACAGAAAAAGCTGAAGTAAGGTATAAAACTTTCAACCTGACATGCAGACATTATCCAGTATGAATAAGACTTGGCTTCAGTGCTCAAGGGAAAGCTGCTCGATTTTTCCCGTCGCTTCCTTCTCTTGATGTCTCCCGCAGTGTTTCCAATTTTCTCCATGCGCTGCAGCGGAAGCAGAGCCACTTTGAGCCCTCTAATGAATTATATCCTCCTGATACTTCTTTTTTTTCACAATTGCTCCGCAACCCCCATTGGATAAAAATAAAATAAAAATCTCTTTACTAAAGGTACAAGGAGGAATGCTCAACAAAAACCTTGAAGCGCTCCCCAGTCAAATTAGGGCCAAATCGCTGGCGTATGCTGTAACAGTGGCACAGAATGACCCCCAGAAGCCAAGAGCTGCAGATATTAGCTTTGGAGGTTATTGGCCAGGGGCCTCATGGGAAAAGAAGTGTCCTTAATATCAAGTACAACGGAGTGCACTCCCTCCAAGTTGTCAGCACACATTAGTTCAAATCAAGCGAGATGGACTCAGCGATACATTTTGGTAATACAGTCTAACCTTATTGTCTCTATGAGATGACATATTACAGCTTCCAATCTGTCGCTTTAACGTAGTAAAGCAACTCCAGCCTTTAAACGTCAGCTTTAAATCTGGTCCCCTATGTGTGCATTTGGATGATGAGTTGCACCCCAGCCTTCCCTGTAGTTGGTATAATTTTCTCTAGGAATGTAAAAAAAAAGTTTAATACCCCCAAAGTTTGTCTTTTGTCTGTGTTTGCTCCCTCCAGACACTGAACTTTTAAGACCCTGAAAAATTCATGGCTAGCCTGAGGGTTACATAAAAGGTGTTGCTTTGGCAATCTGCTTACAGAATGAATTTGATAAACTGCACACACATAAAGAATGTGCAGAAAAGAAAACTGTGTATGTATATTTTTTCCTGAGTCAGAGGGAAGAGGCTGGAGAAAGGATAAAACATTTATATTATCAGTGTGAGCCGTGCTCAGATCTCTCTGAACCCCCCTCAATAAAAAAAAAAGAAGGGTTGGATGTGGGCAGCGGGGGTGGGGGGGAGTGAGGGAACGTTTGGTGGTGAGCTCAGGAGGGGTGCAGCAAAAAGACGAGAGAGGTAGAGCTGTGGAAGCGACGGAAAAAAGTGTGTTTGTGTGGCGCAGCAGAGGGAGACTTGGGGGAAGAGGGATGAAAAGACATGAGGAAGAGGCAGAAAGAAAAAAAAAAACACCCAATCAAGATCCCTGGGACTATGCATGTCCTCTTTCTGGTATTTTTTTTTCCTGTGTGCTGTGCTGTTGATGCCCCCAGTTAAACCTTGATGCACTTTTTGATCTCTGTAGGACCCTTCTCCATCCTCGCTTTCTACTCTCTTCTACTCTTTCTACTGCTCCCCCACCCCACAGAGGAGGCTTGCTGTCTGTCTGCTCCTGCTATATTAGTCAGTTTATTTAAGGGATTAATAAGACATCAGCAGCTCCTGAGACACCACTGCTCTGGGCAGATGTCTTCTCCTCACTGTCACCTTTTAGCACAGAGTCAGTTTTTGGAACATCGACGCGATCTGGGTGAGGGGGGGGTGGTAGCTTTAAAAGTTTGTTCTGAATAAAACCGCGGGCCTCTGAAATGGCAGCAGGGACCATGTGACAGTGGGGGAAAAAAAACTTTCCCTTAAAAGTGGCTTGCAGTTGTGATGGAAAATGTCTTGCTGACCCTGCAAATGGTTGAGCTGCTTTAAAGCTAAGTACACTGCTGGACAGGCTAAGGTTACTCAGGCCTGTCTCTAGCCCCCCCCCCCCCCCCCCCCCTTCTGCACTTGTTCCTGTGACATTTGTCGGCACCTAATACTGCAATGCACCGACTCTCCCGGGGACACATCTATCCATCAATCCCATCATCATACACTCCTCCCCTCTGCCCGTCCACTCTACTTTTCACTTCTTATTATCTGAGTGATGGATAGAGTGGAGAGGCAGAGCAGGTCCAATCCCCACAAGTCAGTCCTGCTGACGCATCTTCCTTTTTGACTGTCTCGCCCCTCTCTCCTCCCAGCTCTACTGGGACTGGGGGGGTAGAGCGGATGTAGGCCATTTCCCAATAGTCGTTCTCTCCCCTCCTTTCCTTTCCTATCCTTTCCTTTCCTTCCCTCTCCCCTCCCCTCCCCTCCCCTCCTATCCCCTGGGTAACCACCGACCTGCAAGGTGATGGATAAAAGGTGACGTGGTGTAAACCTCTTTACCAGCCTCTCATCGCTAGCTTTTCAGGAACACTGCTGCGGTCGGTGCTTTCCACTCCACCAAATCCACACGAGCACCGGTGGTTCACATGCAAAACCCACTGTGAAAGTGTTCTGTTATGCCTGAGAATTATATGAAGAGTAATGGTGCCGCTTCCCTCCCACATGAGCTGATGACATTTGATGCTGCACCTTTTCATTCTTAAATTCTTATCAGAATGATTTTACCCTGTTGTTGCCAAATTGACAAGTGGAATAAATGGTATTTTCCAAGTTAGAAAAAGAAATCACAAAGACGCCAGTCTTCACAATCTGCCCGATAACACCTCTGAGGAGCTCCACTGTCACACTTTAAAATCGACTGTGGCAGAGTCGCATACACCGAAGCATATGTACCTCTTTATCCCGCTGCGTTTTTATTTATTTGCATGGAAATCCATGCAAAGTTGCACATTGTTATACTCGGCTTACATGATTTTCCACCTCTGGTGGTGATACATGACAAGAATATATGCTGATGAATACATTTTCGGTGGCAGACAGGAAAGAGGACTGCTGTTTAAAACCAGTGGTGCAAAGGAGCAGTCGGAGACATAATTAATATACCTGTACATTGGCTAAGAGAGAGACAGATGACAAGAAAGACACTTTTGGCTCTGTGTATGTCCCAGTTAAAATAAGTCAGACAGAATGGTTACAAGGTCAGACAGGTTCTTTTGTAAGAAATTAAAAGAGTCATTTTTGTGTTCGGATGATGAGAAACGGGCAAATTGGTTCCTGCCCTAGTTAAAATCAGTCAAGTGGAAGGGCAATAAGGTGAAAAAGTCTCTCCAGATTATTTGTACCTGTCCCTGGATAATGTCCTCCTACAGTATTACATGCTCATCAGCCTCTTCAGTGGCCGGACGCCAGCGTAAGGTGTTCATCATGGCATCAAAACACACCAGCGGTTGATGCGAAACCGTGCAATTTGGGTGACAAATCATCTTCCACTGGCGGGCGAGAGCGAGAACACTCCCCATAGGTGTCGCTTTTCAGGGGAGTTGATCTGCCATGAGTAATGAGTAAGTCCTGGCTAAGCCCGCGCTTGGCCCTGTGGTTAAAAACCAACTTAATGGATTCGACTGACAACCCAAACATTCCCCGACAGTAGCCAAGAATCCTCCTTGTGCTATGACTGATCTTGGCCCCCACACTGCAGATGTCATGTCGGCCACGGGCAGAGGGTGGCAGTAGATCCCCACCTCTGGAGTGTCAGATTAGACCAGTGAGTCATGTTGCCTGCCTATTTGTCTCCCCCCACAACCCCCCCTCCCTCTGCCTGCTCGCTCAGCCCTCATGGCAGCTACTTTGCAAAGACTTTTTTTTTTGCTCTATTTTTCTATCTCTTTTCCATCTTTCCCTCTCTGCCTCTGCTCGTGTGATATTTGCGGAGAGATTACACTCTGTCTTTCTGGTCTTTCGCTCCATCTTTCTGTTCCTCTGTATCTCGGTTGCATGTTGATCCGTCCTCCTTCGCCTCTCTTCTTGTCTCGCCTCCTCCGGCTGATAATTAGCCAGTAAATGCTGAGCCATTTTCTTCTGCTCCTGCCACATTCTCTCTCTTGCACTTTATTTACTTGGGCAGGCCACAAAATGACCTTGTTACAGTGTGAATTCGTGTAGGCTGGTGTGCGTGTCTTTCCGTGTGCATGCATGCCCCCCACCACCCCCCCACCCTCCCTCACACTTACTCATTACACCTCTCCCCCTCTCTGTCTCTCTCCCTCCTGCTCCCTATGTCTCTGTATCTCTCCCACTCAGCTCAGTGATTAGTATATGATGTATTTTGGCTGCGGTTGTGGGCAGCCTATTTAGCATGTAGGCTGGTCTAATTTCTGTTCTCTGGTGGCAAATGCAATGGCAGTCTGATTTGTTTTCATGGAATAATACATCACCCAAAAGAACCTCATACACCTGGATTTGAATCTGTCATACTCTCTATCAACAAAAAAAAGAGGTCCAACTAAGCTTTAATAATTCACAATGATTTTTTTTTTTGGTGTTTTTGTTTTTCTACCACACAGTCAGGCACAAAAAAAACACCCACACACAGTCCAAACTGTGTTTGAAACGCAGCTCAGACCTGCTGCATCTCTCACTTTTTAGGACTGGAGCTTGCACACAGCCTACATCTGAACTCCAGCTTGAGTGATGGCGAGGCCATTTAATGCACATGTGGGTGGCAACATGTGTAGGGCGATTGATTTCTCAGTCCCTTGCAAGCGGCCTACTTAAGTGTGCTTGGTTTGTATGCCTCCTTCATCTCAGTCCCATATACCCTCAATCTGTCTCTTTACCAGGGGAGGGCACATACTGGAAGGCACATAAACAGTGAACATAGACAAGGCTGAGTTTATTTAATATTTATTCCACACTTCATTATAATTCATGAATTTAACCAGTGAGTTTATCGTCCTCTTGAGATTTGTATCATTTCTGAAGGAGGGCATTAGTTTGCACATCCCTGTGTGTGTACCGGACAAGCCAGACAGTGTTTTGGGTTTGCTGTTCTTTATAGTTACAGTCCAGTACTAGACTAACACTCCTGCGAGCTGTGAGTAAACAGCAGTAGCCTTGAACGTCCACCGGCAGTCTCCTGAACTGCACCTGCTATAAAGTGTGGTTACACTTGTAAAGGTCTCCAAGACAAAGTGCTGCCAGTCAGTTTTTGGACTGCGGGCTGCGTAATGCTCCACAAGTCTATCTTTAACAGGATGTTTATGTTTTAAAGCTTTCCCTTGCACTCTGTCTCCCTTCGTTCTCTCTCTCCCTCCTTGGTGCCAATCCCCCAGATAGCGGAACGTCCTCCATCTGTCCTCCAAAAACCTTGTCGGCCCTGCTGGGACGACTTAGCTCGCTTGCTTACTCAGTCACTCAAGGATCACTCTTTCTTACCTCACTCTCGGTGCCTTCTGCTCGTGACAGCGCACGATCTGCACTGTCACTCTCCGTACGCCTTTGAATAGATCTCTTCCTCTCCATTTATCCTTTACCTGCTCCTTCTCCTCCCGTCTTTCTCTCAGTCTGTCTGCTCACTCGCTCAACAAAATGCAGCGCCAGTCTTTTTGCTCCAACACCCCTCCATCCTGCAGGGGTGTTTATTCCCCTCCAATAGATTTACTTTTTTTCCCCCTTTGGACCCTTGAATTAATTTCATTTTTGTTTACAATGCCCGATTACATTCCCAAACCTTTCTCCCTCTATTTTTCTTAATTTCTTTTTTTTTATATTAACCACTCCCTCTTCTTTGTTCTTCTGCTCCTGCAGGTGATGCAGGTGGTTAACGCTGACGCCATGGTGGTGAAGCTCAACTCTGGAGAATACAAGACCATCCACCTGTCCAGCATTCGACCCCCCAGGATCGAAGGAGAGGTACAAACAAAACCTGTGTGTGTTTGTCTGAATGTGCGTCTGTCCACAGCTTTGCACAGAGTGAGTGGGCACTTGTGTGTGAATAGGTGCCTGAACACAGGCTCCCTATTGTAACCATCTCTCTCTGTTTAATTTCCATGCCCTCTTCTCTTCCCTAACACATTAGCCCTCTCTCTCTCTCTCTGGCTCTCTCTCTCAATGACCATGGGAATACTTTTGGCCACATGGTGGCGCCCCCGTAGTTGGGGCACATGCAAACACAGTGAGACACTTGCACACACCCAGTGGTTGCAGCACTGCAGAGAGTGGGGCAGATCGATTTTTTTTCCTCTTCTTCTTTTTTTTCTCTCCCCTCTTTCTTCTCTACACTGCCTGTTTTTCTCAAAAAGATTGCACACATGCTTCCAAACATATATTTAGTGACAACAGGGGAGACGTGCTTTCTTTCTTTTCTTTTCTTTTTGAAAACACTGGGCTGTACCTGAAAGCTTACATGTTCACAGTGACACCTGGACAGACAAAGTCAACTGTTGTGGATGTCAACCGTCATCCCACTCCCCCTCCTCCCCCCACCCCTCCCCTCTCCTCCCCCATCACTCTCCCATCTCTCATTATCACGAAATTTATCGACTGAAATGAAACTCTTTCTTTTATTTTTCGGGGAGAGACAGGGATCGATCGTTGTTACTTCTCCATCACCACTGGTGTCTGAGTCTCTATAAAGGCTATCATTTTGTAAATAAAGGCCTCAAGCTGTCTGGAAATGTCACCCCCATTAATTAGAAAGTTTTGGTGTCACAACAGTACTGATTTTTTTTCTTTTTTTTGCTTTATTATTGTCAGAGGGAGAGTTTCAATATTTGAAATGAACCCCTTCTCTCCCTTTGTTTAAAATGTCTGAGGCTGTTTGACAACCGCTCCTCCAGCCGACACTCTGTTTACTGTAATATCCATTAGTACATAAGTCATGTCTCACATTTCTCTGTTCAGAGAGGGAAGAGACAGTCATGGTGTTGTGTTTCTGTCAAGGGAGTGGTTGTAAAACTCTGATTGCAGAATGTTTGCAACATCCCTTTACTTTCTTTGTTTTGATTGTTTTTGTTTTATTGACTCCCTCTCTGCTTCTCCTCCATTTTATGGTCGACTCTCTTTCTATCTTTCCTCCTTTATTGTTGTCTAGTTTAGCTTTTATCCTCTCCCCCCCTCTCCACGACATCGTCTTTCCCCTGGCGTCGTTAGCGCCTTGCATCATTAAGATACTGCTCCGTATCTCTCTCTCTTTCTCTCTTTGCCTTTTCCTCCTTCCCCCTGTTTTCTCCTCCACAGTCACTTACTCCTGCTGATCTTTCCCTCCGGGTAGCCAGGCTGTGGTCAGATCGTTGACCTGCACTGTTGCCCTTCATACGTGTTTCTTCTCTCCAGCTCTCTGTGGTTATAACAAGCTTCTGGGAAAGAACACCTCTCCATTTATTTTGTCTTCCTGCCCTTTCTCTTCTTCCTTGCATTGCTCTGCTTAAGCTCCCAACACTAAAGCCCTGGTGCTTTCCTGGAAACTTCTCTCCACTTCTCTCGCTTTCCTGATTTACCACCTCACCTCCCCCTCTCTCCCTCCTCCTTTGCACTCCTTTTACCTTTGATTTCCCACTCTTGTCTTTCTCTCTCTCTCGTCTTCCTTTCAGCGCACGTCTCTCCTCTGTCTGTCGCTCTGTCTTTGTCTGCGCCAGATGCTTCAGCAGTATGTGTTTTGTGCTTCATTACACTGTCGTATGTTGCAGAGGGGGCGGCGGGGGCCTGAGAGACAGGGGGGCCAGGTGTGAATGTTTGTGTGTATTGTATCGGTGTTGTATTGCCACAGTGTTGCATGGCCGTCTCTTGCAGTTCATGCATATTTAATTTGTTGTTGTATGGTTGCGAGTCTGATTACTCATGTTAATACCATGTCTGTTTTGGTACTTGCTCACTTGACTTGCAGAGTGAATTGTACTCGCCTGCATAAAATATCACTAATGCAATATGCATCTTGAACCTTAATCATGCATCTTAATGTGGCTACTTCCCATAATGCATCATATCAGGTCATAAGGCATAGTGGTCAGAGTTTACACTTAATCTTAAACTGGAGCGACAGATAACCAAAAAAAGTTTTTCCTGGCTTTTTCTGACTAGAGGACAGTTTTTTTTTCAGTGGTGGTGTTTCATTTAAAAAAAAAAAAAAATCTTACATTTTGTGTTTTGTTTTTAATAAGGGTTGTTCATGGTGCTGCTGCTGGTGTTGTTTGTTAGCTAGTTATTTCTGTCTGTGAGCTAAAGAGCCTGCCCGCCTGCCTGCCTGTCTGTAACGCTGTTGGCTCAGCTTTAAGTGTCGTCGCTATGGCAGCAATGCAGGGTTGTGGCGGGTTTACCGAGGATGTGACGAGCCCTCGGACTGTAAGGTAGAATAAACACAACTGACAGACACAAGACGGACTGAAATGTCTCCGCCTCGTCTCTCGACTAAATATATTTTCCATATTCATACATGAGAATTGTACGTCCTGTCTCATTTGCCGGCAGGTCTTTGTGTCTGATCACTAAATTAGACAAGTGAGCTGTTTCCTTAGGTGAGCAGGGAAACTTAATTTCATGCCTTGTCTACACTGCTTTACAGACGCAGATGTAGTTATAGTTCACATTGTGTCAGTGGAATCTATGCGGGACAATGTAATCTGTTAATTTTCCACTACTATTGCTTGAACTACATTGAAAGCCAATCAAATTTATTGTGTAGCACCTCCGAAAATTGCTGCTCATCTGCCAAAGTATTTGAAACACTTGGCAGCTACGGCTAAAATCTGTGGGTAGAGGTTTTTTTTTTTCCTTCTTCCTCCACCTTGCTTAATCGGAGAGCGTAGAAATGCACATCGAAGAGGGATACACAGAGTAACAGCATAGACAAACAGAAAAAATGTGTGATTTTTCTTTTTTTCTTTTTTAAGGGGTCTATTCTTACCTTTAGGTCAAGTGAGTGTGAGGTCACAGCAGGTATCTCTCAAACAAGAGCCCCACACAGTACACACACTTGACACCATGTTGGCTAACAGTGTAACGAGAGAGCCGGCCTCTTGCTTACAGAGCGAGCAGACAGACACAAAGACATTGTCACGGTTTGCAACACAGCTTACACATACACACACACACACACACACACACATGGGAGAGACATGCTTGGTTAAGCTGCATTAGCCTATGTCAGGAAACATCTTGGAAATTGGCGTCAGCGTGTGCAACAAACATGGATTACGCAGGCATGTGCCCTACGCATCCAGATGTGCGCATGTTAGCACTGTAGCCTATACGTGGATCTGAGCTCCAAGGAAATATTTGGTATTGTGACAATTGTGTGTGTGTGTGTGTGTATTGTGCGTATGTATGTGTGTGTGTTGCACTTTCTAGAGGTCTGTAGGGATTTTCTTGTGCCAGTTGTCATTATTATCTCTGTCTGTCTGGATGTGTCTGTGCACCGTTTGACCGTGCATTCTGCAAGCGAGGCCGTTTATGTTTGTGTGTGGGTGTGTCTGAGTGTGTGTACTGTTCGGGGGTACTGAGGCCAGATGCAATGTACCAGTGCACTGATGAACTGTGACAGTTCCTGCCAAGCCCCTTTCCTCCCCCTCCTCCTCCTCCTCCTCTTCTTCTCCCCCCCTCCCAACTCCTCTGGTTCCTTTTAGTCTTCTAACACCACCACATCCCCCTCCCTCCCCCTCCCTCCCCCCCTTCATGACTACACTAATTGTGCTCAGACTGACAGATTGGTGGACCAATGGTGTCTGGCTGCAGCAAAAACATCGGACCCGAATTTGCCTCACACGTGCCCCCACACCCCTCCCCTTCCACCCCCCAGTGTTACTGCTGTGGCATATCTTCAGATGTTATTTTGAGCTAGGGAGTTGGAGTCAGCTTTTTCTTCTCCCCCCCACCTCTGTTTTTTTTATTATTTATTTTTCATCTTTGCTCTCTTTCCCCGTTTCCTCCTCCTCCTCTCGTGTGCAGCAGGACAAGCCCAGCGTAAACACGAGCGTGGAGAGATGTCTATGCTACTCAGTGACTCACTCACACACCCACTCACTCACTCACTAGCTCGCTCGCTCACACTCATTGTGTTTGTGTGTATCTCCGCTTTTGACGATGCACATGCGTCGAGCCTCCAGTGTTTGTGTGTGTCTCTTCATGCATTGTAATGTATGTATGTGTGGTTATGTGGTTTAAGTAGGGTTCAGGACGGTGCTGATGGAGCACATCCAGAGGTCAACCCGCTGTCCTTATATAAGGCAACACAATGACTATGGCTCATCCCCACGCTACTCCATAGAGCCCTGCCTACTCGTCTAACCTCTCTTCAGTCCACCTCTGTGTGTGTGTATGTGTGTGTGTGTGTTGACACTGTCGATGATTCTTAGTCTCACAGTACATCTTTCATCTTCCTGCTGCAGCCTCTCATAAACCATCTATCCTCTCCACTCCACCCCTCATCTCTTTTCTTTCTTTTCCTCTGTCTCCTTCTTATTTTTACTTTCACATTATTAGGTTTATTTTTATGCTGGAACATTGCACATTGATTAGCATTTCTGTAAATACAGCCGTTTCAGCTCAGGTCTGGAAAGTCTGGCGAAGTGTGTGTGGGCAGACTTTGACAATCTTCACCTCTCCGTATTACCTACGAAGTACAATGAATAAGTTTACTGGAAGACACATCGCTAAACACAAACAACCCAATTTTATCGCTGTACGGCTTCTGTCATTTCACATATTATTATTTTGATCTGTGCAGCTAATACAGACAGTACAGTATGGGTTTTTGTCGCTACTGCACTGCACAGGATAATGAACTCTTGTCTCACAAGTGCAGTCAAGACTGCGAGGTCTTAAGAGAAGGTGGTAGAATATGGAAATAGAAAATGTGTTGTAATGTTGTCATAGCTAGTTGGCTAATTATCTCCTGTAGTGTGACACGGAGGGCTCAAATACAATGAAAGATGAAAGATTTATACCACATTAAGCAGAACGTGTGGGACCGAATGACAGACAGGGGTAGAAGATGGCAACAACCAAATCACAACTCTGCAATGTGAAAGACACTTAGGAAGGAAGCAAGAAGAAGGAAGTATTAAGAAAACTTGAACTAAAATGCTGTAAATACAAGTATATTTTGAATATTTGTGTTTTTTTATTTCTAAGTGAGTTAAAATCAGGATACACATTCTCAGGCAACATGAGTTGGAATAAAGCTGTCGAAAATCGATCCTCGTTTTTCAAGAGCGTTCAAAATTTGTTAAAGAATCGGAGCAGATACGGTTTTATAATAACCAAATCCTCAAACAGACGGCCCCATCTGCTCTCTCTCTCTCTCTCTCTCTCCGCTGTGTGTTTGTTTCTCTTCTTCCTACTCTCCTCTGTGCTTTTTTATCCACTCCCTTTCTCCTCCGCGCTCATGTCCCCATCCTCCAAATCTTATGTCTGGCCATGTGTGTGCCCTCAGCATGCCCCTAGCCTGGCATGACAAGCTTTGACCTGAAGTTTTTGGTAGAGGATGACAAGAAAGGAGGGTCACCCCCCCCCCCCTCCCCTCACTCCCCTCCCTCCTTCGTGACTCATTTGTGCACTATTGGCTGGATGAGGCAGATTAGTAGCCAGGGTCCCTCCTCACCACTGGATGAATATTTTTTTATTTTTTTGTTGGCTCCAATGCACCATTTGGCTGTCACTGTTGAAAAACTAAAGGCTTGGCTCACTTGTGTTTGTGTTGCTGCAGCAGAGGAAGTTATTCAAATGGCATTACACTGGAAAAACAATGTGATGGTTCCTCTTGAGAGATGCGAGTGATAGACAGACCTTAATATTTAATAGACTTTATTTTGAAGCAGACCATTTATAAACAGCATGGTGCAGCAGGTTAAAATATCCTCTTGCATAAGCTTTGTCCCCCTTTTTTCAATAGTTTGACTTGTCTGTTGCAATATTGGCGACTTTAAGCGGGCGGCACTGCAGTTAGTCTAATACTGCATCACCATATCTGTCTGCAGGGCCAGTCTGACCGTCTGTGTGGTCCAGAAATTATAAACACAACACTGCACATTTGAGTCGCAGTGTGACCGCCTCGCTCGGGCAGCCAGTACTTTAGCTTTATTTATTTATTTATTTATTTATTTTTAAATACGACATCCTTATTAATGACAGCACACAGTCAGAAAACAGTCTGCATCACAGCTGCCCCAGTAATTTTACCTGCACCAGTTTGTTAGGAGCTAATCATGATTTAAGTGGCTGGCTTTTTTTTGTCGTTTGTTTTTATGCTTCCACAGGTAACTTCATTCTGAAAGCCAGATTTTTGTTTTGTTTTGTTTCTATTCCAGGATCAGATCCAGTCAGTTCACTAAATGACTTATTTGTATTCTTCTGTATGGGTAATAATTCTGAAATTTGTCATTTGATTTTGTATTGTAGCTCTATAACCGGCAATATCCTTCATGCTCTTGCTTCAGGAAGTGTATGCCCCCTCTCTCTCTCTCTCTCTCTCTCTCTCTCTCACTCTCCATCACTCTCTCTCTCGATCTCTTTCCATCTGTCTTTCTCTCCTGCACCGTCTCCCTCTCTTCCACTCCAGCCCTCTGCAGCCATTTGATGTTTATGCATGCACAATTGAGTAATGTTGTTAGGCATACAATAGTAAATGTTGACTGTTTGTCTAAGACTCCCGGTGGGCTTGTTAATCAAAAAATAATGTCCGCTTTGTCTGGGACACATGCAGCACGGCGGCGTGGTCCTCTCAGGAGACGGGTGGTTACACACAAAAAACAACGCACACTCTGCTCCATCCGATAAAATGTAAAAACTAAAGGCCTAATACTGTACACTGACTGACCCCGTCCCCTCCTCCTCCCCCCTCACAACCAACGCCACAGCCAAACATCAGAGAGCATGATGTGCTCCTGAGTCATGATTTCACCCTTGAAGTTCCAGAAGCTGCAAATGCTTCCAGCAGCAGCAGCAGCAGCAGCAGCAGCAGCAGCAGCAGCAGCCACACATTTGCAGTCCAGCCCCTGCAGCCCTGCGACACTGTACAATCCAGCTAGCGTCATGCCTCTGCAATAGTCAAAGATGATTCCTTAGCTTTTTTGGGGTAATTTGGAACGAAGGGGAATTTACCCCAAATAGAACAGAACTCCCCCTGAGGACAGTGAGAACAAACTGTTGTTATTGGGTCATGGTTGAGACAGTCAGTGACTCCTCTCATCTGTCTGTAACCTTCCTGCAGCAGCTGCATGAGAACAGTCGTGTGGGGTCGACGTGCGCCGACTTCGTCTCATTTAACGATGCTAATCTTGTCAATTTCATCAGTCAGGTTTAGAGTCAAATAATTAAAGTTGTCACAATGTTGTCTACGTTTTCCACACAAGTTATTGTCCGGGGAGAACTGCAACTGATGTGGACCAAATTGTGAAATATCTATCATTGATTAAATCCCATATTGATCTACGGAGGGTCGGTCCTTTGAAAAACCATGAGTGGTGTTTTGATTTTAAAGAGGAATTATGACAGATTTTCACCTTAATCAAACAGCTGTGGAGTAATTGTGATGGTTAAATGACTTGTTTCGTGGAACATGGAAGCTCTCTGCTTTCCTCGTTGCATCTCTTGGCCAAAAACCAATCATCGCTTCCAACTTGTTGTCCCAGATCTCGTCTCACGAGAAAGATGGACTGCTTCACGGCACTACAATCTCGTTAACGTCACCCACCTCGGTAGACATCGCTCTGCAGATTGCCTTCTCTCTGGCTTTGTTGAAAACAAATGCACTGTTTTACAACAACGCAAGTTTTTACGACAATATGCACTCCGAAACTGTAGGGGGAGCTCCATCGAGAGAAAAAAAGCGACCAAAACAGCGAAAAAAGAGTTGCATAGTTGCCCTTTAAACATTTCCTGCCCCCTCATGTTTTAGCGTGCTGCCATCATGAGGACAGAGGTTAAAGTCACACCGGAGTAAGACTTCAGCGTGGAGAATGTGATCATCAGCGTGTTCATCCTGACTGCCTGCGCTCCGAGTTGTAACATTTCCCTCTCATTGTCTCATTTTCTTGTTTTCTGACTCCTTCACCTCGCCGTCTTCCACTCAGTCTCGCTTCATTCCCCACAGACCTTCTAAAAGGAGGAGGAGTAGTACCTTTTGTCCTCTTTGTCTTCTCCTCCACTCCTTGTGCCTAATTGGCATAGAGTGCTGACATTTACACTCTTCACCCTCAGTGACACAGCTTCCTTTCCACCGTAAAACAGCTTATTAGTTAGAAATGATTCTTTTTTTTCCCTTTTTTTCTCTTCTGCCCTCCGTTTTGGTTCATTCTTTACTTTTCCCTGTTAAAAGTTATCTCGTTGTTTTGACCTGTGTCTATCAGAACTCTACCGGCCCTGAAAATTGGGTTCTGTGTGCGTAAACACCCAAACCATCATCCAGTGTCTGTGAATTCTCTTAATGTCTAACATAAAGACAACTCGCTTCCAAAAGAAAGGATTTCACCTGGGTAACGTCAGCTTGGTGGAAGTTATCCTCATCCCCAGCAGTGGACGGCTCAGCCCCGGAGCTCAGGCACAAAATGGAGGATTCCTGGCTGGCAGCGCTCCTAAAAGGCCCCATCATCCCACCGCAACCGACTTGATAGGGATGAAAGACCCCGACAATAAGCCCCGGCTGACACAAAATGGAGGACATCGGGGCTCTTGGCTGAGCGGCGCGGGATTTCCACCGGCCATGTGTGAGATTAATTCACCTCCGAAAGTTCCATGCTGCGCTGACTCCGCCAGTGAAAAGTGGAGTAGGATGAGAGCAAGAGGGAGTAAGAAAAGAAAGATAGAAAGCTATTAAAACTCAAAGGTTATTACGTTCCTGCCAAGGTTAAGGGAACTCTGTTGGCTGGTGGATTTGGCAGGTCTCAGTACTCCCTCACCAGGACCGGTCCGGCGGGCCCTCGGTGCAGTCATGTTGACTCATTCATACTACAAACATTATTTTGGAAGGGAAAGAAAAAAAACGAAGAAAAAAAAACCGACTGCCACTAAAACAGAAACATCGCTCAGTGTAGATATTTTTCTGTCGCTCGTACGTACGAGCACATGTTCACACAGCCGCTGCTCCCCATGTGTCTTATCTCCTCATCCATCTGCCCAGCTGTGCGCCGCACCTTGCAGCCCCCCTCCACCCCCGAACAACTGGAGGGGCATTAAAAATGAATGAAAGCCCCTTTGAATAGAAGAGGAAACGAGGAATTAATCCAACTCCGTTTGTTCATCTGGAAGTAGTGTTACTTCTGTTTGCGTGACAGATAATGACGGCGCTCATAGAGGAGCGTGGGAGGGGCAGGGGTGGCGAGAATACTGGGATTGTCATTCATAGCCCTGTTCCTCCCGTTAGCGCCTGTCGTTTATTTTCCCACTGCGTCATTGTCATTTGCTGTATTATTTTTTTTTCATCCCGCCCCTACAAAAACGGCACCTGTCACTGTGTGTGTGTGTGTGTGTGTATGTCTTTTCACACTGGGAGCAACACAAAAACCTCAGCCTCCTTTGAAAATGCAAATAGGTTCTATTTGTGGCCTGCTCCTGTCAGAGAGTGGGTGAGCGTATTGAGGGAAGTTTTTTTTTTTTTTTTTTTTTGTGTGTGCAGCTGTGTGTGAGTGAATGTGTGGCATGTGGCTACATCTGTGTGTACAGTACACATGTGTGCGCACACATGGCGTCAGCTTGCCTTTATGTGTGTCTGTTGAACGCGTCTCTGGCGTCTCTGCCTTGTGCTGCTAGCATCTGTGTGTCCTTGGTAACGGATTATTTCTTTCTTTGGTGCAGTGTGTCAGTATTGACAGCAAGAGAGATGTTTGTATTTGAGGAAGGTGTGTGTGTGTGTTTGACTGTGTGGCTGAAATGTTGCATTTCACTCTGCAATAGTTTTGTGTATTATATGTTATTGTGTGTGTGTTTGTTGATTTGTTAAGCCTTGTACCTTTTGCAATGAAAATAACGTTATTTCACTCCATCTCCTTTTCCATTTTCTTCTTTCCATCCCCACCTCTTTTTCCCGACTCCTCTCCTCTCCCCTCTTTCATCCTCCCTCCATCTTCGCCCAGGAGAAGAACAAAGACAAAGACAAACGGTTCCGTCCACTCTACGACATCCCCTACATGTTCGAGGCCCGCGAGTTCCTGAGGAAGAAGCTCATCGGTAAAAAGGTACAAGGACTTTCAAAACTGTCACCTCTTATACATGCAACGTGATTGTTTTCTAATCAGCTTTTGATTAGTTAAACAATATGTCTAAACAAGAATCCCCCCCCTCCCAGTGGCTTTACATGCGCTCCAACACCCTTTCCCCCTCGTCAGCAGCCGAACACACGATTCTGAATCCCTAAGCTGAAGGTGTCTGTTTCTCTGCCTCCCTCCGTGTGAATACCAAGTGCTCCCTGTGGATGCCCTGGGGCTCAGTATTGGCCTGGACGCACCCTTTAAACAAGCAGTGTTGATTTCCCCCCCTCTTGTGTCTATTGATCTGCCGGGGTCTGTACACCTTGGGGGCCGCTATGATTTACACACATCTGACCCAGCACAACTCGGCAATGAGCAAGAGAGCACTTTAGAAAACACACACCATTGCTTGAACATCTGCTTTTTTTGTGTAAAACTTGAACCGATGAACTATGAATTGAGGTTTTTCGGTATGAGAAAAACACTTTAAATGGGGGTAATGTTTTAAAAAGCAAACTTTGCCTCCCAGATCAAGTTATATTGTTTTTACACCAGGGTACCCTCAGTAAATCTGTAAAAAAAAAAATGACTCCGGCATTCTTGTCATTGTCCGCACAGTAGCAATTTTGCCACCTCCAGTGGCAGTAATGGCACAGGGAGAGGAGGCAGCGCTTGCTCATAGGCATGCCCAAAGCTGTTGTCCACCGCCTGAGTTGAATGATGGTTTATGTTTTTCCAAATAGTTAACTCTGACTCTTGTCAGATGCACACAGGGCCGCGTTATAATGGGAACCCTGCCGAAAAAGATTGGAATCTTTCTCGCAAAAATCTACATGAAAATGTAGTTGAGGGTGCAAATTGATGGAAAGCGCTGTCAAAATGGTGCATTTATGCACAATCATACTGCCAAAATGACTTCCTTAGTGGGGAGTTATCTCATAAATTCCACGCTGTGTTGCAGCTGACTACCAAGTATCAGTCATTGGAGCTTAGACCTTCACAAATCAATTCTCAGTGTCCTTTTTAAACAAAAAAATAAAATCACAGCCTGTGTTGCTGCTGAGCTGAGAATGTACTGATTTCAGGGGTCCACACCACAGCACCCAGTTAATAGATGGAACAAGCAATCCCGTGTCACACACACTTTCTTAAGTGAACAGTGTTAAAAACACATTTGCAGCACAGCCTGGTTAAACGCAAAAACATGCACCCACTCAAAGCCAAAAAGCCGAGAGAGTTCCTTTTGGCATTCAGCACAGGAGTGAGATTCATATCCCTGTCTCAGCCTCTCGTTGCAGCCGTTTTAATCATCCACATTAATGTTTTTTAATGACAGAAAATTCAGCCGTAAGCTGGCTTTTTGACGAGTGAAGCGAGAATAATGATCCGAGCTGTTTATTTGCGGTGTTTGTGTTTGGGGGATAATGAGTGTGTGTATGATGGGAATAGGAGCGACTACAGCTTTGTCAAGGTGTAAAAACGTTATACGAAATATGCCGGTAGCATGACGATTAAACGTGTATTGTTGTGCAGGTTTGCAACATCAAGCCTCATATAGGCCCCATATATAATGAGTGTAATGTACCCTGTTGGGCTTGTCGATAGAATTGCATGTTATTGACATTAAAATACAACGCTGTGTGTGTTTGTGTGTGTGAGGTGTGGGCACATGCATTTAGATGAAGTCATAATACAGATACATTGCCATTTAGGGCTTTTCAACATACAAGTGCTAACACATGCAAAGCCATTCCAGTCTACTGTGTGGTCATTAGCTGTTTGAAATAGGAAGAATATGCGCTGCGAGGTTCACTCTGCATGTTTTTTATAATTGTCACTCAATATATCCACATGCACACAAACGCACACAACATCTGACATCACACAGATCAATCTGCTGTTTTTTTTTTTTTACGCCGAGTGTGATTTCACAGTATTGCTTGCTTAGACTCGAGGGTGTTTCAAAAGTCAACTCAGCTAAAATGTTCCCGTGCCTTCCTAAGCCTCGGGCAAATTGCTGTTTGTAGTGTTTATCGGAGAGGAAAGTATGCATGATTGTCTACGTGTCAAAAGGAGTTACTGTCTTAAGCGCGATAAGAGAGTATGCATGTTTTTCACCAGAGTGCGTCACTGCCCCCCCCACCCCCCGTTTCACAATCTGCATTTAAATACATCCGGCATGATTCAATCACATGTGGACGGCTTGAAAAAACACAGGTGGGAGGGCGCACTCTGACGTTTTTTTTTTGACAGATTTGATCACTATGGCTACAGGCGGAGGCGGAGGTGGTGGTGATGGTGATCGGAGTCTTGTGCAACCACATGTATTGTCGTATGAATGCAAAATGTCAATCCTGGATCATTACAACTTTAAAATGCAGCCCACACCTGTAGCAAATGACCATTAATCTCTGCCTTGCCCTCGTCACCGGGAAGTTGGATGTATAAATACATACAGTATCTGCCACTGTATTGCTTTACATTTGATTAGTATTGAAGTCGTGTCTCCCAAGTGTGTGCTTGTAGGCTCTTTGAAGTAAGTTAGGTTTAAGTGGAAAGCTCTTGCCCATTTGCCAGCAGTAAAGCCCCCCCTCTCCTCACTCTGGAAAAATCAATGACGGAAGAGCTCTGGAACGCTGCTTCCCTCCCATTCCTTTATTGTTGCTAAGATACAAGGCTAAAGCTCTGAATTAGACCCTCTGTCACCATGTATCATCTCCTTTTTTCAATAATTGCAGAGTCCTAAAAAAAAACTGCAGTTTTTTTTTTTTTTTTTGAAGGTAGAAGCATCGCCCATCAGCTGCCTTGGCAACAAGAGGAGAATTAGTTTGGATGAAGTGATCACAGACTCGCTATAGGTGAATGTTTATTTGCGGCGGTGAACACGATCCTAACCCTTGAGGCTTTAATGTTAATCTATGCTACCTTGGCCTACTTGAGTTGTCAAGTTGGATGCAGGTAGATGCACAAGTGTACGGAGGCATGTTGCACTCCAACAAGAGGAGAGGAGTTTAGTCGACCCACTTACTGTCATCCTGTCTCCGAACACTAAGCTCTATGGAGACAGATTTGGAGCAGTAAGCATTAGGAGAAGACTCTAAGACCACTGCTTTCCCTGAAATTCTGCTCCAGAGAACTCCACTTTTATCTTTCTCTTTTTTCTTCTTCTTCTCTCAGACACAAACCGAGACAAAGATTTTACCTCGGCATTGGGGTAATTAGGGCTTGACCTGGCGGATTTAAAAGAAAATACTCTGTCTGATCCAGGTCCTTTCTGAAAGAAAAGGGGAAGAGAACCCGAGTCTTTAACAGAGGTGTGACTTGAGATTTATTGTCGGATCACAAAAGATGTGCCTTTTGCATGGGCCGGCTCAAACTGGACTTGACCAGAGCTAATCGTCCTGTCCCGTCACGAGGTTGAGTTGTCAGATTGACCCACAGGTATTCCCTTGACAACGATCCCATTCAGAGTCTTGCCTAAGAGTGCAATACATTGCATGAATTGGGAAACAAGCAGATTTTCCCCTGACTAAACCTTCTAGGACGTGACTAAGCATTAACTACGAGTCTCAGTGTGCTGAGCTAAAGCTCAAAGACTTAGTGCCAGCGCTCCGCTTTAGGAGAATAATGCTACATTAAATGCTTTTTTTCTATTAAACCCCCTATTCCTCATATCTATAAGGAGAGCATGGCGCTTTTGATCTTTTATAAAGCATATCTAATATCCATATTCAAAAGATTGCCTTTTTTTTGACCAAGCAGAGTCTATATTTAATAGCTCTCTGAGGCAGAGAGGAATTGGCGCAGCACCTGGTCTGGTCTTTGAACGATGACTTTACAGCTTCAGGTGGTGATGAAATCTTTTTCTGTTCGCAGCATTAACTCGAACAACTTAATATTATCATAGTCATGTTGACAGGACTCTCCAGTCCAGCGACACGAGACACAGTTGGGCCAATTAAAGTCTAAACTTGGAGTAATTAAAGTGATATGCAGGGGAGGTGTGTTTGTTTGGACACACCGTTGCATTTTGAGACAGGTTTCACCATTTTGGAGTAACTTGTTGGACCTTCTTGTCAAAAAAAAAAAAAAGACTTCTGAACTGTCCCTTTAGGGTGGTCTAAATATGCACGGAGGCATTTTCCTTTCCGCCGCTCTCTCTGTCACTCCGTCCGTCCATCTGTCTCCTTCTCTCATATATATACTGTATATCCCCACCCCCATTGAAACGGCAGCGCTTGCATGGTGACATAATCCCAAAAAGCTTGATTTGGCTAACTTTATAAGTAGTGCTTCTTGTGCGCCTGGGTCTCAGCCTCAGCAGAAAAAAAAAGTCCAATGGAAATGTTGCATTAAGCCACTTATCAGGGTTGAGCACATTCGGATAATCCTGCGTGCTCAAAGTGGCTCCTGTTATGCAGCTGCTTGTGTAGTACTGTTAGCAACAGACTTCTCCCTCTTATTGGTGTGCATGCGCCGAGAATGCCGTATGTGCAATGTGGTATTTGATGTGGTGTGTGTGTATGTATTTTGTGAGAGTAAAGACTTGATTTGAGGTAAAAAAGAAAAGCTGGAGGTGTGTGCGTTCAAGCAGATGCAAAGTGTGTCGACCTAAGCGTCACCAAGTCCTGTGTTTGAAAACCCAGATGGGGCTTCCTCTTCCTCCTTCCTTCGTCCCCCTCTCTTCCTCCTCCCTCCTCTCTACGTCGTGCCGTCCCAGTCGGAGGTTTTCTCCTTCCAGCACAGCTCACTTCATTAAATGATAGCCAGCTGCGATTACAGCCCGCTAAAACACCGCGGCAACAACGCCAGCACCTCTCTTTGACACACACACACACACACACACACACGCTCTCCTTCTCTTTCCACACCTTTGTACCTCGCTGTCCCTCTTGTGCTCATTTTCTCGGCCGATATTCCTCCCTTTGTTCTCATCTTCCTTTTGCCTTTTCCAAGACTTAAAAGATGTCAAAACCAAGATTAGCTGATGATCGGCTAATATCCGCGGTGCAGCGTGAGGCTGTTCCAACACCTGTGTGTCTAATTCGCCAACTCCAGCTGAACTGTGATCATGCACTGTTCCTCTGAGAATCCTAACGGCGCTAAACATGCTCTGTGATTACAAATTGGTTCACACCGTGCCAGTTTAAAAATGTTGCTGATCATTAATCACCCGTGGGATCCTACTTTTAAAAAAGCTGCAAGTAACAGGTGCTTGTTTCAGTTTGTACCTGCGTGGGTTCCCTCACATGAACAGCAGGTAGATTGGTGACTGTAAATTACACCTTGCATAAATTGTTTAAAGGGATAGTTCAACATTTTGGCAAATTTGCTTATTGCCATAATCCCTATAGTCATAGCAGTAGGTTCATTACCTTTATCTGTCGGTGCATGTTGTTTTGAGATCTGCAGGGCAGAGACGTGAGCTGCTCAGTGAACACAATGGAGGTGAACGGTACAGGTCCCCTGTACCTCATTGAAGTCATCAAATATACAATCCAACAACTCCAAGTTGTGACCTTCACATCCACCACGCTATGACATAATAATGTAACATTACAAGACCAAGTTGTTTTCGTTTTGCAAATGCAGCCGGAACTACATTCCAGACAACGGCTGCTGGGCGGAGTGAAGTAGCTCTGAGTATTTGCTTCATCTGTCTCAATGTTACATAATAATACATGATTATCTCATGAAGTGGTGAATGTGCAGGTCACAACTTGTCCTCGAGAGTGTTGTGGAGTTGTTGGATTGTGTATTTGATGCGTTTTGAGGGACAGGGAACCTGTACCGTTCACCTCCATTGTGTTCACTGAGCAGCTCACGTCTCTGCCCCGCAGATCTCAAAACAACATGCACTGATAATTAAAGGTAATGAAGCTACTACTATGACTATAGGGATTATTGGCAACAGGCGAATTTGCAAAATAATTTTGAACTGTCCCTTTAATACAGGCAGGAATAAAATTAATTCTAGCAAACAGTAGGTTCATTTTGCTTCAATTAAGACTATCTTTTTCCACACAGCTGTCTGTGTTTCCATGTAAGGTGGATAAACAGAAACACTCCTGCGTCGTCGTTCGCTCATTAAACGTGTGGACATGTAACAAACACGATTCCTCCGGCGGAGGAAACAAATCTCTCCGTGCCGCTTGTCGCATCGCCATAACAAAAACATTTCGTCTTCTCTTGTGCTGCTGCTGCTGCTGTCCTTGTCCTTATCACTCCCCCACTTTCTAATCCATCCGCTGCCTCTTCCCCCTCCGTCTCACTGTCCTCTGGGGGGTTCTTATAGATGGCTTTGCCTTATCAGGAGATCTGTTAGATGGCCCGTGGAGAATGGGCCTGGAACTCCTCTAATCTAACATCGCTTGGTCAAAGTTTATAATCTGTCATCACCTCGCTTAATGGGGAACTACTGGTGTTCTGGTTTCTCAGTTTATATAGCATCCAGCATTATGTTTAGCTTGTGTGTTTTAAAATCTCCTCTCCAGATCTTCTCTTTTACGTCGGCTCTCTTTCTTATGCCCCTGCACTGGCAACAGTCAGAAGAAAAGACGTATTGTTTTTGGGACAATCCATTTGTAGGTACGTCCTCCCATTCCTATGAACACAATCCCTCAGTAATGCCTTGAGATTTTGGAAACCAAAGGTCAAGGGTGTGGACATGATATCTCAATAACACCTTAAAGCACACATGTCCAACTCAAGGCCCGGAGGCAATAGCCGGCCTGCGATACATTTTCATATTATAATACACTGCAACAGCTACCGTACAGTCATGACCAAGCAGCAGATCGACAAGCGCCAAGCCCCATCTGCTGCGCTGTTGACAACAAAATGACACACAGAAGTCATCTCACTGATGCACACCTCCGCTCGGCTCAGGACCTAACCCCAAACATGAACGAGCTTGCAGCCAAGAAAAGAGGCCAAGTATCTGGCATGGACAAAATGGCACAGGAGAGAAAACTAGGCTAAATATGTTTTTTTTTTGTTCAGTTATTTTTTTACACCCTTTTCTGAGATGACAGTACAGTTTTCATGTTTGGCCCATATATACATACTTTATTGGCCTCTTGTCTTCTTGAGTTTGACCCCCCATGACTCAAAGGAACTTCTTCAAATTTGGAACAAATGAAGAGGTGATGAGTTTTTTGTATGTAAAACCTAAGCGTGACATCGTGATACAAATACAGATACAAATCCCCTCAAAACTCTTCACTCCAGAGACTCTGGACAGATGTCAATCATGTAAACTGCAGCTTGACCGGTTGGGGGTGTGGAGTCGTGCAGCTGTGAGGTGCCATTTCTACTTTCGTAATCTAAACAGTTCCGCTTTTCAGTAGATACGAAAAAAACTCTGTCATGTTTGGACCACGAGGAAATTAAAAGCTTTGAGGGAGTCGAGATGAAATAATTTCCTTCATAACAATGAGAATGGGTTATTTGCACGGGCACCAAACTAATGAAACCGAGGGCGTTTTTAAAAGTGGGGGGGGGGGCTTGTGTAATGTACCACGGCTGAGAGAATCACAAACCAATTCTGCTGCTGATAATATGATGGTTAGTCCCGTTATGGGTGCCATTAATATACATTATGGTGCAGGAGATGTTGATTTTTTTTGAGCCTGGATGCAAACGTTGCCTCAGCTGGGATTGTTAAGGTTAAGTAAAAGTGTGTGGAGCCGAAATGTTACAGCCTCCTCTTCACAGCGGAAGGGAAATACTCAAAGATGAAACAGCCTTTTACTGTTTTTATTTTTATTTTAGATTTTTTTTATTTTCCCTTTTGTTCCATCTCTTTCATCTTTTGAGATAATATCCTGGCATTAAAAAAAAACCTTCATCTGTGCAACACTAAACTTGAAACTCCATTGTTTAGAGACATAAGTACCCGCACCTTTCGTCTTTGTGCTATAAATCTCTTTGAAAAACACACTCTTTATATTTAGCAGAGCAGCCAGCTGTGGCTTCGAGAAACCATAATCCATCTCCCATCATCCCGTTTTTTTTTCTTCCATTTTTCACCTGCTCTTAAAAATGCAGACATCACATCTCGCCGATCAACTGGCTACGATACATCCATTCTGCCTTGACAGAAGCTCTTCTCCTCTGCTCTGCTCACGTCTCCATGTCCTCATCCCCCGTCCCTCTAATGGCAACTCGACGTCTCTCTGTGTCCTGGGTTGGCGTCTCTTTCAAGTCTCTGTAATGGGCCTGTCTGCTTTGTCTCTGTTTGACTTGTGTGTCTACGCTATGATACTGTGATGAAGAGTTACTTTCTCCGTACTATTCCTTTTTTTTTCTCCTCCTCTCCATCTCATGGTCTGACAAAGTTGACACGTAGCTCTTAAACTGCCGATTGTGTGTACTGGTGCGGCTGTCAGCGCTGTCTGCCTGTGTCTGGCCCTCAAAGTAGGCTTTCCCCATCAGATGCCCGTGGATATATGTACACACACACACTCATACACTCATACATGCATACACACACAACCCACCCACAGCTGAGTGACAAATTTGTATCTTCAGGGTGGGTGGATTGTAGTCTGTCCCTCGGGAGCTATGTTGAGAACACACAGTGTAGGGTTATTTGGGTTCTGTCACTGTTCCCTGTTCCCTGTGTGTGTGTGTGTGTGTGTGTGTGTGTGTATTGTCCCAAACACCCACACTGTGTTAATACTCCTCCTCTAGGGAGATCTACAGTGCTGCCTGACGTGATTCACACTGACTGGGGGTGACCTTGAGAACTGGGACAAACACACACACAGACCCACACATAGACACACACAGACACACACACAAGTCAGAGCCCTCCCTCCCTCCTCCACTAATTATTACCGTAACTGGTGTTGCCTTCAGTTCGTCTCTGTGCTCTCGTCGTGTTTTTTGACCTTCTCCCCCTCTTGCGCCCCCTTCAGGTCAACGTCACGGTCGACTACATCAGAGCTGCTGCCGGTCCAGGCGAAGGCACCCCTGCCTTCCCAGAGCGCACCTGTGCTACAGTCACAATTGGCGGCATGTAAGTAACAAATCCTGAACCATCCACTCACACTCAGGCTCTTCAGAGAGGAGCAGAGCCTGGTTTCTGTTTACTCCGAATTTTGTCTGCATTCTGGTTTCTGTCTTCTAGCGCATACGGAAATATCCAAATTCACCAAAGTAAAAGTTTTCACCAACATAAAACTACATTTATGAGCCTCCGCGCGCACCGTGAAATTCTTTGACCGGCGCAAGACAGACCCATGTTTTCATTCATCAAGAATTAAAGTCAGAGGTTCGAAGACGATCACATACCGTCGTAGTTCCGACCATTAACGGCGATTCGGCGGCGTTATTCTCATGACTCGCCAAGAAACCTAAAAAAACGCTGGTCGGCTCGACCAGCATTTCCGCCACCACTAATAATAACAAAATAACGATAGAGACAAAGCGATATATTTATCGAAAATGGGCCCATTAACAAGTGTGGGTAGCGTAGATTCATCCACATTAACGTGAGACTTTTTTATAACCAAATAGAAACTCCTCGTTGTCCCTTTAAAATAAAATAGACAATAACTTGTAATACAATTAAATACAATAAAAGAATAAGCTTAACTTAATGGCTCGGGATTTTCTTGTAAATTATATTCCTTAAATTAAAAAGTTTCACCGCATTTTATTAGCCTAGTCCTTTTATTTTGACGGAAAGGCCTGTCTCTCTCACCCTGGTTCCGGCTGCTTACCAAAACAGCGAGTCAACGGCCCCAGACTAGTCTCCTGTTGTTGACACAGTCGAGTCTAGCTTGCAGCATGAATGAAACATGCCCTGTACTCCCCCCACCTCAAGCCTCCAGTTGGAGTTGGTTACAAATAAGCTTTAATTGACAGATAATGCAGTGCGTAGTTTGGCAGTGTAAGACCCTCCACTAACACGGTTCATTTTTGATCGCCCTGCTGTGTCTCTGTGTGAAACTTTAAAAGTGAAGTTCATCTGATGTAAGGTGGCGGAGAATAATCATCGGTAATTGCTCAGAACTTGTAATCTGCTCGTAAATCACAAAGTAACCTGCAAGTGCTTTGTTGTATTTTAATTTTCATGAGAAGGGTCGCATCAGTGCAAGCAATTATTTTCTATCTCCAAACAGCGCTTTGAAGAAATGCAGCTTATTCATTTGAAACATGTATCTTTTTTTTTACACAAGATATAAACGTTATTAAAGTATTCAGAAGTTCAAATTTAATCAATACTGGATCGAGGAGCTCTAATGCCACGCGACTTGAAATGAACCTTCTGAAGTCTGTTCTCTGTCTCTCTCTCAAAAAAAACAGTTGAAAGCTCCAGTTATCATGTGGATTTTTCCGTCTGTATCAGTCAAAGCTCAAAGCGCAGTCACGCGCGCACATTTTCGTCATCGCACCAGTTGTCTTGTATCTGATCGCACACACATAACGGCGGAGGTCAGAACCCCGACCTATCGAGCAGCCGATTGCAGCTCAACATCGGCCAATTACACCGACTGCTCTGTTCTGCAGATAACAGTTGGTGTGGACGCCCCCCCATCCCCCCCACCCCTCTATGGATCTAGAGGTCAGGGGGTGAGGTGTTGAGTGGAGGGGATGTTGTTGACCTTGTATGACCTTGTTTTATGTTCTTGTATTATTCACAGTTTCCCCTCCTTGTTTGCGCTCGGCTTAGTTGGCTGTTTTGAAAGAAATGCTTCAGACTTTGGAGGAAGTTACTCAAGTAGTAACTCTAAAACAGACGTGTTGGGGTGATGGGGTCATAGGGCTCGGAGCAGGCAGGAAGTCTCCCTAGATTAAATAAAACACACAAAAAAACAGATTTCATACAGACAAAAAACAATGTGATAGTCCACTAGTTCGCTGTATTATCCTTTGTTATCTTCCCGTCAGCTTTCAGCCACTTAACAACTATATATCATAAAAATACTGTATGTTATCCTATCCAGAGCTATTATACTGGATCTGTAGCTGCAACATGAAGTCAGACAAATGCACTGGAAGAGTTCCTTCCCTTCCCTTTGGTTCCTCTTTCTCCTACACTTGAACCAGAACACAGATGTCCAAGGGGTAGCCGTTAAGTGCTGCATTAAGTACAACAATACTCCTCTTCCTGCCCTTCATCCTCCCTTTTTTTTTCTTTCTGTGCATCAGTAACGCAGCGAGGAAGCCGTTAGTGTGCAAAGTCAACATTTAAGTGACCTTTGTTCCTCAGCAAAGCCACCTTTTGGGATTTGTCATGTCCTTATTTTCGCTTTTGGTGTGCTAGCTCACTTTGTATTCCGTATGAGGCCAAAGGGTTTTTGCTTGTTTGTTGTTGTTGTTGTTTTCATATTAAAGTAATCTCTCTCTCTCTCTGTGTTTCTCCAGCAACATCGCAGAGGCTCTGGTCAGCAAAGGCCTCGCCACGGTCATCAGATACAGACAGGATGACGACCAGCGCTCCTCCCACTACGACGAGCTGCTTGCCGCAGAGGCACGGTGAGGAACACACACGTACATTTATACACACACACACTATCTTTACACACAAAACCCTTTCACACTCACCCATTCACCCACTCCCCACCCCCCCTCTTTTTTTTTGACGTGAACCTACGCAGCTGCACTCGGCACAACGGGTCTCTCATGTTTCACGTTCATCCTCACAAAGGACACATTTCTGTTTGCTCCAAATAAAAACACATGCATGCACACACAGTAATCTTTGACTAGTCTTTTCATACAGACACACACACTCACTCACACTCCTCCATCTACTTGCGAGTTGTGTGTGTGTGTGACCTTGACAGAAGCTGCTCTTGGGAAGTGATAGAGTACTGAATATGACCTTGAGCTTCTTTTTTTTCCCTTCAAAATGCTTTTACATTTGCAGTTGCATTCAATGTGACACAGGTGAATCAACTCCCATGTTTATTGTTTTCATAAGTCACAGCCTTTCATAGCTGCTGCCGCTTTTTCATAGGAAACATGTCATTGCTGTCATTTTTTCTTACTCTACATACATACATGCCTGCACACACACACATATATATACACACACACACACCTCCCCAAGTGCTGGATGCTAAATCAGAGCCTCTCTTTACACAGGCCCTATGAATATAATTATATGGAGGTGCAGAGAGATTTAGTACAGGCTTTATTACTCTGCCATAGATTAAGATCTGCTGGCTATAGGTAGAGCAGATGCAGCCACAGCCTCTTTTTATAAGACTAACTTTCTCTCCCCTCTCTCTCTCTCTCTCTCTCTCTCTCTCTCTCTCTCTCTCTCTTTCTCTCTTTCTCTCTTTCTCGTGCAGTGTCACTGCCCGCCCGCCCTCTCTTTCTGCCTCTCTCCCTCCTCCTGCTTTCTTTTTCCTCCTTTGCACATTTTGTCCTTATTTCTCCACCGTAGCTGTTTTCAATTTTGTCCTTCTTTGGCCTTGCTCTTCTGTGTCGTCTCTTCTCCCACCCCACCACCATCCCCCTTCCTCCCTCCCTCCTCTCTTTCTTACTCACTTTCCCTGTGTCCCTGGTGGGGTCTTATTAGAGTTGATGAGAGGTTTCTGTCTATAGCCTTGGTTTTTTTTATTTTTAGCCGCCGCTGCAGGAGGCCGATTCGCCCCCGCGGCCTTCAAGGAACCTCCTCCCGGCTATTAAACGCACACATACATACATACATGCTCTCATAAATGTACACACACGCGTTATCTCAGAGTCGATGGAGCGTCCCAGTGACCCAGAGGTGGCATGAATCCACTCCAGAGCTGCAGCCGCTCTGGTCATCTTGATCTCATTCGGCCCTTGAGGCTTTTTAAGGCGGTGATCACCAGCACCAGTCATCATCGCTAAACCCCCTAGCTGGCTCTAAAAGAAGCAACCCATGCCTCTCCTCTCCTCCACATCCCTCCATTCTTACAATAATATCTCTTCCAATGTAATTTCTTTACTACCATTTCCACTTTTCATCATCCCAAGCCTATAGATTATCTGAGCGGTGAGGGAAAAAAAAAAAAAAAAAAAAATCCCCCCTCCAGCGCTTCCATTTGAGCCGTAATGGCAGTTCGGGGAAGTGAAACTGGTATAAATTTACATCCTGCTTTTCCGAAGCCACAATGGCTGCTTCTTTGTATCTACAGCAGTTACTCAAAGAGCTCCCATTTCTCCAGGTCTGTTAAGCCTCCAGCCCTCGTGCCTTATTCTCAATGTATTATAACAGTTCTCCAGCTGTGTCGGTGATGTGTATGTGTTTTTTGTGTGTTTGATTGACTGCAGGGCCATCAAAAACGGGAAAGGTCTGCACAGCAAGAAGGAAGTTCCCATCCACAGAGTGGCCGATATCTCTGGGGTAGGTATTCTTTACACACACACACACACACACACACACACACACACACAGGATATTCTCCACTTCTGCGTTGTGTGTATAATAGGATAAATATCTCACAGTACGCACTGATATCATTTCATATTTTTAACTTTGCGCTCACTTACACACAGCCCCCCATGACTCTCAAAGAAACATCCGACTCTTGATGCCCAAAAGCCACTGACTTGTTCCATCACACATAATAATTCTCAAAAGACAATCCATAATCCTTGAGTCAACCCCCTCATCTCTGATCCTCACAGCTGGTTTCCTCGTCTTAAAGAAACGAAAGCGGCCTCTAAAAATAATCAGCGCCATTAATAAAACCATCAGCGGTGCTTGGTCCTAGCTTGTTTACGTGTGCCCAGGGGCTTGATGGAGGCATCATTTGGCTAATGAAGTCTAATTGGAAGTGCTCACCAAATGAACATTAGTGCGGGGAACCCATAAAATCTCTGAGCAATGAGTAATGAGCGATCGGCGCACATTCTTCTTCAGCATGTGTTTATGTTTTATTGCTGTTTTTTTTTTTTTCCTTTCAATCTTTCATCACCATATGTTTTCATGACTGGTGCTCACCTCATGCCCACTCTCTCCCTTTTTTAAACTGTAATTATGCGAATTCTGCCAGACTTGGTTTGTCACAGTATTAATTGTTAAGACAATCTTTTTTTTATTCCTGAAGTTACATTTCCTTTTAGTGCTTTTCAAGGCCCCCCCCTCCACCCGCCTGGAGAAGTGTAGTCCTCCAGGGTGTCACAGTGTGCTCCGGTACCCGAGTGCAGTCTTTATTAACTCGCTATGCCACAGTGTTGTATCGGTCTGAAGTTGTAAAAACTGAGTGTCCTGGTTAGATGAGCTTCACAGGGAGAGCACTGACAGCTGAGATGTGTCCTGGTGGCACTGACAAGGATTCTAAATGTCGGTACCAGGCTGGTAATGGTACCTCGCTGTTGGTTCATTTTTAACATTGAAAACTCAGGTCAGTCCTTTTTTTATTGAGTAATATCAACTGTGGAGGTGTCTTGTGTAAGTTTGTGCAGATTAGATGTATTTGTGTTTTATTTTTTCACAATTTTTTTCAATTAATTTCTGCTCCCCTCCTCGTTTCGTTTATTGGAACCTTTGCCTCCACTAGCATCTGTTGCATTAAGGACGCAGTGTTTTCTTATAAGCTTTTTGATCTTTTTTGCCTTATTCACCCCCATTCTTACTTTTAATTGGGTTAATTACCTGAGAAACCTGTAGGGTTAGGATTTGCTCGTGCAACAAATACACAATCAACTCACCCACTTTCCACTCAAAGACATGTCATAGGTCGCACCGATGTGTAATGACCTCTTCTTAGTTTAGCTTAGTTTAGGTGCCCCATATGCAGAGGCTATAGTCCTCACTGCAGCTGGCTCCAGATTGAATCCCAATTCGGGTGGCCCTTTGCTGCGTGTCATTCCCCCTCCCTCTGCCTCCCCATTTCCTGTCTCTCTTCACTCAATCAAAGGCAAAAAGCTCAATAACATATACTAAAAAAAAAGACCAAAATAGTACAGCTATAACCCTTTTTTGTTCAGACTCTTTCGAGGGCCTTTACGTATCTGTACTCATCGACGGCCATCATCACTTACACGTTGCCATGAGCCATTAGATGATCCACTGTGAGTGACTCAAAATTGAGCTTCAGAAACATTAGCACCTCATTGTCTCTCTCGCTTGAGCTCTCTTGCACTACTTGTACCAGTCGGCTCAAGAGAGCCACGTGGTCAAATTAATCAGGCTCTTTGTCCGTATTAACCTTTTTTTTTCTTTTTAAAGAGCGATCGACCGCATTTCCTCCGCAAGTTCCTGGTTAACAAGCCAAGTTATTAAAACTCTTTAACACAGAGAGTCCCGCTAATGAGTCAGATGTTGCTCTGCATAACGGCTCTCAGATGTTTTCGCTGTTCCACGTTGTCATCATCATAACCTTCCTGTTATGTGTCTCATTGTGTCAGCAGGACAGTTAAATTACAGGACCCCGTAAAAATAATTATGATGGGGAATTGTTGTGCTGACGGAGTAATCTGTGCTGTACCATCAAGGTTTTTTTTATATACTATACTTATAAGCCCCAACCCTACTTAACTAGCCAAATTGACCACATCTTATGTGTAGCAATGACTTGGGATTAGTGGTGGGAGGAGGTGCTGGATAATTAATTTCCTTTAATAACACACAGAGAAAGCAATATGTGCCACGCCCTGCTTGCTTCCAGCTGGAGATTTCACACGTCTAACTCACAGTGTGCCAGTTACCCTGCACAGTCGGGCTGTAATGGCGTGTGTACTTTGAACGTGATTGTGCTGTGTCATGCGTTTGTCTGTGACATGCACATCAGCACCGTGGAGCCCCTCTTCTAAACTCTCCCTTATTAGTGGCACCCTGTCAGCAGTTCAAGTCGCCACCGCCGTTACACGCACCTCCAGCTCCTCCAGCTCCTCCCCTCTCTTAACATTTCTGTCAGTTTCCAAAAGGACACGGGGGGATTTGCAGCTACAGTCCAGGACCGTTGCCAGCCAGCGCCCGGTAGGCGTGTGTGTGCACACGCATGCACCAGTTGTTTGGCTAGGGCTAATGTAATGAGCATTCTAATAAAAGGACCAAAATAGCAACATTGCCTCCCAACCCCCACATCCTTCCCCTCCCCTCTTTTCTTTTTCCTTTTCTCCTCTGTGGTACACGCCCACACACAACTGTACGCGTGCAGAGGCGCGTCCCCGCACACACATGGAGAAATACACACTCCTATACGTCAGCATCCTTTAGCGCGGTGGTAAAGGTTTGCTGAAAGGGATTATGTACATTGAGTGGGACGCAGTCATAAATAGAGCAGAGATAGGTTTATAAACATATAGTGTAGGAGATGAACAGAGGTGGTGGGAGGAGAGTGGATAAAGCACTTGACTCACCTCGTACCTCTAAAGGTTGCATAATGAGGTCCTCTCATGTCTCTTCCTTTTTTCTGAACCAAGTTAGACTGCACAGCCCACACACTGCAGGTGCTGCAAATGTGTTTGTGTGAACGAGAAAGTGTTTGGTTTTGTTGTCGTCTCCCACTCAAGGGGCTATTCTGGACTTAAGTGGGTGAAGTTCAGGTGGTGCAGCTCATGGCTAAAACACACAGGCCTTTACTCGAAGCATCATGTTTTTGAGTCTCACCGGTGACGCATGTTGCAGGATGTCCGTCTTTTCTATTACTGCTACATGTGTGTGTGTTTATATATTATTTATAAATAAATCTAATCTAAAATGTGTCCCATTTTGTAGTTTTTTACTGGTCAGAGCTCTTCCATCCACTTACTGTAGAAAATGGAGGACACATTTGTTAGTTCTGACTTTCCTTGTCTGAACTCTGTCCTTCCCTCGGAGCCTTTGCTCCTGCTCCCATGTCCACTCTGCCACACACACACACACAACACACTGCTCTGTGACTCACTGGTCTGTTGTGCCTACATGCTCATGCCTGGAGTAGGCAACATATTAAATTATTATATTTTTTTATCGTGTATGGATCTTCCCCTCGCCGCTGCATCACCAGTCCCGCTCGAATACACATGATTTAGCTCTGCTTGTAATTTTGGCCCGCGCTCTCCGATGAGCGCTAGTGACTCACCCCTTGCAGACGGAGATGGAGGCACGAAGGGAGAGAATTATTTCTGATTGCAAGAGGTTCCAGACGTGTCACCGAGAAACACGGCGGACTTCATTAGGGCCAGACCAAGATTTAAAGATGTCTGGAAGAATCCCACAGATTCTGTCGTCAGTAGATTTAGTCCATCTTGTCTTGTTTACGTTTCCTATCATTTGGCTGAGTGTTTTTTTTTTGTTTTTTTTTAAAGATGATTTATCCAGGATGATTTTTTTTGTGTCACACTTTTTTGACAAATTTGTTTCATCAGCTCTCACTTGAATACAATCTGCTGTGCACAGGATTATCAAGGTGTCTTTGTCTTACACGAAGAATCACACTGTGTATTTTTGACAAATAGAAAATTATTAAACCCTGTGATGAATTACTATCTTTTATTCAACGTCATCTCTTTGTCTTCCTTTTCTTTTTTTATCCCTTAGGAAACACAGAAAGCCAAGCAGTTCCTGCCCTTCCTGCAGAGGGCTGGCCGGTCAGAAGCTGTGGTAGAATACGTCTTCAGCGGCTCCCGCCTCAAGCTGTACATGCCCAAAGAAACCTGCCTCATCACATTCCTCCTTGCCGGTGGGTAGAAGCTCTTTTACCGCGTTGATGCGTAGGTCCCTTAATTCTGCGTCCTCCAACTGACTCACTTCTGAGTCTGTTTTCAGGCGGTACTGTACAGTAGTTGCTGCGATGGAAAAGTTCGAGATCGATTTTTGTTTTGTTTTGTTTTGTTCTGTTCTTGGAGTGTATGCGTAGCTGCTAGACTCGTATACACAGAATGTAGCGTGTTGTGACTCCTACCTGCAGTGAGGTCAGAGGTCAAGCCTTCACTACACCTTTTTAGCAGCCGACCGTGACGGGGGCACGCCGGTAGCTGCGTATCTGGGCCAACCGCAGCTCACTCTCTTTCAACACACCAGGGTTGTCGTGAAGCATGTGTCCCCTTTGACCCATCCTGTCTCTCTCTCTCTCTTTCTTTCTCTCTGGCTCTGTGCCAACTTTGAACCAGCTCAGGTTTTCCACTGCTTCTCTGTAGCGGTGGTCATCTTCATTAGGAACTGGCCACCGTGTCGGGGTAAAGGGAGGCGAAAACTCCTCTGTGGATTGGCAGGTTTTTAACGGTGTATGAGCTTGATAATTTCTTTTTTATTGATGAAGCACAAAACCTACTTGTACCTGCTTTTTTCTTCTTCTTTTCTTCGATCCCTCTCTTTCTCAAAGTATATAAGAGGGTCACAGTTTGAAAAGTTTATATCATCTCAGACTATAAAGCTGTAACACCATTAACTTCGCAGGCAGCGACATCAAAACAAATAATTGAGAAAATAATGGGGAAGATTAATCAATAATAAACAATGATCCTTTTGTTACAGGCCTGGAGAGAAATGTGTCTGTTCTTCTTACGCCCTTCTTACCCATCTCGAGGCTGAAAAAAGCAGCAGCAAGTCGAGGGCAAGATGCAGATGGGATGAAATACACAGTGTTTGATAGCGGGGTCCAGCCGTTTATTTACGCTCCTTGACTGTCTTGACAGTTTGCGCTAGTAATAAAAACACTGAGACTGTATCTTGGCAGCCAACAATGATTTGCACATCCTCTCAGATCATGGGAATGGTGAGACTGCTTATCCCCTCCACAACAGATGATGCTCTTTGTTATTGTTGCAATAAAAAATCAGTTTCAATGCTTTTTCCGCCATTTGCGGCCTGACATTTGCCCGCCATACAGTTCCTCTCCATTTCCAGTCGGACAAACACCATGTATTTCTGACAAACACTCATTCAGTGTAATTGCGCGTAGCCGGATTGTTGATGCATTAATTTTGTAATTTGCTTCTGATTGTCTTTGCTCTCGACTGATGGTTTTCATAATCACATTTTTTTCCCGCACTGCCTGTTCCTTGATGTACCGACATGACCCCTGCCAATCAGCGGCCTGCACATATGGACTCATGAGCTTTTTATAGCGCTCACAGTTCTGCTTAAATACGACTGCTTGGTCTAAACACTTGTGTTCAAAAAAAGGATGTTAGGTGATTACATAGTCTTCTTCTTTTGGAATGATTTTTATTCAATCAAAGGTTATTTGCAAATCGTAAGAAGCACATTAGAGCTGATGGCCCCTGTGCAGATTTGATTAAGGTCGTCCCCAGAAGAAAAGATTCATCTGCTGAAAATGAGACAACACATATCTCAAGTATAAACATTAGGCTGCATTAGCGCTGATTGATACAAATGATCCCCTTTGCCATCTTATGTGTTTTTAACTTCTGCTCCAATTAGACTGGGCTGTATTAGCTGCAGAGCTTCCCCCTTAAAGGTGCACGCTTTGTCTTGTCACTTCTTTATCTGCGCTTGTTTTCATCTTGTTTTTCTTCTTCTCAGTGACTGGATTTCTTACCAGATAAAATATTACTCTCTGCTGGGTCACGACCTCGGTGTTTCAGCACCCGCATGTACGGATTTCTTTTTTTTTTTTTTTTCTCGATAAGTGATGTTAAACCTTTAACCAAACATGAAATGAAGTCACAAAAGCCTTATTATCTCTCTACCTGTGATCTCCACGCGCTTCCTATCTGCCTCTACTTTCTCTTTCCTGTCAAAGTTATCTTCGCATGTTTAAGTCACCATCATCCTCACCATGGGCTCCGTTTTTGAAATGACGCCTGCATGATAAATCGGCTGCTCCAAGCCTCTCGTATTTATCTGTGTATGAAACACAGACGCTATTGGACCTTTTTCTCTTAAAACCGCTACATATCTCTGACAGAATGAGCTGTTTGAACTGATCTTAGACATGTATGTTTTAGATAAGCTCTGCGCTTTAAAGTTAAACAGGTGAGTCATCATAGTAGAAGCAGCAGCTGTATCCATGGTACATTTAATTTGTGGTTTATTGTGAAGTGGTTAGTGTATTTGTGTCTAATGCATTTTGTTTATGCATATACACTCACAGGGCATCTGAGGCGTAACTGAAAGCTTTTCATATTATGTCCCATAACAATGCAGTTAAAGCGAAGTTTTAATCAATAATTGTTAGCACTTTTCCAAGGCCAAGTATCATCATTACGTATAATCACACCATTCATTTTGTGTTAAAGGTTAAAAGATGTTTTTTTTCTATAGGCTGAGCTTCCGTCTCGTTTTGGAATCCTAATGTGCTGAGTAAACAACGCTGACTGCATGCAGGCGAACGCGTTCAAAGGACGCTGCCGTTGAAAGAAAGTCTCGCATTAGTCATCTTGTTTCATTAGCCGTGTTTTTCTTCACATTGTATTCATCATGGCCAGAGTTTTATTCTCTCAAAATGTCGTGGGAGGCCATTGAAGAACAAACTGTTTAAAGTAGTGCTGCAAATGAAACGATCCCAAGGCAGTAAGTGATGTAACACTGCAAGTCAAAATTATAATACCAAAAAAAAAAAAAAAAAGGGAGAGAAAGAAAACACAGTACAGGCATCTTTGAATCTGAACTCCTAGCTTGCTTTGCCAGCAGCGTTTCTTCCCCCTGTTTTAGCCTTATTATTTGTCCTGATTTAACACCAAACCCCACTCATTTTTCTCCGGTGAGGCTCCTGAAAGACTCGCTATCTTCGTTGTGCATAGTCTCCTTCCTTTTTTTCCCCAGAGTTTTCCTTGATGGACAGAGACAGTGCTTAAAGAAAAAGGGGATGAGGAAACAAAGGGTAGCAGGAGAAGCCCCGGCTTCAAAGAGGGCCGGAGGTGTGCTGCAGGAGTTGAACGGAAGCTCCTCTCCCTCGCCTCCCACATCACCTCTCCTTTCTTCTCCACCTCACTCGCCGGCCTGTGCAGTGTCACTTGCGTATGCAAGTTTGATAAAGGGTAAAGGAGTCATCCTGTTTCTGAAAGGAAAAGCAGGGTTGGGGGAGGGGGGGGTATAGAGAGATGATGAAAGGAGAAGGAGGAGGTGGTGGAGTAAGAGGCGTGGAGGCAGAAAGGACAGAGGAGGGATAAAAAGAAGGGGATGCAATAAAAGAGAAGACAAAAAAGTACAATTGATGTGAAGTACGTGGGTATAAAGGCCCGTTGAAGTTAACGGAGACCGAGCTGTGAAAAGGCTGTAAAAGTTTTTACTGGCTTCAGTAGCTATTCAGAGTTTCAGACGGAGGCCACAGCAGGTGAAGTGTACTTTTGAAAGTTACTCAGAAAGGTATGTTGAGCAGCAGTCTGTCAAAAAGATGAAACACCCATCACTCGGACACAGAGATTTACAGTGTCAGCAGCAAGCATTAGCCATCGCACAGCGTGTGGCTTAGTGCCATTTGTCTGATTTTTCGATATCTGAGCGCGCGTGTACAGTTGTGTTTGCGAGTGTGTGTGTGTGTATGTGTGTATATACCTGTGAGCTACTTCACTTCCTGCAGTGTGTGGGTGCAGGAGATGGAGAGATGGTGGAGAAGTGGAGCAGAAAATTTGTAGACTTGTTCCCTTAAAATATGTCTGTGTGCAAAAAAAATAAATAAAAAAAAGTTTAGGGTAGTTGCAAGTCAGTCAGGGAAAAAAAAAAAAAAAAAAAATCTACAAATAAAATGTCGCGCTCTGCTGTGACCTCTATATATTGGCGTCCTTGTTCGAGACTGCAGCGCCGCATCTCATTTAGATTCACACGTTTATTAGAAACCTCGGGGCAGGATGCGCGGGCGCCTCCAGACACATTTTAAAGCCTGTCACCTGATGATGTCGCTGGCGAAGGAAGAAATGATAACTTTGGTTAATAACACTTTATTGGTGTTAAATTTACCGCAGTGTAAGCTATAATCTTGAACCTAAACATAGGCTGTGAGCTGTCAGCCCACAGACAAATCAGTCATCCACCATAACCCCCCCCCCCCCTCCCCCCCACCGTGTGCTACTGCAGGAGGAAAAAAAAAAAAAAAAAAGTTCTCAACCCTTGCAAATGTGCTCATGTCTAACCTACGGCTGATATTTAACTCGCATAAATAACAAATTGAGTTTGTCATGTGTGAGAATTTATGCTGTTTTCTAGTCATGGTGGCCACATTATATATATATATATATATATATATATATATATATATATATATATATATATATATATATATATATATATATATATATATATACTGTGTGTGTGCTCCACTGAACTGAGGTCTGCAAGAAAACTGCAGTGTTACTAAACATTAGTAACCTGTCACAGGTCTTTCTCCAGCCAACACATCATTATCCGGGCTGCAGACAACCACACCACGCCGAGGGTAGGACGGCGTCATTAAAAGTAGAAGGCTTTATTTCGACAAATTAAAGATAAGAAATATAACGTTCGATAATTTCCTTGACACTGATGCATGCTTTAGAGGAATTCATTCCTGCCTTGTCTGAGGTAATGAGGCCTCACATTCAAGAGCCGTAGCGAGGTGATGGTGAGGCAGAGGGACGGATTGAGAGGATGAAAGCGAGGGAGAGTTATACAATCCTAGGATTTTCCTGAACACACGCGTTCCTTTTTTGACTTCCTACCATCCCCTGCCCCCCCCCATCCCCTCTTCACCCCTCTCTAACCTCTGTACGATGCCCACCTGCATCTTTCACCCACCGCTGAACTTCCTCCTGAAAACTGACTTGTGATGGCAGTTGAAGGAAAAAAAAAGCAAACCGACTTGAACTTAAAGCAGAAGTAAGCGATCCGGTCGTTTTGGCTAATGCTGCGTTCCAGGTAGGCTTTTGAAACCGTAAATTACAGCTTCAAGTCACAACTTACGACTTTGTAGCGTTTCAGGCAACCCACTCGTGTTTTTCCGACCTGTTTTACCTGTGAAAGTCACTATAACGGCCACTCATAACTTCCGACCCGTGAACTCGTACCAGATTGAACTGGTATGACTTCACAGGTCGGAAAAACACGAGTTACGAGTTTCCTTGAACGCACCATAACAGTCCTCGTCCCTACGTCACCACATTCACGGCGTCCCTTGGCTGCACACACAGCCCTGCATGTCGTTCTCTCTCCTCATTGGATAAAAACTGTAGGATACGATAAATGTTTTCTCTTCGGCTCAGAGCAGAGCAGAGTGACTGACAGACCCGTGTTTCAGTCCAAACACTCTATGTAAGTGATTGCTGTCGGAAGATATAACTATTTAAGACTTATATTAACACAAATATATCACTTACTTCTGCTTTAACACACTGGTGCGCACACTAACACCCCCCCCCCTCAGCTTTTAGGTCTTTGTTTGTTTGCCTGTCACAGTGTTAATTACAGTCCTGTCCACAGCCTGTCAAAAATCAATAATTAGTAACTTCATAACATTATGCACACTTTTTAAACTCGCTTTTTAAAAAAGGACTAATGTTAATTTAGACTTTGGGATTCTTAATGGATAGAGTATGGACACTAATGGCATTCACACTGAGCTGACTGCATGCTGCAAGGATCCATTTATACCTGCAGACACATCAAAGGCCAGTGCACAAAGCGCCTGGCAGCATATAAACAAAAAGTCATCGGCCAATCAATATGCGCAGTCTTGGTGCCGAAATTAGCGACATGATGTATATTTGTATAAATCGCTGCGGCGATAACAAACCCGCAGCGGCCATGCGGCGCAGCGTTCCTCCCTCCGCACCACAATCCTGCAAAAGATGAAGCTCATTATCTCGGCTTGGCTACCAGAGGAAGGGAGGGTCGACTTTTTTTCCCCGCTGTCGGGTCAACTGAAAATGCATTCAATTAAATATTTTAAAAAATATGCCAGAAGCCAAACCGCTGGGCAGAAATGAATGCAGATGAATTCAACCAGTTCGTTATTTTTTATTTGTTGTTTTGTGTGAAGAATTACAAACACAACTTTGATCAGTTCTGGATGAATACGTACACACTGTGTACACCTGCCAGCATTGTTTGTATCATTGTGTCCTAATTGCTTTAAGTGTTTGATTGCTCCTATTAGAATTAAACAGTAGCAGCTTTAGATGACCACATTAAGAATATTGATTGACCGATGATTGGCAGAGGAGCAGACGGTTAGTGTGTGTGTGTGTGTGTGTGTGTGTGTGTGTGTGTGTGTGTGTGTGTGTGATTGAGCAAGAAAGGTGTGTGTTTTGAGCTTAGGGCGCTGGCGGTATTTCATTTGACGCATGACTCGCCCCCCAAATCACTGATTAAAACGTTGCATCTTCTCTGCAGGGCCTCCCCTGGCCATCTTCTGAGCCGGGGCTTCTATAGCGTAGAAGAGGAAGAGAGAGAGGCATGATGGGATATGCGGAGTGGAAGAGATACAAACCCATGAAATGAAAGCGTTGAAAGCATATTGTCTTTTTTTTTCGAGTTGGGTGGGAAACGACGTGAAGTGATTCTTTAATCTGTTTATTCAGTCGTGCGTTCATTTGTTTCAACAAGCAGTCGTCGACTCGTCGCTAAATGTGTGTTTCCAGTTCTGTCGTCAAACCCCCCGACACACACACACACACACACACACATTTTAAAAAAGGAGAATCTAATATCTATGTCTCGGAGACCAAACTGGGATGATTGACAGGTGGGTATGCGCTGCTTCAGGGCCAGTATGAGGAACAGTGTTGTGATGCTGTACAACAAGGTCCTGTCTGTGTGCGTTTGCTTATGTGTGTTTGTGTGTGTGATGTCAGGAGTGATCAGTATACGTCTTGTTTATCTCCGGGATCAGATAAGATGGATATCCTGTAGTTTGACCCAGATGTTTATCTCGGTGTCAGACATGAGTTATGTATCACGGTGCAGGTTCAAATTGGCTGTGCTAAGTGACTCCCTGGCTTGGTTTAAATGCTGCAGAGAGCACACTACACTACAGTGAGTGTATGTGTGAGTGTGTGAGTTGCAAGATATTGAGTGCAGTCAGGAAAAGCTGTAAGTCATTTGAGAAGAGCATGTCGGTGTGTGTTGGATTGCAGATACAGACCTATGTCTTTGGACTTCTCATTTAGGATTATTACATTTAGTACTTGACCTATAATAACCCCCTTTTTTTGGGACGATAATCCTATTGCTTTTTCTTAGTGTATAAGATTTTAAGGGCTGCCTCTGCCTTCTTAAAGAGCTTAGTTTGCATATGCTTGCTCCTGAGGACCCATAAAGCCCTTTGAGACATTGTGCCGTATGCGCTATACAATTAAACCTCTTGTGTGTGTGTTACATTCTCCAGTATTCTTTTCTGTGAATTACACCACAGAAGAAAAACACAGACACAGTTTCCAGCCCTTATCATAGTTCTGTTCAACCCAAGCAGAAACTAAAATATCTCCCTCTCAGCACTTACTTCATCCACCACTTTTTTTTGCTAACTGTGCGCAGTGTTTAACTCCTCCCACTGCTTTTCCTCTCGTCTTTTTCCTCCTCCTTTACTCATTCCTCATCCCCCGTCTCTCCTCCTCTTTATTCTGGCACTGTTGTAGCCACAGTGTCCCATGTGGAAGCCCTGTCCTGGTCCACTTCTATAAATACTTTCAGATGATCTTGGCCATCAGTGTCTCTTCCTCCTCCTCCTCTTCGTTGTCCTCCTCCTTCTTCTTCTTTCTGTTCCACAGGAAGCTGTATTTGTATTGTGCTTTATCGAACATTTGAATATAGAAAGAGGCCTAATGTCACACTGACACGGCCTATTCAACCGTGTATTAATTACTGCAGCAACCTTGGCATTTTTTAAAGTATGTAACACGTTTTGCAGTTCTGTTTTAGTCAGCTACCAATGATAAAAACAGGACCTTATATTGAAAATACACTGAAAGTTCACATTTGCATTTGTCTAATTGGCTTTAATGTGGAGCGTTGTACACTGAACACCTTTATGTCCTGCAGAAGGTTGACTCAACAGTTCTTTATAACTCTTGGGTGCTGACTCTCATGCAGCCTCATTTTTTATTTTTATTTTTTTTTTACCTTTCCTGGGTCATTTTCTCTTTTCTGCCAGTGTGTGTGAATACGCTGATGTCTCCTGTTTTTGTCCTCATAAATGGGACTGACACGAGCTTACAGGGAGCAGAAAGTACTGAACAAAAGTGTAGAATAAAGGAGAAGCATGCAAGTGAACAAATGCACGCTGGTTCGTTTAGCTGCCTGGTTAGAACGTCTCTGGTTATACTTAGATTATCTGTGAACAGTTGAACTAGTGAGAGTTTCCTGCTCCTGACTACGTGTAACAAACCTAAGGAGGAGAAACACATGTCTAGCAGGAAAACAAAACAACGAGAATGAACCTTTTCGTTCAAAGTTAGACGCTGATATTGAATTCAGCTCTATAACATTCATAGATGTTAAAAAAAAAAAAAAAAAAAAAATCCAGTTAGCTACGTGTTGGAAATGGGCTCTGGGACAAAACCCCAACAGATTAATAATACAAATATGGCTTGCAGAGCAGATCTTGAGAGATTTCCTCTGTTAGCACTTACAGAGAGAACAGCAGCCAGGCTTTCGACACACCTGGTACACCGTGTCCCAGATTAATGTCACCGCAAAGCACCGTTGTATTGACAAGTTTGAAGACGTAAGGAGCAATAAGAAATGTCTATTCTTCTCAATTTGGGGGAAACAATGACGACATCTCATACTTCCTTTAATGCACTGATGTATTTCAAGCACTGGACAGCGTTTTCCTGAGAGTAAAGAGGAACGTTTATTAGGTTATTCGGCATAAATCAATGCAGCAACATTCTCGCGAGTGCACATAAATGTAATATAAATTCAGAAACCTGGAGAGAACCGGAGCTCAGCATCAATGTAAAGCTCCTGTGATGCTACAGTTGATAAGTCAGGGTTGGCTCGTTCATGTGCACCGCAGCACGTGTTGCATTGTGCACACATATTGTGAGTCTCGAGGGGGGAGGAGGAAAAACAGCGAGTCTCTAGGTAGGCTCCTCTAATAGTGGCTGCACATGCAAAAAAATTTCAAATGTATGTGGAGAGTAGACTCTGCACAGAACTTAAACTTTCTGTAAGTCTTAGATCAGCACACTGCGCTCGCACTCCCCTACAGCCCAGTCCCATTCACTTTCAAACACAGAAACTCTTGTTGTGCATACACCTTTTCTTGCATACAAGAATTGCAGTATATATTTTTAAACAGAGGCGAACATGTAGAAATTCTACAGTTTCGCAGCGCCTTTATACCCACTCACTCTTCCATCTCCCACCACTGCCCTGGAGCTTATACATTCCTACACAAACTTGACGAAAGAGGCTCTGATGATCGACCAAAGTTGATGTCAAAGGGCCCCAACGACGCACATTCCAATAAACGCTGCTATTCATTGGAAACGGTTAATACAAAAGTGATTTAAGGCACTCAGGATTGACCCCCGTGATGAGTAATTATCCATTTATTGTGGCTAATCAGCGCCGTGTCACTCACGGACGCGCCTTTGTGAAATGGTCTGTCTGAGTGAGTTTGGGGTCGACCTGTTAAGAGGGATGAGAAGGATGCTTGATGCGTTCGGGAGCACCGGAGGTCCTGGAAACTGCAGCTACGAGTCTTTTCACTGACTTTCAAATATTAATACGAATTCCCAGAGTACGTCTGAATTTTCTGACAAACAGATCCACTTTACGCCCCCACCCCACCCCACCTCGCTCTTCTCATGCCAAATAATTTTCAAACAATTCGGGACATCTGGCTATTTTATTTTGATTTGCTGCTGTGCTGTGCTGTCCCTTTTTTTTCTTTTTTTTTTTTAAACTCCTGCAATTGTGTTGTCTCTGGCCAGGTATTGAATGTCCACGCAGTTCCAGGAATACGCCCGGGGGCATGCAGGTGGCTGAACCCTTCAGTGAAGAGGCCATGCTGTTCACCAAAGAGCTGGTGCTGCAGAGGGAGGTAAGCGCTACAGCAGGGGACGTTCTGGCCCTGATCTCGACACGTCTGTTTTATTGTTTGGATGCCCACTCCTGCTTTTGGAAACTCAACACTTGATGTTTTCTGCTACTTTGGCACCGACATTCGCTGCATTTCACTTTCCACTTTCACACTCGCAGTCCAAGTTTAGTTTTTTGCTTTGAACATAAGATCATTTTGGTTCAGAGATGTGAGAAGAATGGCTGTTATACTTTGTAATAACACGAAGCAGCTACTCTGGCATGAAGTCATATTCCCACCATGAGGTCCCCTTGTGTTTTGTGTGATTGCTACTCTGTGAAGATCCATTTCATTTAGGCAACGGATATTAAAACTTATTAATTGATGTGTAGCACTGATTAGTCTCACATTTGATCTGCAGTTTACAGGCACAAATGTTTGTTTTTTTCAAATATTCCCAGTTGCACATTCACATTTGTGCAGACATAGACCAAAAGCATCAATTTACTTTGACCTGGGTCTCTTTTATATTGTCGGGACAGTTTGTACAAACACAGGGTCACTGACTTTATTAAGCTGTTTATGTTGTTCACTTACAGGTGGGAATTATTACAGCATTTAAAGAGCTGTACTCCTACCTCGAGCGCTGTGAAATCTCAGCAAAAATCCTGACAAAAGTCTGGTCGTCAATCAACTTGACTACACACAGACACACACACATACACAACTATCCTCCCCCACTTACTCCCAGTTTATAGAAAGCTCACCTGATAGTGGATCAGTGCTCCTGGGCTTTAGAAAACTCCATCCACTGTGTGGCTGTTCATTCACATGCTAATAGGTTTTTATAAGAAGCAGTGAACGGACCAAAGCCATGATGGAACTAGCTATAATCCTGCCACCACTTATCCAAGCCACACACTCCCTCTCTCCTGCTCTCTTTTACTCCCCCTCTCTCTATTCCTATCTCCTGTTTTTAAAGGGCCTTTTTTTTTTTTTTTTTTGCGTAGGGCCGATGACTCCACTGTCCTCCGGTGTTTAATTGTCATGGAAATGTAGCCTTGGCCAGCGTCAGAGGTGGACTGGTGTCAGAGTGTGTACTTGCGCTCAGTTGTGTGTGTGTGTGTGTGGCAGCCAGTAATATAGGTTGTATGAAGAAAGCCTCGGCTGTGAAGTCATTGATGCAAGCAACAGGGGGATGTTTGTGATTGACAAAATGTCCCATGAGTCAGTGCAGCGGCGCTTCAGCAGGTACACGATGATGCGGATTCCTTTTATTTCTGCACATCCGTACAAGAACATGCGTCGCCACATGCTACTTCATGTGCTCAGATTGAATTAAGCATTCGTTACCGGGCCCATAACCTCATCTATACACACACACACACACACACACACACACACACACACTCTGACGCACACACCCTCTCTCTCACACATTCTCTCCCTGGCCAGTCGCTGGTGTTGTCAGCAAGTTTTTTCACAGGTAGGTGGGAGTTAGCAGGCGGGACCCAGCCACATAATCAGTCCTGAAGCCCAGTGCGGGGGCTGATTGGCTGCCTGCGCTGACCTGCTGTTATGGGCTAATATGAACACAAACACACACACACACACACACTAAAGGGACATGTTCAAGTAGATAACACAGTTAAGTGTTCACACGTGAGAGATGAGCAGAGTCGTTAACCAAAAAAAAAAAAAAAGTTACTAGCTCAGGAAATCACATTGTGAGTCTCTGGAAACCAGTCAAACGATAGTCTAATGTTTTACAACGGCTGACAGGGAGACGGGATCCTCTCTGCATGAGACGGAGCAGAGAGGTGAGAGGAAGTGCAGCAGCTTCTAACAAGGGACAAGTTAGCAGCAGCATCAGCAGCAGAATTAAATACATGATGTACGAGCGAGAGGAAGAACTTTCCTCACCCCGCCGAGCGCAGCCGAAACAGGTTATTAAGGTGCGCGACACTCAGACGTGAATAAGGATCATTTGATTTCATTACCATAAGATTCTGCTGTTGATGCCTTCTGAATGGGATCTGATTGCGAGGCGCTTTTTTGCGAGGATGGCTCCAAAGAAAGATGCCCTCACGTGAATCGCATTTGATTCCGAGGGTTTCGGGGGGTCGGCGTATTTATTTGCATTCATCAAATATCTTTCTCGCCCGCGCTCACTCGACAGCCATTTTGAGCTTTCAAGGGCTTTGTTGATCTGATGACATGTTGACTCAATGGTCCATGTGCTTTTACCCCCCCCTTCTTTCCACGCACACTATTTCACCACAGTGTAATTAGCTGTTCTCTTCTTCTTGTCTTCTTTGAAATTGAGTTTGGGTGCAGACATGAGCTGCTTTGCTCTTTTCATGCCTTTCTGCTGCTGTTTTGGTTTGTCACTCAATAGCCTTTTCTCATCCCGCCGTTCTCTTTTTTTGTGTTTTTTTCCACTCATTTGTCCCTCGCTCTCGTCTCCCTCCTCGCCTTTGGTGTCCAGTTTTAAACCTCTGACTGACACTGAGTCGTAGCTCTCTGCCGTTTCTCCCCATCACCTCTTTTTTTCTCAAATTTTCTCTCCCCTTCTCTAAAACTGCCAAACAGCCGTGTCTTAATTTCTCCTGATGCAGACACGCATAATTAATATGGCATCCAGTGAGGGGAGAGGCCCTGGTTTCTGTCTCCTCTATTTATAACCCCCCACCCCTCAAAAACACCCCTCATTCCTTCTGTGATTCTCTGGCTTTTTTAAACATTTCTTCTCACTCTCAGAGTCCCTCGTTTTTCAAAAATCACGTTTTTGTGTTTATCAACTCTTCCTTTACTCCCTCCCTCCTTCTTTCCCTTCTTCCTCTGTCTCCATGTCTGTCTGTCTGCGCCCCCCCCCCATCTCCTTCTACTTCTCCCCCTCCTGCTCTCTCTGTGTAGTGGTAATCTCTGACAGACACTGCTCCCGTTTCTCAGCGTGCAACCAAAACAGCAGCACGGAAATTCAGAAGGAAAAAAGAAAAACACCTCGGTAAACATCACTCCCCAGACATTTCCTTTTTCTTTTTTTAATTTTTTGATGTCTTCCATTTAATTTCTCTCACCTCCCACCTTTTCATTGACAAAAAAATAGCACATCCATTCACTATCTTCGGTTGCTGAGCCTCTCTGTTGATTTTCTTTATGGCTTTTGGGTGGCAACTTCAAAAGCTCTGCCTAAACGAGGAGCGGGAGGGTAGGAGGGGGGACGGTGGGGGGCAAACAGAGGAATTTTACTGCATTGACGTGTTTATCTGGGATGAGTCAGCTAGACATAATTAGTAGTGCAGCGCTGGTTAGTTAAAGACACAAGTCAGTGAAGTAATATTTGAACTATACGCAGCGCCTCATTAAAACACTGTACGTTTAATGAACGTCACTCTGAACTCTCCTGGAGGGCTGCAGTAGGAAAATTGTTACACCCACGATGAAAGTGTGACTCTGAGATGCATGATAGTTAAAAGGTAAAAGCCGTTTCTTTTTTAAAAAGACGAGCAATGCCTTATACATGGTTTTTATTTTTTTTATTTTTCAAGGATACTTACCAAATGCATCTACTTGTGCTGTATGTAATATTTTACCCTAGATTAAATAGTTTGGAATAATCAGCCTTGAAACTTATTTTTTTGTATTCACTTTGCATTAATCAGTACAGGAAAGCCCCACTGATTGGGACCACTGTGTGTGTGTGTGTGTATATACAGTGTATATATATAAATTTGCGGTTGTGTAAGCGATCACTAGATGGGAGGGGAAGGAGGAGAAAGAAAAGCAGGTGAAGCGGAGATGGAGGGTTTGATTGAGCAGCGACGAGAGCGGGCTAAGTGGACAGTAATATGCAGTGTACTGTTCCCACCTACGTACACTGTCAGTCCTATTGACCTCATTTAGTCTGGGTGGTCTCTCATCTACTGTACTGCCCTCGCTGCCTACTCAACAGCAGCTTCTCTTCCATCTCACACTTAGAAATGCCCATAGCTCATACTCACTCCCTTTCTTTATTGGCATTTATTAAAACCAGGTACGTAAAGAGCGCGCTGCTGGCCCAGGCTTCTTTGTTTTTCTTTACCTTTTCATCTTGTTTACTTTTGTATTCATATCTAAAGTTCATACAGTCGAAGGTGAGCGCCTGCAAGTTCGTTTTAAACGTACAAACAAACTAAATTATGCACTGTTGATGGCGATTTGGGGAGTAAGAGCCACACGTCATTATTCCGAGTCATTCCACTTCTGAAAACTTGCCTCCCGACCGTTGACAGTGTTTATCGAACAAGGCAGGGAGCGGCCATGGTCGAGTTCCTACTTTAAAAGATTTGACTGACAGTTTGCCGTGTAGCTCATCCGTTAACAACATTTTCCAGGCGCTCGTTCCACCTGACGCTCCAGCCGCAGTCGAAATGAAATCTTGACATTGCAAAACAGGGATTCGTTCAGATTGGAGGGGGAAAAACAAACTAAAAGAAAAATGGGTTTGTCATTTTAGCCCAAAATTGAAATAGTATCAACAACACACATGAGCACAAACAGGCACTTACCTCTGTCTCTGTGCATGTTCCTCTCTTAGGACGCACAAACCCGGGTTCCCATCCCGCACCCACCTTCCCCACCTTGTGACATGAACACTTGTGTGTGTGTGTGTGCGTTTGTGTGTGCCATGAGGTGGGGGGGTTGGCGCAGGCTGCCTTCAAAGACCTGCAGGAGGTTGTGTTGTGGAGAGCTGATGAGTCACGGTGCCAGCGTGGCGTCACAGATGCCCTGCTAATGCCTCTACCTCTACAGATCTTCACACTTTCTCTCTGTCTCTCTCCTTTTTAATCACCGTCCTCGACGAGCGTTTTAATTAAATGCTAATAAATCCAACACCTTTGCGATATGAAGAGGATTTCACTTTCTGTTCCGTGTGATAATTCCTATTGTAGCACCTACCACAAGTATAAATAGCGCAGTGTGGCGAGTGGATAATTGAAGATTGGTTGTCTGTCTTTCCCTCCCGTCTGTCGTTTTCTCTCTCTCGGTGTGGTCAGTGTGACTCGGATCAATTCATTTAGCATTCCACACACACACACACACACACACACACACACACACACACACACACACACACACCCAGGCATGCAGAATGCTTCCTTCATGCGTTTGTGCCTCTTTTATACGTCTTATTTTTCCCTCTCAGGGCCGCAGGACAGCATTGGATTTCTCCACAGCTTCCATGCTCTCACATTGATTTCTGATCACGCTTGAATTATTTTGGCATGAGGCCGATTACACAAGTACTGCATCTCACACTCTTTGACCATGTCTCTTCCCCCCCCTGCCTCCCTCTCTCTCTCACACACACTTGACTCACATTCTGTTGTTCATCTTGGCCTATTTTGCAGACATGCATTTGTATGTCTTTGGGATTTTTTTTGCATCTATTTTTGACTTGTTTTCTCTTCCTCATCCTTTGGCACAGGCATCCACAGTATATGTGTGTGTGTGTGTGTGTGTGCGGGGGAGACCACACCATGCATTACAGACATAATGAATAATGCATGGTGTGGTTTCCTGGTCAGCGAGACAGACAGACGGTGGGGACGGTGAACAGCCCCCTGGGTCCTTTTTTTCCCACCACATACTGTAGTTAAACAAACCACGAGTGCAGGAGGCAGCAGCTCCACATCTGGATTCCTGCTACTGTAGAGTTCGCACTTAAACCCATGTTGGAAATATTTAATACATTTTTTTTTAATCATCACGGTAGATTTATTTCCTCTCCTCATGTTGCCATCAACAGGAAAATGAAAATAGAAACACATTTTGATGTTTTTATTGTCAAAACTCATACATCTTGTTATGTAATCTTCAGGGTTCCTACACTTCTTCCAGACCCTAATTTCCAGACTTCTTGGTAAAAAAAATTCTAATAATTTGTGATATTTGAGTAAATAGATGTACAAAACATAAAAAAAATCATGCAATTAATCATTTGTTTTCATTATTCTGAATGTGTATGCCATTATGTAACCAAGTAATTTCCAGGAGATTGTAGCTAGGTACAATAGCACATACAAAATAATTAACCCAAATAACTTCAGATAAGGCCAAACCCAGATAAGTATTAAGATAAATATATTTCCATACAACATTTTCCATACATTTCCAGGTCTGGAAATGTATAAAATCAAATTCCATACTTTTCCATATAGGAACCCTGAATCTTAGTTTTCCACGTTTCCATCAGTAGTCGAAGTCCCATATTCTGTCCACATGTTGCAGCTGAGTACCAGCCGTGTTTCTCTGTAGTTGTCGGCGGTTGGTTGTGTTTCTGCTTTGCTGAAGTGAAGCAGTGGTGGGAAGACAAACCGGGAAACCTTGCTCGTTTGCAATTTAAATAGACACTGACTTTGTAATACAGAGTTTGACCTTGAACCCACCTGGTGAGCGTAATACCATTTAATAGCAGTTTCTGTTGAGCACTGATCATAAATCCTGACGCCTCACAATAGTCTCTCTCTCTACATTACTTTTCAACTAACCGGTGTCACAGGTGGAGTTCAGCTTTTTCGGTTTCGGCTGTTTACGTGCATCAGCGTCACAGTCGGGCGGCTTTGTTCCCCCCACGAAAATGGTGAATTACAGCCTGAAGGTGAACACGGCGACCCACATAAACGCAGTCGCACCATCGCAGCGACAGAGAGATAGATGGGCCGGAGTAGGGATGGAGAGATGAGAGGAGGGGAGAAACCTGCTCGCTGCTTTATCGCCCCAGCTCGACCTTCTGCTTAATGTACGTGCGTGCGATGTGTGTGTGCCTATGTGCGTGCGCGTATGCCGTGTGTGTATGTGTGTGTGATGGAATTGCAACTTCGCCATCCAGCCTGATAAGCATACCCCCGCAAACAGTGCAAAGACACGGGCACACACAGTGCTTGGGGACCAGCTGAATCCTCTTAGCCTTTTCCTCTACATGAAGGGCACTGCAGTACTCTTCCACATCAATGAGGGCAATAGTATAATGCTTTCATGCACTCGCACTGCACTGTCTCACAGTATATCACTCACTGTATTCATCTCATTTTTAATTCTCTTTCTTTCTTTCTGTCTTTTTTTTTGTCTTTCTCCCACCACAGTGGTCGGTCGACACTCTGGCTGCGTTTCCGCCACACTCTTAAGGCTAAAAGTTCCAGTTAGGGAGCGAGGAGAGGGTTAGGCTGGACGCGGTACATCAGCGTGTGTGCTCGCGTTTCTAGACAAATATAGTCGTTAAATTATTATTGAACCTGAGGCCACGAAATGTAAGAAGTTTCAAAAGTCATTGAAGCAGCAGGAAAAGGCTTCTATTGTCTCTGCTGTGCCTTTGTTTGCCTTTCCCCCGGTTATACTCCAGTCCCTCTTTCTCTCTATAAAAGAAAATAGCTAAACTACATATTGAATCTTGGTCCGTCTGTGAACACTGGAGGCAGACAGCCAGAATAGCCGGTGGCTGTATCAACAGACACGTCATTACCTGTCTTATTATTTGGCTGCTATTCTTCTTTCTTCTTTTTTTTTCTCTTCCTCTCCTTCTCTACCAGTCTATTGTTCTAATAAAAAGACAGGTTTGGTTTTTTTTTCCAGTTTGGTGTCAATTTCTCACTTTTATTGCATCAGTCAACACAGTCCAGCCTGCGAGAGTCAGGAGATGACAAATGGAGGAAGAGGGTCATCAAAAAGGAAAGAAAGACAAAGAATCAATATTAAATTCACAAATTGGCAGAGTTGGGAGTTATGGCGGCATTATTGAAAGAGGTCAGTCTGCAGGGCCCACTCAATAGCTCAATAGCTGCCTGATAGTTGGAGCAATTTTAGCCTTGTTATGGGTTTTTATCACCAACAAGAGGGACACATTAATGCCCCCGTCGGTTATTTAAGAAGCCGGTTGAAGGGAGCTTTAGGAATAGAAATGTGGCAGGAAATAAAACTTTGAAAAATTCCAACTTGACCATAAAAATAAAAAGAGATAACAGGCTAATCCAAGGAGATGAAATAGTTTGGGCCCGAAAACAAGTCAGAGAAGTCTTCAGCCTTGACTGGTGCTTTTGTTCTCCGAGTACTGTCTCGTTAATCCTCCTTTGGTCAGCTGATTCTCCTTCATCTCTTGTTCAGCCCCATTAGGCAGCTTCATTTTTATTGCTTATTTCTTAATTCGCCATTATTGTTGTCTTGCCTCCCCGTTCTTCTCACTCGACTGGCATTTTATGCTCCTCCGCTAAATTAATGTTAGCATTCGCACATGCACACACGCACTTTGATTCTCCTTTTAATGTTTCCTCTCCTTGTTTTTTTTTTGCATTACCCCCGACTTGCACCCTCTGTGATTTCTTTTTGTGTGCAGCACATGTTACTTTCGGTAACCCTCTCCACAGTCTGCCTCTTTTGCGGCTGACCGACAAGGAAAACACTATTACACACAGTTGCATGCACACACTCTTACCCATACAACACACACACACACAACACACACACACGATTCCCCCTGCTGCGCTGCCTTCTGAGCTGCTGGCCGCTAGGTTTTCGTTATCTACACATGAACACTGTTTGACACTGTAGTGGGAAAAAAACAACAAAAACCCCAAAAAAAAACAACATCCCGCAATTGGCATCAGAGGGAAAATGAATTGTCTGTTTATATGAATTATCAACAAATAAATTCTGTCCTTGGCTGATAATTTTCAAACCGTGTCTGTGTGAAAACAGAATTAAACAGTAACCGACGTTCGATGTGAGAATTTGAGCGTCTCCTCTGTGGATTTCACTGTCGCAGTCTGACCTAGATAGTGCACACTACGAGGAACGCTATATAGTCTATGTCCTTCGCCATATGTTAGTGGAATCTCTGATGAGCCGGCCTAAAGGAAACGGCTCCAGGACTCGATGCTTTATTGATGCTCAGATTGATCCTATTCTGCTGATGGGGCGTAACCACGGCGGCGTAGCGTATTGACAGAGTTGACAGACAAATGCTCATTCATCTCTCTTTGTGTCTCCAACATGCGCGCGGCAGATAGGCGGATAGATGGGATGCCATGAAGAGGCATGTTGATGTTTTTCGCAGTCGGCACCCTTGTAGCGTCTTTCAACCTGAGATGTGTGTGTGTGTGTGTGTGTGTAGGTCCAATGCAGGGGAATTATTTTCTTTTCAGTAATCACTGTGCAAGAGGGTTGATGCACGTGTGTGTGTGTGTGTGTGTGTGTGTGTGTACAGGCAAGCGCACAGCAGATACCAGCCTCTCAGTCGTGCTAATGGTTCCCTTGACAACATAGCAATTGCTACACATCAGTGTTGTCTTTGCTGTGGGGTTTAAGCACATACAGCAAAGACACACACACACTGAGTGAAGTTGACTGTGGTGATCTAAAGAGCCAGTCCGTCTACTCCCTTTTCAACAATAGAAGAATTTACATGTGGTTGATTCAGACAAACACACACCCTGCTGCTCACACCGCCGACCTTCACCTGTTCCTCCTCTGCACTTCCTGCTCCCTGTGTGTGTGTGTGTTTGTGTGTCTCCATGTTTTATGTCACTCCTCTGTCACTCGCCCGCTTATTGAGTTGTCAACTCCTAACCCCTGCTGCGTAGAGGGCACACCTACTTAGACCTCCCATCTCCTCTTGTCTTGTCCTTTTCTTCTCCCTCCTCTTCGCCCTTTTCTTACCTCGGCAGATTCCCCTTTTGTCCGCGCGCACGTGTGTTATTACCTGGCGTGAGAAAAGGAGGGGGGGTAGAGCCTGGAAGATCTGAATAAATAAGCGGCAAATAAAGGCCAAAAAGAGGAGAGATTTGGAGCGGTAATCCTTCGGCAGCTTACCCCAGCATAACGTCCTCGCGCCTGCACTCCCCCCCCCTCCCCTTATCCCCATCTCAGCATCTCCTTCCATCTACCTCTCCTCTCATTCCATTTCTTTATATCCCTCACCGACAAGAGAGAGGCTATCTCAGCGGCTGTGTCAGCGATCGGCATCTCTTCTCCTCCGAATCCCCTCCCCTTCCCTCCGCTCTCCCTCTCCTTCTTTTTCAATGTTTTCCCAGAGGAAAGTCGGGGGCATAAAGAGAAGAACAAGCCTGGCAAAATCTTTTCAGAAAACCAACGGGGATTGGGCTCTCAGCTTTGAATTCAAGACAGATAAAGCTAATGGCAGAAGTGGGCGACAGGCAGGGGAGCTGTGTGTATGTGTGCACGAGCGGCGGCTTCAATCGAGGCCAGCTATAGAAATGTAGTTTCTTTTAAACCCCTTTGCTGGCTGGATCGCTCTCTCTCTGAATGTGCAGGGGTGTATGCAGGGGAAGTTCCAAGAAAGGCTGGCCGGGGCACTGCAGTTTCTTAAAATGCTTCTGTTGCCAGCTGAATCTCTCTTAAAGCGAGAGTGTTTTTGCTCCTGCGTTAAGTGCCTTCGGATAGGCTCGACTGAAACGTGATCGCTACTTCCGAGTTTCCCTGTGGTAGATTTCATTATCTAGTGATGTGTCTGAGAGCGACCGGCCAATGCACACCAGACGGTCGTATTTCAACACTTAGTTAGGATAAAGCCTCTATTTTTTTTGTGTGTGTGTAATTATTCAGCAGCTACAGGTTTTTCCCTCCACTTGCTGAAGGCTCATGGGAGCTGTCGGGAGCCGTTATAGCACCGTCAGCCCTCTGGTGTTGCCGTAGCGCTGACGTTTAGCACGACGGGCCGACACACCCACCGACAGTCAAACGCTTTGCTTCCATGTACATTTTCTGTCGCTGCTCCATATTGTTTGTCTGCCACCCCGCTGCAAGTCGTTTGCCACTTTTTGGCTGAGAACCGACACTCAAACACACATGTTGATCCACACACACACACACACATATATATACATATATTTATATATATACACACAGTCACACACACAGTTATTATCTCCTGGAACAATACTAATAGATGCATGTACTGCTGTGAGCAAACAGTTTGTGGCTCTGCTGCCAACAGAGTGGGAGGGTGAATGCTTGCCAAGTCTCTTCTACCCTGAGCCTCCTCTCCTCTCCTCTCCTCTCCTCTCCTCTCCTCTCCTCTCCTCTCCTCTCCTCTCCTCTCCTCTCCTCTCCTCTCCTCTCCTCTCCTCTCCTCTCCTCTCCTCTCCTCTCCTCCCCTCCCCTCCCTCTCCTCCATCACTTCCCTGTCCTCCTCTACTGCATCTACTCATCCCACAGGCTGAGCCACATCCTCCTCCCCTCCTCATACTGTAGTATTAAACTCCCATTAGAGTAGTAAGTCTATAGACCCTCTGCTTCTCATATCACCACCTACTTGTATAATATTCCTCCTGTCTCGTGGCTCTGGTCCCTGATGTTTACACACCGAGCACATCCTCAAGTACAGGCTCCCAACTTGGTTTGAAGTCATTTCGCTGCAGCAACAACAGCCATAATTGATGGACAAACACAGGCCTACGTGCACTTACAGGTCTTTGATGTGTCTGGCCGTGTTTAATTAGCTGGAGTGAGGGACGGGCGAAGGGGAGAGGAGCGGTATAACTGGTTGTCTAATTATCGGTTCAGCCATTGGGCAGGTACTCTTATATCAGCCAGGCCGACGAGGTCACGCTCAGCTCGGGGCTACGCAGCGCCTCTGATTCACCTCTTGTTGAGGAGTTATTGGTTCTAAAACGCTTTACACGGCCCTGAAAACAATTACCGTTCAAGGAATCTGTAGTTCTGGTAAGTCGGCGCTGCAGACTCACTGTCACTACATGTATGAAGATGTCAGATCTGCCCTGACTCTACAGACACTATGCTTTATGGCGGTTGTTTTTAGATAATAAAATCAATCTAGTATTACTCCTTGCTGCAGGGCTTTAAGCTCCTCTTTATTATAAGGATTTGCCAGGTTTAAGAGTTCTAACTTCCATTTGATTAATAACATCTTTATATTTTTATTACCACTGCTTCCACCAACTTATCTTTTAGGTTTGTCCCAGTGCAGCTCTGGGAGATCTCACAAAGTTTTAATGTTGTCTCATCTGACATTAATAAGCAGCCGGCTGGATTTAAATGTTCCTCGCTGTCTGTTTTCTGGGATGGTTTTAAGCTTTGATCAGTTTTAGTGCGGAGGTGGCGCAGTTAGACTGGCACAGGCTCACCTGCAGTCACTCCTGCACCGGCTCTTTGACACAGACAACATCTAATCGCACATCTGCACAGGTGCAGCATCGGACGGCGGGTTTTAACCTAACAGTGACTACCATATGTACGCACCACTGCACACGTACACAAACAGCTCTTCTTTTCTTCTTTGTCCTGAAGTCCAGCCAGATTTGTTTGAAGTAGGAATTAAAGGGAATAAAGGAACGAGCGGAATGTTTACAAACAGTCTTACAGTTTCACTGTCGCCTTAGATGTGCCAGCAAACCCACATCCCTTTCTATTAAGTAAGGACTGTATTTCAAAAAGAGCACTTTCGGTGACATCATTTATTTGGGATCCATTAAAACTTGTGGCTGGGATCAGCGCCTGCACCCTCATAAAATACAACTCTCCAGCTTATTTCCCTTCACTCTGTTTTGAGTGTTACTGGAGTTGCATCTACACTTTATTCCACTTACATTCACTAATTAAACAGTCACCCCTCAGAAAACAATAAAAAGCTGAAGTGCGGACGAAAAGACTTCACTACCTACGATGCAGCGGAGCCGAACAGAGGTTTGCTATTGATTTGTTTGATCTTTAAAGATCACTGCTGACCCTGCTGTGCACACACACACATACACACATGCATTTAAACACACACAGCAGTTTGCTGCAGCGGCTGAATAATTCTGCCACCACAGGAAAACTGTGTTTCAACCCGCGGATGCTCTCCGCAGCTCGTCACAGCTTTCATCTCGACGTCGCTTTCATGTGCCATTCTGTGCTCAGCAGTGCAAGTCTTTGACATTAGCACACTGCTTGTCATCTTCAAGTCCACATCAGTGTAAATTCGTGATCTCCGCAGTTACTACAGAACGAATACTGAGCTCTTCTTTATGTGTCAGATAGCAGCTTCTTTTCTGTTGCAGTCACCTTGTCAGTTCTCCTCTTTCTTTCTTTCCCACCTCTATTGTTCTTTGTTCCTCATCCCTCGCCCCTTTATCTCTCTGCTTTTCATGCCCACTTCTCACTCCGTGTCCTTTTCCCATCTCGCACTGCTGTCCTCTGACATAGTAAATCAGGTTGTCATAGATAGTGTTTCGCCCTCGCTATCCACCTCGGTTAATTCTCTCGTCTGTTTTTCTCACCGACCCCTCTTCTTTCATGTCTTGAGCAATGCAGGAGGCCATTTTGTAACCCCGTTTCCATCCTTCTACAATCACCAAAACGTGGCCATGCCCGAATTCACTCATTGTCACTGAAAAGATGAAATCCCAAAAACACACTCTCTAACCCTCCCAAAACATGCCCTGCTTATTTCATGGAACACCAGTCTCCTGGTTTAGTTTTTTTTTTTGTTGCAAGGAAGCCTTCCTGTTCCCCTCATCTCTCTTTCTTCAGAGCGTACATGCAGCATAAAAGCTAAGATTTCTTTATCAGCGCAGTATGTGTGAAGCCTTCTTCTAGGCTTTCATGGAACATGCAAGAGTGCCATGGAAACTACAAAAAAGTCTGTAAAATCAGATCGACACACCCCTTTTTTAGCAGAGTGTGTACCAGAAAACATGAATGTGTGAATAACAGGAGGTGGAGGAAGATTGATAAAACAGTATACACAAAAAAACTGCTGTTTCTATGGTGAGGGTGAATTCAATTCACCTGAAGCCCAATGATACAATATTATCATGATACTTGAGTCACAGTACAGTATTATTTTGTGATATCCTGAGTACTTTCTTAACATATTATGATACATTATGATTTCTGAAGTTGGGTCAACATATATTTTATCCGATAAGATAAAGTTGTCCAGTGCTAGTAACACTATGGTGCCAAAAACTTCAATTTGTATTTGCAATTTATATTATAAAAGATTGATACTCGGTTTCCCTACAGTAATTGATATAGTATTACCACACAAAATATTCAGATCTTTTTAATAATTACATATGTTTATGTGTATATAACAAAGCATGTCTTCAGCTGCAGCAGCCTCTCACTGCCCATACCAGAGGTAGGGGAGGTGAAGGCAACACAAACTGATATTTACTAGAAGAACAGAAGTGACTGTTTCCTTGTTGCAGCTTCTTGAAGTGTTAAATTAAATAGAAGCCGAGTCCAGGAGCTCGTGCTGGATTCATGTGTAAATGGTAAGAAACAAGGCGTTGATCCAGCCCAGGTTGAAAAGGTGGCATCTGAACTGTGTTCCTTTTGGATATTTATTGTTGTGCTAGAGTGTTTATGTCCGTCTGTGTTTGTGAGCGAGGGTTGATCCGGAGCATCCTTGGGTGACGCTGCGCCTGTGATCATGGGCTGTAAATCGCAACAGAACCAGTTAATTTAATGGACAATGGCTTCATCCTTTGCTCTGTGTGTATGTTCATATCTTTTGTGTGTTGTTGTCTTTATTTGTGTGCACAAAAAAAATCAACACACCCCCTCCTCACATATGTCTCAGTCCCTCGTTGGCTGCTCTCAGTGGACATGATTTACTACCCGCACACACCTCGGCCTGAGCGACTGGACGAGATCATAAAAGTAAGGCTTCATCGTGGCTGGCTGCTAAGAAAACACAGGGGTGTTTTTCACCCACCGAAGGGGCAATAAACTCGGTGTCACAGGGAGGTAACACACTTGAGTGGTCCTCGCCACAGCAAGCGTATAGCTCACGACACCCACCAAAGTCTGCGTGTGTGTGTGTGGACTCTGCGGACCACAGTACATATCCAGTAAAAAAAACCTGTTGGCACACACCTATTCAACATTACAGCCTCAACGGCACCGGGCCCGTTGCCAACACTTTACTGAGATGAAAAATCTTCCTTTTGCTTCCGTTGACCTCGGTAGCAACAAATCCTACCACCAGCTGGTCAGTGAATATGGCTGCTTTACATCAGGTTTCACATGGTCAGCTTCAGACACATCAACAGCACCCAGCCCACCGACTACACCTTCACCTTTACATCTTAATATTTATACATTCATGTGAATAATGAGCCACATATAAATTACAATATATGTTTTTTTATATATATATTCCGATAGGCAAAGATGATGTGCTGTTAAAATCCATATCCCATCCCCTTCCTCCTAAACCAGATCAATTCCTCTATTGTCATGAGACTTGTTCTCTGCATAGATGGTGTGAAGTCTCCACCTTTGACTCCACGCCCCATACAGTCCCTCTGTTTGACGTTAGGACCAAACAACTCTCTCGCCCTGACTCATGTTGACTCACACAGCAGCACGCTTGCAGGCCTGCTTAGAATAGCCTCCTGTCTGCTCCACTAGCACACTGGCTAGTGCACACACACACAAAAATCCAGCACGTGCACTATGTGTAGCAGCAGCCATTCCTAACACAACTACAGATGTGTGTTTTTTTTAGCCTCTTTGCCTCATCAATTGTCAGCTACAGCAGTATGCTAATTATCAATAATCAATTCATCAATAAAAAGCTCAGGAAAAATACCAACACCTGAAAACAACAATTAAAGTAAATGGTGCGGAGTATTACCCACACACATCTTGGGTAAATTAGGTGTTTGAATCATAATAACACTGCCATTAAAAAATCTCTGCCCTGCTGCTCTACTCCTCCATTTGATATTCAGCAAATAATGAAAGGAAGTTCCGACATTAAACATTATGTTTATGCACAACTTGCAGGCTTTCTGAGAGGAAGAGGGGGGAAAAAATAAATCACATGAAGCTCAGGGGCTGTATCTTGCAAATTCATATATCAAGCATAAACAGCTAATGGGCTGAGAAGCCCCTTTTACCCTTGCTGTTCTTGTCATATAGACAAATACTGGTGCCAAGCCCTCATCACAGGCTCTGATCAAAGATGTATAAAAATTCAACATTATGTTCAGCTCCATAAAACATCTGCTTCACTGGAGCCAAGGTCACATATATTATTCCAGCATAAACACTTGTAGATAAGTTTTATCAGGCTGCTGATGACATAATGTGACGTATAGCCTCGTTGGCAGAAACAGAAAACGTTTCTCTTGTAAAAACATTCTTGTTGCTGTACTGATGTTACTGTTACTGACTGGGGCTTTGGTTGACAAATGGCTGATGTAAGTGAGATTATAAAGCCTATTGGGCCAGGTCATTTTAATGGAATAACATTTTATTACAGCCATCTTCTGCGCCTCAGTGCATAGTAATTTACAATGAGGAAAAAAAAAAAAAATCCAATTAAGAGATTGCATCAAAATAATAGGGTTTCAAAATGTCCTAACAACCCCTTTTTAAGTTGAGAATGAACTCCTTTCTTAAAGAGAGAAAGAATCTACTATGTGTTTGCTGCAGGTTTAAGGCTTTGACCTGTGAAATTTAGTGTCCTCTTGATTACACTAAAAACGCACACGCCACTCGCGCGTTTTTCTTTTTGTGCCGCGGCACTTATCGTCCCTGCAGTTCCATTTGCACTGACCTCCTGATCCTCCCATCCTCTCTTCTGCTTTCATATTCACCGGCCTCCCTTCCTTCAAGTACCCCCAGTGGTCCAGTCCATTACTGCTATCAGCACTTCTTATCTGCCGCACTCGGCCATGGTAACATCACACTCACAACCCACCACCACCACCCCCACCTCCACCCCTACTGCCTCCCCCTCCCCCGCCACCATCGCCACCCACCCTCGTGGTGCAGTCCAGGCCAGTCACCAATCATGCAGGAGCCATGATGGCCAGGCTATATATCCCCCATTCCATCTGTAGCTGGCACTCTTGCATCACATTTGCACTGCTTACTCCTTTCCCAGGCGCCTTTGCTCTCTCTTCCTCTTCACTCTCACTGCTTTGCTTTTTCTCCCCTCTTTTGGTAGCTTTACCTTGTCGTCTTTTTTTACCCTCTCATTTTCATTTCATTTTAATCAGTTTTCTCTTTCCTCTTGCTTGTATTTTTTTTTCTCCTTCTCTGTGGTTTTAGCATCCCCCCTCCCTACCTATCTTTCCCTGCGTCCTCATTCCTCCTTAATTCCCCTTCTTCACCTCTCTCGTCTTGTTCTCATAGCTATTTCTATTGGACTCCCACAAACACTTCCATCTATCATCAAATGGCTCTGCCACATTTCTCTGTGTGTATCTTGTGTTTTCCTGCGCTGTCTACTCCTCGCCTCTTAGATCTCCTCCCTTTTCTAACCCTAAGTGTTTTCTGTTCTGACCAAATCCTTCACTTTTGTTCTCTCCTCAATAACTTCTTTCTAGCAATCTGTCATGCTTTTCTTTGCCACTTTTCTTCCCTACATCACAACAGCTACACCACTTGATCTTCTCCCACCCCTCCTCCTCCTCCTCAAACTCTAGCCTCCCATCCTTTCCGTCCCCTCCCTCCCTCAGGCTCTGTGAGCTGTGGGTAAATAGGTGCATCTTTCCTTGCTTCCTGTTTCAAATGGCTTCATGATTGCTAATGAAGCACTCAGACAGAAAAAAAAAACATGATGCGGAGGAGGAATGGATGGAAGGGAAGGAGTGTTTCCCATGGAGACGGGCCCTCCACTGGCTGGCTAGCTGATAGGCTGATTGATGACCCTGTAGCCATGTTGACTGATTAGTATGACAGAGCCTTTTATAGCACAGCACAGCTTAATAAGTGACCACATTGCACAACATACTTCGGTATTGAACTAATATGGCGTCGCATCAGCTCCATCCTGCACACACCATACACGGGCAGAGGAAGTGCAGTATATTTATGTCCAAACTTATGATTGCATGCCATAACACAGCTTGATGCTTAATACTGTCCTTCAGACAAATGTTCACACTACATCTAACCCATCTCAGCCATGATTTGTGAGGTATGAGTCAGCATTAAGACAAATGGTCATTGCAGTATGAAATGGTAATGTTAAATGTGAAGTTTGGATGCTGCTGCTGCTGCTTCCCTCTCACTTTTTTTTTTCTGATTCTCCGCATTTCACCCCCTCCCATCCTCTCTGTCTCACTCGTTCGACGTAGCCCACACAACACACAACAGAGATAACACAGTTAACACAAGAGACACATACAGACACTCATGTCCGATCTATCGAGATCATCCTCACACCTGCAGGAAATGCTCAATATTTGAAATGCGGGCTGAGTCATCACCAGACTTTCCAAGAAGGGGTGGATGGCTAGAGCTGTGGTTGATTTGATCATATCTGATTCTTGTGACCAGTTGTGACAGCCCAGGCTACACTGCAGTGGCTTATTTTTACCCCAGTTTGATGACATTTGGTAGACGATAGAATTCTCTGTTTGGGGTGATGACAGGATGATGCAGTCATGACCACTCGGTATGGTACCACACCCATATTTCAGCCTAAAAATGACATTTATTCTATTACTGTGTGTAGTTAGATTTCCTGATCTGATGTCTCTCTTGATCAGTCTGTCTTTACATTCCGGATGTCCACCGTCTCCAAGATCACACACAGCCCAGTCTGCTGCCACTAAATTTATTTTTTCAGGAAGGAACATTTTATTGCTTCCTTTTTTTATATGGTTAAATGATTTTTCTTTTTCTGATTACATCTTTCTTCCTCTGCCCAATTCTTCCCTCCCTGTTTTTACTGCAAAAATAGTCTTTCCCCATTGGGATCATCATATCCACCCCTGCCTCGTAATGTAGCACAATGTTGGAGGACATTTTAAATTATACATTTACAACTAACGCTGTCTTGGTCTACCACATTTGACAAGCACAGGATATCATCTGAAATGGCTAAATGTAAAAGTGCTCACCCACCCTCTTCGAGCTGTCCTTTTAAACTTATCTCTCTTTACTTTGTCTGTCTCACTCTCTGCTTCTTTTGTCACTCCCTAATTTGTCAGAGGTGGTCCGTCATCATCACAAACACACATATCACTCTCTTCTTCTGACAGGCTCAACTGCAGGTTAAGCATATCAGAAAGCTTCTTTTTTTTGTGCTGCACCATGTCAACTTCTGGCTCCTCTTTTCTATTCAAACACCCTCACTGTTAAATTCCTCTGCCTCAGATTTTAAAATGCTACAGTGTTGGAGAGACAAACCCTCGTATTGCTCTTGTGGCCCTCGCAGGTACTCTCCCTAACCAGCTCTCCATTTGCCACACTTCTTACTGGTTATGTAAACTGGTGTCATCAGCTACGTTACTAGGCCACAGCGTAGCCTGCGTGCACAGGCCTGTGACTGTGGATCTGATAATGTGCTACGTCTCCAGAGACTAGTTGCTGTGATTTTTGATTAATCTTGGTTTATTTTGAAATTGTACAGTTTTAGGATGATAACAGAGAAATGTCTTGTATCTTCTTTGTCATTTGTCACCCACATGTTGCCCATAGCAAACATGTCACCATGTTCTTCACTGATATGTGCACCCAGGACAATTCTCCCTTCTTTCAATCTTACAGTACATGTCATGTTTCCCAATAACAAACTGGCGCACCTTCCCATTATATATCTAACCACTCTGTGTGTTGTATGTTATCTTTCTTTGTTTGGCAGAGAATTGTGAAGCTGTATTATGATTGAGAGGGGTGATATTGTCGAAGATGAGAAATGCACAGTTAACAGGGAGACCCGAATGCATTTGTCACCATAAAAAGCCCCCATACTGATTAATGAAGGCACAACAGCTGGCAATGCAATGAAAAGTGAAATGAGGATCTATATTTTCTGGCAAAGTACAAGACAGTGTTAACACCCAAACAGTATTTCACCTTAATTTATCACCTTTTCACTCATTAGATACAAGACTGATAATACCAGTTTGTAATATAGAAAATAAGCTGGGTAACACAATAAGCTTCCATCACTGAAAAGCATTATGTAATGAACATTTCAGTTAACAGCAGATGTTATAATAGCACTACTGTACTTTTCATCGACACACCACTGCATCTTTGAAGATCTTAAGGCATTTGTAGAACTTAAGAACTCAGATTATATACATGCTTTTGATTAACCACATTCTGATGAAGCACCATTCAATGGTTCTATAAAATAAAAAACTGAAGAAACTTGTGTTACATGTAAATTATATAACAATAGGAAATGTGAGATAAAAAAGAAAAGAAAAAAAAGCACCATCCACTCCTGCACTGTGATTCATTCTGCCTGAGTCATCCAGCACATGTAGGGTTAAAGTATAGCTGCAGCGTCTTACTGCAGTGTCTAAAGCATTTGGCTGATCGTTACAGTATACGCCAGAAGAAGAGAAGGGGAAAAAAACATCTCTCTCTAAAACTTCCTTTTTTCTTCCAAAAATCCATTTTATTGCATTTATAACATTTGGCACAGTACAAATTCTTGGTGCTTTTACAAGATAAACCTGTAAAGATCGACACTGACCTTTTTTCGGTTTTTGTTAAAGAAAGTCTTCTCTGTATAAATATTTTTTCTTATCACTGCATTCTCTGTAGCATGGTGTAAAAATCACACAGAATGCCCCTTTTTAAAACAACACTACCCTCATTTGTCAAAGTCAAGACAGCATCTTAAACAACTCATTGTTTTAAATAGAAGTTACAAGTTAGAAAATAGTTTCAATTTCTTTTTAATATATGTTTCTCTATCACCAGCCCATGGTAGTTTCAATTTGTCCATATATATATATTTATTTATAAGCATGTACAACAAGAAATCATCAGTCTTTTTAAGTTTGCACTCTGTACAAAAAAGTAGTTCCTGTCCTTTCTCCGTTGTGCATTCTATTGCATGATTTTATGAGGAAAGGACGCAGGGGGGAGGGGTGTGGGACAGGGGAAGGTGGGAGCTAGGGGCCTAGGGACACAAGTGGGAGCCTTTTTGGGGGGGGCGGCTTTTCAAATCTGAGTCTCCTGTACCTTCTCCTTGGTGTGAGTTTTTATGACATAGGGCTCAGACATTGCTGTGATGGTGCTGGGCAGGGTTCGAGGCAAAGAGTTCCCAACATTGTTGTCTGTCCATTTAGCCCCATGGCCAGTTGGTTTGTACGTGTTGTATTTAGGCTTTAGAGTGCTGTAGTCCACCTTATGAGGGCTGTAGTCCACTTTGTGTGGACTGTAATCAAGTTTAGGTCTCTGAGTGTGTGGACTAAAGTCAGACTTGAAGGCGCTGTAATCCGCTTTGTGTGGGCTGAAGTCAGTCTTGAAGGCGCTGTAATCGGTTGCAGTCTTATGGGGGGTATAAGGGTCCTTGGGCTTGTAGGAAAGGTCAATTTTAGATCTCTGGGAATTGTAGTCTGGTTTCGGTTTAGGTTGAGTGCTGTAGTCAGGCTTAAATGGACTGTAGTCAGTTTTAGGTCTTGGGTGAGTGCCAAAGTCAGGTTTGAATGGACTGTATTCAGCTTTCGGTTTATGCTGTGTGTTGTAGTCTGATTTTAATGGGCTATAGTCATGTTTAGGTTTTGGTTGGGTGCTGTAATCTCGTTTGAATGGGCTAAAGTCAGATTTCTGTCTAGGATGAGTGCTGTAATCCGGTTTGAAGGGGCTGTAGTCCGTTTTAGTTTTTGGATGGGTGCCAAAGTCGGGTTTGAATGGGCTGTATTCTGCTTTAGGTTTGTGGGTGCTGTAGTCCTGTCTAAATGGGCTGTAGTCAGGCTTTGGTCTGTGAAGGCTGAAATCTGGTGTAGATTTGTGAGTGCTGTAGTCTGGCATGGTTTTGTGGCTACTGAAGTCCATATTTGGCTTATATGTGGTATATTCAGCCTTGGGCTTGTGAAGGGTGAAATCAAGCTGGGTTTTGTACTCGGCCTTGGGTTTGTGAAAGCTGTAATCAGTCTTGTGGCTGATAAAGTCCAGTTTGTGTATGCTGTTATGGTCCCGGATCTCAGGCAATGTGAGAGCTGTCTCTTGAGCTGCAGATGCTGGTGGTGGAAGGTCCTCCTCATCCACCTGGATAATCTCCACAGTGCGGGCAGCTGCCACTGTGCTCCTCTGCTGGTGGCGCTTTCTCAGTTTGTAGAAGGCAATGAGCATGACAGCAGCCAAGAGTGTCACTGCCACAAAGCAACCAATAATGATCTTAGTTGTCTTCATAACTTCATCCAGGCTAGGGCCAGACTTGCCTGGCTTGCCAGTGGCACCTTGCAGTCCTGGCACCACAGATGGCTTTGCTGCACCTGGTGGGCTATCAGTGCTTTGCAGTAGCACAGTTGGTGTAGAGATGAAGACTGGCTGAAACACTGAAGGAGAAGCAGTTGTAGTTGTTGTCCCTAGGCCTGCTCCTCCTCCTCCAGCAACCCCTGCCCCTGCAGCAGCAGCTGTGGTTGTGGTGGTTTTAGGTTTGGGCATCTCAGTGGTTGGCCCCAAGACTTCCACAGTCACTGTAGTAAAGTAACTCAAGTTGGATGTATTAAGCTCAGCTGCACTCACATTGAGGTAGGCTGAAGCGTTGGAGTTCCCAGCTGCATTGGACACCATGCAGGTGTAGGTGCCAGTGTCTGCTGCAAGGACATTTGAGAAGTTAAGAGTACCATCATTGAGGACTGATATTCTCGGGTGACCAGAGGCATGTGTCAGGACTGTCCCATTGGGCAGTAGCCAACGCACTGAAGACATTGGGGCTGTGCTGCAACGAAGCTCAGCCACTCGTCCTGCTGAGATGTTCAAGTCTCTCGGCGCATCAGCAATGAATGGTGCAGAACACTGGACTGCTGCACCCTCTCCCCGATCCACCTCAACCAGCTGTCGACCTCTCATGCTGGCAGGTGAGTGACAGCGTCCACAGCAAGTTGTGTTAGTAGGGATGGACTCCCTTAGCCAGCGTGCTAACCATACAGCCTCACAGCTACAGGTCCAAGGGTTATGGTGGAGATGGAGCTCCACCAGGTAACTGAGCGGGGAGAACAGATCGTGTGGCACAGCGCTCAGATTGTTATGGGCGAGATTTAGCTCCACCAGTGAAGATAAGTCGTCAAAAGCATTGCGCTCAATCACTGTGATTTGTGAGTTCATCACCCATAGCTTTTTCAGTGAGCGCAAGCCTTTGAAGGAGCCAGGCTTTATTTCTGGGAAATGATTTTCAGATATCTCCAGTTCCTCTAGGCCCTTGAGAGGACTCAGGTTTGGCATATCACCTCTTATGTTGCACATGCCCAGGTTGAGGTACTTGAGGTTTTGTAGGCCCTCAAAAGCTCCTTCTGAGATGTACTCCAGTTTCCTTAACTCTCCCAGGTCCAGACGCATGAGGGAGGGCACCCGGTTGAAGGCATAGGAAGGGATACTCTCAATGGGGTTGTTCCTCAGCCACAGTTCTCTCAGTTTAGACAGGTACTCAAAGGCCCCACTAGGCACCACTGTCAACCGGTTGTCAAACAGCTCCAGTGTGTTGAGGCTGGTGAGTCCATTAAATGCGCCCACCTCAATCTGACGTATGGCATTTCGCCCAAGCTGGAGCACCTCAAGGTGGTGCAGGTGCCGAAAGGAGTCAGCCTGCACCGCCTCGATGGCGTTTTCCATTAGATTGAGGTGTCGCGTGTTGGCAGGAATGCCAGGGGGCACACGGGTGAGGCCGCGTCGGGTGCACACCACCTTCCCCTGCTGATTACTGCAGGAACACTGCGGTGGACAGCCCTGGGGTCCTTGAGACACCGCCGCCCCCGCCAAGGCCAGGGAGGCGCTGCTCCACGCTCGCGCCATCAGGAAGACTACACAGAGCAGGGCGGCTTTCCTGGCACGATGCACAGCTACCCGCCCCAGGAGACTCATGATGTGGCACGTTCATAATTCAGCATCATCTGGGGGGGAGGATTGGGGTGTTTGGGGCAAGTTTTTGGGGGGGCTTTGGGAACAGGGAAAGTAGCTGGTTGACTGGTCGTAGTGTTAAGGGCAACAGAGTAAAAAGGTCAAGGGAACTGAGGAGGATAAGGGGAGAATGTGGGTTTGGGGTATTTGCTAAGGGGCAAGAGGACTTGACCTATCCTCAATTGAGCAATGCTTTTATGCCCATGAACTGTGCTCAGGGGCAGAGGGAAAGGAGAGGATAGAAAGGGCTGGCTTTTCTGAAACGTGTGTATGAGAAAGACATGGTGGTAAATCAAACAACAAAAAACCGTATTACAAGACAGAAGGGAGGGTAAGGTGTTACAAATTGATGCAAAGAGGGGTTGAAACACTAGACACCTACCTCAAGTTATTATTACAGGTCCTTGAACTGAGATATATAGCTTCCCTCCTTTTTTGCAATCAGAAAGAGCAGTGGTATTCAGATCAGATGTATGTATATCCAAGAGCAGCAAAGAAAGCCTCTTTATATTTGCTCTGTCAAAACAGGTATCAACGCCAAAGAGCTTAACCAAGATGAGCCCTTTTGTAAATCCACACATCCAAAGAGAAAGGTTCGAAGGCCCTTAGTGAATGTTTTTTCTCCCTTTCCGCGTTGATGAGGAAAAAAAGAAAAAGGGAAAAAAAAAGAAAAAGATTGTAGATAGGAATCCAGTCAGGCTCCCAAAGCAGCAGCAGTGCTCCCTTGCTCGCTTCTTGCTGTCGGCTCCTCTTCTCTCGCTTGTCCTTGGAATCCGACAGTTGATCCCCCTGCTAGACACCTTACCCAGGTCTCCATAGCACAGGCGACCACACAAACACACATGCACAATTTTTTTTTTTTGTTGTGCACCAAAAAGCCAAGGCAGAAAGGACAAAAAGAGGGGAGGTAGGTGGGGGGTGGGAATGAAAAGGTTGAATGAAAATTCCACAGTCCTTTCCAATGTTCTTTTGCCTTTTGTTTTGCGATGGTTAGGAGGGGAGGTTGACAAGTCCGAGAAAAAAAACCAGACCCCCTCCTCTCTGTATTCCTCTGTTCACTTTTTAGTGGTCAATCAGTTGGTCAGTCTGACAGCCCTTCTCCCTCTCTCGCTCTTTTCCCCTCGCTCCCCCTCTGTGGCGTCGTGTCCACTTGATTTCTTATGATTTTTTTTCTTCTTCTTTTCTCCTCCAGGAGAGCTCAGCAGGGGTTGAAAAGGCTAGACGACACACACACCGCTTTCATTAGCTTCTTCCACCTCTTAACTAGCCGCACGCTCCAGCCTCGGCAGCCGCGGTGGCGACAGCGGCAATTGCAAACGCGCACACACCATCCCCGCGAAGCACACAGCAGCAGTAGCGAGCACACACAGCAGCAGCTGCAGCCTGCCTCCCGTGCACTTCCCAATAATCCGTCAATTTCTTCAGAGGGGGAGTGGGGTGGGGGATGGAAGGGGGTGCTGGGAGGAGTGGGGGTGTTGTAGCTGGGTTGATCGAGGTGGGTTAGAGGGAGGAGGGGTGGTGCGCAGTTTCTCCTTCCTCTCTCCGGCGTGTTTCTTTTTTGTTCTTGTTTTCCCAGTTCTTTTTTTTTTCTCTCCCCTCCTCTCCTCGTGGTGATCAGCACCCTCTCGCTAATGCAGCGTCCGACTGGGGAGAGGAGCAAGACAGGGAAGGCAAGCGCTGGGCGAGCGCGCGGCTTACAGGCGTGACGTTAACAGTAGCGTCGATGTGGAAAGGATCCGTTGTAGCAGCAAAAGAGAGAGTGTGCGCTGGCTTGGATCTCTCTCTCTCTCTCTTTCTCTCTCTCTCACTCTGTTTTACACTCTCTCTCTCTTGCTTGCTCTGTCACACTCTCTCTCTCTCTCACTCTCTCACATTCCCTCTCTCTCCCTCTCTGCCTCCCTCCTGCTCTCTCTGCAGTGTCCTGAGGTAGTTGGGTGAGCTCAAAGCACTCAGACCTTTTTAGAGATCTACCTCTTCAGAAACCAGTTTGCTCTTGCCGTCCTCCGCTCTCTCTTTTTAATACTCAAAGTCTCTTGTTTTGTGGCTTTCTGGGGCTTTGTGTGGCTTAGGGGAATAGACGGGCTGTGTCCGCGCAAAAGGCAGAGATGGACAGTGGCATCCCCACAGCAACCAGATTTTAACCCTCTCATCCCCAGCAATAATCCAGGCATTCCAGCGAGTCTGGCGAAGCTTTCCCAGCATTGCTTCGGTGGCAAAGGCAGGCAGATGGGACACTCTCTCTCTCTCTCTTCGTCTCTGTATCTCTTTCTCTCTCTCTCTCTCACTCCCTCCCTCCTTTCTCTGCTCTCTGTTTTTTTTTCACTTTATCTCCCCTCACTCTCTCACTCTTTTCGTTTTGTCCTTTAGTGGAAAATAGAGGAACATGAATGGACTGCTGACGCATCCTGCTTGGAGCAGTGCTTTGGTTTGATGCAGTGTGTTTTGTGCATTAACTCCCCCACTCCCCCATCCACCCACCCACCCACTTCACCCTCACCCTCCTCACTGTCTTCCCTTCTCTGCTCACTCTTCGTCCGTCACTGTGTCACTCTACTTCATCTCTAGCTGTCTATCTCCGAGTATACAATCTCCTACATGCTCGCATTTGCATTTGCCCCTGTCACGGCTTTATTGTGTGCGTCTTTAGTTTTACTGTTGGGTTGTTTCAGTGTGATTTAAGCAATCTCCATCTCAACTTCAATCTACCGTGCAATAGAGCAACAACTTTTCTCTATAAAAAATGGATTGGGTTGCTTTATTAATATCAAATATTACGTAGATAGACTTCGATCCAGACTGGGTGCAGGAGTAGGATCCAAGGAGTGAGCTGTTAAATACTGAAAAAGATCAAATAAAATGCGGTAGATAATATAAAATCATAAATTCTACCTCTTGTATTGTTTCCTCTTTCCATCATGTAAGCCTTTGCAGGTAGTTAGAGCACTCTAAACAGACAGGCCTTAACCCTCAATTTGAGTACAAACTGTCGCTCCAGGAAGCACACAGCTGTAAAGGTCATGTTAAGGAAGGCAAACAGGAAAAAAAACCAAGACATGCTTTACCTTCCGACTGCGGGAAAGGAGGCAAAATGAACGCACCCCACTGTCCCATCGTCCCTCTCCCCCTCCAATGATTTGTACAAGCGTCGTGTCCATTAAACTAGGAAGCGGTGTGGGTAATTGATGGTTGGTAAGGCTAGCTGTGACAGTACTGCTAGGTGTGTGAGAGTGTGTGTCTCACTGTGTGTGTGTGTTGGAGCTCAAGAGTAAGCGTGTGAAAGAGAGAGAGAAAGGGAGAGTGAGGAGAGAAAACATGCAAGCTAGAAAAGGTCACACTGCCTGTAGCACAGTATGTTATTCCCACCGGCACAGGAGTATAGAACCAACTCCTATATCACACACACACACACACATACACACTTTCTCCTAGACTTCGATGCAGTTGAATATGAATGGGCTTCAATGAAGCACATATAACAGTAAGGTGGCAGCCACAGGAGTATAGGGAGGGATTTTCCTGTGTTAGGGAAGAGAGGCTATTTCCTTTTCTTCCCACATGGGATTCCCTCGCACCGTGACCATGTGGAAGGTGATATAAGGCGCGCTGCAGTGCTGCATCCTCCGAACAAGTGGAAACATGATAATGCATTGCAGGGCATACCAAAAGCAGGGTTGTACAGCTGCAGGATGTTTGGCAAATGGGCTGCTCAAAACAACACCAAACATTTCATCGATCTGTTGTCAAGTTAAGCCAACTGCAAATGAAGGCTTCTGGTTCTCTGTGTGCTTATTGATGACAAAAAAAAAAAAAAAAATCAGATGTAGTACAGTGTGCAATACTGGCACCACTCCGCTTTGTGTGTCAGATGGCGCCCGGGCACTGTTCTGTAGGTGCGGCGTGCGTGTGTGCCACCATTTGATGAGCAAGTGACCCAGAATGAGTTCAGGTTGTGTTTTACCCACCCAGCACAGAACATCCCCAGACCTACGATCTAACCAAAATCAACCACTGACCCAAAACATGCCCAACGCTGCGAGGGTAGCTCTCTGCTCTCGGCCCCTCTTCCTGTCTCTTTTTGTTCTCTTTTCATTTGTGTCTGTCAGCGGACACTCTGCTCTCTCTCTCTCTACCTCGGGTCCTCGGGTCATGGCCTGCCAAACTCTGCGATGCTCCACTGACCAAAAGTGGTCAACCCCATGCGTTATAGCTTGATCCTGGCCTGGAATGAACCAACATGGCCGGATGGTCAGCCAAATTCTGTGATCACAGCAAGGTTTTCTCAAGGTCCAGCATGAGCGTGCGTGTTGGCATTCCTGACGGGGGCTGGCTTTTCCAGGTTGAACATAATTTGGTGGCTCGTGCCAGTGTTGACTCCGTAAACCTGGCTGAGCCGCGTATTCGCAGTGTCTTTCAAAGTTAAGGTTACACCAGTTTGCCCAGAGTGCATAGTAACCAGTGCTCCGGTCAAACAGTGGTCCCATATGTTCCCAGTATAACACGCAGCGTCTTGACAAGAAATGTGTTGTCAGGCCTTTCCTCCAGGACTTAACTGCTTGACGAGCTGTCAGATATGTGGGACCTTCACTCTGTCATGCCAGCCCCTTGCCCCCACCCGCTGTACGATCCCTGCCCTCCCTGCCTTACCGCCTTACCCAGGGCTGTGTTGAGCCACCACCCTGCACCAGGCCAGGAGGTCACTAGGTGTAGTTCGGGGGGTACCGCACGACCTACTTTGGCGGTGGCGGCCTGTCCACCAGTCAGCCGGCGTGTTCGAGGGGGTATATGCAAAACAGTACAGAACCCATCCCCCTGGGGTGAGTGCTTGAAAATCTGGGCTGCGGCCAGTCACATGTAGGTCAGCAGCCTGTGTCTGCATGTGTGTACGTGTCAGTAGTTCCATTTGGACGGATGGCCCGCAGTATGGTATAGCAGCAATGACAATCGGATTAGAAGAACGTACAGTCGAATGATAGATCTAATGATAATGTCATTGCCTCTGCCATTGCCAGAATCAAGGATTCGCAGCACCACACCCTTGGGCAATCCACATACGGTTTTTCCGCGTGTGTACAAGCGAGACAGAGGCGATATTTTCCCAAGGAGACACAAGGCAAGCACTATTTTTGGGCTTGTCTTGTGCTTTGAGAGCAATTACAAATTTTATGCATTTAAGTGAGTGTGTATGTGTGCGCAAGCAGGCGAGCATGCCCTCTAAATATCCCTGTAATGTCCCTATGGCTGATTGCATACCGGTTCCCACCCTGGCACAATGTTATCATAAACCAATTTTTCCAGGTCACTATGCTTAAATGTGTATACACACCAACACACCCCGCATTAACACACACACACACACGCGGACACCCCCAAACTCTGTGATGCCGACCTTGAGGTAAAGGACCTGCTATTAGACACCTCCTCTCCCATTTTCATTTCAATCTCCAGGAATTAATTCTGCGGCAGATTATGTGTAACTCACATATTCACATCCACACACTCTCTCACTCACTCAGACACACACACAGACATGCTGCTATCAGTGTCCCAGTAAGAGCTTAAACTCCTTGGTAGGGATTTTTTTCCCCCTCCCTGTTTATCACTTTTCTCATCACACATACACACTCACGCGTGCACACACCAATCATCGCCAGTGTATGAAGAGATTATAATAGGCAATAGGGTATATTAGTGGCTTCCGTCTGGCCACGTTGGGCGAGTTGTCGTGCTTCATATACTGGCTCCGTCTCGCTTAGTTTGCTTCCACCGACCTTGTGTGGCCTCCACTCAGCACAATATACTAATACTGAAAACATTTCCAGCATTATCTTACACCGAGCGTCCTATGGCATTTTCATTTATTGCTTTTAGACGACACTTTAATGCAGGGCAATTTGGGCAGGCAGTTAAGGTTAGGTTAGTCCAACAATAAAACAATACATGCTGGTAATGAATTGCTCTGTCATTAATCCTTTAACTTTCCATTCTCCCTCGTTCCATATGTTTAGCTTTCACTCTTGTTTTCCTTTTTTTTGTTTTCTCCTTATCCCCCTCTACTCCCCACTCTCAACTAGTCTCCTGCTCTTTCTCCTTTTCCCTTTCTCTTTTTCTTTTTTATCCTGCTTTGTTCTTGATGTTTCCTTTTTCTCTCCCTGACTCTTTCTTGTGCTCTTGCTCTGCTGTCTCCCCCCTGTCTTTACTTCCTCTTGGCTTCCCCTCCTCTCTCTTCTTGCCCTCACTCTCCTCTAAATTGCCACTTCCTACAGTGTTCCTCTGGTCTAGTATTTGCAGGCCTGTTTCAAGTTAATTGTCTTTTCTCATTCAGCATATGGTGTGTGTGTCTGTGTGTGTGTGTGCTCACTCTCAAATGAGGGCACTATTAGATCATGGCAACTGAAGGCACACAGTAAAAGATGACCATTTTCACTCCTCTCTTTTTTTTCTGTCATCCTGTTTGAGCTTTGCTAGCAGCCATTGTCTCCAGACTAATGGGCTTCATTATGTTGAGCTGTGTTCATACTGGCTGCCAGAGCAGGGATTAGCCCTAGCGCCATGTTAGCTGGAAGCAGAAGAAAGATACTGCTAGGTTAGCACTGTTAACCCAATCAGCATGAGCCCTGGTAGCTGGATAGGGGAAGATGCTTCATGAGTATTTGGCAACTTTGGCTTCTTGAATCTTATACCCTTTGGAAAAACCTTTTACTAATCCCTACCACATTCATTTTAAAGATGTTTTTTTTATAGTTTTACTCAAAAAACATAGTTTAATTTTGCACAGTCTGTTATATAATGTCTTTCTTCCCTTTATATTTCTCTCACCACATGCTAATGCTCGCCATGTCTTGCCCCGGCCGCGTCACTGGTCAGCTGGCCTCATTAGGATTCATGGAGCATCCCTGTATGTGTGTTCATCACAATGTTGCCTTGCCAACTGCCAGGCCTGCAGGAAATGGATGTCTCTTTCTCTGAGCAATGTGAAGGTAAAAACATAGTTATTCACCGCACAGAGAAGAGCTAAATCTTCTGGACTTTTAGCTCCTTTGGAGCAAAGATGCTGTCTTCATTCAGACCCACACCGCCCCTCCTCCCTCCTCTCCCTCTCCTCCTTTTGCTTTTATGTCCTTGACTCGGTCAAAACAAAATTCCTTGCGTGTTACTCTGCAACATTATATGTGACATTAGTCCCATGTTGGGCTTTTGTATTATATCTACTCAGTTTACTCAATTTTAACGGATGAAAAGGGAGTCGTAACAGTGATTTAAGTGCATACTTGCACATGCTTGGTCTTGTCTTGCCTTGATGATGACAATAGTTGTCCAGCATTTCCTGTTGCCTTTATAGAATACCAAGTAACGAATGCCAAGACAAATATGTCTCCTAGAAGAGGTAATAGGATGCAGCAGCACAAAAAGCATTTTCTTTGCCTCTAAAACTACTCATCTTTCAAGATGTCGATATGAAATCCTTACCATCTAAATCTCCATAACTAGTTCTGGGTGGTGGACTGACCAACCTGCTTCACAGACAACCTCCCTTTCCGTTATAAATAAAGTGGCCACCTTTATCTCCCCTCCCTCTATGATGCCCATGACCTTCGAATATCCTCCTCTCCCCGAAGCGACCTGGCGACAATTACTGTCTTTACAGTTTTATTTCTATGAAACTGTTAATCCCAGAATCTCCATTTGGCCTCGTGTGAGGTGAGGATTAGCCCTACACACACACACACACACACACACACAGGGATGGAAGAAACGGATGAAACGGCTTTTCATTTTTGACAAAATCCACCTGGCCACACCCAGATTACAGCAGCACTGTCCCACTGATAGCGAGGTTGTGTGTCTGTGTGTGTGTGTGTGTGTGTGTGTGTGGGCGCCAATAATCTTTGTTTTCCACCACCTTGTTGTGTGTAATCCTATTGGTCTACCTTCCTGTGTACTCTGCTTTGTTCTAGATATCTGGGTACATACACTTCACATTATTGCAAACTGCTTTCCAATGGTTTTCCAGTGTTGGTTGAGCAGACAGGAGGTGAGGAGTGAATAGAGCTTCTTTTTCTGTAATGTGCTTCCAATTTGGATTTCATTACTGATAGTTGCCTTGTCTACCTTATCTGTATTCAAATGAACTATCTGCTCCCCACTGTCAGCATAATAACAAGACACAGACACTCGTCAAGTGTATTTAAAGCAGATATGAAGGGTCATTCTTTTGACATGAAATAACATTTTACAGCAGAGAGAATGGGCAGGAGTTTGTGTGTGTGAAGAAGACGCGCCTCTTGTATTTACTCTCTAATACGACTGCTCACCTCCCAGCCAGTTATTTTTCCTGTGTAATATCCTCTGTCTATTCCGTCTTTTTTTTTCTTTTTTTCCCCCTCTCCCTCCGCCATACTGGGGATTTGAGAAGCCAAGCTAAGTGTGTCTAATCTATGAGCGCAACCAGCACAGCGTCAAATGTTTTGGTCCCGATTTACCTGCAGCTCTCAGCCATACAACACTTGAGCAGCTGTCCAGCCAAGCAGGTAGGAGACAATGCAGGATAAGGAGGGCTGAAGGCTGAGGAATAGACACCCGAGTGGACAACGACATTACAAAGCAACTACGGGAAGATTTAAAGGAAGTAAAGTGAGAAAAAGCAGGTGCTTTGGGATAAATGAAAGAAAGCACACACCAAAAAAAATAAAAAAAGAGAAGATGGAAATAGGAAAAAGTACCACCTGACACACACTTTCCCCTCACACCACTCTGCACCCTTAACACCAGGCCCCGCGACCTTGCTTAAATGTGTTTTCTGTAGAAGTGCAATCAGGGATATCCCCCGGAGGTAGGCTGCGACTGGGGGGCCAGCAGGGACCCGGCTATGGAGGGATGGAGGGATGGAGGGAGGGAGGGAGGGAGGAAGGGGGGTAAAAAGCAGCAGGCAGCACTTTCTAAATTGAAGTCAATAACACAGCAGTCCATTCTATAAGAGCCAGTCCTCCCACACAGTCCGCTCGCAGTCACTAAGGAGAGCTGAGGCCGGGCTGTCGATTGAGTTCTCTCCAAAGTGCCGCTACGCATGGCAACATGTGCTTGTGTGGGTCAGCAGCACACGAAGACCAGAGGTGTGGCATCAGAGCTGCACGCCTAATGAACCTGTAAAACAGTAATTGTGGTCGATCTAAAAATAAAAATGAAAAGTAACATACAGTACAGTAGAACATACAATTTGGAAAACTATTAAGCAAACCCGACCTGAGAGCGCCTCTATTCTACATTGAGCTGTTGTATGAAATCTTGCTAATGCAGGCATATCTGACACACACATGCACACACAGCCTTATTTCGCCTTTTAATCCCTTTTCGCATGTTAGCACTTCTACATAGCTTTGGGGGATTAGAACCGGTATGGTTGGCCTGCCCTGAGTACGGGGGTAGGAAGGGAAGTTAGTGACTGGGAGAGAGGGTAGACATCCAGCTGACATGAGTTTTGCTGTGCATGCGTGGTGCGTGTACATACTTTGTATCTGAATCTGATGACCACAACATAGAAGGGACCCCCCACACGTCTGCACAGCATGGAACAGACATGATTTGTTCGGGATGTGGCACTTTTTGTTTACTTTTGCTGACCCAAATCCAAAAGTTGATAGGCTGCAGTTTTAATACTCCGCACTCGTGTGCTGACATGTTTATATGAGTCGTGATTTTTACAGGCAAATGCAATTTCCTGATAAAAGCACATTTAGATCGCAAGTTCTTGCTTTTTTCCCCCCGTATTCATCTGAAACATTGAGTATGTTAGCGGGAGGTTGTTCTACGGGTGGATTCATAACTGTCGCACACGATCCCCGGTGTCAGATTGTTGCAGCGGTAATCCAACTATCTGGAGAAAAAGGAGCCGCGCACACCATCACATATGTTCATACTCAGATGCATTTTAAATCTGCGTTTTAAATTTTACATGAAACCAAGGGAATAAGTGAAATGAAGTGTAAGTGAAGCTATTCTTCATCCACCGGGCTCTTTAACTTTTTAAATATACAGAGAAATCCCATTGTAATGCATCGCCACCATATCGCAAAAATATGTCATCTTTACATAAGCAGCTAAGTGCTTTCCATATGTTTTACTACTTTATCTCCCTTGTAGAGTTGTTGGCTGTTATTCTGTCACTGTTTGCCGGTAGAAGTTTTATAGATCAATGCAGGACACAGGTCACGGCCTGCTGGTGCTCTCTTTCTGTTTTCTCTGTCACTTTTTACACTGATGGCATCAGTCTAGGTCACTTGCACCCTAGTTGTGGTTATTGGTGTGTGGCCTGGTTTTTTTTTTTTTCCATAATAACCCCTCACCACACACACACACTCTCACCCAGCACACATAGGGCAGGCTTGACACATGGATGAACAGTGGTAATTTCCCCAGGCATACATTGATTTCACTTTCATTTTCCTGCCACTCATTGTTTGACATCCTGCTGAAAATTATAATTTTGACTCGAAGCCTATCGCTTTATTTCAGCGACTCCATTTTTTTTTTTAACCGTGTTTCATCGCGAGTCATCGGATTACAAATAATGAAGGGGAGTGTATTTGGCGATGGTGTTTTGGAATTGATTTCGACAAACAATAAATGGCATTGATTGTGAGTGCAGCACCAGTGCACAAATGGAATAGTACACAAATAGTAAAGTTTCTATTTCAGTAACACCATTGTGCAATAGTTGTATGGATAGATAGATATTCTTTTTCTGTGAATTCAGAGCCTCAACACTTGTGAACACATGTAGCGACTGCATGTCAGTGCTCTCTCACATCCAGGTAGCAGATGTCTTGCACCACTCTCCGATTATCCCTGAAGTGTTGTCTCAGATGTGTCGTAAGTTCATTCAAGTTGTTGTATTTTTAAACACACTGCTAGCAAAGACTGAATGGCTGCGTGTGCGTTTTAATATGCATGTTTCGTCTGGAGATGACTTTGCTGACTTAACTGTCTAGACACTTCTTCAAGGGCTGGCATTATTTTATTTCTTTTTTTTTTCCTTCTCGTTGTCTATCACACATTCTGTCATCCATTTTAGTGGCTCAGCTATACACAGCAATAAATGACTGAAACTGAAATTGATGAAACCACAGAGAGACATTGGTTTGGATTTTCTTATGAGGCAACTATCGGGCTCCGCACTTATTCATTCGGCGGGAAATCCCACGAGACAGCAGCCTTTGGGCATGGGGGTTTTATTTCTGAGAAGGTGTCCCATCGGGTATTAGAGTTGTAAGTCCGGATGGCGTCATGACTGTTGTGATGGCCACGAGATTGTTGTAGCTTGTAACTCCATGACACAGTAGTGGGGTGTCTGCTTTTTGCCCGTGGCTACGTTGTTGAAATTGAATTTGAAGAGAGTGTGTGTGTGCCGCTGTCTGTTTCTGAAGTGAGTGTTATCCGTCCTATTTGGAAACCCAATTGTCATATTGCACACCTGGTGGTGGAACAGGCTCTAGTTGCAGGAAATAGTGCATTTAAAGCCAAATGTGTAAAGTATCACATACTGAATGTACTCTGTGTGTGTTAGATGTATTATATAGGAACAGAACATGTGCCTTTTTGTGTTATGTACATGTGCAGTACCCACATGTCTCCACAACTCTTACTTTATAATTGATTTATCCTGTAAGTGCCACTTTTCAGTAGACATTCACATGTTTGAAAAGATAAAAATAAGCCACTTTAAAGCTGCTGCTGTGGTAGCTGAGGAGACATAACCATAGTAACTGCAGAAAAGTTTCCACCTGAATTTTAAACTAGAAAAAAAATCAAACGGATACATCTAACAAAGTGTTTAAACCCACACCGACACAGTCCAGTGGTTTAGGCATGTGTTCAGTGTCCGTCTGTTCATGTGCCATCACGAATGACTCAGTCTTCCTACATATTGTACCAGGGATGTGTTATATTGTATTGACCGGCGGTGACTGATACATGAGCCACAGTGTTTTGCCTCACAATCACGCACAGGTCGTCCACAAGTAAAAGAAATGGCCGAGGCTCTGCTGCAGCTCTGACACAAGCTCCAGCCCCGGAGATGCTGTGAAAAAGAAAAGACGCAATTCTGACATCGCTGACTGATTCATGACTGACTCATTGCTCTCCTTGTACCAAGAAGCCAACTGTGGAGAGAGGATGTGTTCGAAATAATACAAGCCCATGTCACTTAAAAAGACTTTACCTCAAGTATCTTGAATCACTCGTATTCAGATGTCTCTTGCTTTATATTTCAGATTCAGTCTAATTCAGTTACAAATAAGAGCCTTGATAAACACTTGACAGCCCAGTGCTATTGTGTGACGACGATATAATGGCTAAATGAAACTTTCTGCTTCCGTTGCTTGTGCCGCATCCTCCTTCTCTCTGACTGTGCTGATTCTCCAGTCAGAGCATGTCCTCTCTAAGGTAGCTCTGATTAGCAGCATCTGCGTTTCTGTACTCTAGTGGGGCAGAGAGGGGAGGAGGAATGGGGAAGGAGAAGCAGAAGAAGGAGGAAAAAAAAACCCTGCGTCTTGAACACTCTTTCGTCATTTGTGGCCTCTTCTAAGTTTTCTCTGTCCTCCTCCCATCCTCACACTTTTTTTTCTTCATTTCCACCCCCCTCCTCCTCCTCTTTCTGCCTCTCTCTCTTCCTCGCTCTCAATTTTATTCCACAAATGTTAGCCCCATTTCTCTCCCTTGTCTCCTCATTATGGAGGTGTTTGGAGGCCCAGTCTTGTTTTTGACACTGATTTTTTTTTTCTTTTTTTCATTTCCCCGAATGGCAAGCTTAAAAACAGAGGAAAGGGATGATTGGAACAAAGTCGCAGAGAGAAGCGATAACAAACTGATGGTGTCATTGGAAACTTTGTGTGATCGGAGGCTTATCTCAAATATTGAACAATGAGGTGTAAATTTGTCTTCCCCTGGACGTGTTTGTTTTAAATAACGATCTTCAAACAGGTGCAACCCAGGCGATGTTGGTGAAACTTGTTCTGTGCATTAACAGTAAGTAAAATATCTAGCAAGAGATAATGACGCCCATTAAGTTGATATTCAGTTTCTCCTGTAATAAAAGCTCTGTTTGATGGTCGCACGCTCCTAAAGGTGCCTGGGAACCGAGCACACATGCAGGAGAGCTGTAATCCCATTTATTTGACACCGCGCTCATTAGATTAACTGCCGTGGGCTGATACTAGTGCAGTCAGACTGGTCAACGTGCACTACGATTGAAGAAAGAAAATAGAGGGCAAATCATATTTGCCAATGAATTGTCATTTGCTGTCCAGCAGGACTAACTGCATGGTTCCTAAACAGGCATGACTTGATTCAATCAGTTCCCACTCTCCTATCTCTCTCTCTCTCTCTCCCTCCTCCTACACACAAAAAAGGCAACCACGCACCAACCTCAGCCTCGGTCCGCCGTCTCATGTGTTGATGGTCACTTGGCATTTATGTGATTGAACGCGCGGTGAGGTTGAATTGGATTGCTTAAAATTGAAGAATGATTAGACGATGATTCGTCTCAAGAGGTTTTTTATCTCTGGTGCCGCTGACTGGGGGTCAGATCATCATTTCCTGTTTTATGATATCTGACATCCTCTTGGCATGAAAGATTCATTCATGTCGCTCACTGTTGGCAAGCAAGTGTCTCGTTCATAATGTTTCCACTGAAAAACCAGCAGGGATATTCTATTGGACCTTTTACACCATCGCTTTAGAAATTTAATGAATAGCTAGAATAGATGAAGCGGGGATGTCCTCCTGTCTGTCAGCCTTCTGGCAGCCTCCAGCATGAAATGTTGTCTCTTTGCTGTGCTGCTAGTTTATAGCAACATGGAGTACCTCTCCAGCGGCTCTTCTCCGCCACTTTCCTCATACTCCAACTTCAACCCCTGCCTAACAACTCTCCAACAACCAGCCTAGCAACCGTGCCTCTCTATTTGACAAGCACACAGAAATTGACAAAAAGCCATACTGAAAAATGCCTCTGTCGGCTCTCCTCCTCCCCCTTTTTGCCCCCCACCCCCCACCCCCCTCCCCATCTCGCTCTCTCTTCCTCATTCTCTCACTCTGTCAGCGCAAGCAGAGGCTGGGAGGACAGAAATGGCTTTTTGAGTGACACAGGCCGGCTATGCCATTTGCCGTGTCAACTGGTGAAAGAGGACCGAAAAGGAGGTGGAGACAAATGATCATGGCCCGACCATGATTGTTCCGTGCCCCCTCTAGCTTTCACCCGCCATCTTTTTTCCCCTCATAGGTCATTGAAGTCCAAATAATGTTGACACAATGCCACTAGGTGTAGAAATGTTATCCCTAGTGCAATATTTTCACAATTTTTTTTTTTTTAAAGCTTTCTTTCAATTTTTCCACACTTTGAATGATTCCTCCAGAGTTACAAGGCTTGTGTTTATGTAGGGCTTGTTGATGAAATCTCTCTTTGAGTAATTGGAAATTTGGAGGAGATACTGTTAAACCAGTAATGAATCACGAAGCGAGCCACATCACATCTTTGCCTAATTTTGTGTCCAGCTCATCTCTTGGGAATATTTTCATTTGAATGGCAGAAAAATCTAAATTGACTCGGAATAATCCATTTTCTGTCGATCAGTCCACGCTCCTCGTGTCTTTGTCGACACTCAACTGTTCTTTCAACGGCCTCAACGGCTCCAGCCTTCAGTACACTGAACAGTCCACTAAAGAACCCTGTAACCCCTCTGTTTCCCCCACACAGGGCTATCTATGGCACACGACTGTAGTTTGGTCATTGCAGCCACAGAATTATAAATATTTAAAATTCCATTATGAAATCTTAAATCGATTCATAAAGCTGCAGCAAGTCGAGCGTGAGTGAAGAAACAGCTGCTCACGCCGCGGGGATATGAATGTGGAGGGGTTTGATAAAGCAGAACTGTAAAGGCTGCTACCGTCTATTTTACACTCATTACCTGTACAGTTATAAACCCCGTTTAGATTAGAATAGTAAACATTTGTTGAGTGTTGCTACTGAGAGTCCTCCACCTGCATCACAAATTCCATGTTTTTTGAACAAATTATTATTCCTATATATCTAAGTTAATGTGCTTTACTCTTATTTATAAAAAAGTAAATAGCTTAATGAGTAAAACACATAGAATGAGATCAATACATAATACAAGATGGTAAAAGGCATTACCCTGTTATTAATCTGTAATTGTTAGCTCACCACAGAATGCTGTTTGCTGCATTGACCTAATGAACAATATAACCACAATTCTCATAACCACCTTTTATGCTCCTTCAAAAGAGAATATCTGCTCTTCAATTTAACCACCATTCAAAATTGTCAGTAAAAACATGTGGTTGTTATATCCTATTTACTCTGTGTCCTTGCTGTCGCTGCACTGCTCGGTGATTGCAAAATAATGGCCCGGGTTTACTGGTTATGTACTCCAAGGTGTATGTGTAAATGGATGTGCGAGAAAGCAACGCTGTCATTTTGAGAGGTAATGTGGTTTAATGCCCTCTCCAATCATTTTGACCACCCCTAAATGTGCTCAATGTGGCTTGACTGCACCCACCAAGCTCTCGCTGCTTCAGGCAGCAATTTGAAGATTTGGAGTCTTACCTCTCACTGCTTACCGATACCCCCGGGGGCCTTAAGAAGCTGGGTGTCTCAACCTGGAACACAATGTACTTGTAGAAACTGAGTGAAAAATGCTTAAAAATCAAATTGCGGCGCCCATTCCAACGTGTTTGGCGCCACAATTGATCTTCAGTTGTCCACTTTTTCGTTTCCTTTTAGATCTTAGTCGTAGCCAGGTCGTGTGGTGCTGCCATTGAAAAAGATTAAAACTGCTCCCGAGTAATAACTTTCACAGAGCCGCGTAACATTTGTTTTTTTACGGCCATTCAATAACTTACAGCCTAGTTCAATTTGTGTTTTCCCACCTGCACCCTAGCACCATCCAGTTAAGGAGAATTATATGATATTAGTAATATTACAAATGTAGCTCAATATTCATCGACCAACATGCCATGTCGCCCCACTCTTAAAAATGAGATGGATTGTAGTTATTGCCGTTATTGATTTTAATAACCAGGCTGTTCAGGCCCAATGCTGAGCCTTGCTCCTGCTCAGCTACCTCTAGTCCTGTGTGAGGGCTGTGATATGCTTTCATCTGGATAACAAAGAATCTATAAACTAATTTAACTACAGGTTTAGCATGATTAGGTTTGCTGACTCTTGCAGATTTTTCTTTTTTCAAACACAGTAGGTTTTATGAAATGTGCTTTGAGCCCCTTCTTCCATCAAACCCTTTAAACCATGGATACATGTAATTTGAATGGGAGGATCACAGGACTGGCTGGATCTGGTTAATGGACTCAGATGGGAGGCCTTAGCTAAGTGTAATGTGTTAGTTGAAGGATCAAGCTTCCTAACAACAGTATTGATCCATTAGGCCGAATAGAGAGACAATGACTGATGTAGAAGGTTGTCGGTCATTGCATCACCACAGGTCTTGCATTACTCAGTGTCACTGACCCTTTCACTGTGAGACTTGTCAAAGCCCCGTGGTGTCCAATTGTTGTCCATGTTGTGGCTTTGGGGGGGTGAAATGACAGAAAAGTAAGATCACAAAAGGTCAGTGAGCATCACAAAGGCCTGCAGGTCGCAACCAGAGCCCATTTACGTTTCCACGATTCAGCATGACCTTGATTGTGTTTTCATGTTTTCATGTTTTCTCTTAAATGGATTATAACTGGGTCTGATCAGTGTTGCAAAAAAAGTGCAAGTGTGATTTTTTTTTTGGAGTGTAACAGTTCAACTCACTAGTGTAGTGAAGTTAATGGATACTGTAGCTGTTGAAGGACTGACCGTAACCCCCAACTCATGGCCGAAAGAAAGTCGAGGGACGCAAAGTCATTCAGAATGTATGTCACTCGCAAAAGGGACAAATCTGTTTTGACAATACTGTGTGTAACATGCCTGGTGCAGTAAAGTTAACCCTTCTCCCTCTGGCAGGAGAGATCTCAATAATTCATTGCCCCGGTTTAGAAGTCTACTGCGGGTTATTCAGGAAGGACAACGCCAGCCTCTCCCGTGATCGACTCACTATTGACCTCTGCCTTTTCTCTCTCTCCATCTTTGCTTCGACTCATTTTCTGTGAAGGCTTCATAAGTCTCTCAAAGCCCTCCTTTGAAAAGCTCCCTATGTTTAACTCTTCCACTTAATACCTTTTCTCAGCGCTGCCAGTAACTCAGACTATAGACTTGAATTTTTATAGCCTGGGCATTTTTTTTTATATCCTTTTCTTTTCTGACGTTTGGCAGAAAGATGACAGCCTCTAACGACCGCAGAGGCCACTGGGCATTGATTGAACACGTTATTGTAGATATCAAATTAGCCAACTAATCATGACTCATGAATTTGCTCATTAATGAACAAATCTTGGACTTTCTCAATCGGCATACAGACCGTGTGGACTCATCAGCGTGGTTGGCATTACAGCTCCATTCCAATAGCTCTGTCTATGACCAATGTGCATTTAAACATAAGTGTTTAAAACACTGAATTAAAAATTGTCCTTGAAAGCCTCGCAGCGAGAAGAACATTTGGTCCGAGACTTCCTCAGCTTGCTACGTTATGAAAGCCAAATGGCATGAAAGCTGTCTTTAAATCAACAATAAAGGGATCACTGTGGCAAAAAGTGGCAGTTTCTATTTTGTATTCATTGAAGACGGCCGGGCAGAACCCCGTGTCAACATCTTAACTCTTACTGAGGAGGACAACGGGGACAAACAGCAGCTAAGTTCAAACATCACTTTCCCCCATGGTGCCTGGACTGATGGCAAAAAGTGATGTTGGTATATAATAAATTCAAAAAAAGACCAACAGATAATGACGCTAAATTATTCAGTCTCCCACCTGCATTAACTAGAAGCTCATCCGGCCGTTGCCCGCCCATTCCTCTCCTCCCTCCCTCTGTACCCGTGTCCCCTGTATTCACCTGTTTTGTCACAACGGCGATGCAGGGCAAACATCAATTATCTATTGATGAAAGAAAAACTCATTAATGGGCATCAGGCAGGTTTAATGGTGGGGATCATGCTTGTTTGCCTGACCGTTAATGGCCTTGGCCATTCGAGAAGCGGTTTGACTTTTCCCCACCCTGCCACCGACAGACGGCAGCCGTCCGATGACAGTGATGCATGGGACCCCCTGAGTCACATTGATCACCCTGGGATAGTCTATACAGACATAGAGACACACACACATGAACACTTTCTTGCCCGGTGTGCATGTTATTGTACCACTGCTGGCAGCGCTGCTCTATCCTTGGATTGGTCAAAACTATTGGAAAAAGAGTGAAATGTTCAAATTCCTACTGGATATTGCTACTTTTTCCCCCCTCAATGAAGCGTGTAAGAGCCAAGGAAGTCCCTCACGACTGCAGAACCTGTCGATCAAAGCTAACCTGACTCTCCTGAAATTTAACAGAAGGAACAGTTTGCTCCAGACCAGGTGTACGTGCTGTGGTTAATTTTTCTGTCGAGTGAGTGAGTCGGTAAAAGATTTTTTTGTTTTCCTCATTGCAACAACTTCTATAACTGCAGACGGGTATTTGAAGAAGTTGTGTTGTGGGTCCCGAAACAGTTCTGCCACCAAATTGTTCAGACGGACAGATTGTGATCCACCTCAGCTCTGCAGCGAGCTCCGAGGCCAAGCTTCACCTGACGGCGCGCTGTAAACAGACGGCTTCTTTCAAGCTCTGCCATCCTTTTTCCCTGTCAGTTCTTGTTCAGTGCAAGGTCTTTTTAAAGCTGCATCCCAGCCCAGACCCGCCCTTTCAGTTTTACTCGTATTTATTTTGCAGTGCACTCACTGCTTTATCCCCTTATTTTGCCCAAATGTGTTTATTCATTACGTGTGTTTATAAACACTAGCTTGGAAATAATTCAGCATGGTTTTTCCAGCATATTTTACAACCTTCCCCCCTCCCAGGATTAACTCGATCAACATGTGACAAATAGCTGTCTGTCCTGACCCCGTGATCCGATAGTTAATGAACCAACCTAGTTTGGAATTGGTTGTTGCCAGAGGTTTGGCCCTTGGCCTAGAGCTTAGCTGTACTGCTAGCTTGCCAACGCAGGAACAGTCAATAACCAGCACCCACAGGCATCCTACTGGCTTAGGATAGCCGACAGGGAAGCCTCACCTCATCCAACCTTTCTCATTCTAATAGTCCCACTATGTTGTTGTTGCAGATAATGCAGTCTATCTGCTCCAGTTTTTTTTTTTTTTTTTTAAATCTGTTTTGTGTGGACATGGTGATGAAAGAAAATCGCCCAAACCACAGGACTCAACTTTTATTATATTTCCCCCTTGATAGAAATAGTTTATTTTCCATCATCAGACCTGTCACCTGCTGCTGTCTCATTTCCTTTTTAGGTCCAACACTGCCTGTCAACAGTAAACATGACACTGACGATGTCTCACTAATTTCATGTTTAATTTCATCATGTGTTTGGAGGGGTTGGATAAAATAGGTCAACCACATTAGCTGACGTCAGTAAAACAGAGAGTCGTCTCATTGCCTGCATTTTACCACCTTTAGGTCATGGGTGACCTCTTTTACCCTCGTTGCCCCTTACTCTCTTTTTGCAGTGGCGACTATACACGGATCATCAGTTTGCAGCTCACCTGCCTCCAACACAGGCTGCAGCTTCTCTCCCCATGTGAAGATTTTATTTTTTAATTACAGGCCCCATTAACACGCTATTTACATCTCTGGCTGATCTATGCCATTAAAGGATCAATAGCGGTTTGTTTAATTCATTCATTTATTCTTCTCTGTCTCTCCGGCGCGGCCCTTTTTCTTTCTTTCTTTTTTTTCCTTTTTTTTTTTTTTTTTAAAGGTGATCTATATTTATGGATTTCTTCCGGAAACCAACTGGCCTTTTCCTCTCTCGATTCGACCACAATGACATGCCAGCACATTTAGCCTTTTTTTTTTTTTTTAATACTAAGGCATTCCTGATAACATAGCGTGAAAGGCACTAAGCAAGTGTAGCACTTAAGAAAGACAAGTGTTTTTGTTAGATTTGGGTCTTTCCATCAGTTGGACGTCAAGATAACGACACCTGAAAAGCCTATTACCGTAATCAAACAACTAATGTTTGGTTTGAAGGGTTCAGCATGTGTCCCTGTTTCTGGCTATGTTCCATTAACAGCAGTTTATGGACCTTAGTAATGGCCATGCACTATTGATAATGGACGGTGGGATGATTTTAGGCTGTGACATGCAGTGGTGTGGTCGTAGCACTCGTGATATGTGTGTTTAACCAAATTACAGCGTTGTTCACTTCTCCATCAACATCTCCAGGCTGTTAGGGTATTATACATCCAGCATCTTGTCCTTTTCCTTTTTTTCAGGCAAACATTTCCCACTATACATATTAAGATGTACCCTTGTCTTTTTTTTCTCCTCTCTCTGGTTTTTCCACACTGTCAGTGCCGTCACAAACAGGAACATCTATGTACTGATGTTCCTATCAGCACACACACACTGGATCACAGCCAGGCTTCTACCTTCCACACACACACATTTACAGGATGGCTGCGTAGACACACGTTCCCTTTCTCATACAGTAGCTGACACGGCTTTTACCAACTCCGTCACACTAATAGTGTATTTATTACCTAGAAGTAGTTGTCTATTTATTTGTTTTTGCTCCACGCTCATCTCTCATCCTGGACACTTTGATTCTGTTTCCAATTTAGCTTTGATTAAACGGCTCCGCCTAACAGCAACACCTTCACCGCCATATTGATTTCTGGTTGAAATCTGATCGGAGTTGTGGTCATAGGTCTTTGCCTCGGTGGTACAGATGTATCATTCAAAGAGACGCTGTGTGTCCACTTAGAAAAATGATCCATACCAGCCAACATGTGGGGCAGTAGAGAGAGAGAGATAATGGACTTTCGTCGGACGGGGCCGTCCATACCCCGAAATGGGGTTTTCACGCAAGACTGATCTCAGTGCAGCGAGGCTGACCCATTGACGCTCAGTCTTTTTTTTTCTGCTTAAATCCACATGTGGCTATGAAAAGGACAACCCGTCCTCTTCATGTGACATTCATGACTCTGAATTAAGTGTTCAGAGCCATTGATTTTTTTAAGTGAATAGGGAAGGTTAGGAATATGAATTAAGGTGTAGGGATTATCTGATTGCTCTACCCCCTTTTTCCCCTTTCTCCCCACTTTGCACCTCAAGGAACGGCTTAGGATCACTCATTGCTTAGAGGAGTTTTGATCTCTTTACCCCGGCACACAAAGGAGCACACACAAAAACACACACACACACACACCTCCACATCACTCCTCAATCTTCTCCAAGGCTCAGTTTGATAAATGGCTTATTCTGCTGGATGAGCAAAGGGCTGTAGGTGGGAGTGACTCCAGTCTTTCTTTCTTTTCCTTTCTTTTCCTTTCTTCGTCCTTTCTTCTGACCCTTTTCTTCTCCTTTCATTCGTCCTTTCTTTGTTTCTATCGTCCTCTCTTTCTCTCCTTCAATCCCATGTTCTTTTGTCCTTTTGTCCTTTCATCCTTTGGTTCTGTTTTTCCTTTCATCCTTTCTCTCGTCCTATCCCTGTCATGACTTTCCTTGGGAGTCATGGTTAAGAGGGAGATGAAGAAATAGTTAGAGATGGAGAGGGGGAACTGATGCTCTTAATTAGTGGGTAACTTTTGGCCTTCTCTTAGCTTGTCATGTGCCGTGTGTTGCTGACATCTGGTACACACACACACACAGATTCATTAATGTGATGAGCACTTAATCCTTTAACACTCCAATAAATATGAAAAAAATATCCCCTTCATCCTTTCATTTGACACTTGAAACTACCGATATTTTCACTTTGATTATATTTTATACGTATGGACAGACACACTCACACACACACACATGTAAACTTAAGAGCCAAGTACCAGAGAACAGTAGCCATAAAAGCAGCCATCTCCTTGCTCCTTAATGAGAATGAATGAAGACATGCCAAAACGTCTCCACCTGCCAGTCTGTTTTCCCGGTGTTCACTGCTTGCATCTGCACATTACAGGGGCCCCTTTGACAGGCACGTCCAAACACACTTCACACACACACACACACACACACACACACACACACACACACACACACACACACACACACACACACACTCACACCAGCAGCAGTCGGGCAGCATGCGCGCAGAACAAATGCTATGTTTGCTACTGTCAAAGCCTCAGCCTTTAAAGTTTATGACCAAAACTGGTAATTTGACTCATGCAAACTTAAAATCTCCACAGGGATAAGTGTGATCTCAGTAATTGGAATGAGCTGTAAAACTCAGATTTAAGTAGTGGCAGAGCTGCTGTCAGTGATGATTGAAGGCACTGACTGACAGATTAATTTCCTCTGTACCTTGCATTATGTTTATAGCTTGTTTTTTTTCATCCCGTGCTGAGATAAAGCACAGCGGTTAATGAATGCATGGAGCAATACTTGAATTGAGGTTCAAACACGTGTGCCAGGTTCGACCACAGGGGCTGCGGTACAAAGTGGCCACACCCTGTCCTCTGTAACTTTTTGGATGTTTATGCATTTTCTTTTTGCCCTCCAGGTATTCACAATTTGTTTTGTTTGGATGTGGCGATAAAAGGAAATCCCATTGCTTGCCAATTTTTAAATTGCCAGCCCACTGTGTTCTTTCATTTTCTTTTAGTGTGGGGTATGGCTCTGACATGATGTGTCACCTACCGCAGTCTTTTTTGATTTTTTCTTTTTTCTTTTCGTTCACTCTCAAACAGCTAAGTGAATTAAATCTGCTGCAGTTTTAAAACATGCCCTCGGGCCAGGTTTCACTTCAGTGCTACCAAATGGCTTTGTCTTTGTCTACTTGTGAATGGCTGCCTGCACATGTGTATGTGCATGCACGTACACCCCCATGCGTTTGTGTGTATGCGTATTTTTTTTTGTGCCTTTTTTCTCTTTTCTGTCCACTGTGTCGACACAATCCCGGCGTTTATGAGATTACCAGAGCCCATTTGTGTTCCGGCGGGAGCCATCTTGGCTCGGAGGAGGCCTCCGCTGGGAACCATCTGGGCTCTACTCAAAGCAGTTTCCACTCCGCCTCCCCTGTCCTCTCCACATTGTGACCAAAGCTATTTACTTAAAAGGGAGGGGGAACTCAAATTACACTTGTGAGTATTCCTAAAACTCTGATCATGTTCCTGAGCTCTGGGGTGGCACTGTGTCTACACACAAAGTGATGACTTGTTACAATCATCCTCAAGTGAAGATTATTCTAATTAAGAAATAATCAACTGATAATTAAATTGACATATATCATCATGTCAAAAACATGATAAATGCCAATAAACACTGAAATTCATCCTATCTAAAGCCAGAAAGGTTGATACGTAACTTGCTGCAGCTGTTCAAAGGAGCCATTTATATAACAATATGTATATATAACGATATCTATGACAACATACGCAAAAAATTGGGCTGAAAAAGAATCTAAAAGCACGGAGAGAAAGTGACATATGCTCATTTTTGGCAGTGATTGGCCACTGGATAAAGGAGCTGTCATCCCTCCATTTTTCCCTCTCTTTACTGTTATTAAGTGCGACATATTGTACCAACAGTATTACTCTGCAATCCTGCCATGGATTTAAAGCCTCTTCAAGCTGATCTTATTCTGCCAGTGGAAAATTAGACCTGCGCTCTCTTTTATAAATTAATTTGTCCTTCTTAATTTCACATTTGACCTCTCCTATTAGCTTCTTTCATCTCCTCCCCGCTGCCCGGTGAAATGCCAGTTTCTCTTTATTTAACGACGCTCTCAAGGTCTCGGTCACCCACGGTTTATAATTCTCCTATGTTATTGACTAAGTGTGGGTGTCACACTCTGACCACAAGGATAAATGTAACAGTTGAAATGACTTCAGTTTTTCAATTGATTGACTTCTTGGTTATGTTGAATCCTCTGCTTGTTGTTTGGCTTTATCTTTTCTTTTTATCTCTTTTCTCTTTTTTATACCACATCTGATTTGAAAGAGTAGCATGTAATTATAACTAATGTGCATAGTTCAGTAATATTTACAAAAATCTCCACATGATTTGTTTATTTTAACGTTTGGAGTTCCTCTAATTGCCCTGGAAGACAGTATTGGTATTCAGAAAGGGTGCAGATAAGCTGGGTGTTTGTGCTTATGAATTGGCAATTATCATCTCTGCTAGGGGCAGACAACAAGTCCTTTCACTGTGTATTTCACAAGTTGCTCTGTGTGTGTGTGTGTGTGTGTGCGTGTGTGTGTGTAGCCTGTTGACCTTGCTGCGACGCCAATCATGATGTCATTTTAGATGTTTTCTACCATATTACTGACATTCTTCAGAAACCCTATTTGTAATTATTAACGCCGTGTGCGGTAATGTCACCCCTCTTGTCACAGTGCACTGTTGTCATGTACCGGGCAAATCTTTCTTCCATAAGCCTGGCAGTATGTGGCAAATGAAGTTTCCTCTATCAGTGGTCTGGGGAAACGAACACAGACTAATTTGCTCCTTTCTGATGGAAAGAGTGCAGGACCACATATCTGTGTTGTGAGTAATTTGACTTAAACAGCTCCTTCCTCTCGGCGTATCTCTTCCGCTCGTTCTCCTGTCATCTCTGGATGTCGTGAAAAGCGTGACTGATCTGACTTCTCTTCCTGTGTGATTTTTTTCCCACTTGTTTGTGACATACATCACATTTATGTAGTTGCTACATATGCGGTAGAACTATATTTTCCTCAAGCAAACCTTTGGGTATAAAGGGATAAGTGTAGACAGACGTCAAGATGACTTCCTGCACCTAAAGTGATATCTCTGGACTGACGTGAAGGCTGTAGAGCTATTATTCCAGCTCTTTATGCTTCATCTTGCTTTAAACTTTGCAGTATAAATCGGCATATTTTATAAATTATTCCTGATGGTTAGACCTCCTCTCCACAGTAAAGGGCTAATCAAAGTAAGATGTGTTGCTAGAGGGTCTCAAAAGGCTGCTGCTGTACAGATGCCTTTTGTAATGTTTTTTGCAGTAATAATAAACAGTTTTTGGTTTCGGGAGCAAACTAATTCTAATTTTAACACCTACATTAATCAATTCATAACAGATTGTAGTCCAGAAGAAGACGGCCGACGGCTGCACCAGTCAGAGTTTACTTATACTTTCTATTTTCCCTCGAAATTGGAATTTTTTTCCCCTGTGAGGAGTTGTTTTTAGTTGTCAGTGCTGTTTTATTTTTATTTTTGCATTTGCTGCCTCAGTGGTAGTTGGTAACAGTTAAGTTTGTTCTAGCCATTCTAGCCTTTTTTTTCTTTCTTTCTTTCTTTTTCCCAGCACTCGCCCACTTTCCCATTTGACATTTGGGTGCTCGGAGGACCAGTGATGCTCTAATAGCCTGGTTATGTAACTGCTTCTGCACTTAGAGACAAAGAGAGATAAAATGGGGGGTGAGTATCCGAGATAGCAGAGAAGGGAAGAGAGTCAGAGAATGCAGATTACGCCAGAGCAGATGAGGTACGAGTGAACTTAGATTGTATCGTGGTCAGGACCTGGGAGAGTACAACGCTGTCCTAGATGCTCTTTGTCTTTTATTGAGCCTTTACAGTACCTTTTTACCATATCAGAGACTAGTACAGTAATTATTATATGCGTCGCGTTTAATAGGGAAAAGATATGCATTGACGTGCCACTGTAAAAAGTGTTGGTGCGACAGAATGTTTGTGTGCTTTTTAGCCATTTTCTCAAAGTGCTGATGGTTTGATATGAATAGAAAATGCATCCAGGAAGCTGAAGTATACGTCTGTCACTGCAATATGCATACGCTGTCAATTCTATGTGTAATAATGGAACCGATAATGCGTTCATTAATAAAAGCTTTTAACTTTCTCTGAGAACAAGGCAGAGCAGTTTACAAACTTAATTCCCTTCAGATTTCCCTTGTGGCTGCAGGGCTAAGCAGCCCGAGTCTTAATCGCTTGACTTCTCCGTATCTCTTCAACACACCTGCCCTCTCACTTTTTTCCGCTGACGGAGGCTTTAGACTAGGATAAAATCGATTGATTTTTTTTTTCCCCCTCCCTTTCCCCTGGTCGTCCATCACTTATGAAACAAAACGTAATGAATAGATAATTAGCCTGAATAGGCAGAATTTGGTTACAGTCCATCATGGCCAGTGTTGTAAGATCTTTCCTACTTTGTCAGCAGGGTTAGCTGTTTCAGTGCCCTCATTTGTTAACTTATAGGAATTGCATCTTGGCTGTCACTAATTGCAAATGATTCACATTGCAAAAAAAAAAAAAGTAGATGACAATATTTTGAGTCTTAATTAGGTTGAAGTGCAAATGCAGCAGTTATTCAGAACCACTCTCACTGTTTGTGCAGCCTCTGATTTTCACACTTGAGAATTGTATCATTTGCAGAAAAAGACACAGAAGTTGCATCTATTAGAATCCGACAGTGGAGCTTAATTAAGGATGTCAAGGGCAAGTTAGCCCCTGCAGGATTTTTTGTGCTCAGAAACTGTGTGAGCTGTGGTGACCAAGACAAAAGACCACTCATATGGTGTTGTCCACAGCAGTGGAATGAAGCATTGCTCTGCGTGCACACCCCATAATCAGCAGCGAGCTCACAAGTGTCATTAATGTTTCTACATAAGAGCAGTGGTGTCTCTGCAGAGGACGCCCCTCTCTCAACTTCATTGCTGTAATGTAATCTTGGACACAGAACATTAACCGGCCTCTTTTCTTCCTCTCCTCTGCTCTTATTCCTCTGTTCCAGGTGGAGGTCGAAGTGGAGAGCATGGACAAAGCGGGGAACTTCATTGGCTGGCTGCACATCGAGGGTGTGAATCTGTCCGTGGCGCTGGTAGAAAACGCTCTGTCCAAGGTCCACTTCACAGCAGAGCGCAGCGCCTACTACAAAACCCTGGTCTCAGCTGAGGAGGGATGTCGGCAGAGGAAAGAAAAGGTAGGTCTCCCTGCACAGACACTGCAAGATTAAAGTATAGTATTAAACTATCAAAGTGACGACTGCCCCCAAATGACATAAAACTGTCTTCATAAAGCTTCCAAGTGGTGAAAGAAGCACCTGAATGTTTTTTTCTTTTTTCGCCAGCAGGACATCTACAGTAGTTTAGTGTTGTTTAAATTTAGTTAGGGCGCGAGATACATATGTCTTAGAAGTATCATTCAGCAAAAGGCCATCGGTGTCATGTTTTTCAGGTGCTATATAGAAAAACTGTCTGGTATCACAGCAACCATCAGCCCGGGGTTAGCACATGAGGATTTACTTTGCTGGCTTTCACATCCCAGATCTATGGTGTTCCAGGTCTGGCTAGTGCACAAAAAAACTGCAAGCGGCCTTACTTATGTTGTTAAAGGGGGTCTGTGTTTGTTTTTTTTGTCGTAGTCCAGCTCCACCATCAGCCAGCTCTCCCCTCAACCTTCAACATCAGTACTTGTTAGCAGTTCATTAGTAGAAGTAAAGGTGCAGTCACATAAAAAGCTGTTTGTTCTAATAAGGGAACAACACAAGCACATTCTGTCAGAGCTTGGCAACCACATGCTTCTTTTGGCAACGCGCAGTAAGACCTCTGTCTTCCGTCAATACAAAAATTAGATTTCTTCTTTCTTCATCACACTAGAGCTTCGGTCAGACCTAAAAAAAAAAAAAAAAAAGGAAGAAAAAAATACAGTCTGTCCTAACATGAGCCTGTGTACATTCTCTCCGAGCCTGGTCTGGCCCGTCCCATTAACTATTTATGGGTCCAAACCTGATTTCAACCCAACATTTTTTTTTCAATAAGTTTGCTGTTATAATTAAAGTTTTAAGCCACAACTCCGAATTGTTTGACAGAAATCTGCTCAGAAGAGATCTTAATGAGTGCAACACAGAAGCATGTATTATGTAACAAAGCAGTATGTATATTAGGATCCCTAAAAAAACACGCATTAAAACACTTTAAAAGCCAATCATATCACATATACCATACAAAATGAACAAGAATTCATTTAGGAAATGGGTCAGGGTGAGGTGGGGGGTGGGACATACGGTTCTGCAATTAATAACACTGTAACGTTGTTGTAACCTTATTATATATTGATCACAGCAGGATGTGGTTTAAGGCTATGTTGTTAATACATGTAACATTTCTCATTATTATACAATAGCTTACTCCCCACTAGTCCCCATGCCAACTTTAACTGTATCTGACCTCCAGACTGGACTGGCCCAGATCCTGGGTCTGCCTCTGCTCAGGCTCAGAGACCATTCATGACACATACAGTATGAAGGTAAAGGAGGACACATCAGCCTATCCAGTGTGACAGCCCCCTTTTAAGAAATAATACAGTCCATCCGCCTACGTGCCTCATGAAATTGCTTCAAATGTATTAACAACATGCAGTGAGTGGTAGTTACAGCTACAGTGTTGTGGAAATGCTCCCTCCGGGCAGCAGAATAGCCACATATTTGCCGTTATCATCGAAGCTTTCTTTCCTCAATGGGAGTCCTTTGATGGATGGAGGCTTCTCTCACACTGATCCCGATCTCACCCTGCATTTTCATTATGGCTCCACGAGTCACCCCTGCCAGATGCATGAAGTGCCCGGCCAGCTGTCATCCTTGTCCTCCTTCTCCCCATCCCCGTTACTTATTTCTTTTTCCACCTCTCCTTCTCTTGAACTCCCGCTCCTCCGCTCACTTCTACCTATTTTGGGTCCTTAAGGAGTCGCAGATACCTATTCTCTTAAATAAATGTGATGTATCGCCGGAGCCAAGAAAAGAGGGCCTGTGTTCTTTTCTCCCTCCTCTGAATCCATCACAGTCGGCAAGCTCCTACTCGTCTCCCTTGCTCTCTTGGCCTTCCTCTTTTTCATACAAACACTCTCCACCTGTGTCGTCGTCTTTTCTCGACAAAAAAAAAAAGATTTTGTGGCACACAGGTGAGTCTTTGTCTGGAGGGGGAAAAAAAAAAGATCTTGCCAGCGATGTGAGCACACTGACCCTGCCATCTTAAATCTAACTCCAGCGAGAAATTCACATTCCTGACACCTCTGATGACAATTTCACTACCGGTTTCCAGCCCCTCTCTGCAGCGTGGAGACAGATTGACTTTCACCACAAGGTTTTGACTTGAGCTAACCTGAGTGCGGACAGGGCCGAGAGGAAAGACGGCAGGACGGGGGCCTGAGCCGAGCAGACAGACAGTGATTATGTTTGATGTTAGTTTGCCAAAGGCACCGGTGCACGGATCAACCACAGCCTGATTTGTTTGTGTGTGTGTGGAGAGTGTTTTGTGTTAATAGAGCACGGGGCAGTTAGTTGCATGTGTGTGTGAATGCATACGATGCAACTTGAAGGCAGATGAGGTGGGACTTGGTGTTCTAATTAACCCGTAGAGACCATCTCCAGAATAGCTGAGAGCTGGGCAATTTTTTTTCCCCCCCTCCTGTCTTTCTCTTTTGAAGTCATGGCTGGTCTTTGTCTGTGTGTAGGCTGAGGCTAGGTAGGGCAGATTGCATCTCCTCCTCATCTCCCCTCCCACTCTTCCTCTTTTTTCTCATTGCCCTCTCTTTATTGTCCCTACGGCTGTGGATATGGAAGACATCAGTGGGTACTGCTGTGTCAGGCGTCCCCACAAGGAAGCAAGGTTGTCGTAATGAAGTGCGCTCGCAAGATGTGTGTGTGTACGTACACACTCATTAAAGGAAACTTTGCGTTGGTGGTCCAACCGGGACCCAGGACAACATTGGGGTGGGGGGTTGTGGGTTGAGGCTTGCTGCTGTAGCATCCTGAACCAAAACTGCTTAGTTCGAGTGACTTAAGTGAATATGAGTTTTTGCTACAATGAGACCAATGGGACAAAGTGATTGTGTTCTAAATGAAGCATTTCAAAGGGTTTGGAGAAGAGCCTTTTCTAGACCTCAGCATATTTTCATCTTGCGCATCAGCATCTCTTGGAACTGTCCTTGCAGCAAACCTAATTCTCCACGCACGCGGGAAGACTCAAGTTGTAGGCCGAGCCACGTTCCTAATTCTTGCTCCCCATTATGTTTATTTATGGCTAAGCTATTGTTTACATAAATCTCTCTAAAGCGTGTCGCCCTGTCAGAAGCCATTGTCACGCTTTCAGCGTTAACGTTTACATGATTCAGCTAGAAGACGGACCCGGGACACTGTATAAACTTATTTCCATGTCGTTTTAACAATGAGTCGGTTGTTGCCAAGCGATGCTCGTTGCCCTCTTCTTAAATCTCTTGCCCGGTTTTTGCAGAGCATTCTTGTGTATATTTGGATCCTCCTAGGGGTAGAAAAACTAATTCTTGCTTACCAGGCATCTCTGTAAACAAGACCCATTGCAAAAACACTGCGTTTTGTCATTGTAATATGAGACGGCTCATTGCAGCTATTCATATGATGTTCCAGTATTCCCAAGCTGCAGCTGAGGGAAATAAATATGACAAGATAGCAGCAGTGGTCCGGGAGCAGAGATTTCAACTATAGAGACACTGGCTGCATTTTTCATTTAAGTTCACCTAAGGTGTGTTTTGTCAATATTTGATCATCCCTCAAGAGATGTTTTTTCTCTCTTTTTTCTTTTTTCTAAACTCAGAAACAAAAAATGAAATGAAATACTCTGAAATGAAGAGCTGGGGTAATGAAAAGGAATCCATTTCCTTTCCACAAGCTTCTTGGTTCTTCTTTGCAAGCCTGAGCTTTTAACCATCCTCCAGTGTTGAATCCCTTTTGGTAATTTTCTTTTTTGCTGTTGATAATAAGGCATTAATGACTAACAGCTATATTTAGTATGTTGAGGAGAAGCTCTGCAGTTCTTTTTTTGAAACAGTGTATTTTCTCACATACAGTATTTATCTCACATTCACTGGTAGACAAATAAGATTTCCATTTCTTTTCAGCATTCATTTGAGATGACTGATCTACATTGGATCAAAGTGCATGTTATTCATAACAAAGTTGTTTTCAATCAAATGGGCATTTCTCGTAAGTTTTTGAAACTGAACAGTTTCATGGATACCATTCATTGGTCTCTTTATTCAGATAGAAATGTAGAACATGAGTAGTATATGAAATGGCATATACTGTAAAGGCATAAGCAAAAGTAGATTCTAGAGAAGAACAAGCAACAAATGATGATTATCTGAAATTCCTGAATGATTGTTTTAAAGGCGTTTTCATAGGAAATAAAAAGAAGACCACCCCTTGTGGCTAACAATTTATACATTGCTGTAAAGGAAATTATATAATCCCATGGCGGGACATTAACAGGTTAAGGCATACATTTGCTTAAATGAAAAAGCCAGCCAATAGCTGTGAGCTAGCAGAGGAAGGAAACGTGCTAGTAATTGGGGTGGCCTAATTATGAAGAGGTGAATCAACAATCGGCCCCTCAATAATAACCAGTGCGCTTTCTGTTGAGCAAGGTTTTTTTTTTTTTTGCTGTAATTACCGAACCTTGAAGGAGATTAACGCACTCCAATGGGTCTCAGAGTGGAGAGAGAGAGAGAGAGGGGAAGAAGGGAACAAAAGAGGATATGACAACCCCTGTTAAGGATATCCTCATGTCACGGGACTCTCCTTCTCCCACCACCCGCCCACTTTTTCCTTCAGTCCCGCTCAGCCCTCTTCACAGACCACTGTCCTTTTCTCAATCTCTTCAGTGTTCTCGCATCCTTCTGCTAACTCTCATCACTTGTTCCCCCTCTCTCTTTTTTTTCCCTCTCCTCCTTCAACTAATCATCTCGGAATCCCTTCTTATTAATCGGATTAATGTCCTTTCAGATGCCCTGTGTCGTGCCCTTGTTCCCCTTCAAATGCTTTACAGTTTTTTGGATTGTGCAGGACAGTTCCTTCCTCGGCCTTCTCTTTGGTCACAGTGCGTCAGACACCTGCATCACTTTTATCCCCCTTTCTTTTTTTATTATTGAGGGGGAAAAAAATCCCTCGGAAGTATAAACCCAGGATCCGGTGCTGCCGGTTCTTATACTTCACCCGTCCATCAACGCCGCTTGTCAAAGTACTTGAAGCAGCATCGCTTTGACATTGAGCTTGGTGACGTGTCCTTGGCGGAACCTGATGGAAGTACTTAATCTTGTTTCAGCTTTCTCTTTCTTTTTTTTCTTTTCCTGGTTGGAGTCCAGAGTTGCGAGTCCAGCCAACTTGAAGGCCACTGTGCCCCAAGGACCTGTACACAAGTATACATTAACACACGGCTCAGACCAGCACTTTGATTTGCTGTGATTGGCCGACCGGCATTGTAATCAAGTCTGATTGTATCAGCAATGTGCAGTTTCTACCCCTGTAGTTGCCTCTGGCTCAGCCTCTCAAGGGCCAAGCCACTCGCCGCCTTGCACGGCAAACATCTCGACATCTTACCAGAAACCCCTCCCTCGCCCTCCCTTCCCCCCATGCCACTCGCCTTTTTATGCTTTTTTTTTTTATTATTGTTTTGAAAGTTTTTAAAAGCAGCATCTCCCTGTCCTCCCATATAAGCTGTGTCTTCTCAGCAGTCAGCACATCACACACCTGGCTAAACAGGAACATGCTGTGGATGAATCAAGATAATTGGGCTTTTAGCGAGGCTAATAGGCTTGTGTCTCTTAGTTCAGGATGCAGGAAGTTTACCTCCAGAGGACTGGTTTCACTCTCAGGGATTAGCTATGTGCCGCATTCTGTCCAGTTCCAATAATAGGATTTTTTTATGAAAGTGTATGTGGTATCTTGTGTTTTACCTGGAGCGTTATTTAAAAAGAAAACATGTGATTTGTACAATGAAGGAACATTTTCTGATATATACGTGGCATGCTGATTCTCAGTCGTCTGTAAATAGTCTATGTAGAATTGCACACAGACAGCCCTGTTTGGTTTCCATGGATGACAGTCTCTTTTCTATTAATACCATGCTCACTGCTTCCTTAACCCATTTAGACCGGGACAGCATTACCGCATTTCTACCATTAAAACCGGGGGCGCTGTTGCGTCATTCTACCTTTCAAACCGGGAAAGCGGATACGTCATTTTGTAGTCTTTGTAGTTTTTTCCGCCTATTTCCGGTCTCTTGGCCAATGAAATGCATCAGAATACACGTAGGAGCGTCGCAATGCCACATGGGACTTTAAAAAAAAAAAAAAAAAAACTTTGAAATCATGGCGGAAGACGGAGGGAGCTCCGAAGTGAGTGAAAAAAGCGATCTTGATGAAAACTATTCACTCAGTTTTATTGCTGATCCGGACTTTGAACCCTTGGAACCAATTGACCGGTATTTATGGACGAAGTATAAGTTTTTAGACGACGAAGATGAGGACGATGATTTTTTAGGTTTTGAAACCGAGTAGGACGAATAATTACCACCCTAACGTAATCCTCGAAGGTGATTCAACCGCACCCCAGGGGCGAAAGTCACCTGCAGATGCAACACCGATCACCGATGGAGGTATTTATTATTGTTTATTATTATTACAGTAGGCTAATGAGAGCTACCGTATGTCTTTCTTCCTATGTTGTATCATGTTTACATCTTGCTAATGGGCATGTATTTGTATTATGCATAGGATTTTTATTCAGTCATCATCACATACAGTACTAGTATTAACAGTAACGTTAGCTTACAGTCCAATGTAATTTCAATATAGATGGTAGGCCTATTATGCATAGGATTTTTATTCAACTGTAAACAGTAGCTTACAGTCCAATGTAATTTACAATATAGACAGTAGCCTACATGTCACATAGTCACAACACATGAGAATTATGAATATGATGTTTTATATGAATATATAAATATTATGTTTTATATGAATATTATGTTTTATATTATGCTTTCATCCAAGGTAGCTTACCTGTGTCTATATTTTTTCAGGTATCTACACCTCCAGAACAACCAGGCAGCAGATGTGAACAGAGATGACAAGCTCTGGAAAATGTGCTGGTTCCTGAACTACCTCACTGCCCAATCCCAGGCACTTATTCTTGTACTGACACTTTATTTTTTTACATTTTTGATTGAAAATAGTGCTGCTTGGGGCAGTGTTTAGCCCCATGTGTTGAGGCTATGGTTCTCACTGCCATTTCCTGTCAACTCTCCTGTTCAATAAAGGCGAAAAAGCCTTTTTTTCTCAATTTGCTGAGTTTGTTGATTTTTTTAAAAACTTTATTGAAGGTTTGGACAAATAAACTCAACTTCTCATGAAAGCCACAGGTATAAGCTCTCAAATACTTTTTGAATTTCATTTCTATCTGCTACAGAGCCTGAGAAATCAATTATTTAGTAGGCGTTGACACTTATGTTGAATTTCCAGAAAAACTTCAGGTTTTAGGGGGTTATTTTAAAATCGTCCATAGGTTTTACAGGCATTTTTTCCAGGCGTTTTAGGCCTAAATGGGTTAAGCCCCGAAGCCATTGAAACGCTTTCAGGGTTGCAATCTTTTTCTCTCTCCCTTCCCATTTTTCTTGGCCTCTCATAGTGAAATAACCTGTGGCAGTCATCAGGCAATATCATGGAAAAATGCTGGGGATTAATATTAAAGTAGCTCATCTATGGAGGCTTCAAGCTGAATAACAAAATAAATTTGACTCATTCTGTTGCTTAGTCTGCCCATTGTTTCTCCAATTTAGCTCTGTTTTGGCCAAATCTCTTCGCTGCTCTTGCAAATTATCTCCTGTTCACTGCAGCCATTCTGGTTTTAGTCCCTGGCTGGAGATTTATGATGCACATGAAATCATTACTGTTATTACCTTTCTCACCCAAATAGCATCAGGCCTTATGAGGAATTGAGCCTTAGTGGCATCCAGGGCCACACAAGATGATTTCACCCATATTATCATTCCAGTCAGCCCTCTTCCCCCGCCTCTCCCCTCCCTATTGCTTACTGCTGTCATTGTTGTCTTATGATTTAACAAATGGAAGCTGTGTGGTGTGGAGACAGGTACAGTGACCATGACATGGCCAATCACACAGAGTGATATTCAATTAACGAGCGGGCGAGATACCTGTCCAGTCCCGTTTGACAGGGAACAGAAGTGAAGCCTGAGGAAACCGCAGCCTCTGCCTGGATGGAAATGAGAAGCGCCAGGGGTCTTTGATTATGAATTACACATTAAAGACTTGATTTCTCGACACGTGGCTTTCCATTTGTTTGAAATCGCTCTGACTTCTTGCCTTGCCTTGTGTACAAACCACTCTCCCCAGTAAATTAGAATGGGATAATGAGATAAAAGAGAAGCATTACTTAATATAGCCTAATATATCTTTGCAGCTTCTGTTGTATTTTCAGGGTCATGAGCATGCACAGGTTGTTTGCATTTACTCGATTGCTTTTTGGACCAGTTTCAGGGCAGTCCGCTGTGAGGCTTTGAATGGGTGAACTCTGGGAAAAAAAAGAAAGGCACTTTGTCTGGTTATATAGTGCCAAGTCCAGCGAACTCCCTCGTCTTAATTTAATAAACTAGGACTTCTGCCAACACTGTTTTTTTAGGTTTACTTTCCCTTTTTTATGCTCTGTCCATCTTTTTCCTCTAGTGAAGAGGATTTAAATAAGTTGTGTTCATCCTGCAGAGGATGCATATTGTAGGTTGTATTTTAAATTGCTGAAAAATACACCAAATGTTTAACGCCACTGACATGCGAGGTCTTTTAAAATCGCAGAAAACTAGTGAGAGAATAAAATGGTGTCTGCGGCCACGTCTGAAAGATGGAGGATCAGGAGAATCATTATGTCACTGCCGATTTGCATTTTTTTGCCCTTTAGGAGATGAGTTGCTAAAACTGCGCCAAAAGTCACCGTCCATCACTTCACCCATGGGCAATCTATTGACGCTAGTCTTGCTTGTGTGTCGAATACATCATCCACAGTATTACATAGTGCAGCGCGGCAGCAACCGGTCGTCAAATCAGCCCTAACCTCCTTGTCTCATTAGAACACAATGTTTTAAACTGTGAGTAGGATAGTACAGTTCGATGACTCATGGTGCAGCAGTCCTCAGCCTACTGTGCTCAAATCACAACTATTTTTAGGTATACACCAGAGCACCACTACTACTATGATGATGATGATTATTATCTGATGATGAAATAGCTTCAGAAACCAGAGCACAATACAGCGCAATGCCTCCGCAGCACAAGCTAACTAACAGCACGCTCAGAAAATATCTGTTGCGATCTAATGAACATGCCTCAAGCTCCTAAACTTTTCTTTTTTGCTCCGCTGCTAAACCACAGCAGGGTTATTAGTTTGCAGTGGTTAAAATAAAGTACAGCATAATAGCGAGATAAGTTTAAAAATTAATCAATATAGATGTCATACAATTTGCTAAATTCATAGCTGAGTAATGATTTCGACCGTGTTTTAATTAAAATTAAATCACGGGAGCCAGTCCATTTAAAAATCAGCTGGGATTTAGAGGAACTCGCTGGTACTGAGCAACGCCTTACGAGACGACAGAACAATATTTAAGCTCTCGTGATCGACTGTTAGCGTTCAGATCAGTGGCTCCGGGGGGCCCCCGTCCCATGCTGGAAATCATCAGCATACTTCGTGAGAGAACGTTTGGCCCCATTGCCAGCGTGTCAATACACAGGCAAGATGAAGGTTGCAGGGTTTGTTGGCAAGTGTGAGAGGACAGCGGGCTCACAGCAAGGGGACATTATTGCCTGCAGGGTGGCCACAATGGGAGAGGTGACCCGTGCGAGACCTCACATCTCTGGAAAAGATGGAGGGGGGGAAACTGTACGCTTCGTTATACATCTCCAAACTCCTAGATACGCTTCAGTTTGCATGTCTGTATTGTGTCTTGGCACTCACACGCGCACAATGTGTCTGGATTTGTGTGCAGCTGCATATCGTTTTCCTTTCTGTGTTTGTTTACTGTGCCATAAATGTTTGTATGGGCCTGTTTTTTGCGTGTGTGAGTTTTTACTCCAGCCCTCGCCTTTTCTTCTGAGCGCTGCGTGCACAAAATGAACCACCTACCACACACAAAGGCAAAGAGCTGACGGAGGCTTTTTCATATGGCTAAAAGATTACATAATATGATTCTCAGTGCACTGTGTACACATCTGCACTCACACACACACACAAACTTGCTTGCAGATGGAGGGAAGCGCCACACGTGCACGCACCATACTCTCACTGTCTCTTTCCTGCTTACTCAAACACACTTTGAGCATGTGCAGACCGACAGTGCAGACACACATGCACATGCACACACACACGCTCTCTCTCTCCGGGGACACCCTCCCCACTGTAGACGGCAAGCTGGACCCTCAGTGCCCCGAGGCAGAGAGAGACAGAAAGACAGAGAAAGAGATCAGTGGGCCCAGTGATGTGTGTGTTATTTACACCCCCCAACCCCCCAGTTTTCTCTCTCTGTCTGTCTTCATCCTCCTTTTCCCCAGTTCCAAGCTGCAAATTCAGCAGTCTGTCAGCTCCACTCGCAGTCTCGTGAATAAACATGCAAACATCCCTTTCCGCCTTTATCTCCATCTGCACGGCACAACGCGGGGCGCTGCGTGCGTTTGCGTTGCGTGCGCATGGCGGTCACCGGCCAAGGTGGCACATACAAACTAGTTTTGATGAGCAAGGCACTAAAAAAAAGAACCAGAAGACACACTCAATGAAGCGAGTCCGTCTCAGCAGTCTCACCTTCTGCGTGCTGAATTATACATTCACATGAGTTGCAGGATTACACGCTGACTTTGAAAATGTCATCTGAAAAATGCATCCGGCCACAAGGACATTCAGGACAATCCTGAGACACACACAGACAGACACACAGACAGACACACACAGACACACACTCTCTCTTTTAGATGAAATATTCTACTTGATGAAGCATATAAACAGGAAGTCGGCCTTTTTTTTGTTTAGTGCATTATTCTCTCGTGTACTTGGACTGCTTCGTCATTGCAGCAGCGTGCATATGGACCCTCGCCGTCCATGTGTCATCGTTTTGTGTTGCTCTCTTTAACTCGCATTTGTATGCATGTTTATGTTCCACTGATCCTGCGCATGTGTTTTTTTTTCTATGCGTTTGTCTTTATGTCCTTGGCCTTGTGCTTTGCCTTCTCCAGTCATGCACAGGATTCTTGGAGGCTCTTAGCAGAGGTCCTCAGGGGCAGGTTTGCGGCTGCCTCCGGTTCATCAGTGCAGAAATAACTCAGGCAGTCCCTCCAACCCCCCCCCTCCACCCCTCCACCCCGCTCCTACCCCACTGCACCCACCCCGCCCACCCCTTCACTCTGCTCTCGGGATGAAGGGGCTGAGGCCACGGGAGGAGAGAGGGCTGGAAAGAGTGAGAGGAGGTGAAATGCTGGGAGAGAACATGATGTGATATGACACAGTGCGTTGCATTATGGCTGATTAACACATGCTCAGCTACGCCACCCGCGATAGAAAAACACAAACCCCCAGGTCTGCCCGCCTGCCTCTCTCTCCGTCCCCCCCTCCTCTCCCCCCTGCCTCTTATATCTTGGGGCTTCCCTCCTTTTTTTTCTCTCTCTCTCTCTCCTCCTCTGCCCCAATTTCTCCCCCATCTCTGCTGATGAAAGTGAGTGTGAAGGACATGCACCGACTGGAGTTGGGCTAGCGGATTATTTGTTCTCCTTTTTTTCCCTCTGCTTTGTCCCTCCTGGGACACTGTAAGGAGACACTTTTCCACTTGGTTTGCTGAGGACTGGTTGAGGCTGACTGCCTTCCTACCTCCACTAGAACGACCGCATGGAATACAGGCAGCGGGGCTTGAATTTTAACACGGGGGCATATTTGACCTCAGACTGCAGAGCTTTGATTAGTCAGTTGCAGCAAAGGTTATTACCTTGAGCAGCGGCTGTTAATTGATGCAGCATTATGGGTGTTTACTTAGATGCTGTCACAGGCCTCTACAAACTTATTTGGAACCACTTATCCTTGAAAACCTCCGCTTCAGAATACCGCTTTTTAAATTTCTACTTGCAGGCATATTTTTAAAGTTTATCCTAAAAAAACTCATTTAGTCACCGATGTCTTTAAATACTTCAGATTGTTCTGATGCTCTTGTGTTGGTGACATTCCTGTGTCCTTGCAGCCATTTGTACCGACATCCCAGCTAAGATGTATTGACCATCCCATTCATGTGAACATCCATTACGAGAAGAAGCAGCGATGACATTTTCCCCCTGCAGATAACTGACATTTATGTATTTTTGGAGTCATCAAGCAGATGCTGTGAAAACATTAAACCTCCCCACCCTCCCTCCCTCCTTCCTTCTTTCCGTCAATGCTTCAGGTGTCCTCTCTAATCGTCCCTGTTTAATCAGGGAAAGAAGGAAAACAGTGTGGCCTATCTGCGTTTGCACTAAAAATAAGACACGTAAGTTATAGTCATTTACACACACTTTGACATTTTTTAGGGCCCCTGCTCGGAGCCACACTTAACTCCATTTAATATGGGTCGACAGTGAAATACCCCTCCCTGATTTTTTTTTTTTTTTCCCCTCCCTGCTTCCCTTGCTTTTCTCTGCTGTCTAATGAAATGCTAAATATTTGTTTCTGGAGGGCACCATTTAAATGCGCTCTCTGCTGGTTGGGATCTTCAAACCTTTCCCCATTTAATGAGTTGTGGTTTTATTAGTTCCAAGGCATTAAGATCAGACCTTATTGACTTTTCCTTGTCACCTAAAAGGGCTCTGACAGGAGCTCATTGCATTTGACATCTCTGACCTTCCTGGATATGTATTATTATAATAATTGTTATTCTTGCTGCTGCTGCTGTGGCTACTGCAATAAACAGATCCTTCTAGCCGTCGCCTTATTCTTCTTCTCCTTCCTCCTCCTCCACAGAACAGGAAGCTTATAGCCAATGTGGATGCTAACGCCTCATCAGTTCTCTTTATTACCTGCTCACAGACACTGAGTCCTCTACACATTGGCAGACCAGTCTTGGTTGAGCAGCCAGTTCCGCTTCTAAATGCATTTGCTTATTCTCTCCCTCTATTTGCCTTATGACAGCTTCGCCCACTTCCTTTCATTCTTCTCCTTTCTCTCACTTTCCCTCCAAGTCCTCCACTGTTCTTGTCATTCATTTGCACTTGCCTCAGCACCTACAGCATTTCATCCCCATCCTTCTCTTTTCCCATCATGTCTTTAATTCAAACTCCCTCCCTCTTCCTTATTCCCTCGCCCCTCTTTACACTTTCCCAATCTTAAGTCCTGAATTAGACATTCTTTTTATTATTCTCCTCTTACCTCACATGCTCTCAAATGCTTTCTCACTGTGAGGAAAATGCAAAGTGCATTGATTCATTGATGCATTTTTTTCTCCCCTCCTGCTGTCCTCTGGTCTTTCTAAAGGCACTTGTTCGAAGTGCAATTTCTTACAAGAGCACCCAGAACGAAGTTTGGGTCCCTGCCGTCTCTCAGAGTGAGACACTTTTTCCTCCAGCTCATTTGTCTCTTGAATGGATCTTTGATAGAGTGGACACTGGAAGTGCTCACTGGGTTACTGCTGCTGGCTTCACTGTGTGACCCTACATTATGCTTTGAGGTTTTCTGTATTGTTTATGCGTCGTTATTTCCCAGCACGGGGATGATACGAGCCACATTTCTGCCAACTATTAAGGGCTGTACCTGTCAGCTCCAGTTTTATCTGTCAGACTCATATTTTAGTGTCTTTTGTGGCCTCTCGCTGTCATGAAATAAAAGTCTCAGGGGTCGTCACACTGTCCAACAAAATAAAATATGTTCTCATGACCCCCATTTTAGTTATAAAATGCCAGTGCACTGCAGATTGTCATTGTTGGTTTGTGGCACGGTGTTCAGCATGTTTTCTCAGACCATAAGAAAATGCTAGCCCCTAATAGAAAATTGATGGGTCCTTTTTCATGGGCTATCAACCCTGGGGTATGGTGACGTGCGGGAAGGGGAACAGATGGATGAAAACAATGAAGCAGGGAAAAGATGTAGGGTTTTGAAAGATTGCTGTATTGCTCCGAGGATTGACAGACTGGATTGTTTGTGAGTTATGCTGTCATGGTTGATGATCAATGCATGCAGAGGGACAGTTAGTGCAATCATTTCATCTGTATTCCTCTTCCATAGATTTACACATTAATCCTTTTATAATCTTTGATGTGTTGTTTTTTTTGTTGTTATTCACGAGTAACATCAAATCTTGGTGTGTGTGTGTATGTAGAGGTGTGGCTTTTGAAGTGTAATGCTTGCTTATCACTTATATGACACTTTTGTTTTTGTAAAGATTCAGATTTGAGAGTATTTCTGATGAACTCTGAAGCATTTCCATTGTAATTTAGGTCAGTCCACTTTTACTCTGCTCAGTCTCCTGGCTGGCTAGCCTGCAGAAAACACTCTAAATCTAGAGAATGGGACCACTCTGCTAGTTTTGGGACTGTGTTTTTTTGTGCATTTTACTGGGAGTCTCTCTCTCTCTCTCGCTCTCTCTCTCCCTCTCTCTCTCTCTGCCTCAGGGAGAGACAGTTACATAAACAGGCTCTCGTCATCTCTGCGTTTCCGATTCCTGTGCTTGAACTAGTCTCTCTCTACCTCTCTTTTTCTCTCTTTATTTGTCTTTTTCCCCCATTTCCCCCATATTCTTTTCTTTTTTTCTTCTTCTTCTTTTTTTTTTACCTGCCATTCCTGCACATTTCTGTTATTTTCCTCTATGTGTCAGTGTGGGTCTTGCCAAATACTTCCCCATGGCCCAATATGTTTGGACACACAGCATTGGGCTATGCAATTGATACTTCCAACAATCTATATGAACTGTAGACACCACCAGACTGATACTTTTTCTTTCATTTAAAAAGTGAAAATGATATCCTGAACAATTGCCTTCGGTGCTTTGTGCTGAAAATCTCAGGACTGATTCAGCTTTGTCAGATTTATCAGTTTGCATTTGTTCTCTGTCTCACATACCGGCACATAGTCTCTGATGCCGACCTTCGTCTCACCAACAAAGAAGCTGGTTTTCTGAGCTCTTCCTCAAACTGGGAAAGAATCTCTTCACAGGAGCGACACCAGACCTTTGAGTCGTGTTACAAATTGTGAGATGTGGGAAGCGATTCAGAGACATCAAGGGGCTTTACCTCTGATGTGATAATATTGCCATCTCTTTCTCCCCTCAGTCCTCCTCCCCACCGTCTCCTCTCTCCGGCTCTCTCCTTTTCCTCCCAGTTCTCCCTCCTTTTTTTCTTTTTTTCCCCCGCTCTCCATCGCTGTTCCTCACCATGACCAGATCCATATTAACCTCCCTGTCACTCTCAGCCTCTCTCTGCTATCCTGCATCTCTCCCTGTTCCCTTAATCCCCACTAGCTCTGCCTCCCTCCCTCTCTCCCTCCCTCTGTGGCTCCCTCCTTCTCATACCTCCATTATTTTTTCTCTCTCTTTCTAAATGAAGAGAGGAGAGGGAGTGGAAGGTGTGATCAGGAGTCCTCCACCGAGGAGGAGAGCGAAGGAGAGATACCACCTCCTGGAAAACCAGTCGTCATGGCAACACTGTGGCAACCTGGGACCGACTAGCCTGTTAATTAAAAAGTTGATTAATTGCCTTTTAATTGCATACTTATACATTGTAACATGTAGGTAGTCCTATTTCTTAATCACTCTGCTTTATACCGGCTCTTTTGCCTTTCTCTTATATAATTTCCAGTAATCAGGCGGAGTGTGTTGATCAACATATCTTATAGAGGAAGGATGAAAGGAACAACAGAGCAGAGGGGACGAGGGGTGGGCTAAAAACACTGTGCATTCATTCTTAATTCCAGCCCACTTTTTAACCCACATGGTGTTCGTCCAGGTGGGCGTGTTCGCAGGGAGACAGAGCTTCAGCCGCTCGGCACCAAGGTCATAAGAAAGACTGGAACCGACGCGGAGCAGAGTGAAAACAACAGGGCCAGCGAGAACAGGAGAAGTCATCTGGCACGTCACACGTACAAATTCAGAATCAGCGGAGGGCAAACAAACATAATAATCAACAATAATCACACAAATCAAGCAAACCTCTAAATAAGTGTATCCCCCCGCCACCCCCCCAATACAGCCCCTCATCTCTCCGTGCAGCAGCACCTCATTTTTATCAAGGTTATCATGATACGCAATCAGACAAAGTGTTTGTTTTGGCGAGCATTTAATTATTTTGCCTCTCTCCCTCTCTTTTTTTTTCCATCTCTATTCCTCTGCCTCGCTGTCTAGGCCATTTGAAGAGTGTGTGTGCGTGTGTATCATGTGCCCTTGCAGCTGGTAAGCTTTAATTGCACGCTTATTCCCTCCGCACTGCTTTTTTGTTTTGCTCTGACGACATCTTGCCTGTCTTGATCATCTCTTAATGACCACAGATAGACAATGCTCTGGTTAAGTCAGTTGGGGCGGGGGGGGGGTCTGTATGCTCTGTATGCAGCAGCGCCTCCAGGGACCGTGTGTGTGGTTCTGTGTGTGTGGTTTTGTGTGTGTGCGTGTGATGCCTGCTTCATTCTCCCAGCCGTCTGCGTTTCCATCCCACCTGAGTAGAGAGGGGTGGTGCCCATGAGGACGGCGGCGGAACAGGTGTACGTTTGTGTGCACGTATCACCCCCAATTACATATGCACCCACATGTCCTGTTTCCATGGTAACACCATGCCCCCCCCCCCACCCCTCCCTGCCTTCAGCTCACATGCACCACTCCACTACCAATCTCTGTCAGGTGGAAGTTAGCGCTCGTTGTTAATAGTACTAGTGTCAGCCCTACCCCAACACACACATGTCTAAGTGGATCAATTTCTGTCAATTTAAAAAAGTGTAACAAGTTGCCACCATGATAGCCCGGGGTCGTTTTCAAGCTCTCCACTGTTGTGTGTGTGTGTCTCTGTGTGTCTGTGTCTCCGTGTGTGTGTGTGGCAGCATAAGGGGGGTCATATTCGCCGTGTAAGCCGGGGTTGAGTAGCCTCGCCGCCTGCCTGCCGCCTCTTTGATGGGAGAACATCTGTTGGCTGTGATATGAAGCTGGGAAGTAACTCTTTCTCTCTCCCTCTCTCTCTCCGCTCGCTCTCCCATTTCTGTTATGAATTCCCCAGCTGCTCGCCTCCCTCCCTTCACCTAAAAACCCTGTCCCGCGCCACCTGTGCAGTTTTAATGCATAATTTATCTGCTAAGTAACCACATCCGAGAGACTCATCCCTCCATCCGTCGCTTGCTTTACCCCCCCTCCACCTCGATCCCCTCGGTGCGGTTTTGGCTCGGGACGTGGAAGTGGACACCTATTTTCTAATATTCTTATTTAAGAAGATTAGGATTGATTGGGTTCCAGTGGTGGTCGGAGTAGCCAAGTGTTGAAACCCACACTTCCCCGTGGCCTCGGCCTGAACCCCGCTCTGTCTTAGGCTTGTATCTCTGTGTTCATAATACATCAACCTCTGGTCTTAAACACAGTTGTTACTTTATTTGAATGCAGTTTTAATGCGCTTTTTTTCCCCCTACTTTGTGCAAAACCTTTTTTTCTTTTTTTTGTGAGAACGCTGCAGCCGCTGAGCTAAACTGGCACCGGACCAACAGACCACAGAACCTCTGTTTTGACCTCTCTCCATTGGCAGGCAGTCAAAAATGTGATAGATTTACAGATTTTATTGATCACTGTTGAAGCTTAGCTGGAGGCGCTGTCTCAAAGCCTTAGACTTCTCTCTCTCCATATATTTTTTAAAATGTCAGAAACCTTGCATGGTGTTCAGCACAGTTTTTCCCAGTGAAAAATTATCTGTAAAAAACAAACAAACTGTGAATTGTTGTCTTATTACTTTTTTCTTGCTGCTTATAAAGATGATTTTAAATCAAATTGTTATTCAAATCAGGTTAGTTTTATATGCATTTGTTATGAGAAAGAATTGCTTTAGATGTCTGGTGTGTTAAACCAATTGCCTCTGCATCAAACATGATATAGTGGTGTTGTGTGATTCCAGTTTTTACAGCTTGTCAAATAGGCCTGTGTGCCGCTGACATGTTTTGTTACCGTGTCCACGTGTGTGGCCTTGCAGGCCTATAAGCAGTCATGTTGTATTAGCCCATTGTGGCAGGAATGATGTTGGTACCACATTGTAGCTCAAACAGGACCATTTCTTCCCAAGGCCACCACTGTGTGTTTGCGTTTTTCGTACACGTACGTGTGTGTTTTTTCCCTAGAATGGATGTTTTACTATTCGAGGCTGCCATGCATTATATGTGAATATGAGGATGCACTGGGAAGAAATGACAAGGAAGCGTGTTCCTCATCCGATAAATCTGTTTTTTATTTATTTTTTTATCACCACCACCACCGCCGCCACCCCTTCATATCCTGGTTGGCCCGCTACGACAAGGTGAGCCAGGTTAACGCACCATCAATAACCCCCTGTTAACCTTGGAGGCAGGCGTTTTAGGGGCGAGGCACGAGTTGCATTGGGATGATGTCTTTTCTCTTTAGTGTACAAGAACGATCAGGCTATGTTGACATGACAGCTGTCATGAAACTCACTGTCCAATCAGGATCAGGTTATTATTTTTCACTTACTCCATTTGAATTGAAGGTTGTCAAAACAAGGATTTACCCGTTGGCACCCTCCTCTCATAACATCACATCTCTTCCTGGTATTGACTCATAAATGTCTGAAAGTCCAGTTGTAAAAGGAACATTTGCACTTAACACCAAACAAGAGGAAGGAGAGGCAATTTTGACCAATTTCTGTTTGGCTGCAAGAACAGGATTAAGTATCTTCCTACCCAAGTTACCTGCTTCCCACTTCAAACATGGAGAGCGGCGTTTGGTCCCAGGTCTCAGATGTGATGCGACAGAACCGCCTCTCGATGAAGCAATTGTCCGTCTCGTTGATCATTCTCCGCCTCTAATGGCTTAGTCAATACAGACAACATCATCGGGCAACAGCAAATCCAGGGTCGTCCACCTCTCTACCACTCCAACCTTTCCCAATCATTAATGTGACACCAATGCAGATTTCTAATGAGCTCTCACTCACTTTGTATGCCGATCAAACTGCTTTCTAGAGGAAAACATTTGTACATCAAAACGTGGAAACTCTAAAGCTAAAAAAATGAAGAAAATGCAGCACTTTTTGTGAAGTTTTAAACACTAGAATAGGTTTTCATTTTTATATGTATCCTTTACTCACTCACCAACACTTGCCTTTGATATGATGGTGGCTCTTGTTTTGTTATTTGAGTAAAGCTCACCCACCATTTCTCTAAACAAGATGAAATTAGTCATAAGTAAAATGTTCCTTTTCTATTCTAATGCGTAGCCAAGAGTCTTTGATGTGAGCCTCTTTATTAAAAAAAAATAAAAAAGGCTATAAGTGAACATGGAAAGACCGAAAGAGAAAAACGTGCCCTCGATTGAATTAATGAACCATTCTCTCTAAAGGGGATTCATCAGGGATATAATAGGGGCTAAATTGATTTACAAAGTGAACTCTTATGAATAACATGCTCCTATTGATTTCAATTGTTCCCCAAGTGTGATTGGGTAATAGATGAACAATGGAGCCATGTAAGTTTCCCTAGCGCGCTCTGCAGTATCTCTCTCGGATCACTTCGCCGCTTCGACTCGTCTGTGACAGCTGCATTGTTTCAGACCTGCGCAAGTTTGTCACGGGTTGCGAGGGCAGAGCAACCTTGTCCACTGAGGTGTGTTTGAATCAGAGTGCAGCGACATATGCGTCCTGCAGCTGTCAAGTGCTTTTATGAGTGTGTGTGTGTGCATCAAGTGTGCCATGGTAATCATACGAGGAGTGCAACACGATGATGACGGAATAAAAATAAAACTTTTTTTCCAAATAGTCCTGTATTTGTGTTAATGTGGCCCTCTTGGCTATAAAAATTGGTACCTGCCTAGTAACAAAGTGCACTGTGGGTAGAAATGGCAATTTTTTTCCCCCCTCTTTGGTCTCTACAGACTGTACACACACCACAAGAATTGACACACTGCCACCTTTAATCAGTGTTCAGACCAGCCCTCACCCCCTCGTTCTGGCACTACGTGTGGGTTCAGTCATCCATCTGTCTGTGTATTCATCCACCTGTGCTTGTATGTGTTAAATCTATGAATGTAGCACCGAGGCTTAGTCTCTCTAAGCTGCGGCGCTCTTCATCAAATTAGAAATATTCAGAGAAATCAGCACTAAGCTAATCAGCGGACCACTTAACTACTTGAAGCAGAGCTGCACTTACCGACCGCTGAAGAGCAGCTCTTCCATCAGTAAGGTATCTGGCGTGCCAGCCAGCGAAATGAAGACTCGCCACCAGTAAATTGCTGCAACAATTTGGCTATAACCTGGTATTTTCTTCACGGCCAGGCGTTTTGCTTCCAGGTGTCACTTGGCACTTCTAAGAAAACCAATTTGTCTTTTAAAATCCAGCTGTAATATAAAGGTTCTCGCAATTTCTATGAAAAGAAAATGTATTTCAATTGTGAAGCGATCGATTCATATGAAAATATTAAAGTAAGTGTATATAAAAGAATCAGATGATTAAAAAGATGGACTGAAATTGCGATTACCGATGTGTAGCCTGAGAAAAAGAATGGGGGAATAGAAGATTAAGAGAATGAAAGGTTGAGGCGAAGAAAAGAAAAACTGATTTTGTAAAATGGAAATGGGAACAGGCCTAATCCCTGCCACACATGCTTGAGCACTTCTGCCAGCCTTTTTCATGTGAGTTCTCATAGTCGCCATGTGCAGCAGTAGAGCAACCCTGCCCCATCATCACATTACCCCACTGGACTCGCTTGTCACTCACTTGGCTCTAAGTGTGTTTTGTCATTGAGGAGTTGTGAAGGTCAGCCTAACCTGCCATCTCTCTGTTTGGTCTCCATTATTAGGACTTGTTGTCCTTTCAGCCTGAGCTTAATGGCCTGCCGCCTTTTTCCTTTTCCCCATCTTTCTATCTACCCCCTCTCTCTTTCTCTCTTCCCTTCACTCTCTCTCTCCCCCCCCCCTCTCTCTCTCTCATTGTCTCTGGCAGCTTAGTGGCTCTAGCGTCTGGCTGCAGTTGCAGAGCAGCAGCAGAAGCAGCCGTCACATACCTGCATTCAAGTGGAACAAACAGGATGGTTGGCTGCTCACGGAAGGTCATCAGCCCTGGGCACAGCCTGTGTATGTGTGTGCGTGTATGTGTGAGTGTGTGTGTGTGTATGTGTGTGCATTATTTGTACTTTAAAAGGAGATTAGACTATAGTGTTTCTAATGGTGCTCTCAGAGACGAGGCAAATCCTGTGTTCAACTTGCTGTAATCACACTGACCACTGGAGCCTTTTAGCAGCTCTTGGCCACAAATGGCTCATAGACAATCAATAGTGTGTACGTCGCCTCCTTTGTGACTGTTTTAGTTATAGTTTATGGGCTTTACCATTTAATATTTATCAACGACTACAATTATTTCAGCTAATGTTTTTTTTACCAGTCTATTTGTCTCGCACTATATTTGCGTGAACTTGACCTACAGCATTTTTTATGCTTCGCGTCCTTTTTTTTTTCTATTTTACATCCCCGCTGGGTGTGTATGTTGCAGCGTCAAGCTTATAGACGGAGCTCTGAAGCCGCCCTGCCAGTGTGCTGCTAACGCTACGCCTCCTGTGTAGACACAGTGTTAGCCCCATTTCACACATGTAGCTTCAAAGAGAATAGAAGGAGGCAGCAGTCATTTTCAGTGGAAACCTGCCACACAAGATGGCAAGAAATGTTAGAAGTGTGAAAAGCACGCTGGTTTCGACAACTCCAATCAAACAATAACCCTTATGCTGGTCGCCCGGCGCGGGAGAACAAATACACAGCAGCTTTACAACTGCCCATCTGCCGAGGCAGAACTCAATGTGTGCATAACATGTTGAGAGCAGAAACGGCCGCTTGCATCATCCTCCAGAAAACAGATTGAGTGAAATGCAGGAGGCTGCCGGTCTGTTTGCATCTGTTTAAGCTCATCTGTTCCTGATTGGCCGCCTGCACATCCTCTACTTTTGAATCAAGCAGCGTTGTTGTGTGGAGAACTTTCACTAGCGAGGCAAATGGTTGAACCTCGTCTCTTGTTCCTGTGGCACCTGTACTCATCACGAGGCCAGAGGTCAACAGGAGGCCCTGCAGCTCTGCTCGGTTACCGATCCTACCCATAAGCCCTCGCCACTTGTTACCACCCTAAAGGTGCTGCAGTGACGGCCACCGGGCTAATGAATGGTGACACTCTAATCTTTGTCATCCCTAAGTGGTGCAGCAGGTTTGATTAAAAGCCAAGCCATGTCAGCTCCATTGCAATGCGGGAAGCATGCTTATTATCCCCGCAATGTGTATCCCAGCATTTGTGACTGTGCATATAATGTGTGCAAATGGCTCTATGCGTGTGTGTGCTAATAATGCACATGCCTATAATGCCATACAAAAAAAAAAACATGGCTGATCTCGGGGTTTACGAAGCGTGGCCGTGTTTTCAGTCTTCATTAACCTTGCTTGCCCACAATCTGCAGAATTTCTACCTGCTTTCTCTCCCTCCCTCCTTCGCTCCTTCCTCCCTCTCTTCTCTCACTCCTCTTTTTTTCTGCAGCATTTGTGGGATGAATAATTGAATGTAATTGGGTAGTGTGACCCTGTCTTTTGTTAGCGGGTAGATAGGGCAGCGACTCTCACTTCTTCTGGTGCTTGTTTCATTGCTAACAGTTGGAAGGATTTTCTTTCTTTCACCATTTTCAGTTGCTTGTGCACACACACACACACACACACACACACACACACACACACACACACACACACCGTTTGCAGCTATAAGACTCATGCCGCTGTACATCACCACATCAATGAGGTAAAATGATAATCTAATAAGCATGCTGAAGAGCCGGCATATTAAAAAAAAAAAAAAGAAAAAGCCTGGGGTATGATTAACTAAGCCTTAACACTAGCGTAGCTCTGCAGATGAGCTAAAGCAGAGTGAAAAAAATGACAACATTAAAACTAGCTAATCTAATTAGCTCGACGATACCATGCAGTTAAATAATTAGCCAGAACCTAATTGGCTAATATCGCTGCACTGTTAAAAAATCTGTCTGCCTCCTTTCCCTCTCTTTATGTAACCTTTCAAAGTAAACACTTCCCAAATAGCCCGGAGAAATGAATGGTAACAAGCTGTGCCGCCGCCGCTGCTGCCGCTGCACTAGAAGTTGGAGCACCGTGAAGCTCGGTTGCACTTTTTGACTTTTGGGTTCCCCGCCCATTTCTACTCCCTGTCTCTTCCTATACATCCCCTTCACCAGCGTTTCATCTGCAGGGAGATGATTAGCTCGCTTTCATCCCTGACCATCTTGTGTTTATGCACATGCCTTAATACTATTACTATACTCGAAGCTGTATACAAACAAGCTGCATTCAGTCTTAACAACCACCCACTCTTCCTGCCGCATCCCTTGCTTTCTGTAAACAAACACACACACACACACACACACACACACACACACACACACACACGTGCTGACATCCATGCAGTTTGATATGTGGCCCAAGGCAAAGCACTTCTCCCTAATGAGCCTCTTGCCCTCTGTTTCTCCTGGGCAGCCAAAAGAGAACTAACCTTGATGCAGCATAGAAAGGATGTAACCTGCTTACACACACACACAAATGCTATGCTTGTGGGGTAGTACCTTACTAACTACGATCTTTCCCATCCGTGTGATGTTTTCATCATTTCTCCAATGTCTAAACTTACTGTAACCCTAACCCAGGATTTAACCCTGAAAAGAGCCAGTTTGGCTTTGAGACGCACACAAATACATGCCCACACACAACAACACACACATGAAGGACACAAACTAATGTCCTGACAGAGTTAATTCCCGTGGATCCTGTTTGGGCCAAACTGGACAAGCGAAGAATGACCCCTGACCCTGTCCTTGGAAATCATGGGGATGAGCTGGGACACACTGGGCTCATTCCTGCTTGCTCATGCTCACATTCGTCGCTCTCTATCTGTCTATATATATTTTTCAGTCCTGTGAATCCTATCATGTTTTAATCTTCAGCTTCAAACAGAAACGCACACTTTGAATTCGCCAACAAAAGAAAGTCGACTCCCATTCATCCGCTTTACAATACAAACGATTGCCTCGCCTCATCATGAGAATTATTCAGGTCCTAATAATGTGCAGAGTCGTTCATGACAACCATCATTACTTTTAAATGATCAGTGGAGAAAGTTGGACCAGTGGATCATTTCCTGCTATTATTCATAGACCATCTGCTCTGAATTGAAGCTTTGCGGCATCATGGTGATTCAGAAAAGCTGTAGTAAAAACAATAGACAGTTCAAAAAAAAAATACTGGCAGCGTCATGGGTTTGAGTTTGGCTCAAGATAATGAGTAACAAAAATGTAACAATGTGAATGTTGATTTGATTTTGATGCTGAGGTAATACATCACCAGAGCCCCGTATATCTGGCTGCTCTCGGTATCCTGGTGCTCTCATAAATACTAGAAATCAGTCAGCGGTGCAAAATGTGTGAATCACTATTATGTGTCTAGTGGGTGGCAAAAAAAAACAACAAATATTCGAAACATTTAGTGACTGGAGAATGACTCAAACTAATGAAGCATCACACCATCTATTGTCTGCATTTACATGTATTTTTCTTTTTTCCCAAAGTATTCAGAAGAACAATCAGAAGTATCTTGGCTTAGTTGTGTCTTTGTAATGCATTGGTTTTGGTTTGTGTTGCAGTCACTGACCTCTCCTTTTCCCCTCTGTGTTTGTGTTGTAGGTCTGGGCCAACTACGAGGAGAAACCAGTCGAGGAGGTCGTGCATGTAACAGAGGAGAAGGAACGCGTGGCCAACTACAGAGCAGTATTCGTCACCGAAATCGCCGACACTCTGCACTTCTACGCCCAGGACGTAGAGACAGGTACGTGCGCTAATTTGAATGAGAATTACTTTTAGTTTAAAGCGTTGTAAATGCGTTTTATTATTTAATGCTACACTGACTATTTCATCATCCTGTGCAACGCCGCCATCAACAATCTCTCCACACAGAGATGCACACAAGGGCTCGCTGGCTTTTTATTCCCTGTTAACACCAGACTGACTTTATGAATGACAATTATCTCTACCACTCAGACATTCACCTCATCCCTTGCTGCAGCATCCCTCCCACCAGTGGAGACAAAAGAAAGGACGTCCCACTTGTTATTACTACTGAATGACAGGAATAAATCACCCCGGCCCCTCTTGTCACCACTGACACTGGGAGGAAGGGAGAGAAAAGTTTGGAGATTGGAAAACTAACAATCCCTGGTACTCCCGCATGGCTGCCCCCCCTGACAAGCTGTTTATGTCTGTATAAAGTATGAGTGTGTGCGTGCGTGTTTGTGTTTGTACACACGAGTGAATGCACTCGTAATACCTCCCCCTGTGCTGTTTTTCGTGCTGGGTAACGGTCCATCTTTCAGGTAGTTTGCTTAATGGCCCATCGTCCGCAATATCAAAATCAAGTTGTGTGTATGTGTCGTGTACATGTACAGTATGTATTATATCTGTGTTTATTATAAGGACTGACACACACACACACACGCACACACACACACACACACACACACACACACACACACACACAGAGCAGTTTGTTGCAACAGTAACTCGAGGGCAGGTAGAGGTTGTGCTTCAGCAGCACTTCACAGAGCTGCGCTTTTTGATATTAGTACCACGGCAGTCGATATGTGAAGCTCCCAGATAATGTGAGAATAGATTTGTCTTTTCTGAAATAATCCAGAGTGATGTGCAGCGAAAGGCAGCGTAGCCTGAAAGCGCGTCTTTTGGCTGATTCGATGTGACTGAATTTTGACCCTTGAGCCTTGGAATTTGAGCCTCCCCATCATCGACTCATCGCCTTTTGTGACTTAATTATCCTCCGACACAATCCGCCGATTCGGAGACGCACAATTACAATCAAACCTGCATTCACAAACTAGTTGGAACAGATCTGAAGCCTTCACGCCAATCACTCTCCCTTCATCGTCTGCCAGTGTGTGTGTGTACGTACGTGTGTGTGGGAGCCGTACAGGATGTGGAGGTCTTCCTTGCTCAGCCGCCCCCCACATCTGGCTCCACTGGCAGCCGACTGTCAGAGGCCATGAAATTGACTTTGGCCACCTCTTAATTTGCCTCACTGCCATAATTAATTAATTTGCCTTCATTTACTGCCAATTTGAGCCCGAGCATCGTTCAGACTATAATAATCCAATCATATACATGTACAAATGTGGAAAACGCTTGGACCCCGAATTCATTCTTTCCTTCTCTTTTTCCTCCCCCTCTTGAAACCTCCAGGTGTTACCCAGGGTGCAGAAACAATCTGCTCTTCATCTTCTCGCCCTGAGCTGTAGATTTAAATCTAAAGCCCTTACACCACCTCTGGCTACTACAGCTCCACTCCCCTGCAAGTTGAGTGTGATGTGAGGGGTTATGTGCAAGGTTTTTTATCACTGATCAAAATCACGTGTCACTGGGAAGAGGCTGAAACATGGCACATGTTAACCTGAAGCGAGGGTTAATGCCTTCAGCATCACTTACCGTCAGCAGAGACAATCTACAGGAATATTCCATGTTATGGAAAATTTAAGAGGCAGCTTTAGATTGGAAGCGTTTGGGAAACATGTAGTGCTCGGTTCACACATGTACAGCAAGAACAAATCAATGCTTTTTCCTTTAAAGCATTTCTCTTGAATTCCTTGAATCTATAAGGGACCTGTGGAAACTACAAGATGCAATGCATTTACAACTTTTTCTCAGCGGCAACCTGAGGTGTTGCATTTAAAGAAATTGTACACAAACTGCATTTTTTATATTGCTGCTCTCAGTGTATTTTGACAGGAGAGCTGTGAGTTATTTAATCTTTTCTCATATAAAGGCTTGATTTTTAGATGATCCAGCAATGCTGCGGCTGTTTTATTTATTTATTTCCCCCTTTAATTGGCCCGTGTTCTTCCACCAAGAGGCTTATGTGCTAGTTTGGAAAAAAGAAAAAAAAAAAAAAGTGTTATTCTCAGCAGGGAGGCAAAACCTGACCCGTGTTCACCCCCTGCCTCGCTCCCCTCATCTCCCTCTCTATCACGTTGTTTCGCCCCTCCCTGCTCTCCTCCATCTTTTTCTCCTCTCCCTTGGTCTCTTTCATTTTCGCTGACGTTTCCTCAAAGCTACATTAAGTCATACCAACCCCTTGAAGAGCACATCAAAGTGTTAGGGCCTGTAAAATCATACAAGCTGAGTGCTTTGCAATATCATTACATGTTCAACAACCCACCACCACCCGTCTCTCTTACCCCCCTTTCTCAATTTCTGAAGTGAAATAATTTATATACTCGGATGAGCTCGGAAGCAGAGGCTGGATTTTGTAAATACTCTTGTGATTGCAACTGATGACAACACGGCACCTCGTAGAGTTGACACCACAGTTTATAGTCCAGACCATGTGACAACAGATCGTCATGTATGTGCTGTGCCCACGTGTCCTCATCCCAATTAACCTCGAACAAGTCGCGTCAATCAAGCCGCTGAACTAAAATTACACAAAGCAAAGAGACGGTGCATGCAACACAACAGTTTAACATAATACAATAAACCGGCACTTTAATAAGTTTGACCTCTCTGGTGCATGAACAACAGTTACCGCGAAGTTGAATCTACGCCCTTCCCTGATGCGTTGACCTTCTCAGACCCACATTATCCCCAGAGTTGGATTGTTTTCTACACATCCGCTCGTCGTGTCTCTCGTTACACATTAACATCGAGATTCAGACAAAATTCAGTCCGTGTTTTTTGGCAGCATCTGCCGGCACCCTCATTTGCCAGATGGAGCAAACGCTTTCATTGAGCACTCCTTGACCATCCTTGAGGTACAGCACACTAATGACATGGAGTGAAACCTACAGTAACTGGCTGCTCCCCGTGCTCTCTGCCTCACCTGATGTTCACTTTGGCAGCCAGCAACACGCCTAAGTGTAAGTAAGAGAATAAAACAATATTGCCACGACTTTGCTTTTTGACATGATAATGATGATAGGAGCGAAGCCATTTACTTAACTTCAATAATCGCCGGCTTTTATTGTGGGTGTAAAACTGATCATGAAAGGTAGATGTATTTATAGAAACAAAATGATTAAAATACAGCTGGCTCTGGAGGAGAGAGTCATTTCTCTGTCTGCAGTTAAGCTCCCATTTGTTTCAGCCGTTGCGTCAATAAGATAAGATGAACTTTATTGATTCCACATAGGAAAATTAAAGTGTCAGCGGCAAGAAGAAGAGAACAAAAAAAAGTAGTGGAATATTCTCGGTCGCTGGGTGATACTAACAATAAGGAGCAGGATGTAGAAGGCGCTATATAAAATGCTGTTTTCAACGATAAAGAAAAGAGAAATGAATAAAAATTGTACCTTAGCGAGAGCGGGTTATGGGAGATGCGGGTCAGGTGGCTGTAGATAGCACCATTTGCAATAAAGAAAAATGATGCATAATGGCCTTACATTGATAAGAGCATATAAAGTCTGAGGCAGATGGCAGCAGATATTGCAGTGTAGTAATAATAAGCAATGCAGTGGCATACAGGAAGTACCTGTTACAGTAGAAGAAAGACGAGGACGGAGGAGAAGAAAGGTCATAACAACAGTGTGGTTACAGCCATTGACGTTCAGATGTCATGGCTGACTAAAACAGGATGTATTATTTTCTTTCATGTGCTCCACTGAGGCTAGTGGTGATAGAAAAGTCCTCCCAGATGTTGTTATGCTTTTAATGAACATGTGTCGGCCCATGTTATAAACTTTTTATGCTATTATCTTCTAAGTGTTTCTTGAAGGAAATGCAGTTTGTAATATCTTTATTCTCCTGGGGTCCTGAGCGCTCTGTTTTACCCCCTTTAATTATTACCATTAAATTACTCTTAAGTGTGGGTTTTTCATATATGGATATCTTTACACGAGCTCGATAAGTGATTAATTTCACGTTGGCAACGTTTCTTATTTCCAAGTCACTGAGAAGCTTGAGGGATTGCTTTCTTTAATCCTCAGTTTATTTTGAGGGTCTTTATCTGTTGCTCTTTGCTTTTATCTCTCATTGTCTCACTCTCCTCACTCCCGACACATTGTTCCTCCTTTGAACCGCCGTCTCTCTTTTCTCTCCCCATTTTCCTCTTGTGTGTTGCTCTCTCTCTCCGGAGGCTATATGTAATTACTGTCAGAGGGGGACCTGCATAGATCTGTGTGACCTTGGACACTTAGAGACAGAGGCCACTCCAGGCACAGGGGGGAAGTGGCTGTGTGTTGTACATACGCTGTTGTTGTTGCTTTGCCACTATGATGGAAAGAAGACGTAATTAAAAACTTTCTAAATATAGGCCTGAAGTCTTTATGGGTGCGTAGCTGTAATGTGAGTATTCTCTCTAACCTGAGTAATGCATGCGCTGCTTTCTTCAGTCAAAGACATGAGCTACAGATAAAGCAGACACTCAAACTGGCCCCAGCTGCACAAAATGGAGTAGTATATAGGTAGGTTTTGATTAAGGGATAACTCAGCTGGTTGGTGCAGATGTGTCCATGTACTTTTATCCTGGGAAAGTGACATAATCTAACACGGTCTATTATAGTCACAGTGTAGAGCACTGAAGAAGATCCTTGACTTTGAAAACAGTAAAGTAGGACCAGCTAAAGTCCTCCTTCTAGCTTTTCCTTGAGCTTCCACCTGCATTTCATCTTCTTTCTTGCCTGATCATTGTTCAGTTGCCATGAGGACCGATCCCTGTAGCATTTGTTGAGAGCCACCAAAAAACATGGTGGCTCATTTTTGGCAAAATTATAAAAATCTGAGTATATCTGGTAAGTATTAGACAGTAATCAGTGACATAAGTGATTTGACATATCAATGTTGAAATTTGGTCATCTGTGTAGGAGCAGGGGCCAAAATTTGTCCTTTCAATTTCAATTTGGTCTCAGACAACCTTGGTTGGATGGCCCATCTGTCAGTCAAACTGCCAAATCATGCAACGCCATCTTGAGGACCTACCTCAAGACACCTATGATCATAGACTGTATGGGTTACAATGAAGGAAGTCTCAGTCTTTATTTCTCCATAACAACAGACTAACTCTACATGATCCCGCTTATTATGGGCCTTATGAGTGAAATAATTAATTTCAGATGCAATGTTGATTAAAATACGACTTTTATCGATTTATAAATTGCATCATTAGCGCATCTGCAAGTCCGGTCGCTTCTTCGCTGTTGCTAACCCTCCTCTGGTTGTGTGCATTTGTTTTCAGTGAAGCCTTTGATAATCAATCAATGGGTCGATGGATTATCATATACATGTTACGATGTGTACAGTCGTACTGTATCTGTCATAAACAAGAGATGACTGTTTACGGGACACGTATGTGTCGCGGACTCGCGGTGCCACAGAGACGAGAGCTGCGACACCGGGTCCGAGGCTCTGATCGCAGGTTTGGTTTTCAGCAGCGGTGTGGACGGCAGAGAGCCTCCACTCTCCCACAAGTCTTTTATCTAACATCACAATTAGTCCTAAGCTGTGATGGTGATGATGGTAAAAATGAAACGAGAATTAAAAACACAAAGATCATGGAAAACGATCGCTAATTGACTTATTTCCTTTGGCCCACAGCAAACAGCATTATCTATACTGTACACTTATTCTGTATAATAACTGAATTAGTGTGATGCTATCCGTAACATTTTAGCTCCATTTATGTGACCATAGTTATCACATATGTTAAAATGTGGCACACACACCTAATGCCTGTGTATGATCCTTAAACACCGGCCTGTTAGGTGTTGCCTGCATGGGCTGTCCTCATCAACAGATTGTAGCGCTGGGCAACACTCCTACTGGGTTTTTGTTTTGCCTCGCTAGCGGCCTCCCACTGATTTGGACCTCACTTCGTCGTCACCTCCGTGGGACTGGATCGCTCAGCTAGGCCCGGCCTGGCCCGGCTCGGCTCAGCTAAACACACACTCTCTGCCCAACCCCGAGCCTCAGCTGCAGCGCAGTTGGCGGTACATCCTGTCTAGTGCTTGTTTCCTGGCATCCATACAGACCCGTAATGAGTGGAGTCGTTCCCCCCAACCAGGTGCCACTCCGTCCGCATTATTCACACTTCTACCTTTTACACACAGCAGCTGTTCATCACCTAATGATGCTGGACTCAGCTACTGATGAAGCAAAGCAGGCAGGGAGCTGTTTCTCTCTCTGGCTAGACTTCAAACCAAACCTCTTTCTGCCTTTTGAAACTGAATTTCATTACTGAGAAATGCTACGTTTCAATCTTATTTTGTCGTGAGCTCGTTGGGCTACTGCAACTCGACCATTTTCATCTAGGTTTATTTACTCGTTCCCCTCTCTGTTGGCTTTCTCTTAAACGCACGCACTCCCGAACGACGACACCTTCAGCCAATATGGCTGCCCTACCGTTTAACTTGCAGTGCCACTGAATTAGTATCTCTTTTCATGTACAAGGTCTGCAGAGCAACCCTGGTATTCATGGTGTTCATTTCAACATGAGGACATGAGAATTACTGTGGCATTTAATATTGATCAGGGTGAGCGGCCCGCTAATTGGATGTCATGTCAAGGCGGCAAAGTGATGATTACTTTATACAATAGCTTAATGATAAATAAATAAAAAACATGGGTGCCTGTTTAATAATGGTTGTTGCATTGCTGCTAGTATTGTTCACTTCATTATTCCTTTCTCCCCATTTTGGATGAGCTATCTTTCTGTGGCACTGTGGGCATCATGCCAAAGTCAGTCAGGGGTTGAGATAATTAACTCCTACTCTGGTGTGGTACACAACTACTTTATTCCGTTTTTTCTTTTTTCTAAAGCATCTGCAAAAGTAATTTTTCATTAATTGTGTAAGTTGGTTGTTGAGTAGTCCAATTAAAGACAATGAAGTAAGGGAACTAATTGTACAACGAAAAAATGAACTCGGATTACTGGCAATCGACATAAGAAACGCAACAAAGTGCTAAATGTGAGGATCGAATTAATGATTATGGTGAATAGTTTAATGGCCTCCTCAAATTCAGGGAGAATGGCTTTAATTAGCAGACTGTTATTTTAATTTAGACTCAGACTAAAGAGAGCCTGCTCTGCCTCTCAACAAGCCGAAGAAAGAGAGGGTCCTCTTTCAGCGCAGTCTTTCCACACATCCTGAACCGTGTATCTTTGTCCATCCACCTTTTATCTCTCATGTTTAATTCAGCTCAAGTGTGTTCAAGACCGTGTTGTGGTACCATTCGACCATACACCTGCAGAGAACAAAGTAACCAAGCAGGTGAGTGAAAGCTGCAGCAGCAGAAGCAGCAGCTGATGTTGCTGTTTTTCACTTTTTCCTGCTCTCTGCCACCGCAGCAGATGCAATATTTAGCGGTCAGACCCTGCCCAGATGACACCACCCAACTACCCCAGCACCCCCTGCTGTGCCCCCCTCCTTCCCCCCAAGACATTCATTATTAAATCTGATACGCAACTTAGCTTCTAAAAGGTCAGCTCACCTGTCGGTTTGAGACGGGCTGCTCTTGATTTTCAGGCAGAAAACAAGCGTGTTCGTCCTCGTCCTTCACTTCCTTAGTGCGCATGATTTGCACTAATGTCAACTACTGGGTCTATTACCGAAAAGCCGACTGCCTGGATGACACTTTTCTCAGTGGTGAGCCACTTTACGGCCCCAAATGGGGGTTCTCTTCAAAATTGGCCTGGCTCATTTCCCCCCAACCCACACACCCACGGTCCTCTTCCCCAAATGTGCACAGGGCCATCTTATGAGTATATTTGGACTCCTCACAATCAAAACAGGGCATTAGCTGCAGTCAATGAGGCTCGACAGGTGGCAGAGAGAAGTGCAGGAGAGACTGATGCAAAAGGAGAAGCCACAGATGCTGCCTCTGTTTAGATTTTTCAGTGATGGCTTTTCCAATTACAGAAACAGTAATTTGCCGTAAAAGGCTCCAGACTGCCGGGAAGGGTGGAATGGAACAGGGTAATTGGTGGTGGTGGTGGGGGGAATCACATAAGATATAATCCATATCACTCTCCAGTGGGAGTGGAGCAGCATTAGTCAAGCAGGGGGATCATTTGTTTTTTATAGTGGCCTCTCAACGCTTGGCAGATGCTGACACCACTTTAAACATCACTCAGGAAGGGGGAGTAAATGGCCTTTCTCTTGTCTTAGCTCCCTCCTTGTCACACCGTCTTCAGAAAGTGTACAAATATCCCCCGGGTGAGTGCCAGGTCGTTGTTGACCAACCACAGGGGGGTGTTCGACTCCTAACAGCTGTATGTTTGCCCACACACACACATAGACACACAAACAAACAAAGGCCTCCCAAGCCACTACATACTGCACCAAGCCGTTGTTTTGTTTTTTTGTGTTTTGTCGCCACGGCCCTACCTTTGAAGTGTTGCTCGCGTGTCCTGAAACGCAGCCATTCCTCTACCCCCAGAGGATAAAGCCTGTCCAAACCTCATGCATATTTAACACTGCAACAGGTGAGCTAAAGCACAAAAGCTCTGTGCAGCGGCTGTGAATCTCTCAGATGGTAGATGGTGCACCATCCATATGTCCACACAGTCTTTGACCAAGCAGCCAGGAAACACACACACACGCAAACACACACACAAACACAGCAAAGGCACTGCGGTGCTAATAAACATCAGCAGGACTGTTGGCAAGAGAAAATATTTGTGTGTTGGCCCTCGGTTTGATGATGTTTCACTCCTCTGGATGTGGTCTTCCCTTTTCCTCCATGAATTATAGTCAATTACAGCCGGCGTTTATGTTTTTCCGGATCCTCTGCTGCCGCTCGTTTCCCCTCGCAGGTGTCCTTTTCATAGATCATGCACTCCACTTTTGTCTCTTAATTCCTTCGTTCTTATAAGCCAAGAAATGACAATGCTTTCATAAGCAACCATTGCTCTCTTGGCCTCTGCCATATTGTGATTATTTACCCCTCCGTGGTTTAATGGCTTTCGTAAACAGCTTAATAGAATTCAGTACGGCCTTGGGATGTGTAGCGAAAGAGCACATGATTCACTGTTTTCACAGGCTTTCTGTTACCCCCCCCCCCCCTGCTCACACGCTGTGCCACAGTATAATCAAATATGATCATAACCAACCTGTAAAACTGTTGTCAGTCTCTCTCTCTGTCTCTCTCTCGCTCTCCCCTTCTCCATTGTTTTCTTGTTTTTTAAGCCTAATCGCTCCCGCACTCTGCACTGGGCATTCACGATGTAATTACATATGATTTACAAACAGTTGTAGCCGTAATGCTGTATAAATAAATTACAGAACCAGGGAGGGGTAGAAAAAAAACAAAAGAGGAATAAAGAGATGAAGACATGGAGAATTTGGCCAGCATCAGACGCAGTCAGTGGTTCGGCTGTTTTTTGGATCATTGCTTTGGCTCTCCCTCCAACACAAAATGAGCACTCACGCTCGACATGGTTTACCCCTTCTGCACGCAGATATTTAGTTGTCTTTATGCCAGCGTTAAATGGGTATCTGCCTCTGTAATGCAGACTCCTAGCCACTCTTCCTTCCTAATGCAACTGTTCACATTCATTCAGAATTTCACTGGGATGCTGCACTTGTATAAGACTTTTCTCAATTGACCCCAGAGGCCCTGGATTTTCTTTGTGTGCCGGCCTGCAGCATTTAAAGCTCATTTCACTTCCCCTCCACGCTTGATCCAGTCAGAGAACTATCTTTTCTTGTGCTCATTTGTGGCCGATTTCCTTGCTTTTCCTGTGGATTTATTTGTGTTGGGATAATATGCATATTTATACCACATAGATGATTTTCTCTGGACATGAACTTGGACTCCCTGCACACAAGGATGACGTGTTCCCGATCAATTCATAACCACGGCCGGTTCGGCTCTGTCCAAAAAGCCTGCACAGCAAATTAGACAGCAAATTCTAAATCCCAACAGAGAGTAATGATAATGCATGAAGTACTCACTGAATACTAAATCAAATACACACAAACATGTACAAAGACAAATTATACATTTCTGTACACACATATTGATTTCTCCACAGTACTGTAGTTTATTGCACATTGTTGTAATCATGAATCACATTATAAGAGACAGAAAAGACACAAGACAGACTTCACGTCAGTCAGTGGATGGGCATGGATTTATTGTTAAATTGTGACTGGACTTGACTTGGAAGTAATTGAAGTGAATCTATGGGTCACAGCAGATCATAAATCAGCTTGTTAAAATTGGTGATCCATAACACGGCGCTGTCAGTGCCCTTTGACTTTGTCCAACCCAAACCAGAACCTATAGAGAGTCTGCAGTGTGTTTCCAGACCACAGAGTGAAACCATAAAATACTTATAGTCTAACATACATCGTCCAAACTTCTTTTCACCAATCAAACAACAGGAGGAAAATGAGTCCAAACATTTCTAACACATGCTCCACCGATGAAAAAATAACAGCCACCGACTGTGGAAAGCTCATTAGTGCCATACTGTTGATTACACAGTGGGGTTAAACATGTTCATCTTAGGTAATCATGAAACAATGTGTGTTTTGCAACTGTAAATGTACACGTCGGATGCATTGTTCCATGGCCAGGCTGCATAAAGGAGCTCCTTTTGAAGCCATAAATCATGTAAACAGTGAGCAATGATCGGTGTCTCCTCCTCGCAGGGGGAAACAAATTTTAGTTTGCTCGGGAACACGTCGTACGATACGTGTGAAAATCAGATTAAACACATTAGCTCTTTGTGTGATAAAAAATAAGGAATCGACTTGAATGTTTTCCGAAGCTCTTCAAGGTGGTTTACATCGACACATCTGAGCATGAGGAATCAACTCGAGCTATAATAAGAGCTCGCACGTAGTGCGGGAAAAGCATGATTGGGATTTATGACCGTACCGTAAGTGTAGCGCAAAGCCAGGAGCGGGGTGGCGTCGTATTGCATTTAAGCTAACCATCTGATTTGAATGCAAGGAATCGGCTGCTCAGCTTCTGACAGACTTGGCAGTCGCATCATCTCACCATCAGCTAATCAGGACGCTGTTCATGATGTGGCATGTTTGAAGTCTTCTCCATTTCATATATCACATGTTGGAGCAGCAACTACATATGGTCACTCAGTGCTGCTTTTACCATTTACATGAATAAAGCATTGTTAACTAGGCTAGGCTAAGAGGCTCCATCCATTAGGACTCCATTTATATATGTATACTCTGTATATATAGCAGGAAGGACCCTCTTATAGCTCATGTGTCATTCATTTGGTTCTCTCTGGACCCACACTGGAGCACGGCCTGGGCCAGGAAGTGAAATAAATATATAATTCAGTGTAAATACACACACCCAAATGTACACTACTACAGCGTGAGAGAGGGGAGGAAGGCACGCACTAACCTTTTTTAATTAGATTAATAAATCAAGGAGGTGGCTGGCTGTGACGGCCAGAGCCCAGTGCCATTCGGCTCCATCTGCACCAAGTCGCTGTGGCAAAAGCTCGGAGCATAATGATGCAACCGCCGCTCCACCTCTGCGTGTTTGTGTATGCGTACGAGGCGAGGAGTCTGGGAAGCAATTCATCTGACAATGTTTTCCAAAAACTGCTTTCTCTACAAAAGGCTGATGATGCATCTGTTTGCTTGTGTATGTGTGTGTGCGTGAGTGTGTATTTATACTCCTATTCCCCTTGCTGCATTCGTCAGCAGTTGGTGTAGCAGTGGGTGGCCAACAAGGTGTTCGGCCACCCCGCCCCCCCCCTCTTCTTGCCCTGACCCCCTCCCCAGTCAAACTGAGCTCCCAGCTTTTGCTTCACACTCTAAATCCCCTCATACCCCTTTGCTGCTGTTGATTTTTTATTATTATTTATTAATTTTTTCTGACTTTGGCAGTATGCTAATGAAGATTTCCTGTCTGCTGTCAGTTGGCAGCTGCCTGGCTGCCTCAGCACAGGTAACACAGGGGAAACAGCATCATTATATATATAATTATGTATATACGAGCACAAATAATATTAGGTGTTAATCACAACTCACAGCCTTACAGTAGTAAAGGTGCGTGCTCTGCCTCCAAGCTGTTTGTTTGGTAGTAACACGCATAGTAAGCAGAACTCATTCATTTTACACACACACACACTGACTGTATTTGTGTGCAAACAACAAACCAGGTTAGTGGAAGAAATCAGGTTAAGACTGAAAATCTGAGAATATATTTACCTGTGAATCCAAAACCCGGCTTTGCAAGCAGGTTATTCTTATGGCCTCAGCAGTTTGACGGGTGGAAATCTGTTTTTACAGGTTCTTAGATACAGATGGTTTGAAAGTATCACTGGATTGAAATGTTGAGGAGTACAAGGACGCTCTGCCGTGACTAGAAAGCTCTTCACTGCAGCAGCAGTGATGCTGGGTTTTAATGTTCTTGCTGTTGGCTGCGTGTGGTTAAAGATGCACCGTCTACCTCATGATCCTTGTCTTCCTGCCCACAAACCCCCTTCAGGTGGCAACTCGGTGAAAATGGGCTCAAAAAATGGAGCCACAGAGTTTCATACGAGCCACTTTACTGGAATAGACCCATGTGCGCAAACAAATGTGCCGCATGTGTTACACAAACACCTGGGACCGAGTCTCGGAGATGCACATACTTACTGAGTTCAGAATCAGCTTCCCGACGGGTGCGAATCTGACTGCCATTTACTGCGGTGATTGAATCAATGGAGCTGTGACTCACTATCTGATTTTTCCCAACTCCCACCATATCGACAGCCACATTCTCGGCTTGAATCCACCATAATAGGTCTGCAGTGCATGATATAATGGCTTCATAGGCCATAAAGGCCCATTGGGAGAGCTGGCTTGCTTTACTCAAAGCTGCATTTCTCCAGCAGGGTCAAACCAGCATTAGCTGCATGGTGCTGATGGGTTAACGGCTACAAAAACCACATTTTGTTTTTCTTCTGTGTATTTTTGGCCCCCGTCTCTAAAGGGCACTTGGAGATAATATGGCTTTGAGTATATTTTCATACTTGTAGTGCTGCAGTATTTAAAGAAGAAAACAAAATCCTGAATAACAACATCTCTTCTATTTCCTGTGAAGCTTTTATCCACATTTTGGAAAAAAAAAATCTTATTTACAAGGATGATTTTTATTTTTTGTGCTTGTCCGTATGAATGGAGTTTCAAAGCACTTACTCTGAGACAATGATGCAATTCGACAGTAGCTTTCTAGTACCACTTTTTATTGCATACTATACAGCAGCATTCAAATAAAGTCATTTATCTTATTTCCTTTTATAATAAACACCAGAGAAATAACAAACACTCAGTGTTCAGATACAAACAGCAACCTTAGGAAAAATGACTGTGTGCTATTAGAGTCGTGCTCTGCAAAGTTGCATCAGACTTAACTTCATTTCATTCATATAGATGCGTTTATTTAGGAGCTCTGCAGGGGTGGGATACAAATGTTTTCAATTTCTGCTGTAGTTTTAGGACCCGCTCCCTGTCAGTCTGTCAACATGCAAACAGGCTCGAAAATGTTTGCACCTCTGAAGCTGAGAGAATTAACTGGAACTTTAGAGCCATTTTACACAATCAAAGCTTCACGTTTCTACCGTCTTCTGTGGGGAGCAGGAACACATGGCCAATTAGATAAAACCATAACAGAGGCAAAAACGGTGAAGGCATCGGTGCCACGGAGAGAGAGGGGGGGGGGGTAAACACTCAGTGATGTAATGAAAGGCAACTTCAAGAATCAACACTGCAGCCGTGAGCTCAAGTATGGATACTGTGTGTTTTTCAGGCGGTCAGCTGGAGAGTCTGATGGAGACCATGAGAGCAGAGATCGCCGCCCAGCCGCCAGTGGAAGGATCCTACGCCTCACGCAGAGGGGACTACTGCATAGCCAAGTTCGCTGACGGCGAATGGTAAGCAAACAGTTTCATACCCGAGACAAAACCGGGGAGAGCTTCATAGCAACCGTAACCCATGGCAACATGCAGATAGCATGAGTTCAAGTATCAGAAGGTTTGACAGAAAGAGTAAATCTGAGCATCTTTTATCTAAAATGATCAAACTCTCCAACGTGGATATTACAGGTAATTTTGCGAGCTACATGTTTTATTGTTGTTGTTTTTTTCTTTGCCTCTAATAATCACCTGACATTTCATTTTTACCTTGTCTCTATTTAAGCCTCTGATGCGTTAACTGCAGACACCCACAGGGTGTAATTAGCTCTCTGCCACTGATTTGGCCCTGTAGAATCAGCAGTCGCTTGACAGTGACACACACACACACACACACACACACACACCTTTTCATCTTGTCCACACACCGGATGTTGGAAGTTTACAGATGGTCATGGGGACAGATAGAAGTCACATTGATCGAGGGAGGGAGGGGGGGGGGGCGTCTATGTCAAGAAGGTGACGGCAGAGTAAGATCACAAAACTGATTAAAAAACCAAATGTTCCCTCGACACAGGTGTTCTCCTTCCTCTCCCTCTGTCTTCTGCTCCTGCTTTTTGGGGACAAATCCAAAAGTTGTCTTCTTGCTCCAAACAAAGAGCATTTTAAACAGACCATCTGCTGTAAACCTTTACTTCCTTTAACCTATTGTTTGTACAGACAATTATATCTCGTTGCTTTTTCAATGGCAAAACTGCAGCAGGTGGCTAATGTCTGATATTTTTAACATTTTCCTTTTTTTTTCTTATACACCAGCTCCATATTATTCAGCAAGCTAATTATGTTCATGTTCTCATTGTTCCTTGTGTGTCCATATCTTTGTGGAATGTCGGCTCGTTTCATTAGGGGGCTAATTAGAAATTCGTTGCCTTTCAAGGCCTTTTAGAGCGCCACGCATCCAGAGTGAATAGAAAGGAACAAACCTCTGTTCATCAGTCACTCGCACTTTTTCTCACTCTTCCTCTCTGCGCTCGTTACCGTTCTTCATCTCTTCCTGTTAATCACTTATAACTTTGTTCTCGTCTCTCTCTCCTTGCCCATGTGGGCCTAATTATTTGGCCTTCTCCTGCCTGTCCTTGGTTTGCCGCCAATTTCTCGCTGTCGTTTGTTTTTTCCGTCAGACAGGCGATAGTCAGATGAAGAGACGCTTCCTCAAATGAACCGACTTGGGGGGGAAAAAACAAAACAAAAACCCTGCCCCCTCTGTAGCATCTGTAGGAATCCATGAGAAGGATTTGGCTCTCACTCAGTCACTTCATGTTGGCTTTCCCTTTAATACGCCCATAATCTGTCTGTCATTGCAATATCAAGTTTGTTTCCATTCAAATTCTTCTTGCCAAATGTGCTGGAAGATCAAACCTTCCAAAGCGAAAACTGCTGGGTTTTTGTGATTAGCGCTAATGCACTGAAGTTATTTGCTACAAGGCGAAAATAGGTTTAAATATCTGCCCTTTATTGCAAAGAGGCCTCTGTGCAATTTTCACAGCCCTGCCATGTCCTGATAGATCCCCTCTGCCCTCCCTCCCCCCCTCCACACCTCACTCCCCCGGCCTGCTCATCCTCGCCTGCTCCTCTCCCCCGATCACAACAGACAGATCCTCCAACACCTTCTCCCCAGGGAAATAAGCACGGAATCATTTACTCATCTCCTTTACCTCTTGTGCCCTCTGTCTTCATCTCTGTTTCCCTCTCCTGTATCCTTTCTCTCTCTCTCTCTCTTCTCGCTCTCCCCTCTCTCTGTCTTCCTCTCTCTTCCAATTATTCTTTCGCCCGCTGCAGGTACAGAGCCAGAGTGGAGAAAGTTGAGTCACCGGCAAAGGTTCACGTCTTCTACATCGACTACGGCAACGTGAGTAACTTTGCAACCACAAAATTTGAAGGTGTGTGTCTGTGTGTACATGTGACAAACAGCTTGAGCTGGAGGAAGGAGTGTGTCTGAGTGTGGCATTGTCATCATTAAAAAACACTGGGATTGTCTGAGGCTCAAAACACACGTCCATTAGGAAAGTTTTGTTTCAGCCGAAGCCACAGCCAGAGGCAATCAAGTATCTGAGAAGGGATTTCTTCTCTGCTTCTTGCATCTATTCAGACACCATTTGTTTTGCTTATTTCCATGTTCAAAGTAGTCGAACAGCCTTTATGTGTCCTTACAGCTGGAGCTTTCAGGACAAATACAATTCAGCCTTGTTTGTTTTCCCTTTATTGTTTTTGACTGAAGCACCGAATGCTACTCAGAGTATCACTTTTATTTCTTTTCATAAAAACGACAAAAGCAGAACTCCCCCTCTATCTGGGCCTTTTGTTTTTTTTTTAATATTTTACTCTGATGACGAAGACGCTCCATCTCAATCCTTGTGATGCGTTATTGTCTGTGTTTCTACCCACGTGCACACACATGCTTGCATCACCAAGTGGCTCATGCAGCCAACCCCTGGCCTGCGGGAGATTTCCCATGATGCAGTGGAGCGGCACAGTGTGTGACTGCCCTTAGAGTGGGGGGGGTGGGGTGGGGTGGGGGGGACAGCTCGAGGTTTGGCTGGCAGACGCGATGCGTCCTGGCATGTTGCTGAAAGTGTGATTCTCCGAGGCCGACCTGGCACACACACATGAAGAAAGAAGAAGAAGGGAAAAAAGTGGAGCTGATATCTACCTCATTCTCTAGTTTTGCGTCATTTCGGGTTGAGTCATTCTGGCCTCGATTTCATGCTGCTGTGTCATAAGATATTAGTTGGGAGTATCGCCACCTGTCTCAGGTGCAGCTCAGAACCTGAATTACTACTTGATTGTTTGAAAACACAGCACAGCGCTTTTGTCTTTAGGTTTTAAGGCCCACATTTACAGTGCTGTCAGGGACGAATATGGCTTCGATAAATCTAAACCTTTGAATCCATAATAAATTTTGAAGGTATTCTCTGTCTAGACTGTTCAGTCCAATGAACACATTAACCTAAGATGAGGGCGTCATTAAATTAACTACCCACTTCTAATGGCTAGATTTGTCTGACTTTCCACCAGTGTGTTCTCCCAGTACGTAGCCCATGGTGATCAGTGATTGATCACTCACATTGACTTCAAATTGTCAGGCTGACTTAACTTTACCTCCTCAAAGCTACATATCAGTAAAACATAGTGAATATGTTTTAAGTGTAATACATTACTGAACGATCAGCATTTCAAGGTACAGATGAGGCTGCTGTACTGTGACATAGATCCACTAGTTTATACACAAACTGGTGTTTTGCACAATTAATGTCATAGCAAAGATTATGAATTTAAAAAATGAGTTGCTCATAATCATTACAAATATAAATATGACATTATTAATCATCACAGTTATACTGGGGTTAAACACTTTTTCGAAAATGTTTGTCTATAAATTGATGTTATTCATTTTCCCGAAATGGATATTTGTGCTGGAGCCTTCAATCATCATTATATGCAAATACACAACAACAACTCTGACAAGCAGCGTTGCCTTTTCCACGTCTCACTCATTCTGGTGTGTTTTCTAATCTGACAAGAGCCTGGAGATTCAAGCAGACGTCTATAGTCGTCTTCACTCTTTTCTTTACTCGTAGCTTGTATGTGAGCTGGAGAGCAGATGGAGCTCAGTGAAAGGAGGCTCGGTACTGCTATAGAAACAGCTGTGAGATGATTGGTAAGGTGACATATACAACATATAGCCCTCAAGCTACAATATGGCATCTGTCCTTCTTCTGCGGTTGTAAACTATCATCATTTAGGTGACATATGGATCGCAGAATTGAACAGGAATCAGGAAAACGTAGAAGTACAGTACAGGTAACAGGAGGAAATACTGTACAGCAGGAGATTGTTTTTTGTCATTGAACGTCCGATTGACTTAAAAAGCTGCACTTTGTAGTCAGAAATTCAGAATGTAAACTGTGAGAATTCAACAACATCATTTTCTGTATCCTTATTGAACGAGACATTTCTCCTCTGACTTCTTATTTACTGTAGGTGCAGCGAGAGATGGAAGTCTGACATGTTTGTTTAGACGCAGTCAGCATCACAAACAAACACTCTGCTTCTTGTTCAGTTTCACTTCGCCGTCTCAAAACCTCAAACTTATGAACCAAATCACTTCCACACAGTAAATATTTCAAACCATGAACCAGGACTTTACTTTTACAGTGTTTACTCAAAGTATTACCGCCGGAGTGAAAAACAGATGCCACTGTGTGCCTGTGTTTGATTGTGTGTGTGGATGCAGCATCACGCCGACTGTCTTGAAAATGTGCCACACTGGGTCTGATCTCTCTCTCTGTCCTTCATCCCTCTTCCTCAGAGAGAAGTTGTGTCGTCCACCCGTCTGGCTGCCATCCCCCCCGCCTTCAGCACCAGGACCCTGCCAGCACAGGCCACCGAGTATACCTTCGCCTTCATCCAGGTCCCGCAGGACGTAAGTGCACGGACGAGCGCGCATGCCAAGTGGAGATATGTGTCGCCGGCGAAAAGCCTCAGAATTAACTTTTGAGATATCAAGTTTTTCAGTCTCATTTCCTGCCAGCCTTTGAAAGTTGACTTTCCTGGCAAGACATGAAAACTGTTTGAGTTTCACTTATCGCACGAGGTGATAAGTCTATAACTGACAGACGCGGGGTCGAGTTTTCATTCCAAGTAAGTGTTTGTGAAAATTGTGCTCATACATAATGCATGTAGCACAAAGCTGACAGAGCAACGACAAACACCGAGCCATTGATTTACCTGGTTGCGAAAAAAAAGAATAATTGACACAGTATCGGAGAGATGTTTCTTCCGCGACCAAGTCTCCATACACAGATCCTAATCATCCAGGTACCTGTTGTGTGTTGGTGCATAAATGTCCATCGGACAGCCGAGCTGCAGTTACTGCTTCTTCTGCAGCCCCTAATCTTCTTGTTTACATTCAAGTGTGTTTACTCAACCCCCGGTGAGTGTTTGTCTCTGCGTGTGTGTGTGTGTGACTGACTGTGTTTTGAGTGTGTCAGAGGGTCAAGCCGTTGGCAGCATCCTGAGCCGGCAGCATCCCGAACAAGTTAGTGCTGGAAACAAACATGTTTTCTTTCGCTACGTGCCTGATTGGCGCCGCGCTGAGCCCCGGTCTTTAATTGGTTCGGCTGGAGATTGTGTCAGTTTAAAGAGGATTTGTTCCACTTTGCATGTTTGTAATGTGTCACATGTGCTTAGAACGAATTAGCAGCCAATAATAGCAGCTTCTTCTTTTTTATTTTTTTTATTTTATATAATTAAGTTTCTATAGAAACTCTTTTATAAAGGGGTTAATTTGACTTCAGGTTAACGGTCATTTAAAGAAGCTTTTAATTTGTGGTGTTATTTTGTGATTGAAAACGTAACACAAAATGTAGTTTATAAAATATTTTTCTATGGTAGTTATTAAAAACATCATTATTACTGTGTTTATTAATTAGAAACTGGTGTAGGAGGGGGGTGACTGGTTAATGGCATCAAGTTCAGGCATCATGTGGCTGAGGAGCGTTAATGACATACTATATAAACCTCAGTGTTAGTGAATTCTAAATTGTTTATTATTGGATGGAGGCGCTGATATGTTTCCACCAGTATTTGAACCCATTGGCTTCGTGCAGTTTCAAAGATGCACTCGGTACAAGGTATTTGTGCAGACATGAGTGTGTATGTGTGTGCATGTGTGTGTTTGTTTGTGTATGAGGCTAGTTGTGCCTGGGTGCATGCTGTCACCTGTCTCATGAGTCAGTGTCTCCTGAAGGATGAAGTGGCCCATCTGTTGGTCCAACCCGGGGGACACAGGCATCACCTACACTTTACAGCCCCCAGACACACACACACACATACACACACAGAGCTTTGCCACATGTTGAAAGCTGACACGCACCTTACACCTTCCCCTTCTCACTCTTTCACTGTCACTCTGCATCTATCTAACCCTTTCCCCCCGTTCTTTCTATTTTCTCTTAGTTTTTCTCTCATGTGTGTGCCGCCTGCTTTGTCTGAAGCTTTTTACGGTGTCACTCACACTGACAGCACCGTGTCCCACTTGCACTGCGCCTTCGCTGCTGTGCCACGGGAAAGGTTGCTGCCTTTTGTCTCCAAACCTGCCACCTGATGCCCTCCTCAAAATGTCTGTCTACACAACGTATAGGGCTCCATCGTCAGCATTTAAAATCTTTCTTCTTACTTTGCTCAAGACCAAAAATTTCTGCCAGCAGTATGAGATCATTCTGCTGCTTCCAGTACAGCTTTATAGGATGTTCCATAAAGTGACAATATCTTCAAGAAACTGCAGGCGTGCAGTGTGCTCTCGCTGGTCGGCTGGTTTGTGAGGAAAAACAGTCTTAAATGAAACGTGTACTTGTAACTTGGCAAAGCAGGAGCTACACAGCATGTTATTTCCATGCTATCTCACTGTAGCAGTTACTTCTATCATAACAACCAAAATGCAGCCATGGATCTGGTGCTGTTTAAAGCAGCTCCAGCTAAAGCTACACAGCAAATGTGTAGCATCAACAGCCATTTACTTAGAAGCAATGTTGTGAGTCCAGCTTTCTCCAGCAATGCCAATACCACTCTTGCTTTACTTCTGTTTCTACCACTTCTTCTCTTCCTCTGAAATTAGCGTGCTAACGAGCTAGCACCAGTTTCTGATAGGGAGTCACTAGAGCCTCCAGTCTGGCCTGAAGAAGCAGCACTGCTCCTCTATACTGCACCTCATCTATAAACGCAGTGATGGTCAAGGCTCTTGGCAAATGACCGCCACCGTCGCCGCCCGCTCCGGGCCCAGAAACCACGTTGGAGCCCTTCAATCCAGTTTTATTACGGACGCTGTGAACTCTCAGCTGCCTGCACTCAGGACACCCTGCCACTTCTTTATTATGCCTCGTCAGCTAATTAAAGAAAGTAGTTTATGCCAAGAGGGCATTTGTAAAAAAGATGAACAACAGAATAAATTCTTAAAAATGCCACATAAAACAGTCCGGGCACACAATAGCCACTCCTTAATGGCACTGGTTTGCAGACAAATGAAAGAAACTACTCCAATTAAAAGGTTGCTTGAGGTTACGCATCTTTCCTACTCATTTAGTTTTGCTCTTGGGCATTACTTAGAGCCCAGTAGAATTTACCTTTTCACTTAGATTGTGATGGGAAAAGTAATTAAAGTAGATCTATGTATTTTAACTCATTTTCATGTGTTTTGTTTAAACTTTTTAGTTATTGATTCTGTGTTTTTCCCCTCCAGCCCTCACAAATCAAAAGTTTGCAATGAACACTTTTACATTTTCTTTAATCAGATTTTTCCAGAAATATCTTTTTGTCTCATTTTTAGGCTGCCTGTTACAAATTCCTTTCACATTTTAAGGCAAAGTTCAACGCAGATGCACTTGAGATGTTATATTGTTAAAAGAAAAATCAAGGTTTTGTTCAAAAACCTATTGTATAATCCTAAAAGAAAGTATCAAAGTACCGTATAAAGTACTGGTTCTCAAACCGAGGTGTAAAATTAGCTCAAGCGCTGCATATTTTATGAAAAAAAGCACTTGTACAGCTTTACATCCAATTACACTGACTCACAGTGAGTAACCGGTGAAATATTTTAGCCTGTTGTTAATGTGTCAAAGTGTTTTAACCAGGTTTTCACTGCACACATGGTCGACAAGAGAGGGTCACTAGAAGGCTCTCATTAATTTTGTATGACCCCCTCACTAGTGTCGACGCATTCTTGTTCTGTAATACTCTCTCCCTGTGTTTTCTCTCTCTCCCCCCGTGTCGGCCATCTCTCTCTCTGTCACACTAACTCTTCCTCTGCCTCACATCCCTCCCTCACTTGCCCTGAGCTCCCCTGCAGCGCCTGTGACAAGCTGACCAGGGGGAGAGCGGGGACAAAAAAGGCCCTTAGTTTTTGTGCCTTGAACAAGCTTCTCTGCCCACACATGCTCTCTTTCTCTCTCTGTCACACACACAAAAACACACACACACACGCACACACACCCCATACACGCACATACCCAAGGGCGGCTAGCTCGAAGGGGGTTGCCATGGAGACAAGACCAGGGCGAGAGAAAGAGGGGAAGCAAAGGGATGGATGGTGTAAGGGAGGGATGGATGATGGCCAGGGACCGATTTTTGTTTTTAAAGTGTCTTTCTGCCTTTGAAGATGCAGCTCCCTTGTTTGTTTGTTTTTTTTAGTTTTTTTGTGTGTGTGTGTGTTTTTTTTTTTTCTTGGTTGGCGCCCTGACTGCCAGAGGACGTGAGGTCAGGACGGCAGCGCAGCTGTTCCACCTCCTTCGCCACCATGTGTTCAATCAAAATGTTGGCCTCTCACATTCAAGAAGGTTAAGAATAAGAAAGGGTGAGATAACTAACAGGAGAGTGAGGAGGAGAAGAAGAAAGGGACAGGAGGAGGAGGAGGAGGGCAGGTGGGAGTCAGACTGTTGGATAGTTCAGCCACACAAAAGTCTGACAGATTGCTGTGTGAGTGATCATGTAATTGTTATTGATTGGTGAATGATGTGTATGATTATGTTGTTACTGGCCAGATTAGTGAGCGTGTTGACAGCCCCCCCCCCCCCCCTGCCCACACACTTTTTAAAGGTTTTTTCCTCCAACAGAAATCCAATCACAGTTGGGTTCATGCATATGGAGGGTGTGTGTGTTTTTTATCAGCCTCTGCATTGCAAGTGTGTGTGTGTGTGTGTGTTTGTGTGTGTGCGTGTCTGTTTAGGAGTCATCAGTGATAACATACTAATTATCCCTTTCACCTTTCTTCCTCATGCTTCCCCTCCCTCCCACCTTCTCCCTCTTTTCCATTATCTCCTCACCTTCTTCTCCTCCACACCCCCCACCTCTTCCTTCTCCTCCTCTCACCTCCTCTTTCTTCCTCCTAATCCCACCTGCTTATCAACCTCTATCTCTGCAGGAGGACGCCCGTGCGGACGTGGTGGACTGCGTGGTTCGGGACATCCACAACAGCCAGTGCCTGTTGAACGTGGAGTACTCCGGTGCCACCTGCCCACACGTCACGATACAGTTCGGCGACACCAAGGACGACGTCGGCCTCAACCTGGTCAAGGAGGGTTTGGTCATGGTGGACGTCCGCAAGGAAAAGTACCTGCAGAAGATGGTGAGTGTAAAAAGAAAACAAAGAAGGGACAGACGGAGAGCACAGTTATTTCAAGTCTCCAGCTCAGGCTAAAATTGAAGTCTAGCTTGATTATGAGGCGTCTGGTGTTGTTTCTCTTCCTCTGTCCCAATTACTGACACACTCTGGTCTCACTGGGACTGTGGAGCGGGCAGTCGTGGTTAATTATATCACCAAAACCTGCGGAACAACAACAGATTCGACTTTCTGTTTGGCACCAGTTCCAACATTTGGAAAAACAGTGCTGACCGACAGCGATTCCTGGCTCGTACTGCGGGTGAGATGTGACTTGTTGTTGTACAAGCAGGTGCGTTAAAGGTGGAGGGGTCGGTGTGAGGAAGGTTGAGTTTATTGAGCAGGTCAGACTGTCGCTTTTGGTAAATTCTAGATTCATATTTCCAGCCCCGCTCCGGGCGTTGTTTGTTGCCTCAGCCCATCGGACCATCCATCTCCTCCGGTATCATTTGTCACCACCTGTGTCTTGCTTGTTATTCGGCGGCTCACGGTGTTGTCAAAATGCACAGTATGGGTCAATATTTGTGCCACCGCCGCTCAGAACAGACGGTGACAAAAGACAGTTGATCAGAAGCGAGCAGGTGCTATTTAACTTGAGTGTGTTTAGCATTTTTATTTGCAAATGGTCCCCTTGTGGATTATTTGACGTAAAAAGGTCCACGAGCCGCCCGTGGCTTTCCGACAGTCCAATAATTACCGCGTCCACGCCTGCGTGCCTCCACCCACCCACTTTCATCTCGCCGTTTGTCATGTATAGATTTTTTTTTTTGATACATGAAAACTTGTATTACACCACTACATGCCTGTGGGTTCTGTTCTGTGAACACTGTGCTACGCGAGATATAATACCTCTCCTCGCTTGTCAATTCACTGTATACATTTACACAACGCTACAATTTCCCTCCGATGGCGGCCATTTTGTCAAACCATGAAGCGTTGCTCATTTACTTCCCTCTCATTATGCTAATTCGCCCAGCAGACTCAAAGCCACTCTGTACTTGAAAGATAAAGAAAAATGGAGAATATTTATTTCTTCTGCAATTACCGCTTCCGCACATCCCTGATATTAGTCACTCTGCTGTTTATTTAAAAATTGAAACACACAAAGGGAATGGAGGAATGTGTCCACCAGTGTAATTATTTATAAACATATCGAAATGTATATTTATACAAATTAGAAGGTGGTGGGAGGAGTGCGTTATTGCACACAATTTATTCTCTCGCATGTAGTTACTAACTCGTTGTTTTTTTTGCACGGTACCAATAAAAGCTCCTCCCGTCAATACCTCACTGTGCATCACAGCGAGAGTGTTTTGACCTCTGACCTCTAAAGAGTAGCCAGGGAGCATAATGCAGTGTCCGGGTAATGGACAGTGATTAAAACCTCCCAGCCCATACAACTAATAGGCTTATAGACTGCACAGATCCAGGTTTTGTTGGATCCAATGGTTCCTCATTAGTATTCAGCAGCTGTGTCTCTCCACCACTTGCTTCCTCCTCACTGGCTACAGACAAATATTTTGATTTGGAGGAAATTTAACAAGCAGCAGGGTTGCCAGTGTTCTTACAAGAGTGTGGTGAAGTAAGTTCTGCAGCACGTTTCCTTGTCGATTCCACCTGTTTCCCAGTTCAAAGCCAGCGCTCAGATCCTCCATATTTCAGACAGTACGAGCAAACCAAAGTGTTGTTCGTCCACTTTCACACCTCTGGATGGAGGAAATTCTACTTCTCTTGATTCATAGAAAGGTGCTGCTACTGCGGTTCCTCTATGGGCTTCATTAGGCCTGATAGATCTCTTGCAGTTGATACAATTTGGTTCATTAATGACTTGCTATTGAGTGGTTAATCAAGGGAAATCAACCTGTAACTATTCTGACAGTCCAAATCACCAATATTCTCTAATTGCAGCTTTTTAAATTGTTTCTGTTTCCTTTGTGAAGTAAATTCAATGTGTTTGGGTTTTGGATTGTTGGTTAGACAAAACAAGACATTTAAAGACGTCACCTTGGACAGAACAATCAGTGAATTGAGGAAATCAAGCACAGATTAGTTTAATTGCCTTGGAATAAACAGGGAAATAGTCAAAACTATTGTGATTCATTTTACTTTCAGTCTTATCTGTTCCTGTTTGATATCCGCTATTGGATTTTTGCTTGTTTTGGATGAAGGCATTTACAAATTAATCTCTTAATTTGCTGCATCCTAGTTTTTTTTTTTTTCCCTGTGATCTACTGGAGTTGACCTAGAATCATTTGTTTGCAAGGTGCATTTCTGGCTCAAATATTTATGAGCAGTACTCCAGCTGCTGCCAGTGCGACAACAGCAAACATTATCTTTTCGGGAGCAATGGAACCAAAAACGCTCAAAGATGCAGCCTTTTGTTGACCTCTGGATCCGTGCCCCCAATTCTTTTCATCTTCCACAGAGTTACCCTTGAGCTTCTGATAGTGGAGTATCCGAACCAGCACACACCCCGCTCCCTTTCTCGCCTCCGCTCTCCCTTTTCACTCATCCAGACTATCAGCCTCCTTGTAGAGTGACTTTTGTCCTTCCTATCTGCTCCATTTTAGCTCTATTCTTTATTCATTATCCATTCCAGGGGATTGGAACATGGTCATTGTAATCTGTAGTGCTAAGCATTGCATAACAGATGGGCTGTAATGTTCACTGGCACTTCAGCGACTATCAATAGTCATTCATAAGTGCACTGAAGGTTAACACCAGTCTTTGAGAATAGCATTGTCCCTAGAGAAGGAGAGCAGAGAGGGATATTCATCCATTTGGGGTTTTTCTCTTTTTTTTTTTCTCTCCAAGCGCATTTTAGCCTTAAACCCCTCACTTATAGATGCCCACTATGCATATGCACCATATGGACTGGATGGCTATTGTTGCAGCTATACGGCAATATCATGCCAAAGGATAAACAGTCACTGTGAAAGTAAAGGCAAAAAAGATAATGGTATGCCAGCTGCTGGTTGGTGCCTGAAGGGCAGTGGGGTATTAAGAGGGAGGCACAGGAAACACAGGAAGTGGGAGGTGGGTGGACCAACAGTAAGCCAAATTACAGTACGAGTGATGTAGTGTAGTCGGTGAGGGGAGGCTGACACTGACCTGGAGGTGTGGATGGACAGCAGAGCAGTGGATTAAAGCAACAATGACATTTTGTCCTGTGGTCTGGAATTGACCCAAACATACAGAGAGTGGATCATATACATTCAGTCATCTGTTTATGAGGGACGCTGAACTAAAACTAATGCAGTGTAATAAAACAAATCCCATAATAAATCCCCCTTTCATAAGGCCTCAATGTGCAGTTTTTATTAGAAACTATGTTAAAGAGGTTTTAATTCATCTGTGCGGTCCTTTTAGCCACTGCTGCATTATGTTAACACACATTGCTATTATTTCTGTGTTGTTTTGATATAATACAGTTCAGCAGGAGGATTTATAGCAGCACTGTTGTTAGTTTGAGCTCGTTGTTCCCAATAAACTGATAACCCAGTTTATAGTTTATATTACGTACAGTTTATCCACCACACATGTCGAGGCTGCTCGCACGCTGCAGTGCACCGACACCAACAGCTTTAATGTCACAGTATAAAGTTTAATCTGTCATACATCTGGCATATCATGTGTTGTCCTTCTGCATGTGTTGTTTATGAGGCTTTGATATTTAGATTATCATCAGTGAGTGATATCATTACTTTATCGCCGGCTCCGAGGGGACACGATGTACTTTACCTCATGTACAGTAGCTGCAGTGTTTCAGGCCGAGCTGAGTGCTACCAATTTCCTTTTCCAGCCTGAGAAGCCTTTGTTTTATTCTCTCTCAGCCATATTTTTCTCCCCCGTAGATTTCGTCTGTCTGCTCTTTCCTCCTGAAATTTGTCACCACTCAGACAATTTTATATTTGGATACAGAGCTCCAGAACCGTTTCTGTTTCTGTGGAAATTACCTTGTAGCACAGAAGTACTGTACGTGTGAGCTTGTAGGTCTTTTGTTTCACCTTTTGTTCCCTAAGTCACAGTAATGCTGCACACTGACTGTCAGGTACATCCAGTTGTACATGTTATGATCGTCTCCACATCGTAAATGAGCCGTTAAGCAAAGCTCAACAGTCTGGGAGAAACTCTGGAGGATATTTGCCAGAGTTCCTGTCGGGTTCTCTGTGCACAAAATACCACATTTAGTTTTCTGACCCGAGACTCTCTCACGCTGACTGCAGACTAGACGCACTAAGCCATCTTTATATGGGCCTTAAATTGTCCTGGCACCATCAACTATCCACTGTAAGAATGGCAGGTTGCCACTTTGGCACGACGACACTCACTAACGGACTTCTTTCTCGTCCTTCGTTCCTCTTAAAGTCTCTCTCTGCTCATTGTTCTTCGGGGTTCTGATTTTTTCCGCACTTCCTCCCCCATCTTTACCACTTTCCCAAGATCACTCAATATCTTCTGCTCTCCGTCCTACCGCCTCTTATCTTTCAGTGCTCCCCTCTTCATCACCTCTTTCTTGTTTACTCGCTCCCGTACTCTCCGTTCCTCTCGCTCCTCCATTTCTACGCCTTCTGGACATCACTCGCTCACTCCACCGTACTTGTCATTATTACTTTTTTTTCACTTCACCAAGAGATTCACTCACTCACCCTCCCTCCTCTGCTCTTGTCTGTGCTATTCATGTTATCCAATATGAGCTTCAGCACTCTTTAGACAGCGATGGGGAGGCGGCTTGTTTGGCTTTTGCATGTGCTAATTTGCATTTTGTCTTTCAGTGCTATGTCATGATGAACAATAATCTCCAGGTATTAAAGTGGAGAGGCGCTCAGATCAGACCCGGCGTTGGCCTCATAATGAGCTGTGATTTAAACGCTGTTACCTGCAATTATTTGTAACTTGCGTCAGCCAATTCTGCCCCGTGAACTCAAAAGTCATGCCTTTTGTTAAAATGATTTTTAAGCGACGCCATACAGTGGAGCTGCATTTCTGTTGGGTCATATTTGATAGAGGTAGTAAGCTTAACAGAAAACTAGAAGCCCTAATATTTCTTTTTATTTCTACCTGAGTGGAGACGCGAGTCGTGAGCGCCCGAGGCAGCGGTCTCTGACCAACGCGCAGAAACTCAAACCCAGATGTGGTATTTTTGCGTTGCAGATGCAGCTGAAATGAGTCTGTCATGGCAGTTTAACTGGAGGATGGCTGTGCAGTTGGAGGCGCACACTCCTCTGTGCTCTGCTGCTTTCCCCCACTGTTTCCTGTCAGCAGCCTCCAACAACATGACTGATTCAGACCCTGGCAGGCCACCGGGTGCTAACCGTCTCACCCAGTCACCTCGGCTAAGTGACATCGGTGCTAGCCCCCAAAGTTCATTAGCGTTACAAGCTTATAATCTCCCGTTTGCTAATTACAAGTCAATTACAAACACGCAAGGGTCTGTCACTCCCTTGCCAGCACAATTATTATCAATCACCACCAGCGATTGCTGTATTGACTTTGGCCAATTCTCCGATATGCTCCCTGCTGAAAGTATTTCAGTACAGAAACAGACTTCACACACCTTAGACAAATGTTTGTGAAGACACACCGAAGATCTTTATTAAAATGTTACAGTACAGCGTGAATGTGTGTGTGAAAGCTGAAGAGAGACTGTGGGGAAAACAGCTGCAAGGTGGCTCCCTGAGAGTGAAAGCTACAGATGAGAGTCCTGGAATCTTTAATTACCCACTGGCCCCTTGAGAAATGTAGTTTTATTTCTTCTTTTATCCTTTCTCTCTCTGTATTCACACCGAGGCCTTGTTTTCCACGTATGAACGTAGCGTGGAGGACTCTTAAGTAGCTCTGAGCCGCCACCAGGAGAAGCCTTTAAGTGGCGGCTCACATGAAATACTGGAATTTTTATTTATCCGTGTCTTTTCACAACTGCCTCATGGGAGATGTGGTTTTTCTTACAGCTTGCGGTTAGAGCCCCCCCCCCTACATGCACACACCTCCCGAGTAGTTAATAGCGCAGCAGTTGCATCGCACAGTGATTGTGTTAATGGGGGTTGGAATCCGTAGATGAAGATGAAATGGCGTGCTGAGTGGTGCAGGCACACCTACAGCGGCATGTGGAGAATCCATACAGGAAATCAGGAAGGAGGCTCTCACACACACACAGGATGCCTCCAGGGATGGGCTGTTCCATTTATCAAAGTACAATTGTGCTGTTTGCTACACATCCAGAGCGCCATGGCGAGGTGGTGCATGTGATCTGGCCCCCTCTCTGCCCCCGCACCGTTACGGAGCCGGTCTGGACACTGACGATTTGCCCCATGGGAGCGTTGGTGTGTCTGTACAGCAGGTCCACACAAACAAAATGAGGCCTCCAGGGCAAACTATGTTTCATGTAGTAGCGGGACTGTTGCTGCTTATGGGCTGTCCCCCAGGCAGAGAGGACAAACATAGTACATGTGCGGGGGAGGGTTGGGGGAGGGGGTCCCTCATGAACTTATAACTCTTGGTCTGAAATGTAGAGAAGGGGAAAACAGTGCAGCACAGAAATAGAAAATCTGATGGAGGACGAAAATGACGAAGAAAAAAAAAGGAAACAGGGCTGCAACTAACAATTATTTTCATTATCGATTAAACTGTTGATTATTTAAATGATTAATCGATTAGTTGTTTGGTCAAATAAATGTTAAAAAATGTTGAAATATGTCAGTGTTTCTCAAATCATAAGATGACGTCCTCAAATCTCTTGTTTTGTCCACAAACCAAAGAGAGACTCAGTTTATTGTCAAAAAGGAACAAAGAAACCAGAAATATTATATATAATTTAAGAAGCAGAAATCAGAGAATTTTGACTTTTTTTTTTTAAACTTCTCAAACCGATTATTCAATTATCAAAATAGTTGACGATTAGTTTAATAATCAATTTTTGTTAGATTAATTGTTGTAGCTCTAAAAGGAAATGGTAAGTACAGGTTTTCTGTCAGGTTTCCATCGCCACCTCCGCAATCTCCAATTCCTGCACCGTGTCATCTCTGAATGGCCTTTAGCCGTATCTGACTGACTTTTAGGTCACTGCCCTCCCTGTTCAACCCCAACGCCGGCCTGTCACAGCTCATCAAGAGCCCCCCACCACCACCTCTCCCCTAAAAATCACCACAGGGCACATCTAAACACACACCCACTGAGCTTCACGGGTGTGTGACAGCATGACCGCTACTCACCAATGGCTCAATACCTCATTTACAAGTGGAGTTGGAGATGGGACCTTTTAATGGACATTTTCTGCTTCCCTGTTATTGACTTCACTGCACTCACACTCTCACACACACTCACGCAGGCGGTGGCCTCCCCTGCTGCCGCCACTCTGAGGACCGACCCTTCTGACGGGTCCTAGCTGACACTCGCCACTTCCCAAACGCAATTTCATCCTCTGCAGATGTACACACACGTACACACACACACACACACACACACAGAGAGAGTCACATTGTGTCATCCCTCCCACTCACCCCGGGGGGCCGGGGGCATGGAGGACTGACAGACAGCTGGGCAGTGGAAGCACCAGGTTGTTCAAACTGACATTATTTCGAGTTGTGTGACCACGCAGAAGAGATACTGGGGGGAAAAGGAGAGCAACTCTTTACACAGCCTTTATAAATATAAATGTGTGTGTGACGTACTTGTATGATACCAGGGTTTACATAAGACCCGTTTTCTTTCCTGTGCCTCTGGGAGAGAAGTGGAGAATTTTCTCTCCGCTGTCCATTATTAGTTCTTGTGTTCGTTATGTGTGTGTGTACATGTTTTACATGTGTGTGTCCTCCTTAACTCAACGAGCCCATGCTGGTGGGCTTGTCACGCCACGTTCCCGCCGAAGTGCCTGATCTCCTCCGACAGTCATGCCGGGGGGCGGGCGGAGGGGGGACCAGCATGCAACAGGGCGTAATCCCAGTTTACCTCAGATAGGGACAGTGACACTCGTACACATGACGTACGTGGAGGGATCGCAGCTTTTTGACGTATTCCTGCTTTCGCGGAGAAATGGTCGGATTTAAGAGAGGGATGAACAGATGTTGTTGTTGTCTCCTCTCATGGGAAAACAAAGCGATTGCTTCAGTTTACAGTAAACAAGGTTCTCATGCAGCAATGACAGCACATACAGGGATTTTCACTAGTGCAAGATAAAGAGAATAAAAGGAAGTCTATTCAAACCAGGTGCTGACACAAGTTATTGAATACAAGAAACCTGGATTTTTGTACTTTTTAATCTCAGCTATTACCTTTTTTTAGATGATTTGTTGACTTTTAATAAAAAACCTTTTTGAACATAAGCCAATTCATCGTCAGTCTTTATATCCCACATTGACTTAAACACACTGTAATTCCTTTGTCCCTCAGACACACAGGACAGGCTTTAGAGGATTCTCCACCTGGCTACCCTGTGTGGATGTGCGAACAGCCTCTCTCTATCAAACCACTCGTGCATAAGCCTGAAGAGACTTTACCCAAACCTTAGCCAGCCCCCTCTCTGCTTTCCATGCAGTATTCATGCAGTGGTATGTTGAATGAGGGATGTCTCTTAGGACTACAATCCGCAGCTCAGCCAAATACACTCAAACTGAAATGGTGTGAGTTACAGACATAAAAGGCTTTGTGTTGCGGCAGCCGCTCTGAAGACAACCTGTCTTGTGCAGTTTTCTGCTTTAGGTGCAGTCAGAAGGAGAGAGAGATGGCAGGTGGAAGGAGAATGAAAGGAGATGTAATGAGGATTGAGAGAGCAGGGTGAAAAAAAAACAAAAGCAACGCAACAACAAAGAGACGGTGACAAAAGGGAGTTAGTGGCAGTTTGTTTTCTGGTTGGAGTTTGAATGCTGTTGTCTGAGGCTGTGTGTCTGATCGTCATTGCTGTTAATGAGTAAAGCTCAACATGCGCGGAGGACAAGCCTCATTGTTCCCCTTTTTCCACTCGAGCGGATTCCACGTCGCCCGACATCCCATCTCGGCAGCGACGAGGACCAAGAGAGCATTGCCACTGCTGAAACTTTGATTAGTCACTTGCTTTTCATATGCACTCTCTCCAAAACCTGGTTGCACTTTGTGCCGTTGCTCGATATCTTTAAAAAACGGAGAAGGGGGAAAAAAAAGAGAAAGAAAAAAGTGGCAGCTCACCTACGCACCAGACGCGCACAACCTGTCGGAAAGCTGCAACGCTAGCTCTCGCTCAGATCCATCACTTTCACACCACGCGTACCAGAACGCCACCTGGGCACGGCGCAGCGGCCAGCATAGGGAAACGCGCGGGCTCTCACTCTCGGGCAGACAGATTCACAGCTAGACAGACGCACAGACTTGTGCCAAAACACCAGACCCACACCACCTGTTGTTCATCTCACCAGAAGCAGCACACTCACACTAGAAAGTTGCCTCTGTGACTTCAAATCGACTTTTAGCATTTCCCTATACATCGATTTATCTGTGACAACCTGCCACAATCTCAACATTGACTGCTACTCATTGATTTTCAATTTTTGTTTTACTATTTTAAATGGGTGAAATCTTATTTAATTGAAGAGCTGCTTGCAGTTTGTTGATTTGCTTATATTATCAATTTAACATAAAAGGTGCATCAGATATGCCCTCACAGCCTCTGGCTAAATCATCTTTTTCTTGAATGTGCGTGGAGCATCAGACGAGTTGTTTTCTTGCCTCAGAACGCTGTGAATTCACTCAGATGTAAACTGGTGGTGTGAAATTAAAAGAAAATCGACCTCTGTAACAAAACTTTTCTCATATTAATATAGTTTGGATGCTTATTTTGGAGTTAACTGAGGATACGAAATGATCACACGCACTCCTCTGCACATGGCGTTCCTCTTTTAGCCGATCGGCACAAAGTCTCTGCTCGTTGCCAGCGTCCGCGGCCACTGCTCACCAAACATGGCATCTGTCTGACATATGGGAGCTCTGTAGGGTCATCCAGACAAGCACGCTGTCACCCGCTGCCTTCTGCCACCCCCCCTCTGAACACTGAATTTTCTTTTCCTTTTTCCCTTCAGTCATTACCATCACACTCTCCTCTCTGCTTCTTCTCACCTGAACAGCCAAACAGACATAAACTTCCTCCTCGGCCTCTCTGCTTTGATGGATCATCACACCTCCGTCGTCCCCACCCCCCACCACCCCACCCTCAGCCTCCTCCCTCTGTGTTTAATGACACACTTGTTTCCCCCTGAAGTGAAACATTCTTCTCCTTTACCACTCCAAGTCATCGCTGCACGACTTTTAACTCCTGTTTGTGTTGTAAATGAGCCATTCTGCTTCGCCACTGGAGCCGATAGAGAAAGCCATGAAAAGACCAGATCTGGTGACAGGATACGACGCGCGCTGTTCAGAAACGGCTAAAAGGCAGCCATCATCATCATCATCATCATCGGTGTTCAGCTGCGCACTGATTGGCTGTTGTGTTACACCGAGCTCAAGTGAGCAGAACAGTGAAAGATGAGGGCGAGCCAGGAGAGCCCCCCCCCCTCCAGCCGGAGCACAAAGAGTCTCACCGTGATGGTTCCAGCGCGGCAGCCGTCATCTGAGCGTATTGTGCTGTAGTGCTCTTGACTCTCAGCTGTGTAGAGGTTTTTGGGGGGAGGGAAAGTGCAGATGGAATATATTTTCTTTTAAGTGTAAGAGTTTTTCCTGTAAATGTATTTTCCTGTTTCGCGATTGAATTTTGCCAAATCTACTTTGGCAGATGTGAAACCCTATTCGGCTTCAGTTTAGCCGCCCTCCCTCTTGACTTTACCGACTGCAGCTCTGCAGGAAGAGGAGTCGAAGCCGCTGTGGGAACTGAACTGGCCGCTCCACCACGAAGCCCAAATGGAATCAGTGGCCTTTTGTGTCGGTGAAATATCGTTGGTGGTCTCCTCCATATGGTGACATCTGCCTGATGGGACCAAGATGCCACATCCCAGCTCCTTCCAAAAAATCTCTCCTTTTTTTTTTTTTTTTTGTTAGTTGGCTTTGATGGATGACTTGTGCAACCGCTGCACTTCCCACAGCCACACACGCACTCGCTAATATACAGTGACTTGTGCGATCCAGCTGCAGGTTGTGTTGTCTTGGCGGTGGCGTGTGCAGCGTAGCAATCTAATCAACCTATGTGCACAAGCTAGCTAAGCAATTAAACTCTAGAGCCCAATCCACACTCGACAGTTTTAACATCTGGCATCCTCGTTCTGGTGTGTGTGTGTGTGTGTGTCCTTCTGAGTGTGAAAGCCAGCTCATCTGCTGCTATAATAAGCTACAAACTGTGGTGCACAATTGAATCCATTGTGTTCTCACAATGACACTTTTTTAGTGAAGTCTCCTTGACTTCTGCTGATAGTTCTTCAGAGGATTTTTCCTTTTCCTGTCATGTCGATAATTCCCTTTAATCAGAATCCAGTGAAATTTACTCAGGTTCAAACTCAGTTGTCTAAATCTGACGGAGCCGTAATGTCATCCTTCACAGACAAAGTGTGAGTTGTTCAGGGTCAAACAACCTGTGTGTGTTGATGACTGTGTTTTGTTGGAGGACGGCTCCACTCTCTCTGGGTCTGTTGCCCGAGCTTTTCCAAGGCCCAAACGTCCACTCACACTGAACCCATCTGACCAAACGTGGCCTCTCTCACTCTGCCCCACCCCCCGTCCCCCACTGTCCTATGACTCATCACCGGTTCATTCAATGAGGCTAAATGGCTGTTCTAGCAGAAACAGTCAATATGCTCAACACGGCACATCGGCTTCCTCCTCTCTCTCTTTCTCGTTTTCAAACTGTTTTATGTCCTCTCCATAATGTCCACTTCTCTGTGTCCACCGAGACAAACAGACACATTTATATTGGACAAATAATAGAATTTAAAGTGGCTGATGCTGCTGATTGTGAGAGAGGCGTTTATCACATTGGCCCACAACACAAGTGACCAGTTTGTCTGTAAAGTTTAAGACTTGAAATAAAATCACATTTCACAGGACATCACCATCTCATCTATGAATATTTTCACACTGAGTTTTGAAATATTTCCAACAACAGACAGTTTGATACTGACACACAACACAAATCAAACTCATTCATACTTAATGTTTTAGTGTGTTTGCCTGTAAGTTTTTGTAACTTGTGCTGAACAAAGACAATGTACCTACAAGTTTCACAAAGTTATGAACTGCTCCTCTCTCGTGTCTGAGTGCAGGTTTATCAACATCAACCACCAACAGCTCCTGGTCAGAGACCAGACTGGAGCTGGAGCTATTTTGCGAAATGATTAATTTATTCTCTCACTTTTCTCTCAATTTTTAAAAAACTCAAACAACTGGCACCAACGTCTCCATTGTGAGGATCTGCTGCTCTTCCTCATCATCTTAATCTTCTTAATTACATGCTGATTGTTCGTTGGGGTTTGTACTGTCACTTGCGAAACAAAAAAAAACAAGCTTTTAAGATGTCAACTGTCAACTCTGGCTTTGGGGAAGTTGTGAGAAGCATTTTTCATTATGTTCTGACATTGAATTGAAGAGCGGTGCCTTTTTTTATTCCTCATTAAATGAATAATTAATCTGTTTACTCTCTGGCTGGCTCCCACCACCACACTGAACCACGGAGCTCTGCTTTGCAACACAAAGCACAGGTACGATCTGCAAATGCACCCGAGTGTCAAAGCGGCGAGGTGTTGACAGGCGGGAGGAGACTGACAGTTGTAGCATGACGACATCACAGGAGCGACGGCCGTCCCTCTGTGGATAAACCGGTGACCCCCAAACTCCGAGCCGTGACATGGCGTCGGCCTCTCCGTATGCTTCGCTCCCCTGTTTGCGGGTCCCTACTTCCCCGCGGTGACATAACCACTCTGTGTCTGTTAATCTCCATCGTGTTGACGTTCAGAGCACACCGTGTTCCTCGCATCCACACTGGCTCGAAGGTTGAGCACGGTGTCCTTCTGAGAAAACGTGAACTTTGTGCGAAAAGGAAACAAAAAAAGAAAAAGAAAAAAAAACTTGTGAAATTTCCATGTAAGCAGGTAAAAGAAATATCTCCAGGGGCAGAGCAGGTTGAAAGAATGCATTGATTCGCCTTAATCCTTCAAAATCCGATGTGTGACAGTGATGTGATGTGATATGCTAATGACTCGTCTTTTTCTGCCCTAGGTGACAGAGTACCTGAACACTCAAGAATCTGCCAAGAGTGCCAGGGTGAGTCTCTCCATCCCAGCCAACCATCTTTTTCTGTCTTTTCTTCAGCTTCTGTCGCCGCCTCCTCCTCCTAATAACTCTGGTTTGTGTGTGAGAAATCTAATGTTGCCAAAACAAGAATACATTACAACACTAATTACTTTTCTACAACAACAACTACCAAAGAGAAAGTGTCGGTCCTCTCTGCTCTTTCTTTCTCCCTCCCTCTCTCTCTCTTTCTCTCAAGATGTGACACATTACATTGGCAGTCACTATTGTCCCATATGGATTGGTGCCCACAGTCTGTGCAGGTCCATACTGTGAAAAATGGGGGGGGTGGGGAGGGAGGGGTGTGTGTGAAAATGTGAAGAGGGAATGGGAAAAAAGAAGAAGATAAGAATGAACAGGAGGCAGCATGTGACACACAGGACAGAGATGAGACAGTTAGCTGATCCCAGTAAAGCACCCAGGTCATGATGCAGCACATTTTCTCTAAATAAAAATTAATTCATAGTTTATATAAAATCAGCACATGAGATTATTTCTTATTACAGTGTGATTTGTATACCTGAAAAAGATACTAATATTTTGATAACTTTTCTCTCTTTGTTCATAACCTTTGGGGAAATGTGCAGTTAAGCATTTAAGAAGTAAAAAATTAATGTGAAATTTAAAAAAAACAAAAAAACTTTTTAAACAAATAATGAATGGAGGCGTAATGTACAAACATTGAATTTTTTAAGTTTAAATTTACTCTTTAAACAGACACAAACTCATTTATTCTTAATATTTAGGTGCATTTGCCTGTATGTTAATCAAGATAAGGCCTACAAAACTTTATGTAGGCTAACATATTTCAACTTTGTTTAAGTTACAATGAGATAATGATGAAAAAATGAAAGATAGATGTTTTTCTATCATAACACAATACATATCATCACATCACACTGCACAATCTTAGTACATACTGTACCATAGTCCATGAAGGGACCTGGTCATAGGTGCCAGAAAGAATCATTCAATCATCCTGTGAGTCTGTTAAAAGCCTTTTTTGTGTAAACACACACACTACAATTAATCTATCCTACTATGAACCTAATATAGCTTATTACTCTGTAGTTGTCCCAAAACTATCATAAACACAATAATGGGCCAGACATTAGCACAGGCTGACGTGCCTGTGAGTGTCAAACTGTGTTGAATAGTCCCGACAAATAGCTACACAAACGAGATGAAAACTATTGCACCCAGATGTTTTAGGAAGTAATTAAGACTTCCTTTTTAATTTAACAATTAATAATAATTGTCTAAATCTAACTCCAGAGTGTTGGTTCCTGTCAGCAAAGTGTGGATCTCTTTTGAATTTTCTTTTTTAGACAATGGCAGCGACATGTTTGTACAAATCCAAGGTGCTTTTCACAGGAACCCTTGAGCCTGCACAGTCTGTTGGATCCTATTTTGTTTTTACTCATGTAAATGTCAAGCTTCATGTCTCCAAATCCTCTCACAAGCCGCCCCTCCAGCGCCGTTTTTATTTTTTTTCAGTTAGCTCGTGGTTGTACAGCGAAGTTAGACAAAGAGCCAGTCAGAGGTGGAACCGACTCTAATCGCAATCAGAGTTACGAGCATGTTTTCAGGGAGGGGGGAGAAAAAAAAGGCAGCGGAGTGAGAGACGGGAAATGACAATACGTACAAATGGCTTCATTCATTCATTCATCCTAATAACTAGTGCTAATTAGCACAGTCACTAATTAGCTATGAATCACAGCATTAACAGCTGAGCGCTCGTGCCTCTGAGAGCCAGAAAAGAAACATCCCACACAGACACAGACCCTCGCACACACACACACACACACATTCACACACAAACACCCCTCAAACTGCACAATTTCTATCACATTTAAATAACCCATACCAAACTGGAAGCTGCTCCAAGCTACACACACACACACTTTGCCAATCCTATTGTGATAAAGGCAACATTTAGCAGGGAAATGCATGTGACGGTTTATGAGGCGACGCGGGAGCGTGAATGTAATGGAACAGGAGAAGTAATAGACTGGGTGGTGTTTGAGAGAGTGAGCCTCCAGTCTGAATGGGGAGGCACAAAGAGTTGGATTTAACAGTGATGATGATGGTGATGATGATGCAGCAGCAGCCTTTGCTCTGTGATGTCTCCGTCAACATTGCATTTTCTCTCCTCTTTTCGCTCTTGATCATTTAACATGTAATGTGCTAGAGAAATTACTGCGGCCCTATTAAAAGCAGTTGGAAATGTTATAGCTTTTTATGGTTATTTGTTTCATTGCGGTCACTAAAATATGTCTCCATGTTCCCATTTAGCTCAACATTTGGCGCTACGGAGACTTCCGTGCGGACGACGCTGATGAGTTCGGTTACAGCCGTTAAAAATGGAGAAAAAAAGGAGAAGATGAGAAAAAAATTATAAAAAAAACCGACCATCCAATCAACACCATTCCAAAGACCAACATGGACGGCGAGTGACGCATTGGACAGAAGACAAAATCGAGAAATGATGAATAACTAAACGACAAGCATTGACTCACTCTTCCTTTTTGACATTTTATCCCTCCGGTCCTGACTTCTCTTTTGTGTATACCTTTATCATTGTTGTTTTGTTTTTTTTAATCCAGCTAGCCACTGTATCTCCAAATAGAGCATGCTAGCAATGCGAAAAGAAAAAAAAAGTGAATCTTGCAAGAATCAATATCCATTCATCCTTTATTTTCCCCAACGGGCCACTGCCAGTTTAAAGCAGCCTGCACTATTGCCAATCTGTTTTTTTGTTTTGTTTTTTTGTTTTATACCATGTTACCCTTCCTGCAGACTTCCTGTGTTGAATGATAATTACCATACTTAGATATGTGGTTCAGCCAATCGTGTTCCTCGCTCTCTGACTCTCACTGCTTGGGTGTTTTGGGTGGAGATCACTCCATTAATTGCAGACAAATGCTTCCCTAATGACTTTCATGTAAATGTGAGGATATGTTGAAAAGTGTAAATTGATTTATTTTAGAGAAATACTGTAGGTGGAGCCACACAGACAAAACAAAACAACAAAAACAACAAAAACAACAAAAAAAAGGAGTTTATTTTTGTCTTGGTGTATATCGGTGTGGTGATGACATTTGCGGATGTTTTTGTGGGGAGTGTTTTGTCGTTTATTCACTGTCACTTTTATGACCAGTAAATATGGACACAGTCATGTGGCATTTTATCATTGATCTTCTTCTTCTGTAAAGTTTACATTCTAATAATGGTTATGATCCTGTCTCTGGCATTCTCTTCTCTTCTGTCTATGTATGCCATAGCGAAAACAGTGTTTGAATTTATTTCCACATAATGGACCTTTGCATTCTATTAAAAATCTGCTGAATAAAAATAAGCAAAGTAAAAAGTGTTTTGTTGCCATTTATTTCTAAAGAACATTGACAAATATATTAGAGGGGTTTTTTTTGTCTTTATTTTCAAATTGATTGACAGTCGGTGGAACAAAGTCTGACAGGCTGAGGTCAAGTAAAATCCTGAGTTTTGATGTTTGATTCGTTCCACAATAAAAGAAAAAGCACTCACACAGATAAAAGCTTTTGTCTCCTGTGATGCATAATACTCAGATTTTTTTTTCTTTTTTTTTTTGGTAAGAATTTGAAATTAGCAATGCAGATGATGTTTAGAAGTCTGCCACAGTTGTGAACTTGAACAGGTGAAGGTCAGCCTCACCTTTAATTCATTTAAAATTTTATCATGAATTCAAAGTAGTTCAGCTTATCTGTTTGTACCAAACAATAGTGTCAAACAGACCATTTCCATTCATTAAAAGATGTGAGTGGTGCAGAAGGGAAACATCTGAATTTACATAAGGTGATGTGTTTTGTTTTTTTTCTTTTTCAGGGGGTTAGTTAGAAGAGTGCTTTTGTGATCTCAGTCCTTAGAAACAAAATAAAACATGAATCTCAATAGAAGTTTGAGAAAAACTTTGACTAATTTATTCATGTGGTATAAAATCCTTTATATCTGATCTGCTAATATCAAATCTATATTTGTGTTTTTTTCTTTTTAATGCAGGAAGAAGTGATCCCAAAGTATATGTTTTAGATGGTTTAATTTAAGGTAGATGAGTTAAAATGGGAAATGTGGGGGTGAATACCTAATATACGTCTAAGTGGGCTTAATCCTTTAGTGAGGATGTTCTGTAACATTACTTTAATGGGTTTGCTAAGTGTAGAATTACATTAAATATGCAGCAAGATACTGCATGTTTCTTTATATTTGTTCAGCTGGCGTGGATTTAAATGCACCGTAGCTTTAGTTTTGAGTTGTGCTCTTGGGCATACTCACCAGCCTCTGCAGCCGCATCTTCCATGTTATGGTTAAAAAAACAAAAAAACAGCTGTAATGAAGTGCTCATAAACATTTGATATGACCTGCCATATAAATAAATGACTGTTTAAGCTCAGAGCTCCGGTGCTCTGCCAAATCTGACATAAACCACATCGTTGCCTCCTCATATAATCACTTATATGTTTTAAAGTAAACTTCATGAAACTGAGCGGTGGAAGCTAAAGAGGACACGGCCGTCACAGGAAGCGACGCTGCTGTACTGTAGCCTGCAGCCATTCAGGAGTTTGTTGTATCATCAAGGTCACTGTGATGCAAGAGGCATTTACATGGTTTTTTGTGACTCACCGTCTTGTTGACGTGGAAGTGGCACATCCGTCTGAGACGTACTGTACAGCCACAATGGACGCCCATCAGTTTAAAGGTATTCTGAATGACAGCTCGGTGCATGAAGCGCCGTATCCACGGTGGCGAGTCTGCAATAAATCACATGAGCAGCTCATTTCCTCAAAATCGACGGCATCCTAGTCTCCGCAGTCAAAAAGTGTTAGTCACGTTTAAATGAACTGTTAATAGATTTTTAGCATTCACAGGCAGGCGGTGGCCCCCCACCTCACCCCCCCACAGCCTGCGAGGGGCCACGACAGGCCGGGCCCCAGCAGGAAACCGCTAATACAAAGTACACAGGGAACTGGAGCCGAGCTCACAAGAGCCATGATCAGAAAGTGTGTTGTTGCCGTGGTGTTGGGAGAGTACGGACGACATTGACTTCTCAACTAATTAAAATTTCACCTTCTGAAAAGTTATTTTTTTTGGGCCCGACTGATTTAATCAGCTGATCTCAGACATATCAGTATCAGTCTGAGCTCTGGCAGATAAGAGCCGACTGATCGCTTTTTTTTGTGCCTTCAAACTTTGCAGGTGAGCGACTACAAACAGGTTGAATGTAGTTTGAAGTTCATTTAGTTTGTGGTTCTCTCATTTATTGCAGGTTTGCTCCACTCAACACTGTAGGACCGATGGGGGATTGTGAAAGGAGGCGTGTCATTATTCATTCAACTACTGTATATTCATTCATTCAAACTTATTTACATTTTCCAAGATTTGACTGCAGTCCATTTGATTTTTTAATAATAAAAGCTATTGTTAAACATAAAATACCTATCTGTCACAAGGGTTCAAATCATATTTAATGGATCATTGCAAAAACGGTGTGTTTACATAAACATGAGGAATATCTACTGATTAATTGCAATTTTAACTCCCTGATATTGGCCCCCAAAAGACCCTTAAAACCGGTCAGGCCCTGTTTTTTACTTGTTTAATCTGACAGTTTTGAGAAAATGACGTTGGACTTACCCAACAAGCGAAGGTGCAAATATGTGCACAAGTCATACAACAAATGTAGAGAGATAGCTGTTTAAAGTACAGTGTATATATACATACACAGTATATATATATAGTGTGTGTATGTGTATAAAAAAAAAAAAAGCAATTTAATTTCAGTTGGAGTTAAAAATGAAAAACATCTGCAACTGGGGAACAAAGAAGCGCCTGGATGTTTTCCTCTTGAAATTAAACACTCTGAAGAAGTGACCAGAGGTTGTTATTGCAAACTACCCCGAAAGAGGCTAACCAAGATAGAAATGCACCTACTTAACATTCAAATTGTGTTTTTAAAAAACAGCTCCAGCCTTCAAGACATGTTTTTCAATTAGACATGGCAGGAGCACTTCTATTTTTCATGACTTCCTGTGTGGTTGATAGATGACACACTGTAGGTTTTGCATGATCACAGCAAACCAGAGGCAGAAATGACTATTCATGAGTGAGCGTTCTACTACAGCACATAGTAGCTGTTAAATATATGTGGGGAATTTCAAGTGAGATGGGTTAAAACTAAAGGAGAAGAAGAAGAAGAAAGTGTTGCCAGCATCCCTTCCCACCCGATGCCAGTCTTAATTCCAGGTGCCACGCAGCACTCAGAGCCACCAAATCAAAGATGGCTCCAGTAATTTATCACCAGTGTTCATGTCCAATTACCAGAGGTTGGAATAAGAAATATGCTCTAAGGGCAATTAAGAATCCTGTCTGTCCTGTCAGCTGACTCATGGACTGGCTGAGACGACTTTGTCTTCTAGATCTATGTCCTTCCTCTGTCTTTTTTTGTCACAAACTATCCATCGTCTCCTACACTTTCCCTCCACCCGTCTCCCTCCCTCCCTCTCTGCCTCATTGCTTCTCCCTCTCCGAGCTGATTAGAGAGAGACTGGGCCCAAAGAAGGAGAAGAGGAAGGGAGAGAAAGTGATGATAGGAGATATGAAAAGTGGTTGTCTGTTGGAGTTGTAAGCTAAAGCCTTCTGGTTTCATCTCCCGCTCTGCTTGTAAAGCTGTCATAGTTGAAACAACGCCCAGCAGACGTAACAGGCAGATTACAGAGAGCCGTTGTCAGCAAATTGTTTGCTTAGAAATGTCGATTATTCGGGGGGGCCCTCCACGGCGTCGGAGGCAGCCAAATCAAAGCTGTGTCAACAACAATTAGACCATGAAATGTTGCCTTGTGAAGGATTTGTAAGAGAAAAGCGCCCATCACAGAGGTCCTTTATTCAATCAGGCAAATGGTGTTTTTCTGTAATCTATCCACGTGTTTACATGTGTCACCACCAGTGCGGCTACAAGGCAGCCCCGGAAATTCAAATAAAAATAAATAATTAAAAAAACTCAATTTGTTGCGAACAGAGAGGAAATATGTTTCTGTCATGAATCCAAGTCATGTTTCTCCTCTGAGAGGTTTAAGGAGAGAACGAAAGAATCCCAGTAACTGAGACCGGGAAAAAGAAAAAATGCTTTTAAAAGGCATATGTTTTCTATGTGTACAGTTTCTCTTTACTGTCAGTGAACGCACCACTGGGCAAAGAGATGTGAGTTGTCAAACTGTGTTTTTACTTTTCTATCACGCTTCTCTGCCTTGGATTTTATTGTTTTCTTTCATTTTAAGATTAAAAAAAAAGAAAGAAGAAGAAGCCAAACTTGTATAAAATATTTGCTGGTTCATTCCAAAGCAGGATTTTCTTTTACAAGGGCTTAAATGAAGTGATATTTGAGGGGGTAAAGAGAGCCAGACAAAGTTAATTTTATTCCATTTATAATGTCAATCTGCTCTTCTGAATAGTTAATTTACTGTTCATGCCTCTTAATTTCATGCCGTCCCCCTCAAAAAAATACTGCATGGCTCCCTTGTCTTTCCTTATCTCTCTGTAACACCCGCTCACATCCTGCCCTCAGTCCTCCACCGGTGCAGTCTGTGTCCAGAGCGTACCTGCTTCAGCTGCCACGGTTCCCAGCCACGGTCGCACAGCCGGCCAGCGCACATCCACTCAGCTCCTCCAGGATCGACTTATGATTTTAAGGGTTTGATCCTGTCTGAGTGGGTTTCTCTTGTCTGGGCTCTGTATTAAAAAAAGCACCAAAAAGGCAAAAGCTTGGAGCTGATTTGTCAGTTTACTTGAGTTTATTTACACCAGGTAACCTGTGTTAAGTTGTTTTATTATAAGGCAGATTGTCTTGTTGTGAGTATACTTTATTTTGTCATCACTCCAAACATTCAAACCTATTGAAACGTTGGGTTTTGTCACTCTCGTTATAATAATAAGCTATAGTATCAGTTTTTTTGGAGGGGAAAAAAGTGAGGGAAAAAATTCAGGCCAACATTCCCACACAGATTTATGGAAGTAGAATAAAGAATCATCCCACTGTTAAGCTAACACATCGTCATAAAAGGATGTTAACAGAGTATCCTAGGACTGAGTGCAGGATTACTGTAGGCTGTCAACCTTTAAATCCTCCTCTAGACTTTCACTAAAAGAATGTGATTGTATTAATGTATGTTTTAGCTGCTGCTGTCAAGCTGAGCAGTGTTTCAGTGAACCAGAGTTTGGGAATGACAGATGTATTTACTGAGGAGAGTGGTTTTGTGTTACCCGGGGGCTGAGTGACATGGACACCTTTTCTTGCAAAAAACCACAACAACACTACAGCTAACAATAAATCCAGAGGCTAAAACGTGACTAACTGGGTGTGACTTACAATTTAGCGGGAAACGTTAACACAGCAGGGACGTTGACCGAGCTTGGATTTACTGATTATATATCACACGTGGTTTTTATGTATAGCATAAACCAGATTTGAGAGTTGTGTCAGAGGGACAGACCTGCACAAAGGCCTTTAATGGTGTCAGTTGGACCGCACACATAGAAATGTGTGTGACATTTAATGGATATGAACAGATGGTGTTGTGCAGCATTTTGATGTTTTACTGTACAACTTAAAAAAATGTTAATGGAAGAAAATAAAATGCCATTGAAGCATTAGAATGAAATGACTCTGGGTTAAATGATTCATCACAGGTTTCGCTGCTTATCAGCGGTTCAAACGTGGCTTTTTTCTATTCTTTCTTTCTTTCCCACTGTGTAATTCACTCAAGTGTTGGTTTTATAACTGACCTTCATCACTGGCTGTTGTGAATCTCAACCAAACGTGTCGTGTTTTTTTTTTTGTGCAACCTTTTTGTCTTTGATTAGTTGATCTAAATCTAAGTGTCAGAATGTGACATTTCAAAACAACTTTAATTTAATGTCTCCTCTTTACTGTAAAAAGCATCTCTTACTTAAAATAAATAAATGTCAAGTCATGGTATAGGATTTAGCAGTAATGAGATTATAGTTTTAATGGTTGTATTACAAATCAAGAAGCTCGAGCTCAGCAGCAACATGTCCTTTTAAACTACAGATGTGTTTTCCCACAAGAATCTGTTTCACTAAAACATCTCTTGCATTTGAAAGACTAAGAGAGCTCAATGGAAACAAGGTCAGAATCAGTATGTTCGACTGAATGAATGGACTCTGCAGCAGCTCCAGGTTACAGAGACACTGGGAGCTCGGCAGCATTAACAGGAGACACTTGAAATCATTTGGAAATATTGCAGTGGAAGAGAAAAGCCAAAGCTGGCTGACAATTAAAAAACATTTCTACAAACAAGTAAGTTAGAAATAGCAGCCATTAGCCCAAAAAGTTTTTTTTTTTCCCTAATTAGTTTCTGCAGAGTGCCAGTGTGTGTAGTTGTGGTTGCAGTTTTTAGTCCTTTCTGTGCCTCCTTCTTCTTAATGCGTATAAACTATATTTGGTGCATGTTGCGTGTAATCTCTTTGCCTTTTTCAACCTGTGCAGTAATACGTAACGTGCCATTTTGTCGACTTGCAGTACATTGTGTTTTATCGACATAACTTTTCCACCATCAGAGGTGAAATCTACCCTGAAACAGCTTTTTAAGGAGGATGCCATCCGCTCCATCCCCGAGTGACTTCAAGAGCGTTTCTGCACATCGTCATGTTACGACGACACACACAATGGTAACACACAGCTGTGCAGATCAGAGGTGATTCAAACTGCCTCCCTTGTGTATCACAAAGAGTTGAGCAAGTCACCGAGCTCCCCTCATGTGTCTCTTATTCTTCTTTTCTCCAACCTGCATAAACAGTTTTTTTTTCAGATTAAATTGTTGTTTCATTTCATATTGGTCTACCTACTGTGAACAATCAAGTCCAACAGTGCAAACTACATCCCCACCCCCAGCATGTGAGCTCTTTGTGCATGTGTCTTTTTTAGTGTTCATCATCTCACGTATTCCACTATTCTGACAATTCAGTCGGCTGTGGATTCAAACCAGGATCTTGCTATGCAATGCATGTTTCTGTCAGGCCTGTTGAGTTGTATAAAGCCTCAGCTTGCCATGTATTTGTCATCTTAGTCACTGAATGTAAGTCTCAGCAACAAGAGCTCAAACATGTGAATCATCAAACCCCCTGTAGTTTCACTGTCATGACCAGAATACGCCGGAAAATACAATCTAATGTGAGGATGAACACAGGAAAGGGTTTGAGCCACCGTCTGGCAGCTCATTATATTAGACACATACTAACTGTTATTTTTAAATTACACAAAAGAAATGAGAATTTAAATGAGATTATAAAATTTTAAAACGTATTCTTGTTTAATTAGGGATTAACTGAGAAATGTTTTTGGTGGTGTTTTAATTAAAGGCAACTTAAAAAGTTTGTATCTGTAACTAGAAATCCTGCTCAGTTTTTTGTAACTTTACATTCATATTGAAATTCCTTTCATTCAGAAGTGGTGACCTTTGGCTACACAGCTAAAGTTATCTTAAGTTAGCTATAGCATCCTAATGCAAGCTATTTAAGTAGACATGCTAGTTAAATACAACAGACGTTTTAATGCAGGCTAAAGTTTGCATTAGTTAGTATACTTGTACAGACTTTCAGGAAAAGCTAATAGAGTTCTATCTATCTATCTATCTATCTATCTATCTATCTATCTATCTATCTATCTATCTATCTATCTATCTATGTCAAGCGAATTTCCCATGGACTGTATGTAGAAGCACATTACTGCATGAATTTGCATCTCAATTATGAGAAATGATTTTCCTGAAAGCCCTAACACCGTTCTTAATGCTTCAAACAGGCGGGTCCGCATGGTTGTTGCTAATCTTTGTCAATTAATATTTTAATTAAACCAGCTTAGATAATGCCGATGTGGGATTCAAATGCATAATACTCACGAGAGGTGTTTGCCTTTTCAATCTCATCAGTATTATTCCAGTGAGCCATCTGTGAACTTTTCTATCCCAGCCATTATATTTGAACGTCCTCAAGCCCCATAATGTTAATAAAATACGAGGTGCTGGACTTAGTGTCTGTGATCTGAGTCCGCCATCAGTGTTCCCACTGGACCAGCAGTGTCCACATACAGCTCATCTTCTGTTTTATCACTCAGATTATTTGAATGAATGCAGACCCACAATAGTCTTAACTGCTGCTCATAGTTTAATTTGAGCGTCGGGCTTTTCTGCTGTACTTGCTCATTATTCTACCATAAAGACAATTTACTGTTTTGAATACACAAAGGAGGGTGTGAAAAAGCAGGTTCAGCCTTAAAATAAGTTTTTAAAAAAACACTGTGGTATAACTACTCACTTCAAGAATTACTGGTTGGTAGACGACACTCCCGAGAGCCAGAATTCAAGTTTAATTAGGTAGGCATTGTCCAGAATATATAGAAACGTGTAATTCCTTTTCAGTTTTCAGTGTAATCCTGCTTCTTAACATTTCACCACCCCAGAGTATTTTTTTCTGTAAGCTCCTATTCCGACCGCGGGTACGTTCCATTGTAGGTCTGAGATAGTGAAGAAGTTATTGTTGGTGGACACAGAAATGGGGATTTGATCCTGCAGTCTAATTTAATTAAAGCGGGTTGAGCTAACTGGGACTTGCTTTTGTGCATTATATTCAAATGTGATCACAAGCCAAAGCGAAGAATTTAATTTGTACCTAGAATTATTGAAACTAAAGAAAACCAGCAAAATGCAAATTCGTCAAGTCATTATTTCAGTATTTCTTCTTGTTACACTAACGAGGAGGTGGCTAAGATCACAGCTGCACATTAGGATGCTGACATTTGAACTCGTGGAAAATGACCCATCTGGATGCATCGCATCACCAAAGGCTGAGTTCGCACCAACCTCACAGAATCACAATTTGGCAGGAAAGGCTTTGCTCTAAATAAATTAGCAGGAGCAATGATTCTGCTGGAAGAACTAATGTCCCTTAATAAACATAGATGAACATTAATTCTCAAATGAGCCAAACTCTTAATGTCAACTCTGGGTTAGCTGCTGCCTTCACTGGCCTCTAACCCAATGCAATCTCTGCAAAAGTGTCTGGGGAGTTGCATTAAACATCTGCTAAATATAAGAAGTTGAAAAATGTGTTGTAGCTGACAAAGATTATTTTTCAAGCACAAAAAAAATATGGAGCTTGTAAATAAAAGTGAAAGCTTAAGGTGTTGGGAAATTGTATCTGCTGAAGGCCACTAAAAACAGAAATACTGAAAAAACAAACATATTGAGTAGATCACTGTGTTATTGCAAAATGTAAGCATTGTGATTTTTGAACAACGTTTTCTTACTTTTGGTACAGAAACTGGAAGTTCTGGCTTCACTGTAGCTCTGTATAATAAAAAGTTTATTATAAAGGAGTTGGGTGTGCTGAGGACAGTTTTACAACTTTGGATAGTTCTGTAGCTTTAAATCTTATTATATTAATGGAGATATGATCATTTCTAAACCACTACCTAACAAACCTGAAAACCCATTTTCATTTAATAAGAGAAGCCGTTGTTCTTCGTGTTTGCTTGTTTAAACACAGCAGTTGAACAAGAACCTGCCGCTGATGATTTGGTCTCAAACTGGCACATTTCTGATTTAAATCAGCAAACAATTTGATTAAATAATAATAAGTAAAGAAGATTTTGACTGTGAGCTCAGCTCTCAGATCAGGGCAGGGAATGACTGGTCAATTAGCCTAACTAATAAGTCGATAATCAGAGGGAGCTTTTCTGATAATCAATGTGTTGTTTCAGTTATTCTTCAGCTCAGTTACCTAATTCTCTGAGGGTTTTGTGCTTTTCTGTTTTGCGTGGCTGTCAACTGGTATATCTTTGGGGGTTTTTTTGATGTTGAGAAACAGTTTTTTGACAGTTAATAGATCAAACAATAAAATATTAATCAAAAACAATTGGCAGATTAATCAATAATGACAAAACTCATTATATGCCCAGCCAGAAAAAGGAAAGAAAGAGCCATTTCTGGCTTCTATGTTGCACACATCCGATTGGATGACTCGCTGCGTTGCCAAATCACCAGGCTCTGGTTGAGTGACAGAAGTGGAAGAAGAAGAGGAGAAACACAGTGATTTAAAAAGCCATGCTGTCATTGTCATTCCCACCCACCCTGCATCACTCCGACATGAATTTAAAGGGAAGGGGACTCCAGACTCTTCACCAAGCAATTAAGTGTTGATCCACGTATACACACTGATCCACTTGGACGTATAGTACAGTAGTCTATCACTGCATGAATGTGACACTAATGCACTTGTCTGTTGGTTGGTTGGACATTACATAATCCACTTATGTACCATCAGCTGTCAGAGCGGTATGAGTGGGACAGGTGCAGGTTTGGTTTATTGCGAGTGCACAGAGAGTGAATAACTCCACTCTGCAGAGAAATGGCAAACTCTGGAAATTCAGACAAATTATATTCCTACTCCAGGTTTGGTATTCTATCAGGGACAGTGCGCCTGCAATTTAAAAAGAGGACTCGGAGGATGCCGAACAATAATTTGTTCAGAGATTAATCATGTATCCAATGGGGCAAGGAGTCCTCTGAGGCTCTGATAAGCATTAACAATCCCGATAACAATCCAGATTGCAGTGCTTTCCAGACATCTTTCAAACACCTTTGTCTGGCTCCTGTCTGTGTTTAGAAGTGTGTGAAGGTGTGCATGCACTAAGTGTTAGTACTTGGATACCTGTGGGTCAGGACATATTTGTGTGGACATGTTATTTCCCAGCGGTGTCTCAGCAGCAGCCCATTTCTTCTAACGTGACTTAAGGTGGACTGTATCTACTCAGAAGGAGGCACTTGTGCTATTTGTTTGTTTTTCCATCCGCCCTGTGTTCCTTCTCCACACTTTGTATAATCCAAATAAGAAAGTTTCTTCCTTTTTCTTTTTTTTTGTCCTGTCTGGCAGATAAACTTAAACCTCCCAGACTTATTTGAAGAGCAGTTAAAAGTGTCTTGGTGTGTTTTATTCTGATAAATGCTGCTTTAATATTCTGCTGAAATGAGAAAGTCATTGTCGTTGGAGGCGACTTTCTAAGAAGAAGTCATCAAACCCAGAACTCAGGTTCAAAAAGCATGTGAGGTTGGCTGCTAACGTCGGTGCATTTAAACATCGTCTTATTGATCTCACCTTAGCTGAGGGGAACAACATTGACAGAATGACATACTGCCTGGGCTTTTATTTTGCAAACTACTTAATACAGACTGATTTATATTTTCACAGGGCATCAAGTGAAATTACTTCAAATATATTTTTAAACTTCAGTAAATGACTTGAGATCTGCAGTTAAAGAGCCATGTTTACGTTGGTGAGTGACTACGTGGGAAATTTACAAACTGGATTTATACACTGTGCACATATAGTAAATATATACTAGTGTGTGCACACAGTATACACCGTTCACTATGGTAGACGTCCCCAACCCCCCAGGCTGTGGGCTGCAGCATCTTCAGTAGCAGACAAATTAATAGACTTTATTATCTGTAAAATACACAATTATAATAATAGGCTATTAAGAGCTCCTACAATTTCTCATCACTATTAACAGCCTTGTATTTATTTTCTATTTAACATTTATTACGGTGTCACTGCTTCTCTGCTCTCTCTGTAAGGTGAGGCTGCAGTGCAGGCAAACACACACACACACACACACACACACACACACACACACACACACACACACACACGACACACAAAAGCAACAGAGAGGAGACTGGACTCAGACCGACATGAAGTAAAGATAACTGAGGACACTGTTACTGAACTCAGACTTTAGACAAAACTACGCACGGTGGCACTGAGAGCTCAGTGCACTTGAAGGAGGTTAATAAAATACATGCAAAGACATAAATGCACGACCAGTTCAGATAACAACTTCACCACTTTGGAAGTGTTTCCAGAGACACAGAAAAGTGATGGACCTGCTGGTTTTGAAAATACATAAGGAATTAGCAGACTAAAGAGCACCAACAGCATCTCAAAAATATAAAAAATATAATGTTTTTCCAGCTTTCCTCAAAATATTTCTATTCCCTTCAAAATGTCTACCATTAAGTTAAAAAAAAAGCATCAATATACTTTTGAATGAATCATTAATTGGAAAGCATATGTGCAAATGGAGTAAGAAACCAATTATGCATAGCACTTTAAATATGCTAATATATTAACTACACAAGCCTTGGTCAATTAAAAATCAAGCTGCTTCTTTGCTCGATACTTTTGCAGTATTGAAAGGTGTCTCCAAGCAGAGCGCAGTGGTCAATACACAGAACATCTAATTAGAGAAGTGTTCCATGACATTTCATGAGACAGACGTAATTATCTGCCTCATGTATAATTTAACACAATATATACAGTGGCTTCAGCAATTTGAATGGCTGCACCTGTACAGACACTCAGGATTGAGGACGCAAATTAAAATGTGTTTGATTGGAGAGCTGCACGCAGTCTGGACTGAATGCTAAAAACACGCACAGGGAGGGAGGGAGGGAGGACGAGGAAGAACCAGACATGGCTGAAGCCCCCCCCTCTCCTCCAACACACAAGCACAGACAGTAAAAACAGTGCCCGCTCTCCTCTGCTGTCTTCTCCTTTTGCACCTTGTTGGTGCAGCCTCTCCACTGAAGTGACAGCACACACCAGAGGGTGCGAGCCTCGTTGCTAGAGCACGCCGGGCCGGCCGCCGCTTTTCCCCGAGCCTCGCAGTACTTCCGGTACACTGTGGCCAAGCCGAGCGTGCACAATGCGAGTACAGGACACCCTCACACATACATGACACGCATGCATACGCATTAGAAAAGCATATCGCACAAGGACATTGCGACACAAGGACATACACACACACATATGCCCCCTCCTCCTCCTCCTCCTCCTCCTCGTCTTCCAGTTTGCACACATAACTACTGTGCCATATGTACTGGTATGCATGTGTCTCTACTCAGTTCAGTCCACCACACACACACTCACTTCTAGTATCTTACCCATCACACACATCTATCTTTAAGCGCCCAGCCAACACTTGTTTCTGCACATCCCTTCACCCAGTGCCATTGCTCCGAGCTTGCATGTGCTTGCCAATCCCGTAAGCCACCCAAGGGATATGGCGTTATCAAGTGGCATGCCGGTCCCCCTTAGTGCCTGCTGTGGTTTGCAAGATTTCTGTTGTACATCCTACTGCTCTAGGGGTGCCCACTGCCCACAAACACACCCAGCCACACATCCCACAACAAAAAAAAGAAAACAGAAGAAGCAGAAGAGACACCCTTGGCCTTGCTTCTCCCTCCAGAGGGTTTTGTGTGCAAGTTCTGGTGGTGCGGTGCCAGCTTCATGCCACGCTGATGCCCTGCAACTCTGGAGATGGCGCTTGCCGCGGCAGGTGGCAGCTGGGGACATCACAGGCCTTCAAGTGAGCCTGTTAGTTGGAAGTCTGCATGTCGAAATGTAGCGTGCCGACATGGTACGATTACATAACAGGTCCTACACAACACTTGTCATGACAGCAGAAACGCTCCGGTTCACACTGTTCTCCTGCGATACTCCATGAAGTGTGACCTGAACGCAGCAGATCTGGAGCTTCGAGTTGCGAGATACTCGTTTTCTGATCTCTTCAAACTTGAGGACTGCACTTGCTTTTTTTTTTCTTTCTTCTTCTTCTTCCATCCTGGCATTAGTACCCATACCCAACACCCAACTCCCATAAGGCCCTGTTGTAATCTCCTGACTTCAACAAACCTGCAACTTTCTTTACTGCTCCCCATCTGAGCTATCACTCACTGTACATTGACAGTAATGTGAGGACATACCCTCCATTTGTTTGAAATAAGAAGGTGCTGTTTACTGTTAAAGCCTCCAGAACTCATTAGCCAGCCATGAATTTGACAAAGAGCACATTAGATTTATTGTATTTATCTTGTCATGGCGGCTTCCTTGTAATTTTGTCCTGTGCTAACACAACCAGCCACACTGTCTGAATGTATGATGGAGCACCGAGGGCTATTATCACTGACAGACTGAGACCAGGTACCAGGCACCAACAGGGAACGTGTATTAAATTCTTCATTTGCACATTTCCTTGATACTTGGAGCCGTATCAGATCCGTTCAGAATAAAAAATGGACCAGGACTCTCTCTTCTCTCATTTCTCAGCACCGAAGCAACCACATGTTTTTCTGACTCCTGTGCAGCGGCAATAATCCCCTTCTTGATCCAATTTTAATTCTTGGTCACCATAGAAACTGGCTCTGTTGTCAGGTGTGCGTTGATATGCACACACCCCACCCATGGCTATCACGAATTTACATAAATAGCCATTCCACCAGCTTGTCTGTTTCCCTGGTAACACCAGGTGATTCTCCAAGGCAACCTCCACCCACAGAGCAGGTCTGCTGCATCCCCCTGTTCTGCTGCTGAATTATAGCCATCACACACACACACACACACACACACACTGACACACACACACAGTTTAATCTCATCAGGGCACAAGAGACTTGAGATAAGTGAAAATGAAATTCAAACTTGTTGGGTTTGATTTCAACTTAATGAAAACATCTTTCAGAGAAAATACAGAACACTGTCTAATTTCTGGTAAATTCCTGTGTGACAAACATGCAAATAACTTCTCTGTCACGGTTCAGTTATGTTTCAGTTTGAAGTGAACGAGAGAGGTAGGTTACCTGACATCAGTGTCAAGGCCAAGAAATGAGAAATCATCATTAATGAAGAATAAGTTAGTATCTGTCAATAAGCTGCTTATGAGCCAGAGCAGCTGCTGTGAGACACCGAACACTGAATCCAGTATTGATTAATAGAATATAAAAGAGGTGTGTGTGTGTTGCTTTTTCTGGCATTGCCATGACAACCATATTTGTCCTTTTTCATGTCAGAGGAGAAACCACATAGTGATATATATATATATAAGAAATGACATATGTGTTGCTGTGGGAGGAGGAATGAGGCGTTACTTCGATACAAGTTGATATGAAGAAGATAAATTTGGCATTGGTTTGATTCCTCGGCCTGAATCAGGTCAGATGAGGTTGTGGACACTGTGAACGCTGGCTGCCATGTCTTCTGCTCCATCTGCTCCACGTCAGTACACTGTGAACTTGTGTTTGAAAGTGGGGAGGGTGGGGAGGGGGGGTGAAGTTTGTGACTGCTTGATGATTCATGTCTGGCATCTGATTCAAACTATGGGTCGATATGGGCCAATATAACAGAATGTGCGCTAATTGTGCATAAAAGAAACAGCGATGTCAGAGTGAATCTGTGGTATAATTGCATTAACTTTGACAGCATTGGTTGCAATTAATGATTTCTCTCATTATTAATTAGTCATCAGTTACTCTGTAAAATGTCCTAGCTGCCTCTTTTGTCCAACAAAATCACATCATGTTGATATATTGGTAATATTTGCAATTTTAAGACTGTCAATCAGCTGACCTGAAGTCAGTGCTTCAGCTCTCTCTGATCTACTGCATGCCCTGGTGCCCTCAGCAAATTTAGACTATTGTTCTCGTCTTCAACACAAAACCGAAGAAACTAGTGAGCCGTACTGAACTTAATCATGTCCACAGTGAGGAGACATTTTGGATTCAGCACCACAGACACCACAAAAAAAATACAGCAACTTGTGAAACAGTTGATTGTTGCCTTATGCAACTGCCTTTAAATAACAGTTTCATAATAAAAACTGAAGTCACCTGTTCAGTCATCCGTGCAGCAGAGGCTCTGTGGGTTGGATTCTATATAATATAAACTTAACATGCATGAATTCCCATTTCAGGTAAAGTCAGAAGAGCTGCTGCTGCCCTGTGGTGTGAGGACAAGAACAAATATTTGCATTTCCAATCTCTAGCTGCAGATAATCTCATTTCTAAATCATTGCATTAACTGTCTCATGACAGACGAATGACACCCCGGCTGTTCTCTTTTTCTCCACAGAGAAAAATCACAACTACATTTAAACCATGCACAAACATAAGCAGCTCGCACGCCTTCAATTTCCCTAATAGTTTTGGCATTTGTTGTGAGGGTAAAATATCTCCTGCCCTCTCTCTGGCCTCAGCTTTGATGGGAATGGATATATTGCTGGGTGTCATTATACCCCTGCGCAGTGAGGTAATGGGACAAGAGAGATGAACAGAGGTGGCGTCTGCTTGCCTCACAGATAATGGTCTCAGAGTTTATCATGCCTTTCGATGTCTGAGAAGAGGGAAAATTAGGAGTGCAAACACATATTATACTTAAATTAGATCAGCGCCTCTCTCGTCACCACTTCTAAGCCATGTCTGCCTGGAGGGCGAATGAGATTTACCTTAATTCCGAAAGCACACAAAAGCCATTTTGTTCTTCTTCTATTGTAACAACACCGTCAACAGGTTTGTGTGGGCAAGTGATTACAGGGAAGCTTTTTTGGATAAAGTGGCTGTCATGTTGCTCCCCGCAGAACACTAAGCATTACAACCGCCATCCCACAATCCGGAAAAAAACAAGGTGTTTGTGTTATTGTAAGTCGTCAGAGGAGCACAATTAAATCTACCTTGGCGGCGGCGGCCGAGTCTTTCATGCCTTAGAGTATCCTTTGGATCTTTGCCTCTTGATTTCTGACATTAAAACTGTCCCCTTGCCATTTGTTACGCATATATTAGCCTTTACGTGATTGATTGAATTAATTAATTTTTTTTGCAGTTTTTTTTTTATCTGCTCAAAAAGGTGAAAAAAAAAAGTGCCTGTAGGTTGGGGCTGAATAGGAATTACCCGGCGGAGCATAGCTAATTACCAAGCATTAGCATATGCAAATGAGTGCTGTTATCTTGTGTACAAAATGTTGCTTTTGGTAAACACTGGCTAATCACTTTAACGAGTTTAGCTGTTTAAATGCTGGTAATTGCATATTGTTTAAACAGATGGGCTTGATTCACTGTGACTCGCGGTAGGGGCAGGGATGTAAGATACTCCCCCTCCGTGTCCACTTCACTTTCACCTTGGCTGCTGCAGCTCCTTTGATGGAAAGACTGAAAAGGGAATAAAAGATGTGCTCTGCCTTTAGTATTAGATATTGGTTAGATTACTTTTATGTTACTGCAGCACCTCACAGTGATTTATACTGTAGACCTTATGAAAGCTTTGTGTCACAACTCTGTGAGAATAATAATAATCAAATAAAAAAAATACAGGAATCAGCAGGGTGAACGTGGTGACACTGGATTCCACATGTGAGATGTTCTCCGACAGATCTGAATTCAAAAGGGGCAGCAGGGACGGCTGCTATTCATTTGGGAGTGAGACCTGCATGGCTTTGCAGCCCCCCACCCCCCTCACACTGAGCTAAAGAGATCTGAATCGCACCCAGCTCCACTACAAGGGAAAGTTGAGGAAGGCTCGGCTTTATGGAAATATCCTCTGACACAGTGTGAGAGCGACAGTCAGGCGAGAGCCAATTGCGATCATCTTGATTCCAGCAGAAACAGAAGCACCGAGTTCTTTACTATTCAACTCCGGCACATGAAGGAACTTTTTTTTAAACTTGGGAACAAAAAGGACAAAAAAGCTGATTGTCTCCACGCTGTGTCTCACTGCGCCCACGCTAATACCTTCTCATTTTAGAAAACTGTTTTAAAACAAAAACAATCTCAGTTCTGGGTGTTTTAGATCCAAAATAATCTCTGTACATTGAATTCACAATATTATCACAGAAAACATCCTCACATCTGCAGAGCTGTACCCAGAGAATGTTATAAAATGTATACTGTATATACACATAAGTGTATATAAAGTGTATAAGCTTTAACTATCTCACTCTATACGTAAGCAACGATTGACGCACAAAAATAAAAAGCAGATCTCATCTCCAATGAATGACAAGAAACGAAGCTGCATGACTTAATGACCACAGGTCATCACTTCAAGAGACAGACGTAGGGAAAGTATGAATTCCACGTCTGAAAGGAGCTTTAGAAAGTGTTGACGGACAGAGACACAAGCCGGCGCGGTCTGACAGAGGTGCTGCAGAACTGTGAAGATGTTAAGAATGTGGTTCGTCCTCAAACATGCTTTGTAATTTCAGAGAAACAGCTCACAAAGGAAGCAGTCAAAGTTTATCAGAGGAGGATTTTGTGGAGAAGGGGGGGCGGGAGGGGGCCTGTGGGAGAAGAGTCTCTGTCCTCCGAGGTTAGAGCTCTGTGAATGACAGTGGACAGAGAGACAGCCGGGGGCAAACTTTCCAGACACACAAACACACACACACCTGCAGACACACACACACAAACACTATCTTTTTTGTACCATGTCCACAGGGTGATTTGGAGATGCACCTTCTCTCTGTGTTGTCCGCGTGCTCACACAGTCACACACACACACACCAACACACACTTTGTCTTTCAGGCAGGAAACTCAAAGACAGAAAGGTAGTCAGACAGAGAGAGAATAAATGCTCCTATGTCTCTCTGAGTCACCCTGCGGACCTCTTACAGAAAAGATACAATCATTTCATCATGTCGCAGTGAACACCCACCTTATCTCTTGCTGTAGGGAGCAGGGTGTGAGTCAAACCCACCGCAAAAAAAAAGAAGAAGAAGAAAAAAAAGACCATTTTGCTCTCTAAAGACACTCATTTGATGATACAGAAAATCTATCGCAATAATTTAGCTCTCCGTAGGGGTTGGGATTTAACCATAATTGTGAACAAGTGGCTCATACATTTTAGCTGGAGTGGAGAGTAATTAGCATCTGCACGTTTCATTTTGGTTCCGGTAGAAAAACAAAGCATGGCTGGTTTTTTAGTGCACAACGCAGCCTGTGCTTCAATTTGTCAAGACTGAGCACTGCCAGCTTCCTTGTAGTTTTCTGTTTTAAGGGACAAAGAGAACACAATGGTTTAACCAGGCACTGACTGACGCATATGGGTGTAATTTTATTTAATTGTGAAGCTCTATAGGAACAGAAAGACTGAATTGTGCTGATTGTTTCTTGGTTTTTCTTTTCTTTTTTTTGTATAAAAAGTACATGAAGCACATGACGCAAGTGATTGTCAAACCAGGACACAATAACATTGCTGCTCATGAGTTGACCACAAGGTTTTAACTCCATTGCTCTGAGTGTCAGAAACCTAGATCCTTAAATATCTGTGTTAACTCTAGGGGCCGTGGCTGAAGAGGTAGAGTGGGTCATCCACTAATCAGAGGGTCGGTGGTTTGATCCCTGGCTCCTCCAGCACATGTGTTGAAATGACCTTGGGCAAGATATTAAACCCAAATTGTGCCTGGTGGCTGTTTCATCAGAGTGTGTGTGTGTGTGTATGTATGGGTGAATTGTGAAGCACTCTGAGTGGTCTCTAAGGGAGCCGAAACAATCAGGCAATTATTTGTCAATTTGAAAATCACCAAGTACCTTGAAAAATTAATATTATTTATCAAGCAAAACAGCTACATATTGTTTAATTCCAGCTTCTTGAATGTGAGGATTTGCTGCTTCTCTTTGTCACATGAAAGGCAAAATGTTCAGTTCAGTTCAGTTTTATTATTACGTCCTGAAGTATACTGATTTGCAGCATATATGTTTATATGTGAATCAATATAGAAAAGGGGACAGCATTGTTGGCTGTTTAGAATCAGTAAAGCAGAGTTTGGGCCACTTTTTTTGCTGTTACTGGGAAGGGAACAGTAACAAAACAAGAGAAGCAAGAGGAAATGACAGCAATCAGCCTGTATGGGTCGGACTCGAACCTGTGCCACCTCAGAAAGGATTGAGCTTAAGTGGTATGGGCTCTACCAGGTGAGCTGTCAGGGTGCTCCAGGCCACTTCAGTAACAATACAAGCTGCACATGCCCCAAAATAGAAACCTGCCACCAGAGCAAAGTGATAATGGTTGTGCACCAGTGTGTTTTGATGAGCTGTAAAAGTCGACAGATTAATGGCACATAGACCCTTTAGATTCTGAAACTGGTGTACGTTTTTACTTCCACATGTCAGCGTATGATCCAGGTGATTCTTCTGATGAGCAGGAATGATTAAAGTCTCCTCCTCACTCCTCTCATTGCCATGTAAGGGTATCAGCTAGGATAATTCATTAAAGTCCATGTGCCTGAAGGTGCACACGTCCCTATGCTCTCATGCTCTTTTGTTTGGCATATGAAGATGAAAGACTGGATAATTGATATGAGCAGTGTTCACCAGCCCTGGCTAGAAAACTGAGGCACAGAACTGGACACAATTTCTAATTAATATCCAGCAGGTGCAGAATAAATACAATCTCACAGGTAGGCGGACAAACACACAAGAAGCTTTCTCTTAATAATCCTCTGTCCATGCAGTATGTCTAATGCTGTGGTCACGGTACGGACTGTTAAAGTGAACCACGACATTAGTGGGGTTTCCATCCACCTATTCTTATTTGCATTTTCAAAATTTGTGAAAAAAACTTGGATGGAAACGCCAGAAATTTGAAAAAAGGCAGAAAATTAGCAAAAAAGGTTTTTACGCTTCGAGGGGGTGGATTTGTCAGCGTATCGATAAAAGAAAAATGCAACTTTTTGCTATGGAAACAGGTTTTGCGAATAAACGATGACCGACGCCGTTCACACCGCAGTATAAAGTCTACAAGTTTCCCAGAATGCAAAAGGGACATACAGCTGTAAAACAGGCGAAAAGCTGTTTTATTTCCCGCTGTAGCGCTGTTGTTATTACGTCACTTTGTTTTAATATTTTTTCATGCAAGAAAGTAACTGTTTAGATCCCTAATGTGTGGTTAGTTTATCCAAATGACGGCTGTTTAGAAGTTTGCTACGATGTTTTTCAGAGAAGTGAAGCTCCACCTTTGTGAGCAGCGACTGGTCATCACAGAGGCAGCAGCCCCGTCTCCTGAGGTGCGCGGCCGGTGAACCTGCGTCGTCATCCCAGGGGAGAAAACAATCGCTAATGAACTTACTTGCAGGTCTTCTCCAAATAATTGCAAAACACGAATGGAAACGGGCATACATTTTCTTTTTGCACATTTTCACAAGATTTGCTCAAAAATGTCAATACATGTGGATGGAAACCTGACTATTGTGTGCCTGCATGGCTGGTGTTTAGGTCTTTCAGAGAGTAAAGCGTCACACAATCATTATTTTGAAAAGAGACTGCAGTGATCCACTGAGAGTGAATTAAAGGCTCTAAGTCTAGCTGAAGCAAAAAAGCAACTACAGACGAATGGATTTTCTCCATATTGCTGCAGTCTGATGTCAGTAAATTGGGGAAATCTGTTGGTAAATTCAGTGCATGTTTTGTCTAATGTTCTCCAGGTTGAAACATTAAGTGAAGCACCTGTGTTCCCCACTCAAGGTGAAGGTCGGCCGAGGTGTGTGGGCAGTTGAGCTCTCAGTGCCAGGCTCCCTGGACCGTCGTCAGCCACCAGCAGACGTGGACTAACCAGCCGTATCAGATATTACCATGTCTCCAATGTTCAGCGTTCCAGTCTGCAAATCACCTGCTCCTGGGAAACATCCATCTTCCGTGATGACGGGCCTCCCCTTCTTCTATCTATACTTCTTTTTTACCTCTAAAACCTCCCCTCTCTTCAATTTCCCTCACTTTTCTCTCTCCGTGTGGTCCCTAAGGGGTGGAGAGTCATTAGCAGGTAATGAAAGCAGGGGGTGTGTGATTCCGGCAAGTGTCTGTGGGGCAAACCGGATGGGGAACTCGTGAGTGGACATTTTCCTCGCTGCTTCTTGTCTGTGCTCAGGGGAAGCTGGGGGAATTTGGGTTATTTTGGCCCTGGCTCTGAAGGAGAGACGTAGTAATTGGCTCCCCTCGGAGACTGGCTAGCATCGGAGCGAAATGTGCCCAATTTGCTGTGGCCGGTTCATTCCACATAGCCACATATACCATGTATAATAGATGTGCATCTCTCTCTCTGTCTGTCTTCGGGGTGGAAGGAAACAGCTCGCCCTGTAGCGTGGGAGCGGGAGGGGAGAGAAAATCCGGCGTCGTGATTGGACGACACGCTGAGTGATACATTGTTGAACTGCTTTGACCGCTGTGCTACGAAAGTTACCATCAAGAACCTGTCACTCCTGAAATATACATCAGGATCTCAGCCTCTTAAATATAGATGCAGTGTGCTGTACGTATGCCGTGTTGAGGACAGTATGGCTCAGTTTGCATGTGTGTGTATATGTTGGTGCATGACACACACTATGCTGTTTTGCGTATCCCCTAAGTCTCACTGTGCCCTGCTGGGAAATGTCTGACATGTACTCTGCTTTGTTTACCAGGCTTGAAATGAAGCTGTCTCATCTTTTATACTTTTCAAGTATCTGTCACCTTCAAGATGCGAGAGTGGGCCTGCACTCCGCAATCTATCTTTTATCTGCTTTCCATCTAAACTAGGACTTCTTCACACACACACAAGTCTTTTTCTGCGACTTATGAGCAGCGGCAATTCAAGGGAGCTGATATGAACAAAGATTTTTATTTAGATTTTGTTGAGAAACAAAGCAATTTTCACAGGATCGTAGTGGGGTCCAGCCTTTGAAAGCACAGTCTCTTCACTGAGGAAATGCAATGATGGGACTTATCCCAGGCTGTTGTAGAGAGGACCGGGGAAGATGAATAGGATTTTGGGCATATCATATTATTTCTATGGAGGATAGGACATCAAACTTATTTTTAACAGTAGAACCCCTAATAACCTGGTGAATCATAGGTTCTACCAGCGCTCCATCATCCATTATCTTCAAAATGGATAGGAAATGGCCAGATTAGTGTTTCAGATTACACTGTGAGCTCCAAGCCTAAAAATAGGCTAAAACCCAGAGATGCCAGTTCAATGTCCAGGTGAGTTGCACGGTAAAAAAAGAAAAAAAGAAAAATGTCGTGATGAGCTGTGTTCATATCTGCAAGGGGATAAAAAATGGTGTTGCTAACGCTGCAGGGCTGACTGTGACTTGTGCATGCAGCAAGATAGCATGCCAGGAGGCCAAGGAAATCTCATTCCCCTATATTTTCTGGCTGGCTTGGGCCAACCTCGGATGAATGATAAATGAGCTGTGTAAGTCGAGGTCTTGTGTGTGCAATCCTCAGCCATACCATAACTGTCAGTGTCACAGGATTGCTGTGATTCAAAAGAGAGAAGGACAAAAAAACTAGATTTTCACCATGTGCAAAGGGCTGCTGTGTATGTGAATCATATTAAAGAACTCCTCTTTTACAAAAGACCTTCAGAGCCTCAACTGTCACAATTATTGTAATTGCATCATTCAGCAGTCTTATTACCAAGAGACAGTGACTTATGTTTGCAGGAACTGGAGGCTACAATCTGCCCCGGCTCACAGAAACACGACAATAGAGGACTGGAAAAATGATGCCTGGTCTGATGAGTGCCCATTTCTCAATGGTGGGGTCAGGCTTTGGTATAAAAACATGAAAGCATGGACCTATCCTGCTCTGTATCAGTGGTTCAGACCGGTAATGTAATGGTTTGGGGGATAATTCTGACCTGAGTGTTTTTGCTGACCGTGTCCATCCGTTTATGGGATGACCAGGGATTAGATAAACACACCACGTCACAGTTCAAATCGTTTCAAACTGGTTTCTTGAGCATGACAATGAGTTCACTGCAGCTGTGTGATGCTGTCATGTCAATATGGACTAAAGCCTGTGAGGAATGTGTCCAGTAGAGCTCCAACTAGCACTACTAGCAAATTGTGCCTAATAAAATGACCTGTGAGTGTCGAAGCTGCCAGCCACCACATGCTTAGCACTTAGCATTTAGCTGTTTTCAATTAAACTGGGCCTTGTAAACTAAAGCAACCAAGGCTATCAGGCTAACCAGCTAGCAAAACTGTGAGCTGCTAACTTTTATTTCACCAGCTCAGTGTAAAAGAAATACAGAAACGATTGATTTGGGAATCAACTTGGTGATTAACAACAGCTGAAGGGAAAAAAATCAGAAAGATTTTTTTTCACCTCTCTATTCTGCAGCTGGTGCTGGTCTGTACAAACTGTTCAGTCTTTCAGAGAAACAGCAGTCATTGCCATGGTTACGCAAGCAATCTGAGATATATTCCATAGTCTCATTTAAAATACTGTGTTTCCCCGAGCAGTAATTTGGAGAATGGGAGTTACAGCTAAGTGAAATCCAGTCGTTCAGTGCAGAGACATGAATCTGGAAGATTTTTTTATTTAACATTTTTTATACACTAGTTATTTCCTTCATTGTGTTAAGTGCAACTCATTGGTCAATGGCATAAGCCAATGTAAAACTGTAAGAATTTTTCTACCCGGGAGCTACAAGGTCTTGTTTATTTCAAATGTGAAAGGTGTACATCATGGACATGTGCTTTCATAGAGATTCAGCTTTTGTGCTGCTAGAGCCGCTCCTATTGGACCGAAAGCTCAGCTCCGTCTCAAGGACGAGCCCTGCGCACATTCCAATTGTTCATCTGCAACGGCATAGAGGGAAACGTGAACGTTAAATGATCCTGATCTTGATGGATTCTGTTTTTGCGCGATTCCCTCAGGGCTAAGTGGCCATTTGACACATGCCATTTCCATGGTAAATGGAAGCTTCGCTGAAGAGGCGGCAGAGTCCGTTAAAGGTTAAGGTGTCAGCGATTGGCTGAATGGACACTAAACAAGGAAGAGAGACATCAGCTTAGGGCCTCTCATTGGACAGAAGGGAAACAGTGCCTTCCTGGTTGGTTGAGCAAGTGTGTCTTTGGATCCTGGACACACACTCGCTATGTTCTCATCTGCTCTTGCTAATTAGCTGTTCGCCTGAGAGAGCACTGTGCTGCCCGCCAACCCCATTAGCCAACCGAACTATCCCCATGAATCCCAGTTTTGCAAACAAACAGCCACACATGCAGAGTCCTACCCATCTCTCCACCGCGGCTCCCGCCGAGCTCGTAGCCATGGGAATGACAGATTTTATTTATCTAATACCCCAGATCCTTTGAATGATGTGTTGATGCTGAAATTACAGGATGTGCTCGGTTTAAGGATGGCCAGAACGGAATGTGTGAGGAGGCGCGCTCATCTCTCATCCTCCTCCTCCTCCTCCTATTCTGCTCCAGCAGCATAATGAGCCATCAGCTACTGCTGACAACCTAACATCAGCTGGCCAATTAATGCCCATGCTTCTTTTTTAATCAGGCGCCTGTGCAGACGCCTCAGTCCAACAATGTCTGGGCCCTGGCTATTTGGAGGCTGCTTTTTTGTGAGGCTCTATAATGATTTCCTGCAGAAAAGCAGAATCCACATTCTGCCAGATGATTAGTACTCAATGGAACCATCTTGGACAGAAGCCTGGAGGTAGTGTTACATCCAGTGGAGAGCCACAAAGCGTGCATACTATACACCACAATAACTACAATTAGGGACCGTTTGCAAGAAGGACTGCTCAAAGAGGGCCTCAAGAGGTTAGCAGCTTGGATGATTCAACAGAAACACAATGTATGCATGTTTCAAAGATAGTCCTGTGCAGTTTTCTTAAAAGGCATTGCAGGGATAAAACCCGCTTGGCTAAGATAGCTATTGCTGGTAAAGAGGTGACATGAGAGATAAACAGGCCTTTGAGAAGGAGAAAAAGATGGAAACAGATGTTCAAATAGGCAACAAAGGGGAGCTGCTTAAAACGAAGTGGAAGCTGAAGCAGTGTGACAAAGAGAGCCATCTTCTCATTACCGAGTCAACAGAAGTGGCCCGTTTGCACTGCCAAAAGAAAGGGGAGGGGCGACGGCAATGAAAGAGCGAGAAAGAGAGAGAGACAGATAGAAGAGCGTGAGCTCTCCAAATGGTACTGTCAGAAGATAAGGAGAGCTATTTGGTTGGGGCTGATGCTCCAGAGGCGGGTCATGCATCGCTACTTTTGACAACCACTCAGTCTGCTGTCACTCAGTGGACTCCCTTATCAGGGCTGTGCCTGGCAGTGGAAACCCACCACATTTCCCAGAGATGTTCTTGTGAAACGTGCATGATTTCTGATCACATTTTCCATGTCCAACAGTGCATTATTAGAGTGGCGATAGAAGCTAGAGCTGCAGCTGTACACCCTCTTCTCCATCCACCCAGTGGTATAAACCTGCTCTACACCGTGCCATGCCTGGTTTATGAACCAGCATCGATTTATATGTTAATTACAGCCTGGGACAGATCTAACAAGCGCTAATGTAAGTATGAGTACTCCTAAGCTTGCTGTATCTCCTTCATCTCTATTCTCTTCCCTCCGTCCCCTCACAATCTGTGGCCCGGCATCAGCAGTCTTGTCACGGAGATGACACAGGTTATCCTGATGATAGCAGATGTCATTTAATGTGATCTCCAGGGGGGAGAGTGAAGGGGCTAAGGCTAATGGAGAGTGGAGCAAATCAGATTTCTGTTTGACAACATTGTGCTTTTTTCTAACTCCACCTGCCAGATTGCTTTGAACTGGGCACGTAGAGCCAGATACAGCTATGGAGGCTGGGGTGGAAAAACAAGGAGAGGTTATTTGTTCTGTAGCTACAATCTAATGTTTTTTTTTTTTCTCCCCTGCAAAATCTGTTTCCGCCTAAGACTACACACAGGAAAGTTGTTCAGTATAACACTCCCAGCAGTCATGTTTCCACTTTTTCTCCAGAACTGACAGCACTGAGGAGTTAGCTCTGGCTATGTGAGACTATGTTTGCACTACAACACACTGAAGTGTTTCAATTCTCATTTGCCTCTGATTTTAAAGGAGCAAACTCACTGAATATGGGTTGAGCACCTGAAACTATCATAATAATGTATGTAAGTGGGTCAGTGATTACAGCAACCACACAGGCCATACCCAGCAGCAGTCAGTAGAGGAGATGATTGCATAATCCTGAGAGCATCAACTAATTGCCATTTGTCACTTGCTATTGTATTTTACCATGCATACCACTATCGCTAGCAGCCACATAAATGGTGCTATTCCCTCGTTTTAAAATCCTATGGGGAGTAAAAAAAAAAAAAAGTCCTGCAGTGCCCATGCAAGATTTTATCAATACACCTTAGGGTCGTATGAAAAAAAGATGGACATTAACGGTAAACAAATAAATCATTCAAAATGTTACCATGCTGTCATGAGAAATGTTAGCATCACGGGCGCCCTATAAAGGTCAGTGGTAACATATGCACTGAGATGAAGAGAGATGGCACATGAGTCAAGTCTTGGAGTTGAAGTCGTGGTGACAGGTGGGGCAGGCCAAGGCTTACAGGGAAGGCATCTCAAATCTCACATTTAAATCTACAGCTGCGGAGACATACGGTACCAAGGCTGTACAACAGATCAGTCTCTGTCACTGGCGGTAAAGCACGCTGTCAGCTCTGGAGGCTGGACCTTGATTAGCAACTTCTTCCTCTGCCCAACTGCCAGAACCAATTGAGATCTCACGTTGCACTATTTTCTCCACGGATGTGATATGAATAGGAGTTACACAATAGAACAGAGGACGTGCGCCACTCGTCTAACTCATATGGTATGTGGTTTAAAGAATGCACACCAAGTGTTTAATAGCTAATCACAGGCACGTAGCCGCTTCCTCTGGCGGAACAGTTAATGTTAATCACACAGGGCTGAACACAATGTGAGGATTACCACGTGACTGAGCGCCCTGCTGTTTTGCGCGGGGTGGCTGCACAGCTTCGGGGGCTTGGGAAACCGCTCTGCGATCAGAAATGCGCCACACATAGCGAAGCAGGTGTGCGAACAGATAATGTAAACATACACATGATGGTATATAATGCATGGATGCACAGACACATATGCACAAACATAGCTGCAGAGAGTGTGAGGAAGGAACGGATGCAGTCACTGTGCTTTACTTGATGGTCAGAGATCCTTTTTTTTTTTTTTTTTGCTTTGCCATATGGAGGAGAATCAACTCAGTTCGTTCTGTATGCATCAAGCATTCACAACATATCCCTCTTATCTCTACAGTTGACACAAGAAGCCTGTAATTAAATGTGACTTCTGTCATCTTTTCCCGCTCAAACAAATGAAATACCGACACCTACTCCCAGAGGCCTTTAAGAAGTCTAACCTCCCTGTCAGCTGACTTTAGGGTGGGCCAAAGAAGGGGAGTGGGAAATAAAAAAACACATCAGACAGGCCGCTTTTTAGATCAAAGTTGTCCAGACTCAGAACAAGCACAGCCATGTGAAATAATTCGCAAGAAATCTAATGGCCATCAAAGGGCGCTTTTCCCCCTAAAGAGATGTGCTGTGGGATATGTCCAGTGTAGCCTGTGTTCTTACCATCAAAGTAAACGACTCCCTCACTATGGGTCATTACTGCAAGCGGCTCCTGTCAATAATGAGTAAGCAGCCCTTAATCTAATTTGACAGAGGGGCCACAGCTCTGGTGAAAAGCCATCCTCTCCATAAAGAGCAATGTGCTGCATGCTGTGCACATACTCGGAGGAGAAAGCAGAGTCACACTGCGTTTTCTTGTTGCTTTTTTGCACACACACACACAAACACACACGCAAGCAGGTGCACAGACCACTGCATCTATGTAGCACCTAGTTTGGTTGCTGTCAAACAAGCAGCTTAATCTCTCTCTCCTTAATGCCACTTGTGAGCGTCTTCTGTTGTGATCAAAGTGCCTGGGCGCTCATGCCAAAATATATTGTCTGTGACTGATTTAATTATTGATGGGTGGCTGCTTGGTTTTGCTGACTGACCCCGTCCGACTGTCCCGCGTAATGCCCCCGAGGATGGTAGACCGACCCCCTCTGCCCCTCACCTCCTCCTCTCTGCCTTTACCACCACTGGGCTCCAGTCAGACTACCCTGTCAGCCAGTCAAGCCTGCTCGACGCTAATACATTGTGACCACTTTCAGCCCTCCACCTCTCTTTGTCATGTCAAGGGCATATATATTCAGCACTATCAGTGTGGAACGGCTGTACTCACTCCAGTGCTCAGTGCCCATCACCCTGGGTCTCCAGCCGTGGTTAGGAGCCCTCCTAGGCACTAAAGGTCATTAACGATTTATTTCAGAGGAGGCTTTGCTGGTTGCAAACACCAGAAATCATCCAGAAAAAAAAAGTGGCAAAAAATAAAGTTGTCCAGATTGATTTTTGTAACTCTTATGGGGGGGGTTAGATGAGTGAAAAATGCCAAATGATAAATTTAAGAACCATAGCTACTTCAAAAGCATATCTTTTTTTCAGACTAAAGATTTTTTTCTCTCTGTAAAAAACTTTCACACTTAGACAATTTTCTTTTTAAACTGCATGAAAGGTATAATTTCACTCTGGAAGGCCATATCTTTTCACAGTGTGTACCAGAAAGATTTTCTTTTTGTGCAAGCTTAGCATTCTCCCGACCACAGCGCTAGCAGGCATGCAGATTTAACAAGACAAAATGATGGTCTGGCAGGGTGGTGATGGCTGTAGGTTTCCCAGAGTAATCAGAAGTTTATTTAGCGTCTGTTACACAATTTGGTGTCTTTTCTTCCTCTTTGTTATTTACTAACAAATCTCCTCAAGAGGTGGCTCTACTTCCAAGAAGAAAACCCTTCATGATGCAACCACGGCCCACTACTCATCCTGCCAGATTTCACTTTTTGCTAATGTATGAAGCGACCTTATAGGGGTCATCGCTGGCAGACCATTTGTCTTTCACACCTGCCTGTGATCACATATGCAAATCTGATTAAATATTGAATAATCACTCTAAATCCATACCAATCACCGCTGTGACACTCAAGTGAATTGACAAGTGGGTCACAACATCTGCCGTGCAGCTGCTGTTACGTAACAGTGGATTACATTCTGGGTTTGACTCAGATTCTAATACGCAAGGAGAGACGGTTAAAGGACGACCTGGTATTTAGGGAAATGTGATCATTTGCTTTTTTTGACAGATGTTGTATGGGAGGATATGGATTTCAGCACAGATTAGTTACCAAGATACAGTATGTGTACTGTATGTGGCTTCCATCCACCCCAATCCCAATGCTCTACACTGTGTCTCTATATTTAACAGATGCAGGAATGTTAGAAAATACAATATTTTGCTTGTTAAACTCTGAACAAAACCACGCTGACTCTCAGATGACTCAGTGAGTCAGAAAATCCTGGTATTTATAGACGCACATTCCCTCACTTAAAGGAGGCAAACCTCTGTTTATAGTCTTTGTTCAATACTCGGCTAAATATGTGAAGCCCCGTCTCTCTGTACTGAGGACACAGAGATTAAACGATATCAGTCTCTTCGTCTAACTCCCAGTCACAGTGGCAGAGTTTGGCCCGGTGCCAGCCCAGACTCCCCAGTTACAACTGCTACCTGTGAATCTGACGGCCCATTAATGGGCCAGATCTTAATCATTATAGGACTGACAATGATGATGGAAAGGTGCAATACCACTGAGAGCTCGACACAGTGCTGCAATGCACTGCAAATTCAGGAAACAACTTCATCATTGGGCAACGCACGTGCTGCAAAAACTGGACACAAAAAGTGATGAACCTGATTGGGCCGTGCTGAGATAACATTAGATTACACTACAGTACTCAACAATATCTGTATCATGTTGTAATAAATCAAACAAACAGCTGCATCAGTCACTTTTTTGTGTGTGTTTGTGTTCAGTATATGCAGGTGTTGTGGGTTTTTGCAGCATGTGCGTTGTTTTCTGAATTTATAGCACATTTATGTCTTTGCATGTATTTTCTTACACTGCAGTGCACTGAGCTCTCAGGGCCACCGCAGTATGAGGCCTGTGAAATTAAACTGATGTTTATAGGATGTATCCACCTTGAGAGCATCACTCAGCCTGACAGAAACATGCAATCTTAACTCTGTCACTGAAAGCTACAATAAAGACACCCTTCTCTTAGAAACTGACCTAATATCAGTCATGGCGATCATACAGATCTGATCAATAAAGCCGTGAAGAGGACATTTCTTTGTCACGTATGGAGCATCCTGTGATTTGTGGGTGTGTAAGACCGACAACGCCCTCTCTCCATTTGATCAAAAATGAGAGCAGGGTCGAGGGAGAGAGACGGGAATGAGACAAACATGTTATTCTTTGCTACACTGCTGGCACAGCAGGTCTCACAGCGTCATCATCAGTCTGAGTCATCTCATTTTAATATGCTACTTTGATGAGCTGATGGTAGGGAGGAAGTCCCCCGAGAACACACACACACAGTCAGCCACACACACACACACACACACACACACTGAAACCATCTCCACCCAGCTTGCTTATATACTAAGACATGTGGTTAGCAGCCATACTGCAGATCTGCACATAACTCAATCATGCATGCCTCATTTTGGTGCACTGAGATCCTCCTCCTGTACACACCTTCTTGTTTCCCACCATCATCACATACACACTTTAAGATTGCATTTGCATGAATTAAGAAATCACACTGACATGTGCACGTGTACTTTCACACATCTTTGACCCACAAATCCGTCCGTGCGCCACCAGCTACAGTAGCATACGAGTTTGGCCTGCAGCCTTCGTATGTGTGTCCATGCGTATACGACCATGTGTGTGAGCGTGCGCGTCGTGTATTCGCACGTGTACATGCAAGAGTGCGTGTTACAGTCTTACACTGTAGGTGGGATAGTTGCATGTGCCAGTTATGCACTTGTGTCCTGCAGGGCAAGATGTACTGAGAAAGCAAAAGTGTTAGGGGGATGGGAAGTCACGCAAGCATTTTCTCAATAGCCAAGACCCTCCTGAGTATTCTCCCCCCCATCTGTTCATCCATACAAACAGATGTCTGGACTGGAACTGAAGGAAAGAAGCATCGCACCATCATATATTGAGAATACAATATTCGCTGGAAATCAAATGAGTTGTTGCCTGAGGGCTGTTGGGGATACGCAGGCAGTTTGAGGCATATGAAAGAAAAATACTGTGTGTATACGCTATATAATTGTGTTTATTTCTTCCATTTTCAAGATGCCTGCTCTGGTTAAGCAGCTCCACGCTAGCCTAGCTGATGGAATCAAGATATGCATTAAGGGTGATTTTCCATTTACTTTTTCATCTTCCGTCAGCGAACTCCTCCTCTTTCCAAGAATGGAACATTAACTGGGCCTGACTTCATTTGTCAGAGCTTCTTTACGTCTCATGCTAATGACCTTTCTGTTTAAATAAGTAAACATCTCGCTCCCAACTCTGCGTCTCATTGTAAAAATGACCTTGTCTGATATGTGCGCGGCCCCTGTTTCTCGACACATTTAGGTGCGGAGCCTCAGCCGGCGAGAGCTAGGTAGGTAGGGGTGGCAGCTCGGTCGACGCCGCACCTTGCTTAGCGTAATCCAACGGGAGCTGTGGTTTGATTCTTTTAACGCAAACATTCTGTGGAGCCGCTCCAAGCGTGAACTGGCAGAGCGGGAGGCAATTACCGCCACTCAGCCAGCCATTTACCAGAGGAACTGAGGCTACAGAACAGGCCAGCACTGTTCACTTTGGATTGAAGTCATATGGGGTCTAAGTAGGAGCGACATCCTGTTGAGGGGACAAGGAGTCCTCATTTCAACACACACATATCAACACTCTGTGCATGTATGCGACTGTGAACACAGCCTGAGTCTACCACACAAACAAGCCTGACAGAGAATATAAGTTTGTTAACACTGAGTTACAGACTGATGTGTAGACTGGAGGGGGAAAAAAACTATTCACAACTGTGAAAACATAAAAGTCAGGGACACACACACACACTCACTGCATCCAGGCACATAACACTAGAGACCAAACACACAAAGAAAAAGGCTTAAAGATAAATACTGTTTGTAAGAAAGATGCAATTATACTTTAGTCCGTGTCTTCAGAAAACATAATTATTCTTCCTTTCTCTTTGAAATACAGTCACGACTGCCATCTCCTCTACTTTTAGGTGTCATTGAGAATAATTTGAGCTGCTCCGGATAATAAAAGCCTTCCGCCAGGCAAAAATCAAAAAGGTAGCCTCAAAAAAAAAAATTTGAACAAGGACACTTAAGCCGCCTAATGTGCTGCCATAACCACTATTAACCATAACCAATTATGCTAATGAGGTCAATTAAGATAATCAAGGTGGTCCACGCATTCATTAGGACATTTCTATATCAACATACATACTCACAAATGGTATTAACATGAACTGTAATTCAAGGTATGAAGGACTACAAATGAAGTTTTATTACAGATTTTACAGTTCAAGCTCATGCCAAGGAATTCCTAATCTAAAATAAAATTTAAACTGCTCCATGAGTTTGTCACACTGTTGATAAGTTGGAAAAATAACAACAAGTCCCCAACAAACCAAACTAGGAATCTACTCTAAGTCCTGCATTTCCTTGTGGGGTCAGGAAATCATTTCTCCACAGCTCTCAAACGGCTGGAGCTGGCCCAACATCAAAAAACCGTTGCCAAGGCTGTTGTTTTTTTTATTTCACCATTAGAAGACTGTTTCCATCCCCAAGTAGCGATCTGTTTTAACAGACGTGCCCTGTAACTCTCCACTCTACAATTACACAGAGGGAGTGAAAGGAACAACCTGACACGGGGCAAAATTTAATACAGACTCTTTTACACAAGGTCAAGCAGCAGCGTGGCGCTTTCGGCCACTTTCCCACAATTGTCAGAGAGTTTCCAGTGAAAATTAAGAAGGATTCGCCAGCGTTTCGAGGAAAATCTGCGCTTGAGAGTGTTTTTCAGGGTATGAAGGTAATTTCTTCTCTCATACTATAACAAGCATTTTTTCAGTTGCTAAGATGTATGTGTAAAAATCACAAATCACCATTTTGTTGCCTGCAACGCAACATTGTTTTGAAACATGTGACAAGCCTCACAGCGAGTGCAAACTGAAATTGAAGTGTAGCTGTCAAACTACAGGGTTACTTAGATGTTTTAACCACCTCATTTAAACAGTAAAAAGACGTAGTTACTGTCTCATAAAATGAAAAACATTCAGGCTGAAATACTGTATCAAACACAGAAAACAGATCCGGAACAGATGTTTGACCTGGCTGCTGAGGATTTGGACACAGCAGGTCAGTCAGAGGTGTTGCAGTTATACAGTATCTGCCATGTGACCCAACACCGATATATAACTAAGAAAAAGAAAGAACAGGTTACCTGAGAGCACCAGGATTGTGGAGGCTTGATTGTCGTTCTGGCCTTGAACGGTCAACTTCACCTGTGAAAAGATAGAAAAGTGAGAATGAGTTGACAGACCAATCAAATGCACTTTCCTTGCAAACAATGTAATGATGTCTTTTGGTGACGCACAGCAATCAAATGTATTACAGCTTCAGCTCCTCTCTTTAAATCTGCAGCATTGTGTTCAAATGCAAGACACAAGAAATGGAAGGACAGAAAAAAAAAAAGGAAAGGCGGACAGGAGCGGAAGGTGGAGGGGGTTAAAATGAAGAGCCCTATAATCATGGATGTAGCTGCTAAAAACTGCAAAATAAGTGACATGTTTTACAGGAGAGCAGGTCGGTCAGAAACACCATGGGCTCTGCCAGCACTCGGTCATGATGACACATAACCTTGAGTGTGTAGCCTGACAGCAAAACAGGCTACAGTAACGTAACTACCACAATCTGTCAGATCAATAGTGGCGTTTTTATTGTTGTTTTTGCCAGATACATGAAACATCATGACATCATATATATAGCTAATGTTATAGATACTTTTATGATTTATGTATTTTGTAATTTGGACAACTTTCCTCGGGTTAGTGCATGTATTTAAAAGCATTTTTATTGTTTAATTATATCACATATAGTGTGATATACAGTGACATCATTTCACATAACATCAGGGTTAAGATGAAGAGGCATCTGGCCACACAACTGTGATATCTTCAGTAAAGATGTCTTTGCCTCAGGCTTCGTCACTGATAGTCCAGAGCCAACGACTGCCACAATTTCCACTCTTGACTGGTCTGTGCCCACGACTCCCTGGCTCTTCTGTGTCCATGGCCGCTGGCCGCTCAGTGTTGAGCTGTTTGAGTTAGGCCTTTTCTTGAGGCTGGATCGAGGAAACTTGTTGCAGAGACAGACGAAGAGGAGGGATAAGCTCCATCCTTCCAGAGCCCCCAGTAAAAGAGGTGCCAGAAAATGAAAAGAAAAGAAGAATGAGTGGAAACTGGAGTTCAAGGCCAAAAGGAAGCTCTCAAGTGCAAAGGGAAAGAAAAATGGAGCTGAGGAAGCTTCTGAGAATTGCCATAGCCTCCTGCGTGGTGAATGTTTTGCCCCCCTCCCCTGTTCCTGGGGGAGTGATGGGTGAGGTGTGGCTTCTGTCTGTGAGGTATAGGCACACGAAGTGTGCACTGAAGAGCATGAACAATACAGTTTGTCATACAAGGTGATGAAGAACTGTGTAGACCTTGTTATATTGTTAGAAATAGCAATTTCACAGTGTTTCCAGTGCACAGGTACATTTTGTCTTACACAGCTTTACAAAGGAAACAAAAATCAGGATTTCTGGAGCGGAGCCAGAGCCGAGCTGTGGTGGTCACCATCTCCCTCCACCCCTGACTGATCAGATGGGCCTGGCGGTCAGCTCCTCTGTCCCCTCTCCGATCTCTACAGACACTTTTTCCACCTTGTGCCTTTGTTTTTTCACTTCTTTTAGCAATGTCAGCTGTGACACCTCACATAGACAAGAATGTGCCTTTCCCAATCACGTCCAATCAGCTGAATTTACCACAGGTCGGCTCCGATCAAGGGGGAGAAACATCTTCAAATGGTCCAAGATAAATGGGAGGAACCTGAGTTGAACATCAAGTGATAGAGCAAAGAGACTGCTAATGTTTGTCAATGTGATATTTCACTTCTTACCTTGGATGTACAGTACATTATTAGACTAAATTCACTTTGTTTGCACTAATTAATCATTCTTTTCTTTTTTTTTGCCTGTGCTACAGCTGTTCAATTGATCCCACCCATGAGGCGCTGAGGGTTGTGCCCCCTCTCCCCTCCTTGGTAAATGCAGGTTGTTTATGGACTCTTTAAGCAAAAGGTCTACAGCAATAGAGAGGGAATTGATTAAAGCATTTATGTAGGGGGAGTTAACCGTGCATACTGTGTGAGCGACCAAGCAAACACTCCATTACAACTGATGCTGAAAACAAGTTGCCGGTGTAAAGGCCCGGGGTAACTTTCATAAAAATAAAGTGATACTTTATTGATCCTACACAGAAAGTGTCCTTGCGCCTTTCTCCCTGCATCGCATCGGGATCCATGGGCCAAGGTTACACGAGCAGAGATACTTGCCAACATGGACTCAACCATGTATAAAACTCCCGCCTTTATCGGAGCAATTTGGATTATTTCCAATTTTCAGCAACATATTAAAGTTTGCATGAGCAACATGTGTTTGAGGTTCATACTCATTTGCATTATTCATTCATAAATGATCTTGTTGTTTCTCCTAAAGTCCATCAAGTATTTATGTCAATTATAAAGTAAATAAAACATAAAGTGATAAATTGCAGCGCTGTGCTCCATGACACCACACCATTCTTTTCAAGCACAATATCTGAATTCATCTCTTGGTATTTAATTACAGAGGCCTCAATAAAAAGAAAACTATCCATCTACTTTGTGGCAGAACCGAGGGCGAGTTATTAAACATTCACGGAACAAAGCAGATCCATCACAAATGTCAAGAGGACCTCGTATTGTCAGCCTGAATACCAGTCGCCGTCTGCTCTGACAGAGGCCTCGACCCGCTCAAACACCTGAGTGAGGACAACATCTCTTTTATAATCACGCAGCTTAATTCTGTTGTTCGGCGCCCAAATTTTAAAGCCACGTCTCGCTTGTCTGTGTCAGATATAAAATGCGGTTAGGTTAGGGAATCCTTCCATCTCTTTGGCCCTTTGATTATCCTCCAAATCTGAAATGATCTGGCTCGCATGTTGCCAACTCCTAACTAGACTAATTACTCCACTTTTCACTGCTAAAACTTCTGCAGCTCAGGCACATTTGAAAGCACTTGCTGTATTCAGACTCCACTCTACTATAAGGATTTCACATGCACTCTGCAGTAGCGTATTAGGTGATTGATATGCATAATTGGTGCCAACAACACGCCAGCGCTCCAAAACTCTTTAAAGCGTCGGTTTTATTTGGTTTAGACAAAAACTCAGCACAAAAGTTATTGTGCATTTTGTGATGGAGAAACTCAGCTTCATACTTTATTAGAAACTAATCAGAGAGATTAAGAGCAAATTCATTGTGTTAGCCAAATTAGGATTTTTTCAACCCATTTGTAGTGATTAATCTATAATTCTTCAAGATAGAGTAAACCCTTCCCTGCTGTTATATTTATTACTTTTGATCTTGTGTCTCTCTCAAGGATTTCCCAATTAATTGCAAAACAGACTCACTCACAGTACAAAGCAGCTATAAAATCAATCTTATCAGAAAAACGGGTCTATTTTGGTGGTGGAGCAGGGAGGGGTGGGGGTTAATTAAGACGTATAACGAAGAGATTGCAATTAATACCTAAGCGCAGGTCATTTAGCTGCTGGTTGGAGCGTGCTGCACAACACTTGCTTGGATTAGAGCGAACATGCTAAAATCAGTCTAATTAGCAAATCTGATCTCTCGCTTTTTTTTTCCTACTTCTATTTGATGCCACGGGCGCTGATGATGAGCATGGGGAGGGATAAATGGGATAAGCGCTGGGACGGCACGGGCCTCTCTCACCAGGGGGGGGATTGGAGGGGTGGCACATGAATCAAACGCATCCCCGTGATTCGTCCTTCACGTCGGGGCAGGTGAAGCCGCGTCTGCTGCCGTCTGCGTGGTGGCCACTGAATGATCGCATGTGAGGACGCTGCAGGGGGGGGGCTGCTGCTACGGCGGCGGCGGCGCTGCTACAAAGTCACTGGAGTCATTTCGCACATGCAACAAAGGAATTATCTCCCTTTGAAAACTCCGACACAGATAACTTGCATTAGAATACGCACCCCATTCACGGGCCAATTAATCAATTTGCCGATTAACATAAAATTATTACCCTTATTATATTCCCCCTTTGATAATCAGTTGGATCAGTCAATCTTTAGTTAAGAAGATCAAACATTCTGGGGCTTGTCTTCTCTACTGTGAAGTTAATCTGATATTCTCTGTCTTATATGAAAGCAAGCTGATTATCCTTGTGTTTTCTTTTTTTTTAACTGCTGGTCAGACATTGTAAGGACATATTTCACATAGTCGCTTTGCAGAAAAAGCTATTAATTGATTAATCAAGGGAGATGAATTGCTATTGAAAATTGTGTTATTTCTGCTCCTAATACAGAGCACAGGTGTGAAACGATTTTATTCTAGGCATCCATGTGACACGTTCTTCTAATGTGCTCTGATTTTACCTTGATAGACTCTTCCTCCAAGTTGTTTTACTGTGAAATGGACCTATTAGCGCCCGTCCCCAAGAGGAATCAATTTAATGATATTCCAGTGTGATTTAATGTCCCAGGTGTGGTCATGGTGTCTTGCTTTTTTTTTTTTTTTTTTTTTTGTGTCTGAGCTTGTCTGCTGGGCGAACCAATCTATCAGCTTTGCGCTGTCAAGTCCCAGCGGCAAAGCTCTCTGGTCCTCCAAGGTCTTCTTAGACATGACTGACTGACCACATCCCCATTCTTTCCATCTCACTTACATGGAGAGAAGCACTGAGTGATGAGAGAGGACATGGCTGCTGAATAATATCTCCATAAAAAGGTAAAAACACGCTGTTTGAAGGAGTGACACTAGACTCATTATGCCTTTTTTTTCCTTTGCTTGTACTGCCATTTGCCCATACGAGGAAGAATCTATTTTAAGTGTGTGACCTTTACCAGCCACCTCATCTCCAGTGGATTGAGTGGGATCGAGGGTTATTAAGCAAAATAGCAGCTACTTGTAGGCTTGTTCAATTGTGGTGAGACAGCTGTATGTGCCACACCCCCCCACTCATGCATCGGCCCTCTCTATCTCTCACACACACACTTTTAATGTAAATGTACTGATGTTAACAGATTAACTGCATTATGAAAATCCTTTACAGAAGAAAAAAGGGATAGTCTTGAGCTGTGACCATTTTTTACCCTCTGTGATTCTCACATATTCATTTACATGGAATTTTGAAAAAAGAAAAAAAAACCTTAAATGCCTGACGCAGCTCTTAATTGTTGGCTTTTGATTCCCAGGGGCTGTTTTCTGTGGACTATAAAAGAAAAAGAAAAAAAAAATACAGTAAACCCGGCCTGGCACTGTTACTATGACAACAAGCTTATAGATATATAATCATTCTGCACTCACCCCCACAAGAAACCACAACTGCACCGACACAGACACACACACATACTGTATTGTTTCATGCAGCTTCTCGACTGAAGCAGTGTAAGCATGCATCACGCTGGGCTGAGACGCACAGCTGTCGACTGGTGAGCCTGCCAAAAGTGCCCCACCACCTCTTCCCTTGGACCCAAATCAAATCCCCAATTTGTTTATGTTATTATGTTAATAAAGGGTAGCATTTCCATATGAATATCAATATTTCAGTAGGAGGCAAGGCGTTACTGTGAACACAGTGGATCCCTGGCAAGGAGGACAGTGTAATATGAATGGGGCTCCATTTGGAGTGTAATTTCACTCATCTGATTTTCTCTTCCTCAGATGATCTGAAAAGGAGGTATTTTTAGAGCCCAGGTGCTTATCCTCTTTGTGGTGCTGGAGGCTAATGTTAAATGAACACATCAATCTTAGGTGTTTCAGAGTGAGAGGGGAGCAGCTATAGCAGCAGCAGCGGTGGTGGCGGCGGCGGCACAGTCACAGTGGTAGTGGGTTCCCTGCCAACTCTGTGATTCTAAAGCTTTGTGTTTTCTATTGCTAAGGTTTGGTGCAACCACGGGGCATTATCGGCTGCTCAGTGTGAGTCATTCAAGTCACATGAGCGATGGCAAATCTGATAACGATCTGGGAGTATAAATAACACCGCGTAGTACAAAACTTCTGCAAGAAACCGCATCAGTCCTTATAGACAATGCTGTGCTTCCCTATCACGTGGACGATGATAAATCCACGAGGTGTTTACGAAATGATTCCTCACTCTACATTCGGCGGCCTATTTGCAACACATATCTTAAGTTAATTACATAGCATTTGAATATATCAACATAAGGTGTGTGTATACCAAGCGCTTAATAATGCACTGATCTAAATGCAACCAGTTGATCAATCATGCCACGGTGTGATGAGTCATCACTCTTCACGGCGATCTAAATCACCATGCGGGTGGGCCAGTGATCATTAATTGTTGTCTAATGCATCATGAGCATGCATATCCACTATTTAGGCGGCTTGTATGAGATTTTTGAGTTATGTGCTGTTGTTAAAGCCCGATGGGGAGATGTGAAGCCCAATCAGTCATCCACTTGCTGGTGTAGATTATTCTATTAGGCTCCCTGCGCGCGAATGATTAAAAGGTCTCACGAGAATCCCCTTGATCCAACTTTAGTGCACCTATGCAATAATTTCTCATTCAATCGGCCGTGTTTCTTCTGATCGTTTTCAAAGAATTACGTGACTTTGTGCAGATGTAGCCAGTTTTATCGCCGCCCATTAGGCATGTGCGCTGCATCTCGCCCGCATTAGTTCTAGAGACACTGCTCAGAGCTGAAACTAATTAATTCAATTTAACACTTAATACTGGAGTGCCTTTCAATTATCAAGTTACCACAGTAATCATGGATCAAATAGTGGATGCCAGTTTGACATTCATTTTGGGACAAGCATCAAAAGAAATGTGTTCTACAATATCAACAGTTTCTTTATCAAATATTTTTGGGTATCGACAAATTAACATTTATAAAATGTCTAAATCTGCAGCCAACATACTGTAGTCAAATTAGGTCCTCCACTTCTATCCTCAGTCTTATCTTCATTGATTCTGAATAAATAGATGGTCAAGAGCTTCTTGCTTAATGCATCCGATTCCATCAGTTAAATAATCTGAGTAAAGTTTGAATGACATTGAGGAGAAGGAGGCTGAGAAAATCTGATAAACACGATGATAATCGTAAGAGTGTTTCTGTGTGTAAAGCCGAACTTCATTATTTATCCAGTGATATTTATACTACTCCATTATCTTCAGCAGCAACACACTGGAAATTACACAATTTAATGCCGGCTTGGATAGAAGAGGTCCTGGCTGTCATCAGTAGGTATTCACATTTAACAAGCAGCAGCACATGAAAACAGATCAATACGCCAGCAACAGACCTGTACGGAGGTGGACGGTGTGAAATCGTTACCTCTGGCCTCGTTGTCAGCCGAGCATCGATAGTTTGGAATAATGCATTTTTGAGCCTCTCTACTCAATTCCTCTAATGTGGTTTGTTGGGACAACAAATGCCATCATCTCAATGGTCATTGCCTCCATCTGCAGGAATTTGATTGATTAGCCAGTTGACTGAAAGTTGGGCTGGGAGCTGTCGCACAGTGGAGGGCTCTCTGTAGTGGCCTTTTGTAGGCCATCGATTGATTTATAAGTGGGACAGCATTCTGATGAGTTCAACTGACTATTGATTCACCATTGTCTATATCTGTTGATGTTGTTGAAGATGTCGCAGTGCGACTGCAGTACACAGATGACATTGAGTGGCTAAGGATACAAACCCGGATACGGGGCAAAGCCTGAGATGACTATATTCATTTTTGTAGATTATAGATGAATGCAAGTGAGTAAATGTAACATATACAATTTGTCTGGCAACACAAAGACCTATTATGAAAGAAGAGGAATCCCAAGATTGTTGTGCAGCTTGCAGGCGCCCGCCAGGAGATTTAATTTACCGACCTTAAAGGTTGTGAATGTCCAAGTGTCTCCTAACGATTATAGAAGGCAGAATGAGCATAAATCAAGTTCAGAAATCAATAAATACAGCAACGGTACAGTGTGCTCTGCAACACCATATCATCTTAGTCATAGCCAATAGAGGCACCCTGGGCTTCAGCTGCACTGTGCACACACAAACACCTCAATCATCCACACCGCGATGGGATAAAGACCCCTCGCTGGGCCTTACACTCCACAAATATGGACAATTCTCCCTGAACAAAATTGTCAATAATGAAACGAAATGATGTATGGGTGCCTCAGCGATCAATATTTCTTAGCAGCGCAATATAGCATTTTTGTTGGGTTAAGTGCGGCAGCAACACTTTGTAGCCATAATAAATGAGTCAAAGAGCAGTAATGGGGGTGTACTTTGCTCGCCTGTTTGGATATGCACTCTTGTCATAATGGGTCTCTTTGAAATCCCATTTATTCCGCTCCAGGTTGACAAATAAAGCCCTAATTGAGGAAAATCTAAATTTCAAAGCAAGCTAATTGAAGCTGATGTTGGCTGGAAGGGTGTGTTCGTTCGTTTATTGGCTTACTGTTGTTTTTGTCAAGCGCCACATTGTGTGATCTTTGGGTTAATCCAACCACTACTTAATTTTGGGGAAAAAAACAATTAACAAAAGGCGAATAAAGGGCAAAATCACAAGGCGCACAAGCCTGGATGAGAGCCACCATTCTAACTCCCCCTCCTGCACCCCCCCTTGTCTCCGCACGTTGCTGTTCAAAGCTTAAAACTGGACCATATGCCCAGTGAATCCTACCCGAGGTCACCTTGAAAGTATTAGGATTTAATATGATTGACTGTGCAGTCTTAGCAAAGGATTAACGTGATGTTGTCCGTATGCTCCCTGAAAACGAGAGAAGTCAACATTATGCTTATAGGTATGAAACAGATGTGAAACAGGAAGTGGTTGGAGGAGAGTAGGGGTAGACATCTCCCAACTTTAGGGTTGGATTGTGGCCATCATAAATTAACGAGGGGTCATTCTGTCAAACCGGAGAGTGAGGATCCCATTTAGCATGAAAAAAGTCTGAGGTGAATGAGATGAGCTGCAAAAACTCAATATTGTTCCCCCCTCAATTCTCCCGCCCTCTGTCTCTCTCCCTTCATTCATCCCCCATGTTCAGGGTCAAGCATGGCTTTATAAATGTTATCTGATTGCTGAGAGCTTTCCAATGCCTAGATTCAGCAGTGAAATTAATCTCTGACTAAAATATTGACAGTCCATGGAACCTATCAAGTGAGGTGAAGCAATCAGGCAATAAGGGAGGAGGTGTTTGAGTAAAAAAAAAAAAAAAAAATGCATTGTAGATAAGCACAATCAATCGGACGGCGTCACCCCGGGTTTAGCTGCCGTGCAGAGGCGCTGATCAGCTACAGTACAGGTGAAACACTGAAATTAATCTAAAATTGTTTGACCTTGAGGTTTGACCTTTCATTAAGGTAATTCCAGACATCTGCATGGATGTTAAGTTATTAAAGGCGTGATGATAAAGCTATTTTTAGATCGGTTTATCATTAACTAAACAAAATGAACACTTCATTTCATCATTTTCAATATGAATATGAAGTAGCATGACTAACAATATTTACTTACATATTATACTGCACCATAATCATATGGATATGGTCTCTGTGTTTAAGACATCACAAACCGCTCCTGCTGTGTTACACTATGGCAGCTATTATAATTCCATTGGACAGACCTTAATCCTTGACAATGGAGGCGTACTTTATATTATACAGTATACAATGGTGACCTTCCACATTCACCTTCCAGGGTTTAGAGGAATAATACAAAACATGCAAGCGTTAATCTTCTCTGCTATGCTTCAATCCTCTGTAGTACCCTGGGGGAATGTCACAAAGGCACTGACGAAATGCCTCCTGCGTATACCTCCTGGCAACTATGGGAACAGGGAAATAATATAATAAAACATTCATCATTCATTTTGTAATGCTGAGGTTGAAGAAAAAGGGGAAAGAGAGAGCGGGAGAAGGAAAAGGAGCACGAGAAAATCAGGTGCACATGTGTAACAGAGACTGACAGGGCCTTTTCATGTGGAAAAATAGCACTAATTCATTTCCCACACAGTAACTCCTCTTGTTTGCAATATTCATGTCACCTAGCACAATGAAAGGAGGACAACCCCTGTTACTGGTGTTGCACTATGAATAGATGTAGCCCCCTTTTGTTTTTTGAAGAAGGGGGGGTGGATAAATAAAGAAAAAGCTGAGGAGAAACTCCACTCGCAAAACTGACCCAGATAACAACAGAAAGCTGAAGTCTAGAGGGGCAAACAAAACAGTCCACACAGTAGCGAGCAAACGAGAGAGAGGGAGCTGTAAAGACAGAGCGATGGAGAGAGAGAGGAAAAAAAGGCTCTAAAAATTGTTCTCCTGACAAAAAGTTAGTTGAGAAGTAAGAGGGAAAGAAAGGGGATGAATATTTTAAGACGCAAACTCTCTCAAGGAGGAGAGAGACAAGTGAGAGTGAGAATAAAAACACGCGGCTCCAGCGACGGTTCAAATTGTCGACTTGCAAAAAGGGGAGTTTTTTCGGAGTACATGAGCAGGCAGCATCTGTTGAAGCCTGCCTCTGTGTACATTTCTCCCTGCCTGGTGGAGTGCACCATCAGCTTATTGGGGTAATCATCTGAAGAAGAGAAAACACAAATATGGCAACCGGGGGCCAGTTTCTCGACATTGTTAGAACATCTGCAGTTGTTGCAGTTCTATTTCCAGAGCACTTTCTTGGTTGCGCTGAGCTAAGTGCTGGAGTAAGCTGCTAGTGTAAGCTGTGTAACAGTAGCCTATTCAACGCCACCTTAAGCGGTGCGATGGTTTAACATTCACAATGGGCTCACCTGAAACTTTCGCAGATGGCAGAAATTCACTGATGCTTTTTTTTTTTTAGACTTGAAAAGAGCCAGTGAGAGTCTGAGGGTTACCTACATGGTGTCTGAGGAGCTCTACCCTGGTGTGCCCATACGGATATGCTAATCCCGCTGCACCAATCAGATATGTGTGGCAAAATTTGCATCATTTTCCAACTCTAAATGCTATGCCAGACTCAAAATGCTAATGTGTGCTGCAATATGTCGTTTGTCCTTGTGCCTGGCTTGCCTGCAGCTCCACTGAGCATGGCCTAGGGTGTCCAGACTGTCAACTCCACTCCACTCTCCTTCTCCCTCCGTGCCGGGGAGAGGGGACTCTGACCCCGCCATGATGACACTACTCCAGAAGAGATTATAGACCCTGATACTCCGCCGCGCCAGCATTATGCACACACTGCCCTTTAACTAAGATACACGGGCTAGCTGCCAGCTCTGTCCGGTCCCATCAGATCTGCCTACTCACGTTTGTGCAGGAGAAATCGGAGAAACAGCCCAAGACAGCAAACAGTATATAAATATACACGGGAGGTATGGACATGGACAAACATTGTCATACATGCCTGCATGCGTTTAGAGAAATACAAAATGATTCCTATGCACTCACATGCAAAAAATACAGAGGTAGTGTAATAAACAGATATAAAAAATCAATACAGAGCAGCGTTCAACCTATGTGGCTTTGAAGGACTGAAATCAATACCAATACTTTTAGACTGAAGTTTCCAATAATCAGTGTTTCTACTGCTATCATATTGGAGGGAGACAACATAACAAGTCTCCTTTATCTCACACCAAGGGAAATATGACTAGAGAGACAATAAAGAGTAACCCCGTGTAAAGTGAGACTGAATTTAATCAAGAAAACTGCTGATACACTGCACTACTCTCAGCACTCAAACTTTCAGGTGTTTTACGGGGCGCCTCGGGCCACACCCCGGTGCGTGATGTCACAGCAGGCCTTCATGTGTCAAATCTAAACAAGCGCTATAACATCACTCAGTGGGGTGCGGCCAGAAATGCCACTTGCAGGAAAGCTCAAAGTGGCAGACAGCAGCGCAGCAGCCGTTTCCTGCTGCCCTGCGATTTAGTCTTGAATTACACTTTAAAAGGAAAAGCATGAGGTTGCTTTTCTCCGGTTACACGGCCCGAGTGTGAGCTCTTATTGTAGAACAAAACATGTTGACGTTTTATTTATTTCCTTTACGGTGTGTGCACTGCTTTCATGCACTGTGATCAAGCAAACTACATTCTGTTCAGTCTTTCACAGGAGCTGTGCAGTCAGTGCCAGACTCCATACGGAAACCCTTCAGTTTTAGATATCCGTGCCAAGTGCATTTGTGGTGTTGTGTCCAGGTCGACACGGTATTTCAAAATGGTCAAGTGAGAAAACAAAATGGATTTTATGGAGATGGAGAAAACCGCACAGTTGTACACCTCTGCCAACCAGACCATGAGCAGATAACATGCATGTAGTTCTGGCCAAAATCATATTTTGAGAGGTAACGGTGACCTTGACCGTTGACCTCTGACCAACAAATCCACATCCTTGCATCCGAGATGCAGTGAACTGGCCTCTGGGTTTTTCTGATATAGTATCTTGTTCACAAGAAGGTGAGGTCACCGTGACCTTGACCTTTGATATTTTCAGTACAGTTACACAAAATGAATAAAAGATATTATGAAAAATAAGTCAAAGCTCAACAGATTCAACTCTCCACTATATTCCACTTGGATCAATAACGGTGGCTTAATGTGGATTGTGGACAGCACCACAGTCACCTTGCATGTCCTCAGATCTCATCTACGTCCCAATCAAGTCTGAACCTGTTGTTGAGTTGAACGTCATGCTCTGAGTTCTGGATTGGACTTTAACTCATCTGTCAAATTGCATCCAGCTCTGCTTACATGCCAATTTAATTGCTAAATTAAAATTTGTGTAATTGAATTTATCAATTTGACTTTGGGGAGTTACTAATGTCACTGGATGAAAGCAACTGCCTCAACCCTCCTCTTGGTGCAATCAGGAGGAGGAACATTATAAAAGTGAGGATGAGATGACATTATCTAACTTTTCTCTTTTTTTTTAAGTCCAATGATAACTTACATGACTAATGAGTCCATATTAGACTGTGGATGTATCATGACTCTTCTGTTCACATTAAAACTGGGAAAGTGAAGGGAATAAGTTGATTAAGGGTAAAATGGTTGTTGAATAATCAATCCATCGACCAAAGCTTCATCTACAACAATTCTGATATTTGATTACCGGTTCTGATCATTTCTTCAGCATCAACACCCTAAATGAACTGCTAACACTCTGCAGAATGGCTGATCAATTGTGGCAAAGTTGTGTTAGCCTGATTGTCAGTGCAGAGTTGTCACTCACCACATCTCACTTCACTTCTTTCATTCAGATTGACATTTTTAATTTATTTGAGATTTTAAACCCGACCTGTGCAGCTGCAATGCTAAACATGGCTGTTTCTCCACTTAGGTCAGTGAACATGAGAGCTATCTGAATTGACTTTGAAGGAATGGACATAATGTTGCCTAATGCCCACCAGCTGGGAGGCAATTCAGAGGTCTGAAATCAGGCTGAGGTTTAATGGGCATTCACTGAGAAGGGGAAAAAAAGTGAAGTAGCACTTTAAAGAGTGCCCCGACTTACTTTGATTGCAATTATCTCAGAAATAACATTCATTTAGGACACAGTTTAGTTTGCACTGCAATTTGAGCCTGATTCTTTATTTTTGGTGAAATGACAAATTAGTGAGGAATAACTTCAACCTCATGCTGTTGATAATAATGTTTTTCAAGCATGACGGCGCTGTGTGGGTTCGCAGCTTTATGTGAGCCTGTGTGCATTATTGGCTCCGCTCTCACCAATCAAGTCCAGTTAAGTAACATAAAAAAACATAACTTGATTGTTTTTTGCCCAATTGAGTCCATTACTCTTGGAGGGACTGTGGGAGAATGCAACTGAACTGTTCTATTCCTGGCACTTTTCTCTGTGCGTCATTGCACAGGCAAAAAAGAGCTGAGTGAGACAGGGAAGAGCAAGCGACAACGAACGCGTGCGCATGTGTGTGTGTACGAGACGAGTGTGTATATTTGCATCCAAAGAGACTCCGCCCTGGAGGCAACAACTCAAACCTGCTGCTGTCACATATAAACAATGAGACCTGATTTGATGAACTGACAATGTCACAGAGCTTGTGAGATCGCATTCACAATATCAGAGACTGCTTCCGTTCCTTTATTTAGAAACTAAAGGGACAAAATAGGTTGTGACACACACAAGGAAGCAAAATAAAGACCATATTCAAATAATGGAGCACAAATGGAAGCTTGGGTCGGGTATGATTCATAATTATATAACTGCTACTAAATCACCGCGTTGGGCCGCATACACATGTGCACACCAGCGACTTGTGCCTGCTGTGGTGTTCTGTTGCCAACGTCCTTGGCCCTTCCTGCAAGGCAGCACTCTCATGAGATGGCAACGATCAGAAAACGGAACAACACACACAAACCGATCCCACCATCTTGGCAGGCTGGTAATTAAATATCAGCTCTTGGCACAGGAGTATGTAAATGCTGCCTCCCTGTCCGTGCTAATGCCCCACCCCACCTCAACCCCCCCCCCCCCTCTTCCTCCTGCAGCAGTGATCAGTGGAGGAGGCCCTGCCAGGTCCTGTTTTCCGGCGACTGTTTTCAAAGATATTATTAACCTCTTCTCTAAAGCAGATCCAGATCAGAGGCACCCCACTTCGAGGCCCTCGGCTTAAGTGGCTGAATGGCTAATGCCCATGTTTGGCCCTTACAGCACAAAGGAGAAGAGGAGGAAGATAAAACTAGGAGGGGAGAAGAGAGGGGGTGGGGGGGGTTGGGAGGGGGCACAGATGCAATAAGTCAGGATGTAAAATTGGGTGGGTGGCTTTGCAGGATGTGGGGTAAAGAATAGGGACGGGCTCATAAATAGTGAAGGCTCATAATTCTGAACATGTCAGAGGCCAAACAGATATTTTTCTATTGGCAGGGATAAGGCATGAGGGCAACACACGGGTAGGGGCTTATTAAATTTCCCATAAAGCCTATCATTGTGTGGCAGAGCAGAGGGCTTCCTGTTAACATGCCACTTTATGGATGCATGACAGTTGTTCTGGTACAGGCTCGTGCACTATGGAAAGTGTTCTTTGTGAGGCTGTGGCCTTATTAATGATGCCCCATCAAACATAATATCCTATGATTGCATGGTTAACAGCATGAGTCAACCATGCAGTGAGAGTTATCTCAGCGTCTGGTTTTTGAGCAAGGATTTTAAAAAAGAGAGAGAGAGAGAGAGAGAGATGCATTCAACGTTAGCTGTACAGATTAAAAAAAAAAAAAAAAAAAAGGTTTCAGCTGTTTGTATTTATTCATACGCTCTGGCTGTGTCAGGTTTTTTAACAAACCAGAGAGCAGCCGACTAACTGTGGCTGTGCATAAACACCAGCAGGCATTTTAGGTGATTTGTACAGCGATTGGAGCTGAGGAGCCCCCTGTCACCGGCGAGGAGGGATTTATCAATCACACAGTCTCCGGCTGCAGCTTTTGCTCACTTAGACTGCCTGTGCTTTTTCTAAAAATGGAGAGAGATGTGATGAAGAAAAGAGGAGAGTAAATGGCAATGTGAGAGAATATCTGGAAAATATCTGGAAATGGGAGGGGTGGAGGGAAGGGAGGGATGATGAAAGTAGGTGTGTGGGGGGGAAAGAGCACGAGAGGAGGAAGGATTACAGAGGGAAGAAAGAGAATGAAAGTGAAAAGAACACACGACAGAAATAGCCCGAGAGAAAAATCATTAAAAGAAGTAATATCTGAATGCGTTTTAATACAATCCAGTGCTCTAGCTGCTGTCATTTTTGAGACATAAGCCAATTAATATGGGGTAGATGTAGTCAACGTGCAATAATGCATGCATGATCCTACTACAGGTGTAGAACACCACATCACTAATGCAGCGCGTTGCTCTATGTCAGAGTCAACCGCAGCCGAGATCCAATTAATTATGCCCACGTCTTCCTCTGTCTGTCTTGCACATACGCAAACTGATTAATTCAGAAGAGCATTCAACACATATGGAACAGAAACCCATGCATAACTGATCTGCAATATAACCCCCGTCGATTGTCTGGCTTAGAAACACCATTTGTAAAATCTGATGGCACATGAAAAAGATTTCATCCTCCGCTGATAAGAGACACAAAGAGCCTCCGTCTTCGCCACCACTCTCCAACTAAATAATCTGTGATTCTCAACACCTCTTCATTGACTTCTTCTTCTATCTCGAGCTGCTCCAGATCCAGACTGCAGAAGAGAGAAAGCACTCAGCAGATGCACAAGCGTGAGAGATAATAAGTTTTGATCACGGAAAGAAGAAAAAAAAAAGCGTAAATGCATTCTTCAACCTTGTCAGGCTCAACTCATTGAATGCCTCGCGCCAGATAAGTCTGTCCGAAAGATAAAAGGGAAATGTTCAGACACATTAATGATTAGTTGCTAATGACTGATCAAACAAAACACACTGCCACAAGTAAGTACTGCTCTGATGAACTCTGCTGAATACTAAGCAATCAATAAGCTAAAGCCCAATATCTGTTAAGTCTGAGAGATGTACGTTTAAAAGAGGCAGTGTGCAAACAATAAAAGGGTGTGATATTTCATCTATGAAACACACGGAGCTGAGATACCTGAAAGTGATCACGTCGAGCTGGTAAACGAATTGGAGTGCCCTTTCACAGGCTTACACTTTTGACCAGAGATACACTGTATAATGTCACAAACCACCTTATATAATGAATCAATGCACCTTCTTGTGTCTTCTGCCTGCTGCTTTCTCTTTAACCAATGTTGACATTTGGCTCAATGTATATTGATTTATGCTGGGAAGTGGAGCACATATACACTTCAAGTGTGAGGTAGAGGGTGCAAAATGGGAACAAACTGCAGTCAGTGGTTCTTTTTTTTGGTGTTTTTTTTTAAAGGTTGGGACGTTTCATTTGAAAGCACGCTGCGGTCTCATCAGTGATGGAAAAAAAAAGAGGGTAATAACTGACAATTCATTTACCTCTGGAACATGTCGTGTCTACTCACCCACACCGTATTGTGCCATGCATTGTGCACAGAAGCGAATGTCCCTCCAAAGAGTACAGTGGATAAATGCCGCCAAGGACAAACTATGAAAGCAGTTCCTGACTTCATTACTGAAACTTTAACAGTTATAAGAGGTGAAAATATTTCATGGCCAGTAGTTTAAGAAAATCAACACTCACATACACACACACAAAAAGAAAAAATCTCATTGAATTTTAGCGGAAGCTTGTCTCCAATAGCCTGTATTTCTTTCATTTGGTTGGCTGGGAACATCTCTTGCAATTGTACAGGCTTGCAGCTCAATTGACTCCAGATTGGTGAATATGTATAGGGGGAAAGTCTTGAATAATGTATAGGAATCAGACATCATACATTCAGTATGGTGGTGCGGCTCCCACTGTCACGCACAGTGGCAATCTTTGATGTGAATCCAGAGCCTCAGATATGTTAAAAAAAAATCACAGCTGTGGGAGTTTTGTAGTGTCACCTGAATGCATACATTTATTAAAAGTAAAATAATGGAAATAAGGAGCCCTAGTTGAATGTATAAGAACGCATCACTGCACTGTACTGTACCTCATGGAGCTGGTGTGGAAGTGGGGGAGAGGTAAGGGTGGCGTGTAAACGGGACATCTCGACAATACAAGTCCATTAGGCAGGAACAGCTTCACTACACCCAGCATCTAAAATGAGAACATAAAGAGAACATGTAAACAATGATTTATAAATCAGGGTCACTCAGGGTGTAAATCAATGGCTTTTAATATTAAACTATCTATTCGACAGACCCATGATAGGCCCCATATAAAATGCACAATGAAATTATAAGGTCAAATTGCGACGCTATCATCGCTCCACGTTCTCTAGCACTGCAGGGCCACAAATTCTACCTGTTTAATTAATGTGTTTCCTATCAGAGAAAACACCATGCACCCTGGATATCAAACTTTATTACTTTTTAAATGGGATACAATGACAAAAAACTAAATTCACCGTCATGGGGAGAGAGGGAGGGAGGGAGGGAGGGAGAGAGAGAGGGCACAAAATGAAGAGACATCATTGGGAAATATGCAAATGTGGATATGAATACAGATCAGGCTTCTCCTCGGTAGGCGATGAATACATTTACCGCTCATCCCCATGATGATAAACAACAATAAGGTGTTTTTTTATCAGTTTTTTTGGCTTTGGCTTTGGCACAGTAGAGTGTATAACGCTTTCATGAAGCTTTCATCATCAATTGTTTGAAATGAAAACAACCTTAACAGAAAAAAAGGACACAAGGCCAACAGATTTACAGTCAGTCCATTCAAATACTCATGTTTACATTTTCTCACACCAGCAATCTTTCTTTTCAGCTAAAAACTGTGCATTATTCTACAGCCGTCAAAGTGGCAGTTCATTTCTATGCGTTTGTACGTGAGGTTACTGCAAAAATGAGAATAATTACTTGGTAATTTATGCTCAGTATAAAGAGGTAAACACTTTCTACTGCGCAGGATGTGTCTTAGCAGGAAGAGGGGTGATGAAGACTGAAGTCTGTCGTTACAGAGAAAAACACTTGCATAATGAATCCACAGGTGTTATGAACAGTAAACCACAAATTACCACTTTGTAAGCTCATCAATTTGACGCGAGCTACGGCTGTGTGTTTGTGTGCAAGTAGAGTGCATACAGGGACATGGTTATGCTTGTTTCACTGTTCATTTCTGTATGTGTGTGTGTGTGTGTGTGTAGTATTTTATTTCACAGGACTGTTTGAGTCCCTTTGGAGGAATAACTCCTCCTTTAAAGCTCTGTGGCCGCTCACCAGAAGCCCAAATGATCACAAGCACTTTAATTTTTGTTGCTTTTTATTTCCCCCTCCCTTGAACTTAACTTACTGTAGTTCTTTTCTGAACTTGTGGTTTCATCCAACCGCAAGTGTTTGCCACTGTAACAATACTCAAAGCCTGGCACGACAACTATCTCCAGGCAACCTCGTAGCATTGGCAGCGTGGTCACAGAGAAGAGTTGGAGGTTTTATAGTCCTAAAGTGGAGAGAGTGCTCCCTTAACCCCTGTGGCATGAACCTACTATATCTCTTTAACGAGACTCACACTCAGTGGTGCAGGCCTCCAGGCTGCTGCTGGCTGCAGGGGATGGAGTTTTCCAGAGAAAGAAGGGCATGACATATGTGCAGTGATGACTTTGAAAGGTGCAATGACGCGAGTCACGAGGCAACAGCGGACCTTTGAACCAACAAAGCACACCGCATAAGTATTCATCCCAACCTGGCAGAGGTGTTTGAGTACATATTGCATTCCTTTCCCTGACTTGCTTCAGGGATTTTATCCAATATGCAGCATACATTATATCAACATGTAGCACACAGCGGGGTCTATTCGAGAATGTAAACACTCGGCGACAATCCCATTTTCATCTGTGACAGTGTCATTCTATACGAGTAATTGAACTGCAAGTTTTGCACAAGTCCTCCAGCTTAGCCATAGCTTACGGTCTAACCTCAATCTGTCAGGTTTGTGTCAAATCCATATTTCCTCTTCATCATATTACATACATATGGGTTAAACCCCAAGGTGGTACTGCTCTTATTAAACTATCAAAGCACTGAGCATATGAATTATTTACCCTCTTTCATATGGAAGGGGTGAGAACAATGTACTGCATTTATTAGGCTGATAAGAAAATAGAGCAGGTCTTTGTAAGTTTTTAAACTTTAAAACACATTCTTACTCTTCTACAGGTTGTTGAATGCATTAACCAAAGGGAGCGGGCCTTTGCAAAACCTGTTTCAGCTTTTAAGTCGCCTCTTAAAACTCACTATTATAGAGAGACCTGTGCAATAATTATACATACAATATTTATAACACAGTGTAATTTGGTTTTATTGTTTTGGATGCTGTTGTTCCACCGTCTTACTGATTTTATTATATTGAGTTTTATTGTCATATTGTTGTAACTGCTGCCATTTCTTTGTTTTATTATAAGGAAAGCACTTTGTAATATTGTTTTAAAAGGCCTGCTGAAGCTAGTCTATCCTAATGAGATATATGTGAAGATACAGACATATTTTAGATACCAGAATTACAACTTGAAAAATAACTTAATCAAAGCACAAGTCTTATACAGAAAATACAGTGCAAAAGGGTAGATTATTAATAGTTTACTCACTCAGAGCTCTGACGTAGCCTACTAAACACCATGTAATCAAGTTACAAGATGACAAAGTGAACCCATGGTGATTGACTATTGTCATAACATTTTCATGCTGCCAGCAAAAAGAGGGCAGCAAAGACTACCAATGCCCATGATTGAAATCTTTATTGACTATATAGTAAAGCTTAATAGACAATTATTAACCACTGTAGCCAAGTCAGTGGCTCCTCCAGTCAATGTCAATTTAACTTAAAATGATGATGGACCAGTACCAGTGTGTTACAATGACATTTACAGTCATTATTACAGAGGAGCAGCAGAGACAGACCTAAATGTAAACATTGCTAACTTACCAACTTCTGTGGGTTTTGGTTTTAAGCTAACTTCACTGCTAGCTTGCGCGGGAAAAACCGTAAACCTACCGGTACTCTCCTCAGTCCTTATCCTTCAGAAAAGTTGTGGCTGACGAAACTAATTTCAACCAAAAATACTCTATTTACGGTAGCGTTTATAAACCGTCTTCGTTTCAACCTGTTAATATAATACATCCATGGTCGCTTGTCTTCCTCCTTTAGCCTCGAGTTGGCGCCAATATTTCGCAGTAAAAAAAAAGGACCGTAGTGAAGAGCGGCCTCTGCCCATTTCTTCCTCTGCATACCAGCAGCGCTGCTGCCTCCCACTGGTGGAGTGGCGTCATTGCGTCCTTTACTTCATTGTCCAAAGTGAACTTCACTTAGAAACAGTTAGTAAATTATGCTCTTCTAAACGTATTTGGGGAAAGTCAGGATAACTATTACAATTTAAATTTCAAGTTCAAGTTTGAAGTTTATTTATTTAGTATAGATACAGGGCCGTTGCTAGGAATTCTGGGCCCCCTGAAAGAATACTAAAGTGGGCCCCTACCCCCTGATTTTTCCAGTTTGTTTTCTTAGACTACGTATGTATTATCATTTTTTATTTAGCCTACTTTGTTTTGATGCTAATTCAGTCAGGGTCTTATGCAGAATAAATCAGTCATACACAGATTAGACTACTGGGGTTTTTTGAGGGCCCTACTGGGCGCTGGGCCCCTAGAATTATCATCATCTTTCTCCCCTATACAACGGCCCTGAGTATATAGCACCTTTGAAAGCACCAACATGCTTAACAAAAGCTTAAAGAGGTTTTACATCAAAGTGAAAACAATAATGTAGCTACATGTACCAACAAGAAAACTGTTATTTAAAACTCAAGGCATCAGTGTACATGTATCTTATCCGTCTATTGATATAGGCTACACACAACCATTCTTCTGCATGTCTTAAAATCAGTATGTGAATGTAAAGAATGGATTGATTGATTGATTGATTGATTGATTGATTGATTGATTGATTGATTGATTGATTGATTGATTGATTGATTGATTGATTGATTGATTGATTGACAGAGTTTCTCATTTGTACAGTAGGTGTTGCTATGAAGCTCACATTGGCTTTTGCTAATAAACATTAACTCCAAGTAGCTATCTTTATTACAGAAAACTACACTTGCCTGTGTCTGTGCTTCACTGCTTCACTGTGACACTTCACTCTGTAACACCGGTGTTTAACCACAAGTGGGCTGCGCATTTCAGTTGCTCCAATAACTCCAGAGTGATGCATCTTCTCTCTGGAAGATCGTGTCACATCGGTTTCAGGAGTCACATATCATATCAATAATTTCTGCTCATAAACCTCACATCTCCATACATAATCCAGTATTCACATCAAGGAGCATGTGAAAAATAAGGTGCATCACACTAAGTAGGGGATGCAGCTGTTTCAATGTGTCAGACACATATTCAATCATTATATAAGTGAGTGGATCCAACTCTTTATTGGATGGCAATCTAATATTTGAGGTATTGGCTTTGAAATGGGGCCAAAAACATGACACATGACTAGGCATTAGTGTCTATACTGTAATATGAGTCATTTGCACCATTATTGGTTAACAGACCTAATTACATCTACAAGTGACACTCAAAAACTAAAAAAACTGCGAGGTGGATGCTAATGAAATGTCTGAGAACAAGCTTGTTTTCTCTGTCTGATGTGTACTATGTGCTGGCAGACATCTGACAGGTGGATATCAAACTAATTATCGAGCTAATCACCCAGCAAAACTACTGTAGCTATGAGTCATGCATCAGTATCCACTTCTTGTTTCTCCACCTTCTGTGACTCATATGGCATGAAAAAAAATTAAAACTAAAAAAAACAAACTTTTGAAGTGTAATCATCTGCTTTTGAGTGCTAGAATTTAAAAGGTGAGCATAAATGGACCTGGAATTACAGGCAAAGTAGTAAAAAGACTTTTCAGCGCTCTGCTTGAAGGCTGTGTGACAAGGGTCGCTCCGAAAGAGCCGATTCAGTGTTGATTTGTTGTCATCTACGAGCGCAGTTTTTTGGGAGAGTGCTACGCCAAGCAGCTGGAAGACAGGAAGCACATCACTCTTGAGAAAAGATGGCTGTTGCTTGGGTCGGCCATATGCCTCAGCATCTGTGAGTGAGGATGAATGCCTGTGTATGACAAAATAAATCCGAGTGACCAATTCTCTCCTTTTTGTAAACACTTCAAAAATTGACCTTAAAAACACAGATTGCTTCTCTTTTCCATACTAGATCTCATGTTTAAAAAAAAAATACATTGCATATGGGTTTTTCGGTCAAATTCTTCCAACATATACTGGAAAAATTTACATTTAGTAGTTTATGTCTTGAATATGTAATGTTGTTTTGATATAAATATTACACCAGTGGGATCGGATGTGATATATAAATTTTAGGTATATGCTATATTCTGTTTAATACTGCTGCCAGACTTCGGTCCAGAGACTTAATTCAAAAGCTGTCTTGCAGTGCTTCTGTTTGGCTTTCCTGATGAGTCAACACTTGCGTTTGTAGTATGTTTAGAGGCCTCGTGATCCAAGTGGGGAATTGTGGTGTTTTCAAATCTGTTCAGAAAGGTTACCATTGATGAAAACTGGGGAAAAAAGAAAAAAAAAAGGTAATGCAGTTAATTAAAAAGACTCAGCAACAACTTTAAATTTTCAAACTTAAAAAATTATGTTCCTTAGATAGTGATGACAGTGTGTCTCAAAACAGTCTGGCTGCGACCTGTAAAACAACAGAAATTATAACTGAAAGATGATGAAAATGCTCCACAGAGCTCAGAGAAACTGAATTCAGCTGATATTTCCCTTGTGTATACTGACGATAAACACTTGAGAAGAAATTAAATGAACACAAAGATTGGAACGGCTCTTTAATTTGGAATCTTTTATGAAAATAGGATTATTTATCTATTTGTTAATGCTCTGATGTTTTCATTTATTAATTCATGACTCTCTCTCTCTTTTTTTTACACTTTAAAGGAGGAGCCACTGCTTTCTCTTCCACTTCCCCTGCCTTTCTTTCATACCACCCACTTCCAGCACACATACATGAACAAAGCTCATTTGTGAAGGTTAGAGCTACATCTCAAGTGTGTAAACTGTACGTGAACTACATAAACACATGCACCTGGCTGGGATGTGCTCACAGCAGGAGCATCTACAGTACATTACATACAACACACAACATACTGAAATGTAAACACGCTCTCTCTGTACAGTAATTGACTCTTGTTGCAGAGGGAGCGCAGCAGGCCCTAAACTAAGGTCTGCTTTGAGTATTTGCTGGCCAGAGAGCCGTTGGACCCAAACAACAAATGGGATTACACGGTCTGGAGCCACTGCAAACACCATCAGAGCAAGACTCGGTGCGGTTGTGGTTAAACATATGATCATGCCTCCCAACATGAGGTGATTATGAATCACTGACTAGCAGGGCTGAGAGATGCTAAAGGGATTGTCGACGATAACTTGTCATCCAAGACCTCACGAAAACCACGGCACAGACAAAATGAAACAAGACCCGGTTCCACAGGCACAAGCCTTATTAGCTGGAGTCGAGTAAATCACATAACTATAATATACATTTCAAACTGATGGGAGCTATATTAATTCATCTTTAAGATAATATAAAGGAGATGGAAGCAATTCATTACACGCAAAGTTAAATAATTTAGTCAAAAGAAGATTTATAGGACTGTAATGCACATTCTGCGAGGCAGTCTTGTAGGATGAAAAGTCATTTCCAGTTTCTCCCATTTGTCTTTTTTTTTTCCTTTTAAATTTTAATTTAATGTAACTTTATTGTTTAATCTTGCGACACTAAATTTCATTATTCCATATGCTCAGTTCAAGGAGAAACACCGAGAGAATGCCAGCCTCTGCAGAAAAAAATAGGGTACACTCTTGGCACAGTGTATCAAATTATGAATAAATAACCCAACATGCTGTTAGCCTGGGGATAAAACACACACTATTAGCTTTCTCCCCAAAAAAATAAAAAATTAAAGAACAAAAAAAAAAGCTGTTATTCACCATTGCCTGAAACAGATGGCCCAATCGTCCTCTATATGTCAGGTCTGTCCAGCTCTCACAACCTTTGGCTGCGGTCTGAACCTTTCACAATTGCCTGCACATGCAACACACGAGTGTGCACACACACACAAGCAACACAGAGTGAGTATCTTTCTCTGTCTTTTTCCTCTCTCCATGTCCATCTATTCTCTCTATTCTTCGGTATCTCTGCTCGCCAAAAAAGCCCTACTAATAAATATTAATGTCAGCACCCATGTGGCGGGGCAGGGCTTACTCACAGCCAAATGATCCTCACACAGAATAATGAAGCCGCTGGGATCCAGGTGAGAGGACGGAGGGAGGCTTATGTAACTCGGTGCCTTGTCAGGTAGGTTTCATCCATAATTTAACACCCGTGGAAGGAGATTGGAGATATAGGAGGAGACGTGAGGAATTAGCCCCATAACCTGGGAAAGACGTGGAAATGGGGGAAGTGAATGTAATGAGAGAGTAAGCCCACAGAGATTTAATGCACAAACAGCTCTGCAGCTAAGTTTGGGGTCTGTGATAGATGCTATGAAGTTGCAAATACATCATGCATATATACTGTATATACCTACTGAGAGCATTATACCTCTGCTGCCAGCAAACCACAGGCTTTCTGTTTATTCATTGATTCGGTAATATCACTCTAATACACTGGGTATTCCTCGCTAAGGGGCGATCAATACGAAGACATCACCGCAGGACATCCCAGAACTCAAGCCACTCAAAGACTGTGGGCTCATTTTGTCTACAAGTGTCCCCCGTTGACACGTGGAAAACAAGAAGAGCGGCTCTGACAGGCCTTTTTGACGGACACAGCGCTTGACAACTTCACATTTTCTGTAGATCAATCTGCCACACACGGAGCAGGCCGAACAGGGGGCGAACACTCAGACAAGGACAGGAAACAACATGGTTATTGATCCGTCCGACCTTTGAACTGTGCATTTTGACCTTGTTATGATCACACACTCCAGTCTGACAAATCCGAGGTCGAAGCAGGCAGCTAGATCTCCTCCTGTTGCTTTTCTCCTGTTTGCTGGGAATATCCCTCTCTAAATTAGAGTATATGTTAACATTTATATTACACCCACAAATCTAAATGCAAACTGACAGATTTACCCATCAGTGGTGTGTGAAGTGTGAATAAACTAGTTCATCCAGCTGGGAATGCTGTGATTATGTGTGAGTGTGTGTCTCAATGTGTGCGGATGCTTGTATGTGTGTGTGAACCCAGTGGCCTGTATTTGCACATGCTAATTATCATGAAAATGTAAATGTGCATATTCATAACACTTTCTTTGTCTGCACACATACAGGTGCCTTTAAGTGTGTGTCTGTGAATACATAATGCATCTGTATCCTTGTACGTATGTGTGTGTGTGTGTGTGTTTGCCCTTGTATCAATAATGCTTGCCAATACAGCCTGTGTGCACAGCGGTGAGCTGGGGGCCACAGACACAGCAAGGCCAAGGGCCAAGCAGGGGCCAGATTGATCAGAAGCCCCCTATACAGCCCCAGGAGGGCCACTAGCTGTCATCATGCCACGTCCTTGCTGTCCAACAGCCTCCTCTGCTGTCACACACACACATCACTTACACATACACACAGTGTTTACTGGTTGTGACAACTCAGCAGTTTCTCCTCAGCTGGAGTTAGTACCAGAGAGAGTTCAAAGGCACAACTGTGTCGGACAGGCAAAACATTGTCATCTCAGCGGGATGCAAAAATAGGAGGAACATTCAAAGGCAAACAGAGCTGTTTAAATTTTACATCATGTGTTCAGCGCTTTGACCTCAGGAATCTTAAAAGGCCATGAAAGGCAGTGCAGCAGAGGTTTGCTTAGCCACAGAACGCTTAAAAGGGCTGAGATTTTTTCGCTAGTGTTAAACAAGTCACAACCAGTATTTTGTTCTGTACTGTACCTCTGAGACGGCCTTGTAGGAGGAATATTGGAATTGCTCTTGTATAACAACTGGTTGTTTCCACAGGAGGAGGAGGTGGAGGACTCAAGGTATGGAAGGAAAGCACAGGGGCTCTCACTGTCTGTATAATATCTGACTGTACAGTAATAGTGAGAAGAATGGTTTAAACCCGGTACCTATTTAACTCTAAGTTTGTTCTTATGTGGAACAGATCCAAAATCAAAAGACAAGCTTGTACGGTTTAACCTATAGCCTTGCTGCTGTACAGTAAATCCCCGCATCCTCTCAATACCAGGTCAAAGCCTGGGGATTTTATATTAGGTGGTTTTCACCACTTCAGCAGCTTGCGTTCTGTTTTGTCCTTGGAGAGAATACACATCCGTATGTGTGTGTTTGAGTGTGTCTGTGTGTGTGAGTGTGTGTCCATTCGGACTTTCAGGGTTTATTAATGAGAGGTTCGAGAATCAAATTTGATCTGTTAATATTTGTAAAACATTTTCTCTCTCTGTTTGCTTTCCCTGGCCTCTTTCAATTTCTCTCGGCTGACACTAAAACATGATTGTTATTATAATTTAAATGAGGTGCAGTTCACTATCATCAGATTGTACCAGTCACAGAAAGTTCATTTGAAGCGAGAGTAATGGCAGTAGGGGTAATAGATAGAGGAAATCAGTTATGTAATGTCATCTTCTCTTCTCCAGACTGAAACTGATTCCAGGCAAAAAACCGCAGGAATTAGCATTAGCCTATCCCGAGGAGGGGATCTGCTGTTTCTCAATTAGCCTGTGTCTCGTACAGGCCTCCTTCCTTTAGGTGCTGTCACCGGGCTAAGGGGTTTCACCGACGCTAATCTCAATTTAGGAAAAGAGAATTTAGCACATTCAGCATCGGTTTTGGACTGCAGGGAAGTTGGTGAAAAGCTGGTGACACGGCGTGGCCCCTGCAGGCTGGGAGTGCAGGATATCTGCAGATAAGTGTTGGAAGTCTGTGAATAATAATAAACCACAATTATTACCCCATAGAAAGAATAAAATAGAAGAGTCACACTATCAGTTCTATCCTGTCTTTGTGGTGGCTTTAATTGCTTGTTTATATCAAGAATTAATTTTTACAAAACATAATAGATGTGTAGGCCTATATGAGCTGACTTGATGGTGTAATTGTGAGTCACTTGACTGCAAGTCTATTGAACACATTCTACTTCTTGTGGCATCACTGAGTTCATAACCATGGCTGATCTTGAGGCGTGCACAGCTGTTCTGTGGTTTTCTATTTAAAAAAAATATGTTACCCTCAATATGTCAGATACACTTAACTCACCCAAACATATGTTGCTGTAAAACATATTCAGGCCAGACACAAGTTTACATGTTTAGTGAAAACATCAGAGGGTGATGGGTTAAGACGTACATGGGAAATGTCACACATGGTACAAAGTACATAAAGTTTTAAAGAGATAACACTTGTTGTTCTGTTGTTATTTGGAGCCATAGACTTGAAAATGCAATAAAAAAAAATTGTATGAACTACAAGGGCTTTGCTTCTTTTACTTTAACAACTGAGATACAGTTTACAGCTTTCTTGTTGGAAAAGAAAATTATATTGTTGGTGCCCATATGTTAAAAAATTAGCTGCCAGAAGGAGAAGATAAAGTAAATTGCATCTCTGTGGAAGAGATAAGCAAAAGAGATAACAGATCTAGTCATGCGCTTAAGCCTGTCGTCACAGTGGGGCTTTCCATGTAGTAGGTACAGTAGTACAGGCAACAGCTGGACTCAGAAACCTGCAGCCGCCCTGCTCCAACAAAAGCCCTGTCCCATTTTAACCACTTCCACTTGCTTTTGCACTGGGTTTTGTGTGTTCTTGTGTCCCAATACTTTTAAGAGCTAGCAGGAGTGCTCTTCAACCCTTAAAACCACTCTTGAAATTGGAGGGAGGCCAGGTGCAGACTTGAAAAGTGGCAAAGGCGTCTTCTGTTTTCTGCATTTCTTCTTTGTTGGTTCATCAAATGGAGAAAGTTCATCAAAGCCCATGCAACAAGTAACACAGCCACTGGAGCTGGCAATTTTAAACCTGAATGAAAACCCACTACAAGCTGTGGCTCCTACAGTAAATTGTCGCTACAGGTGAGGCAAGTGAATGCATCGGCTACGCTAAGTGGTGTCCCATTTTGTAGGGTAAGATCTGTTCTTCTAAGACTTCTCACTTCATCGTCAAGGAGTAGCTATCTCCTTTTGGAGGCCACTCGAAACCAAATATGTTAAGGGAAAAGAAATGTGACTGGGCCAAAGTCGTTATGTTGTGATGGGGTGTCAGTGGGGCCTGTGAACCCTTAGGTGGTTTCACTGTATGATCACCTGTTGCAGTCGAAAGGGCTGCCATTCAGCTACTCAAAATATGATAGCTAACGCCGGCTACCTAGCTCATCTCAAATCAAATGGCTGCATAGGCAAGACAGCAAAATGACACGATTGATTCTAAAAGAATGATCGACTTTCTGATATTTGTGTCCTTTCTGGCTGGGTAGCTAATCCTAGCAGCTGTCTGCAGATATCAGGCTGACGACAAGAAACACAGCAGGAGCAGAGAAATCAGAGTGTTGGACTGCTCCCTGTCTGTGCTGAAACTGACTATTAAAGTTGATGTCCACACTTTACTTGGTTGGAGCAGCTGGTACTAACAGTCTATATCTATTATGGATTAACCTGTAATTTTTGGTTTGTTGTTTTGTTCTCTTGTTATTTTTTACTCAGCTGTCTTACACATTGAGTTTAAAAAATATGACATTTCAATCGTGATTTAGCCTCCCTGTATTTAAGGGAAAAAACAAACAAGCAAGAAGCTGTGATTTTTGTGGCAAGCCAAGTCCAAAGAAGACCAGCTAGCCTTAGTTACTGCAATACACCACAGGGATCAATGAAGTTTCATCAAATCCAGTCTTATAAAATGCAGCTTGTAAAGGTCAATGCCTTGACAGACACACAAAAAACAGATTGTTTAGCACTGCTGTAATCCACAGTCCATGACATGTGAACCTCTGACCCGAGGAGAAGCGTGAAGCTAACTAGTATCTACTCAAAGAAAAACATTCTGCCAGGAAAATAATATCTGGTAGTCCACACAAGTGCATCCAAAATACATAACAAAGTGAGTCAGCCAAGTGTTGAATGGATGGAAGAGAGCAAAATTGGTATCCTGCAGATACACTCCAAATGTCAGGTCTGGTAAGAAGAAGTCAAGGCTGCCTTGACAGAGCAATATAATTTGAACCCAATTTTGTGACTCAACTAGATATATCTGCTCTTTTTCCTTCCGAGTGAGTGGAAATATCTGCCACTGTCATTTTTAGAGGAGGAGGGAGGAAATGAGCCGTGGAAAAGACGGATTTGGAAGATGGAATGGTGTTTGTGTGTGCGTCTATGTGTGTGTGAGTGTATCAGAGAGATAACTGCATATGAGCATCGGAGACTATGGCTATATGAGAAAAAAAAATTGGCCCTGTGAATATGTGGGAAGTGTAAGCATGGCCCACATGATTCATACGTGATCTATCCTCTGCAAATTGCAGTTGTGCACGTGTCATGGTGTGTAAAGAAAGTCTGAGGGTGTGTTGTCATCCATGAGGTTCTGTCACCGGTAGCGTGAGACTTGGGTGTCAGGGTGTCATCCGTCACTTGTCTTATCATGTCAGCGATGATACTGCCGGTGCGTCAATCAGCGTTATCCAGGGCTGCATCTGGGTGCCACGGCAACGGGGCGAGATGACACTGGCGGTAATGCATCTCCCTGTTGAGAGTGCAGAAAGTTTTAGCGGGTTCTCGAGCACCTGACAAATATGAAGGATGAATGACTAGAAGCTGCGTGTTCTTGTGTACAAACACACACACACATCCACACATACACACACACACACACACACACACACACACACACACACACACACACACACAGAAAGGTGTGTTTTCGTGTCAGGCAGAGAAAGAAGAACAAGTAAATCTGAGCAGTGAGTGAGTGAGGAAGTGAGCGGGCATGTATTGACACATGACTGACAGCGGACCCGAGGGATTCATCAAACATTCAGGTGGATACAGGGCAAGAAAAAGGTTTGGATTGGAGGTAGGTCAAAGCCTGACTAAGCTCGGAGAGCCGTTCGGCACTGTGACATCTTTTATAGATATCCATGACACCCTCAGCTCTTCACCTGAATCAAAACAACCGCCAGCTATTGTCTGTCTCGGCGCTGCTTCCTCTATTTCGCAGTAATGTCAAGGCTGCAAAAGACACGACGTATTGATCACAGCCCCTCGACAGCTGCATCTCTGTGTAGAGACACAGAGAGTGAGGAGGGGGAGATGAGGGAGGGGAGGGATGAGGGGCGAAGGAAGGAGGATGTCAGGAGTTAGAGGGGAAGAGAAACAAGGAAACACGATGACAGGGAGGAAGAGAGAGAGGGGAAAAAAGCAAGATGGAAAAATCTGATTAATGCAGCCGGTGTCAGCTGGTGCTCTCTTCCTACCAGTGCTGGGAGAATAGATCCACAACCTCCCACCTGCCTCCCATCGACCGGTCAATAGGGAATCCCTATTACAGTTGGTGCCTTGCTGGCTGTGGATATGGACTTGACACAATGGACCCACGGGAGGTTATTGGCTGCACTCTCCTTCAATAACCGCTACCCATCTCCCTCCGGTGCGTCTCCATCAATCATCTCTGTCAGCCGAGTTTGTGGTTTTCCCTGTTTGTTTGTTTGTTTGTTTGTTTGGGGCCTTTCTATCTCGCCTCCTCTATTTTCCTCCTTTCTCCCCCTCTCTCCCTTTCACATACCCCCTTTCCATCTTTTCCTCAACACATCTGCAGAAACCCGTACCTGATTTTCAGTGGCTTCTCTTGCTTTGGAAGCTTCTTTTCATCTCCCCTTGCAGCCCAGCTTTCACACCCTTATTTAATCTCTTCCTCTTCCGCTCTCCCTCCTCCTCCACCTCCTCCTCCTCCTCCTCCTTCTCCTTCTTTTCATCTCCCCGCCACCGCATCTGCTGGTCCACTCCACAGCAAAAAGATTCCTGTAAAGCTCAGTGTTTGTTGCCAGAGAGACAGCGACCCACACAGAAGTGACCCGCTCATTCATGCCGTATTTCCTGCTATTCAAACAAAGAGAGAGAAGTACATCGTATTGTGCCAACTACATTCTGAGTGTATCTCAAAAACACACTCTCAATGGGCACAAGCTTCCTGCCTCACTCTTCAGTTTAAGTGTTCTTTTGCGAATATCGCTGCAGGAGTCAGGGCTGAAAACTCATTCATCAGAGACGTGGCCATCACGTCACGGTTCTTCTTTAGAGGAGTGCTCATACAAGAGATACTGCACAAATACTGTGCAATGTCATCAAGTTACTCTCACAAAACCATTTGAGTGGGTGTAAATAAACCAAAGGCATGTAGGTTCGTCATCATGATCAGTTAGTTTAGTAGAGTTAAAGTAAAGTAAAGTAGGTTTCATGTGCAAAGCAGATAAAACAGCAAGTTTCTCACCAGCTAACCAAAGCTAGCAGGAGTTAGCCTCACTTA